>NW_026969249.1:0-600000 GCF_028390025.1 Pseudophryne corroboree
TGACTAAAATCGATCGGTCCGGGGCTTAGGGAATTTCTCATATGCCACAAAACCGTTGAAGCTCCTGTTCAAAAATCATGCTCCGAAATCAACTTTTTTCATCTCAGGGATTCATTTTGGGATGGTAACTAAAGTTTAAAGCAGAAATAGGGGCACTTTTAACATTTTCATTTTTGACCAGAATCGATGGGTCCGGGGCTTAGGGAATTTCTCATATGCCACAAAACCGTTGAAGCTCCTGTTCAAAAATCATGCTCCGAAATCAACTTTTTTCCTCTCAGGGATTCATTTTGGGATGGTAACTAAAGTTTAAAGCAGAAATAGGGGCACTTTTAAAATTTTCATTTTTGACCAAAATCGATGGGTCCGGGGCTTAGGGAATTTCTCATATGCCCCAAAACCGTTGAATCTCCTGTTCACAAATCATGCTCTGAAATCAACTTTTTTCATCTCAGGGATTCATTTTGGGATGGTAACTAAAGTTTAAAGCAGAAATAGGGGCTCTTTTAAAATTTTCATTTTTGACCAAAATCGATGGGTTCGGGGCTTAGGGAATTTCTCATATGCCACAAAACAGTTGAAGCTCCTGTTCAAAAATCATGTCCGAAATCAACTTTTTTCATCTCAGGGATTCATTTTGGGATGGTAACTAAAGTTTAAAGCAGAAATAGGGGCACTTTTAAAATTTTCATTTTTGACCAGAATCGATGGGTCCGGGGCTTAGGGAATTTCTCATATGCCCCAAAACCGTTGAAGCTCCTGTTCAAAAATCATGCTCCGAAATCAACTTTTTAACATCTCAGGGATTCATTTTGGGATGGTAACTAAAGTTTAAAGCAGAAATAGGGGCACTTTTAAAATTTTCATTTTTGACCAAAATCGATGAGTCCGGGGCTTAGGGAATTTCTCATATGCCACAAAACCGTTGAAGCTCCTGTTCAAAAATCATGCTCTGAAATCAACTTTTTTCATCTCAGGGATTCATTTTGGGATGGTAACTAAAGTTTAAAGCAGAAATAGGGGCACTTTTAAAATTTTCATTTTTGACCAAAATCGATGGGTCCGGGGCTTAGGGAGTTTCTCATATGGCACAAAACCGTTAAAAGCTCCTGTTTAAAAATCATGCTCCGAAATCAACTTTTTTCATCTCAGGGATTCATTTTGGGATGGTAACTAAAGTTTAAAGCAGAAATAGGGGCACTTTTAAAATTTTCGTTTTTAACCAAAATCGATGGGTCCGGGGCTTAGGGAATTTCTCATATGCCACAAAACCGTTGAAGCTCCTGTTCAAAAATCATGCTCCGAAATCAACTTTTTTCATCTCAGGGATTCATTTTGGGATGGTAACTAAAGTTTAAAGCAGAAATAGGGGCACTTTTAAAATTTTCATTTTTGACCAAAATCGATGGGTCCGGGGCTTAGGGAATTTCTCATATGCCACAAAACCGTTGAAGCTCCTGTTCAAAAATCATGCTCCGAAATCAACTTTTTTCATCTACGGGATTCATTTTGGGATGGTAACTAAAGTTTAAAGCAGAAATAGGGGCACTTTTAAAATTTTCATTTTTGACCAAAATCGATGGGTCCGGGGCTTAGGGAATTTCTCATATGCCACAAAACCGTTGAAGCTCCTGTTCAAAAATCATGCTCCGAAATCAACTTTTTTCATCTACGGGATTCATTTTGGGATGGTAACTAAAGTTTAAAGCAGAAATAGGGGCACTTTTAAAATTTTCATTTTTGTCCAAAATCGATGAGTCCGGGGCTTAGGGAATTTCTCATATGCCACAAAACCGTTGAAGCTCCTGTTCAAAAATCATGCTCCGAAATCAACTTTTTTCATCTCAGGGATTCATTTTGGGATGGTAACTAAAGTTTAAAGCAGAAATAGGGGCACTTTTAAAATTTTCATTTTTGACCAAAATCGAAGGGGCCGGGGCTTAGGGAATTTCTCATATGCCGCAAAACCGTTGAAGCTCCTGTTCAAAAATCATGCTCCGAAATCAACTTTTTTCATCTCAGGGATTCATTTTGCGATGGTAACTAAAGTTTAAAGCAGAAATAGGGGCACTTTTAAAATTTTCATTTTTGACTAAAATCGATGGGTCCGGGGCTTAGGGATTTCTCATATGCCGCAAAACCGTTGAAGCTCCTGTTCAAAAATCATGCTCCAAAATCAACTTTTTTCATCTCAGGGATTCATTTTGGGATGGTAACTAAAGTTTAAAGCAGAAATAGGGGCACTTTTAAAATTTTCATTTTTGACCAAAATCGATGGGTCCAGGGCTTAGGGAATTTCTCATATGCCACAAAACCGCTGAAGCTCCTGTTCAAAAATCATGCTCCGAAATCAACTTTTTTCATCTCAGGGATTCATTTTGGGATGGTAACTAAAATTTAAAGCAAAAATAGGGGCACTTTTAAAATTTTCATTTTTGACCAAAATCGATGGGTCCGGGGCTTAGGGAATTTCTCAAATGCCCCAAAACTGTTGAAGCTCCTGTTCAAAAATCATGCTCTGAAATCAACTTTTTTCATCTCAGGGATTCATTTTGGGATGGTAACTAAAGTTTAAAGCAGAAATAGGGGCACTTTTAAAATTTTCATTTTTGACCAAAATCGAAGGGGCCGGGGCTTAGGGAATTTCTCATATGCCGCAAAACCGTTGAAGCTCCTGTTCAAAAATCATGCTCCGAAATCAACTTTTTTCATCTCAGGGATTCATTTTGCGATGGTAACTAAAGTTTAAAGCAGAAATAGGGGCACTTTTAAAATTTTCATTTTTGACTAAAATCGATGGGTCCGGGGCTTAGGGATTTCTCATATGCCGCAAAACCGTTGAAGCTCCTGTTCAAAAATCATGCTCCAAAATCAACTTTTTTCATCTCAGGGATTCATTTTGGGATGGTAACTAAAGTTTAAAGCAGAAATAGGGGCACTTTTAAAATTTTCATTTTTGACCAAAATCGATGGGTCCGGGGCTTAGGGAATTTCTCATATGCCACAAAACCGCTGAAGCTCCTGTTCAAAAATCATGCTCCGAAATCAACTTTTTTCATCTCAGGGATTCATTTTGGGATGGTAACTAAAATTTAAAGCAAAAATAGGGGCACTTTTAAAATTTTCATTTTTGACCAAAATCGATGGGTCCGGGGCTTAGGGAATTTCTCAAATGCCCCAAAACTGTTGAAGCTCCTGTTCAAAAATCATGCTCTGAAATCAACTTTTTTCATCTCAGGGATTCATTTTGGGATGGTAACTAAAGTTTAAAGCAGAAATAGGGGCACTTTTAAAATTTTCATTTTTGACCAAAATCGAAGGGGCCGGGGCTTAGGGAATTTCTCATATGCCGCAAAACCGTTGAAGCTCCTGTTCAAAAATCATGCTCCGAAATCAACTTTTTTCATCTCAGGGATTCATTTTGGGATGGTAACTAAAGTTTAAAGCAGAAATAGGGGCACTTTTAAAATTTTCATTTTTGTCCAAAATCGATGAGTCCGGGGCTTAGGGAATTTCTCATATGCCACAAAACCATTGAAGCTTCTGTTCAAAAATCATGCTCTGAAATCAACTTTTTTCATCTCAGGGATTCATTTTGGGATGGTAACTAAAGTTTAAAGCAGAAATAGGGGCACTTTTAAAATTTTCATTTTTGACCAAAATCGATGGGTCCAGGGCTTAGGGAATTTCTCATATGCCACAAAACCGTTGAAGCTCCTGTTCAAAAATCATGCTCCGAAATCAACTTTTTTCATCTCAGGGATACATTTTGGGATGGTAACTAAAGTTTAAAGCAGAAATAGGGGCACTTTTAAAATTTTCATTTTTGACCAAAATCGATGGTTCCGGGGCTTAGGGAATTTCTCATATGCCACAAAACCGTTGAAGCTCCTGTTCAAAAATCATGCTCTGAAATCAACTTTTTTCATCTCAGGGATTCATTTTGGGATGGTAACTAAAGTTTAAAGCAGAAATAGGGGCACCTTTAAAATTTTCATTTTTGACCAAAATCGATGGGTCCGGGGCTTAGGGAATTTCTCACATGCCACAAAACCGTTGTAGCTCCTGTTCAAAAATCATGCTCTGAAATCAACTTTTTTCATCTCAGGGATTCATTTTGGGATGGTAACTAAAGTTTAAAGCAGAAATAGGGGCACCTTTAAAATTTTCATTTTTGACCAAAATCGATGGGTCCGGGGCTTAGGGAATTTCTCACATGCCAAAAAACCGTTGTAGCTCCTGTTCAAAAATCATGCTCTGAAATCAACTTTTTTCATCTCAGGGATTCATTTTGGGATGGTAACTAAAGTTTAAAGCAGAAATAGGGGCACTTTTAAAATTTTCATTTTTGACCAAAATTGATGGGTTCGGGGCCTAGGGAATTTCTCATATGCCCCAAAACCGTTGAAGCTCCTGTTCAAAAATCATGCTCTGAAATCAACTTTTTTCATCTCTGGGATACATTTTGGGATGGTAACTAAAGTTTAAAGCAGAAATAGGGGCACTTTTAAAATTTTCATATTTGACCAAAATCGATGGGTCCAGGGCTTAGGGAATTTCTCATATGCCACAAAACCGTTGAAGCTCCTGTTCAAAAATCATGCTCCGAAATCAACTTTTTTCATCTCAGGGATTCATTTTGGGATGGTAACTAAAGTTTAAAGCAGAAATAGGGGCACTTTTAAAATTTTCATTTTTGACCAAAATCGATGGGTCCGGGGCTTAGGGAATTTCTCATATGCCACAAAACCGCTGAAGCTCCTGTTCAAAAATCATGCTCCGAAATCAACTTTTTTCATCTCAGGGATTCATTTTGGGATGGTAACTAAAATTTAAAGCAAAAATAGGGGCACTTTTAAAATTTTCATTTTTGACCAAAATCGATGGGTCCGGGGCTTAGGGAATTTCTCATATGCCCCAAAACTGTTGAAGCTCCTGTTCAAAAATCATGCTCTGAAATCAACTTTTTTCATCTCAGGGATTCATTTTGGGATGGTAACTAAAGTTTAAAGCAGAAATAGGGGCACTTTTAAAATTTTCATTTTTGACCAAAATCGAAGGGGCCGGGGCTTAGGGAATTTCTCATATGCCGCAAAACCGTTGAAGCTCCTGTTCAAAAATCATGCTCCGAAATCAACTTTTTTCATCTCAGGGATTCATTTTGGGATGGTAACTAAAGTTTAAAGCAGAAATAGGGGCACTTTTAAAATTTTCATTTTTGTCCAAAATCGATGAGTCCGGGGCTTAGGGAATTTCTCATATGCCACAAAACCGTTGAAGCTCCTGTTCAAAAATCATGCTCCGAAATCAACTTTTTTCATCTCAGGGATTCATTTTGGGATGGTAACTAAAGTTTAAAGCAGAAATAGGGGCACTTTTAAAATTTTCATTTTTGACTAAAATCGATGGGTCCAGGGCTTAGGGATTTCTCATATGCCGCAAAACCGTTGAAGCTCCTGTTCAAAAATCATGCTCCAAAATCAACTTTTTTCATCTCAGGGATTCATTTTGGGATGGTAACTAAAGTTTAAAGCAGAAATAGGGGCACTTTTAAAATTTTCATTTTTGACCAAAATCGATGGGTCCGGGGCTTAGGGAATTTCTCATATGCCACAAAACCGCTGAAGCTCCTGTTCAAAAATCATGCTCCGAAATCAACTTTTTTCATCTCAGGGATTCATTTTGGGATGGTAACTAAAATTTAAAGCAAAAATAGGGGCACTTTTAAAATTTTCATTTTTGACCAAAATCGATGGGTCCGGGGCTTAGGGAATTTCTCATATGCCCCAAAACTGTTGAAGCTCCTGTTCAAAAATCATGCTCTGAAATCAACTTTTTTCATCTCAGGGATTCATTTTGGGATGGTAACTAAAGTTTAAAGCAGAAATAGGGGCACTTTTAAAATTTTCATTTTTGACCAAAATCGAAGGGGCCGGGGCTTAGGGAATTTCTCATATGCCACAAAACCGTTGAAGCTCCTGTTCAAAAATCATGCTCCGAAATCAACTTTTTTCATCTCAGGGATTCATTTTGGGATGGTAACTAAAGTTTAAAGCAGAAATAGGGGTACTTTTAAAATTTTCATATTTGACCAAAATCGATGGGTCCAGGGCTTAGGGAATTTCTCATATGCCACAAAACCGTTGAAGCTCCTGTTCAAAAATCATGCTCCGAAATCAACTTTTTTCATCTCAGGGATTCATTTTGGGATGGTAACTAAAGTTTAAAGCAGAAATAGGGGCACTTTTAAAATTTTCATTTTTGACTAAAATCGATGGGTCCAGGGCTTAGGGATTTCTCATATGCCGCAAAACCGTTGAAGCTCCTGTTCAAAAATCATGCTCCAAAATCAACTTTTTTCATCTCAGGGATTCATTTTGGGATGGTAACTAAAGTTTAAAGCAGAAATAGGGGCACTTTTAAAATTTTCATTTTTGACCAAAATCGATGGGTCCGGGGCTTAGGGAATTTCTCATATGCCACAAAACCGCTGAAGCTCCTGTTCAAAAATCATGCTCCGAAATCAACTTTTTTCATCTCAGGGATTCATTTTGGGATGGTAACTAAAATTTAAAGCAAAAATAGGGGCACTTTTAAAATTTTCATTTTTGACCAAAATCGATGGGTCCGGGGCTTAGGGAATTTCTCATATGCCCCAAAACTGTTGAAGCTCCTGTTCAAAAATCATGCTCTGAAATCAACTTTTTTCATCTCAGGGATTCATTTTGGGATGGTAACTAAAGTTTAAAGCAGAAATAGGGGCACTTTTAAAATTTTCATTTTTGACCAAAATCGAAGGGGCCGGGGCTTAGGGAATTTCTCATATGCCGCAAAACCGTTGAAGCTCCTGTTCAAAAATCATGCTCCGAAATCAACTTTTTTCATCTCAGGGATTCATTTTGGGATGGTAACTAAAGTTTAAAGCAGAAATAGGGGTACTTTTAAAATTTTCATATTTGACCAAAATCGATGGGTCCAGGGCTTAGGGAATTTCTCATATGCCACAAAACCGTTGAAGCTCCTGTTCAAAAATCATGCTCCGAAATCAACTTTTTTCATCTCAGGGATTCATTTTGCGATGGTAACTAAAGTTTAAAGCAGAAATAGGGGCACTTTTAAAATTTTCATTTTTGACTAAAATCGATGGGTCCGGGGCTTAGGGATTTCTCATATGCCGCAAAACCGTTGAAGCTCCTGTTCAAAAATCATGCTCCAAAATCAACTTTTTTCATCTCAGGGATTCATTTTGGGATGGTAACTAAAGTTTAAAGCAGAAATAGGGGCACTTTTAAAATTTTCATTTTTGACCAAAATCGAAGGGGCCGGGGCTTAGGGAATTTCTCATATGCCGCAAAACTGTTGAAGCTCCTGTTCAAAAATCATGCTCCGAAATCAACTTTTTTCATCTCAGGGATTCATTTTGGGATGGTAACTAAAGTTTAAAGCAGAAATAGGGGTACTTTTAAAATTTTCATATTTGACCAAAATCGATGGGTCCAGGGCTTAGGGAATTTCTCATATGCCACAAAACCGTTGAAGCTCCTGTTCAAAAATCATGCTCCGAAATCAACTTTTTTCATCTCAGGGATTCATTTTGCGATGGTAACTAAAGTTTAAAGCAGAAATAGGGGCACTTTTAAAATTTTCATTTTTGACTAAAATCGATGGGTCCGGGGCTTAGGGATTTCTCATATGCCGCAAAACCGTTGAAGCTCCTGTTCAAAAATCATGCTCCAAAATCAACTTTTTTCATCTCAGGGATTCATTTTGGGATGGTAACTAAAGTTTAAAGCAGAAATAGGGGCACTTTTAAAATTTTCATTTTTGACCAAAATCGATGGGTCCGGGGCTTAGGGAATTTCTCAAATGCCCCAAAACTGTTGAAGCTCCTGTTCAAAAATCATGCTCTGAAATCAACTTTTTTCATCTCAGGGATTAATTTTGGGATGGTAACTAAAGTTTAAAGCAGAAATAGGGGCACTTTTAAAATTTTCATTTTTGACCAAAATCGAAGGGGCCGGGGCTTAGGGAATTTCTCATATGCCGCAAAACCGTTGAAGCTCCTGTTCAAAAATCATGCTCCAAAATCAACTTTTTTCATCTCAGGGATTCATTTTGGGATGGTAACTAAAGTTTAAAGCAGAAATAGGGGCACTTTTAAAATTTTCATTTTTGACCAAAATCGATGGGTCCGGGGCTTAGGGAATTTCTCATATGCCACAAAACCGCTGAAGCTCCTGTTCAAAAATCATGCTCCGAAATCAACTTTTTTCATCTCAGGGATTCATTTTGGGATGGTAACTAAAATTTAAAGCAAAAATAGGGGCACTTTTAAAATTTTCATTTTTGACCAAAATCGATGGGTCCGGGGCTTAGGGAATTTCTCATATGCCACAAAACCGCTGAAGCTCCTGTTCAAAAATCATGCTCCGAAATCAACTTTTTTCATCTCAGGGATTCATTTTGGGATGGTAACTAAAATTTAAAGCAAAAATAGGGGCACTTTTAAAATTTTCATTTTTGACCAAAATCGATGGGTCCGGGGCTTAGGGAATTTCTCAAATGCCCCAAAACTGTTGAAGCTCCTGTTCAAAAATCATGCTCTGAAATCAACTTTTTTCATCTCAGGGATTCATTTTGGGATGGTAACTAAAGTTTAAAGCAGAAATAGGGGCACTTTTAAAATTTTCATTTTTGACCAAAATCGAAGGGGCCGGGGCTTAGGGAATTTCTCATATGCCGCAAAACCGTTGAAGCTCCTGTTCAAAAATCATGCTCCGAAATCAACTTTTTTCATCTCAGGGATTCATTTTGGGATGGTAACTAAAGTTTAAAGCAGAAATAGGGGCACTTTTAAAATTTTCATTTTTGTCCAAAATCGATGAGTCCGGGGCTTAGGGAATTTCTCATATGCCACAAAACCATTGAAGCTTCTGTTCAAAAATCATGCTCTGAAATCAACTTTTTTCATCTCAGGGATTCATTTTGGGATGGTAACTAAAGTTTAAAGCAGAAATAGGGGCACTTTTAAAATTTTCATTTTTGACCAAAATCGATGGGTCCAGGGCTTAGGGAATTTCTCATATGCCACAAAACCGTTGAAGCTCCTGTTCAAAAATCATGCTCCGAAATCAACTTTTTTCATCTCAGGGATACATTTTGGGATGGTAACTAAAGTTTAAAGCAGAAATAGGGGCACTTTTAAAATTTTCATTTTTGACCAAAATTGATGGGTTCGGGGCTTAGGGAATTTCTCATATGCCCCAAAACCGTTGAAGCTCCTGTTCAAAAATCATGCTCCGAAATTAACTTTTTTCATCTCAGGGATTCATTTTGGGATGGTAACTAAAGTTTAAAGCAGAAATAGGGGCACTTTTAAAATTTTCATTTTTGACTAAAATCGATGGGTCCGGGGCTTAGGGATTTCTCATATGCCGCAAAACCGTTGAAGCTCCTGTTAAAAAATCATGCTCCAAAATCAACTTTTTTCATCTCAGGGATTCATTTTGGGATGGTAACTAAAGTTTAAAGCAGAAATAGGGGCACTTTTAAAATTTTCATTTTTGACCAAAATCGATGGGTCCGGGGCTTAGGGAATTTCTCATATGCCACAAAACCGCTGAAGCTCCTGTTCAAAAATCATGCTCCGAAATCAACTTTTTTCATCTCAGGGATTCATTTTGGGATGGTAACTAAAATTTAAAGCAAAAATAGGGGCACTTTTAAAATTTTCATTTTTGACCAAAATCGATGGGTCCGGGGCTTAGGGAATTTCTCATATGCCCCAAAACTGTTGAAGCTCCTGTTCAAAAATCATGCTCTGAAATCAACTTTTTTCATCTCAGGGATTCATTTTGGGATGGTAACTAAAGTTTAAAGCAGAAATAGGGGCACTTTTAAAATTTTCATTTTTGACCAAAATCGAAGGGGCCGGGGCTTAGGGAATTTCTCATATGCCGCAAAACCGTTGAAGCTCCTGTTCAAAAATCATGCTCCGAAATCAACTTTTTTCATCTCAGGGATTCATTTTGGGATGGTAACTAAAGTTTAAAGCAGAAATAGGGGCACTTTTAAAATTTTCATTTTTGTCCAAAATCGATGAGTCCGGGGCTTAGGGAATTTCTCATATGCCACAAAACCATTGAAGCTTCTGTTCAAAAATCATGCTCTGAAATCAACTTTTTTCATCTCAGGGATTCATTTTGGGATGGTAACTAAAGTTTAAAGCAGAAATAGGGGCACTTTTAAAATTTTCATTTTTGACCAAAATCGATGGGTCCAGGGCTTAGGGAATTTCTCATATGCCACAAAACCGTTGAAGCTCCTGTTCAAAAATCATGCTCGAAATCAACTTTTTTCATCTCAGGGATACATTTTGGGATGGTAACTAAAGTTTAAAGCAGAAATAGGGGCACTTTTAAAATTTTCATTTTTGACCAAAATCGATGGGTCCGGGGCTTAGGGAATTTCTCATATGCCACAAAACCGCTGAAGCTCCTGTTCAAAAATCATGCTCCGAAATCAACTTTTTTCATCTCAGGGATTCATTTTGGGATGGTAACTAAAATTTAAAGCAAAAATAGGGGCACTTTTAAAATTTTCATTTTTGACCAAAATCGATGGGTCCGGGGCTTAGGGAATTTCTCATATGCCCCAAAACTGTTGAAGCTCCTGTTCAAAAATCATGCTCTGAAATCAACTTTTTTCATCTCAGGGATTCATTTTGGGATGGTAACTAAAGTTTAAAGCAGAAATAGGGGCACTTTTAAAATTTTCATTTTTGACCAAAATCGAAGGGGCTGGGGCTTAGGGAATTTCTCATATGCCGCAAAACCGTTGAAGCTCCTGTTCAAAAATCATGCTCCGAAATCAACTTTTTTCATCTCAGGGATTCATTTTGGGATGGTAACTAAAGTTTAAAGCAGAAATAGGGGCACTTTTAAAATTTTCATTTTTGTCCAAAATCGATGAGTCCAGGGCTTAGGGAATTTTTCATATGCCACAAAACCATTGAAGCTTCTGTTAAAAAATCATGCTCTGAAATCAACTTTTTTCATCTCAGGGATTCATTTTGGGATGGTAACTAAAGTTTAAAGCAGAAATAGGGGCACTTTTAAAATTTTCATTTTTGACCAAAATCGATGGGTCCAGGGCTTAGGGAATTTCTCATATGCCACAAAACCGTTGAAGCTCCTGTTCAAAAATCATGCTCCGAAATCAACTTTTTTCATCTCAGGGATACATTTTGGGATGGTAACTAAAGTTTAAAGCAGAAATAGGGGCACTTTTAAAATTTTCATTTTTGACCAAAATCGATGGGTCCGGGGCTTAGGGAATTTCTCATATGCCACAAAACCGTTGAAGCTCCTGTTCAAAAATCATGCTCTGAAATCAACTTTTTTCATCTCAGGGATTCATTTTGGGATGGTAACTAAAGTTTAAAGCAGAAATAGGGGCACTTTTAAAATTTTCATTTTTGACTAAAATCGATGGGTCCGGGGCTTAGGGAATTTCTCATATGCCCCAAAACCGTTGAAGCTCCTGTTCAAAAATCATGCTCTGAAATCAACTTTTTTCATCTCAGGGATTCATTTTGGGATGGTAACTAAAGTTTAAAGCAGAAATAGGGGCACCTTTAAAATTTTCATTTTTGACCAAAATCGATGGGTCCGGGGCTTAGGGAATTTCTCACATGCCACAAAACCGTTGTAGCTCCTGTTCAAAAATCATGCTCTGAAATCAACTTTTTTCATCTCTGGGATACATTTTGGGATGGTAACTAAAGTTTAAAGCAGAAATAGGGGCACTTTTAAAATTTTCATATTTGACCAAAATCGATGGGTCCAGGGCTTAGGGAATTTCTCATATGCCACAAAACCGTTGAAGCTCCTGTTCAAAAATCATGCTCCGAAATTAACTTTTTTCATCTCAGGGATTCATTTTGGGATGGTAACTAAAGTTTAAAGCAGAAATAGGGGCACTTTTAAAATTTTCATTTTTGACTAAAATCGATGGGTCCGGGGCTTAGGGATTTCTCATATGCCGCAAAACCGTTGAAGCTCCTGTTCAAAAATCATGCTCCAAAATCAACTTTTTTCATCTCAGGGATTCATTTTGGGATGGTAACTAAAGTTTAAAGCAGAAATAGGGGCACTTTTAAAATTTTCATTTTTGACCAAAATCGATGGGTCCGGGGCTTAGGGAATTTCTCATATGCCACAAAACCGCTGAAGCTCCTGTTCAAAAATCATGCTCCGAAATCAACTTTTTTCATCTCAGGGATTCATTTTGGGATGGTAACTAAAATTTAAAGCAAAAATAGGGGCACTTTTAAAATTTTCATTTTTGACCAAAATCGATGGGTCCGGGGCTTAGGGAATTTCTCATATGCCCCAAAACTGTTGAAGCTCCTGTTCAAAAATCATGCTCTGAAATCAACTTTTTTCATCTCAGGGATTCATTTTGGGATGGTAACTAAAGTTTAAAGCAGAAATAGGGGCACTTTTAAAATTTTCATTTTTGACCAAAATCGAAGGGGCCGGGGCTTAGGGAATTTCTCATATGCCGCAAAACCGTTGAAGCTCCTGTTCAAAAATCATGCTCCGAAATCAACTTTTTTCATCTCAGGGATTCATTTTGGGATGGTAACTAAAGTTTAAAGCAGAAATAGGGGCACTTTTAAAATTTTCATTTTTGTCCAAAATCGATGAGTCCGGGGCTTAGGGAATTTCTCATATGCCACAAAACCATTGAAGCTTCTGTTCAAAAATCATGCTCTGAAATCAACTTTTTTCATCTCAGGGATTCATTTTGGGATGGTAACTAAAGTTTAAAGCAGAAATAGGGGCACTTTTAAAATTTTCATTTTTGACCAAAATCGATGGGTCCGGGGCTTAGGGAATTTCTCATATGCCACAAAACCGCTGAAGCTCCTGTTCAAAAATCATGCTCCGAAATCAACTTTTTTCATCTCAGGGATTCATTTTGGGATGGTAACTAAAATTTAAAGCAAAAATAGGGGCACTTTTAAAATTTTCATTTTTGACCAAAATCGATGGGTCCGGGGCTTAGGGAATTTCTCATATGCCACAAAACCGCTGAAGCTCCTGTTCAAAAATCATGCTCCGAAATCAACTTTTTTCATCTCAGGGATTCATTTTGGGATGGTAACTAAAATTTAAAGCAAAAATAGGGGCACTTTTAAAATTTTCATTTTTGACCAAAATCGATGGGTCCGGGGCTTAGGGAATTTCTCATATGCCCCAAAACTGTTGAAGCTCCTGTTCAAAAATCATGCTCTGAAATCAACTTTTTTCATCTCAGGGATTCATTTTGGGATGGTAACTAAAGTTTAAAGCAGAAATAGGGGCACTTTTAAAATTTTCATTTTTGACCAAAATCGAAGGGGCCGGGGCTTAGGGAATTTCTCATATGCCGCAAAACCGTTGAAGCTCCTGTTCAAAAATCATGCTCCGAAATCAACTTTTTTCATCTCAGGGATTCATTTTGGGATGGTAACTAAAGTTTAAAGCAGAAATAGGGGCACTTTTAAAATTTTCATTTTTGTCCAAAATCGATGAGTCCGGGGCTTAGGGAATTTCTCATATGCCACAAAACCGTTGAAGCTCCTGTTCAAAAATCATGCTCCGAAATCAACTTTTTTCATCTCAGGGATTCATTTTGGGATGGTAACTAAAGTTTAAAGCAGAAATAGGGGCACTTTTAAAATTTTCATTTTTGACTAAAATCGATGGGTCCAGGGCTTAGGGATTTCTCATATGCCGCAAAACCGTTGAAGCTCCTGTTCAAAAATCATGCTCCAAAATCAACTTTTTTCATCTCAGGGATTCATTTTGGGATGGTAACTAAAGTTTAAAGCAGAAATAGGGGCACTTTTAAAATTTTCATTTTTGACCAAAATCGATGGGTCCGGGGCTTAGGGAATTTCTCATATGCCACAAAACCGCTGAAGCTCCTGTTCAAAAATCATGCTCCGAAATCAACTTTTTTCATCTCAGGGATTCATTTTGGGATGGTAACTAAAATTTAAAGCAAAAATAGGGGCACTTTTAAAATTTTCATTTTTGACCAAAATCGATGGGTCCGGGGCTTAGGGAATTTCTCATATGCCCCAAAACTGTTGAAGCTCCTGTTCAAAAATCATGCTCTGAAATCAACTTTTTTCATCTCAGGGATTCATTTTGGGATGGTAACTAAAGTTTAAAGCAGAAATAGGGGCACTTTTAAAATTTTCATTTTTGACCAAAATCGAAGGGGCCGGGGCTTAGGGAATTTCTCATATGCCACAAAACCGTTGAAGCTCCTGTTCAAAAATCATGCTCCGAAATCAACTTTTTTCATCTCAGGGATTCATTTTGGGATGGTAACTAAAGTTTAAAGCAGAAATAGGGGTACTTTTAAAATTTTCATATTTGACCAAAATCGATGGGTCCAGGGCTTAGGGAATTTCTCATATGCCACAAAACCGTTGAAGCTCCTGTTCAAAAATCATGCTCCGAAATCAACTTTTTTCATCTCAGGGATTCATTTTGGGATGGTAACTAAAGTTTAAAGCAGAAATAGGGGCACTTTTAAAATTTTCATTTTTGACTAAAATCGATGGGTCCAGGGCTTAGGGATTTCTCATATGCCGCAAAACCGTTGAAGCTCCTGTTCAAAAATCATGCTCCAAAATCAACTTTTTTCATCTCAGGGATTCATTTTGGGATGGTAACTAAAGTTTAAAGCAGAAATAGGGGCACTTTTAAAATTTTCATTTTTGACCAAAATCGATGGGTCCGGGGCTTAGGGAATTTCTCATATGCCACAAAACCGCTGAAGCTCCTGTTCAAAAATCATGCTCCGAAATCAACTTTTTTCATCTCAGGGATTCATTTTGGGATGGTAACTAAAATTTAAAGCAAAAATAGGGGCACTTTTAAAATTTTCATTTTTGACCAAAATCGATGGGTCCGGGGCTTAGGGAATTTCTCATATGCCCCAAAACTGTTGAAGCTCCTGTTCAAAAATCATGCTCTGAAATCAACTTTTTTCATCTCAGGGATTCATTTTGGGATGGTAACTAAAGTTTAAAGCAGAAATAGGGGCACTTTTAAAATTTTCATTTTTGACCAAAATCGAAGGGGCCGGGGCTTAGGGAATTTCTCATATGCCGCAAAACCGTTGAAGCTCCTGTTCAAAAATCATGCTCCGAAATCAACTTTTTTCATCTCAGGGATTCATTTTGGGATGGTAACTAAAGTTTAAAGCAGAAATAGGGGTACTTTTAAAATTTTCATATTTGACCAAAATCGATGGGTCCAGGGCTTAGGGAATTTCTCATATGCCACAAAACCGTTGAAGCTCCTGTTCAAAAATCATGCTCCGAAATCAACTTTTTTCATCTCAGGGATTCATTTTGCGATGGTAACTAAAGTTTAAAGCAGAAATAGGGGCACTTTTAAAATTTTCATTTTTGACTAAAATCGATGGGTCCGGGGCTTAGGGATTTCTCATATGCCGCAAAACCGTTGAAGCTCCTGTTCAAAAATCATGCTCCAAAATCAACTTTTTTCATCTCAGGGATTCATTTTGGGATGGTAACTAAAGTTTAAAGCAGAAATAGGGGCACTTTTAAAATTTTCATTTTTGACCAAAATCGAAGGGGCCGGGGCTTAGGGAATTTCTCATATGCCGCAAAACTGTTGAAGCTCCTGTTCAAAAATCATGCTCCGAAATCAACTTTTTTCATCTCAGGGATTCATTTTGGGATGGTAACTAAAGTTTAAAGCAGAAATAGGGGTACTTTTAAAATTTTCATATTTGACCAAAATCGATGGGTCCAGGGCTTAGGGAATTTCTCATATGCCACAAAACCGTTGAAGCTCCTGTTCAAAAATCATGCTCCGAAATCAACTTTTTTCATCTCAGGGATTCATTTTGCGATGGTAACTAAAGTTTAAAGCAGAAATAGGGGCACTTTTAAAATTTTCATTTTTGACTAAAATCGATGGGTCCGGGGCTTAGGGATTTCTCATATGCCGCAAAACCGTTGAAGCTCCTGTTCAAAAATCATGCTCCAAAATCAACTTTTTTCATCTCAGGGATTCATTTTGGGATGGTAACTAAAGTTTAAAGCAGAAATAGGGGCACTTTTAAAATTTTCATTTTTGACCAAAATCGATGGGTCCGGGGCTTAGGGAATTTCTCAAATGCCCCAAAACTGTTGAAGCTCCTGTTCAAAAATCATGCTCTGAAATCAACTTTTTTCATCTCAGGGATTAATTTTGGGATGGTAACTAAAGTTTAAAGCAGAAATAGGGGCACTTTTAAAATTTTCATTTTTGACCAAAATCGAAGGGGCCGGGGCTTAGGGAATTTCTCATATGCCGCAAAACCGTTGAAGCTCCTGTTCAAAAATCATGCTCCAAAATCAACTTTTTTCATCTCAGGGATTCATTTTGGGATGGTAACTAAAGTTTAAAGCAGAAATAGGGGCACTTTTAAAATTTTCATTTTTGACCAAAATCGATGGGTCCGGGGCTTAGGGAATTTCTCATATGCCACAAAACCGCTGAAGCTCCTGTTCAAAAATCATGCTCCGAAATCAACTTTTTTCATCTCAGGGATTCATTTTGGGATGGTAACTAAAATTTAAAGCAAAAATAGGGGCACTTTTAAAATTTTCATTTTTGACCAAAATCGATGGGTCCGGGGCTTAGGGAATTTCTCATATGCCACAAAACCGCTGAAGCTCCTGTTCAAAAATCATGCTCCGAAATCAACTTTTTTCATCTCAGGGATTCATTTTGGGATGGTAACTAAAATTTAAAGCAAAAATAGGGGCACTTTTAAAATTTTCATTTTTGACCAAAATCGATGGGTCCGGGGCTTAGGGAATTTCTCAAATGCCCCAAAACTGTTGAAGCTCCTGTTCAAAAATCATGCTCTGAAATCAACTTTTTTCATCTCAGGGATTCATTTTGGGATGGTAACTAAAGTTTAAAGCAGAAATAGGGGCACTTTTAAAATTTTCATTTTTGACCAAAATCGAAGGGGCCGGGGCTTAGGGAATTTCTCATATGCCGCAAAACCGTTGAAGCTCCTGTTCAAAAATCATGCTCCGAAATCAACTTTTTTCATCTCAGGGATTCATTTTGGGATGGTAACTAAAGTTTAAAGCAGAAATAGGGGCACTTTTAAAATTTTCATTTTTGTCCAAAATCGATGAGTCCGGGGCTTAGGGAATTTCTCATATGCCACAAAACCATTGAAGCTTCTGTTCAAAAATCATGCTCTGAAATCAACTTTTTTCATCTCAGGGATTCATTTTGGGATGGTAACTAAAGTTTAAAGCAGAAATAGGGGCACTTTTAAAATTTTCATTTTTGACCAAAATCGATGGGTCCAGGGCTTAGGGAATTTCTCATATGCCACAAAACCGTTGAAGCTCCTGTTCAAAAATCATGCTCCGAAATCAACTTTTTTCATCTCAGGGATACATTTTGGGATGGTAACTAAAGTTTAAAGCAGAAATAGGGGCACTTTTAAAATTTTCATTTTTGACCAAAATTGATGGGTTCGGGGCTTAGGGAATTTCTCATATGCCCCAAAACCGTTGAAGCTCCTGTTCAAAAATCATGCTCCGAAATTAACTTTTTTCATCTCAGGGATTCATTTTGGGATGGTAACTAAAGTTTAAAGCAGAAATAGGGGCACTTTTAAAATTTTCATTTTTGACTAAAATCGATGGGTCCGGGGCTTAGGGATTTCTCATATGCCGCAAAACCGTTGAAGCTCCTGTTAAAAAATCATGCTCCAAAATCAACTTTTTTCATCTCAGGGATTCATTTTGGGATGGTAACTAAAGTTTAAAGCAGAAATAGGGGCACTTTTAAAATTTTCATTTTTGACCAAAATCGATGGGTCCGGGGCTTAGGGAATTTCTCATATGCCACAAAACCGCTGAAGCTCCTGTTCAAAAATCATGCTCCGAAATCAACTTTTTTCATCTCAGGGATTCATTTTGGGATGGTAACTAAAATTTAAAGCAAAAATAGGGGCACTTTTAAAATTTTCATTTTTGACCAAAATCGATGGGTCCGGGGCTTAGGGAATTTCTCATATGCCCCAAAACTGTTGAAGCTCCTGTTCAAAAATCATGCTCTGAAATCAACTTTTTTCATCTCAGGGATTCATTTTGGGATGGTAACTAAAGTTTAAAGCAGAAATAGGGGCACTTTTAAAATTTTCATTTTTGACCAAAATCGAAGGGGCCGGGGCTTAGGGAATTTCTCATATGCCGCAAAACCGTTGAAGCTCCTGTTCAAAAATCATGCTCCGAAATCAACTTTTTTCATCTCAGGGATTCATTTTGGGATGGTAACTAAAGTTTAAAGCAGAAATAGGGGCACTTTTAAAATTTTCATTTTTGTCCAAAATCGATGAGTCCGGGGCTTAGGGAATTTCTCATATGCCACAAAACCATTGAAGCTTCTGTTCAAAAATCATGCTCTGAAATCAACTTTTTTCATCTCAGGGATTCATTTTGGGATGGTAACTAAAGTTTAAAGCAGAAATAGGGGCACTTTTAAAATTTTCATTTTTGACCAAAATCGATGGGTCCAGGGCTTAGGGAATTTCTCATATGCCACAAAACCGTTGAAGCTCCTGTTCAAAAATCATGCTCGAAATCAACTTTTTTCATCTCAGGGATACATTTTGGGATGGTAACTAAAGTTTAAAGCAGAAATAGGGGCACTTTTAAAATTTTCATTTTTGACCAAAATCGATGGGTCCGGGGCTTAGGGAATTTCTCATATGCCACAAAACCGCTGAAGCTCCTGTTCAAAAATCATGCTCCGAAATCAACTTTTTTCATCTCAGGGATTCATTTTGGGATGGTAACTAAAATTTAAAGCAAAAATAGGGGCACTTTTAAAATTTTCATTTTTGACCAAAATCGATGGGTCCGGGGCTTAGGGAATTTCTCATATGCCCCAAAACTGTTGAAGCTCCTGTTCAAAAATCATGCTCTGAAATCAACTTTTTTCATCTCAGGGATTCATTTTGGGATGGTAACTAAAGTTTAAAGCAGAAATAGGGGCACTTTTAAAATTTTCATTTTTGACCAAAATCGAAGGGGCTGGGGCTTAGGGAATTTCTCATATGCCGCAAAACCGTTGAAGCTCCTGTTCAAAAATCATGCTCCGAAATCAACTTTTTTCATCTCAGGGATTCATTTTGGGATGGTAACTAAAGTTTAAAGCAGAAATAGGGGCACTTTTAAAATTTTCATTTTTGTCCAAAATCGATGAGTCCAGGGCTTAGGGAATTTTTCATATGCCACAAAACCATTGAAGCTTCTGTTAAAAAATCATGCTCTGAAATCAACTTTTTTCATCTCAGGGATTCATTTTGGGATGGTAACTAAAGTTTAAAGCAGAAATAGGGGCACTTTTAAAATTTTCATTTTTGACCAAAATCGATGGGTCCAGGGCTTAGGGAATTTCTCATATGCCACAAAACCGTTGAAGCTCCTGTTCAAAAATCATGCTCCGAAATCAACTTTTTTCATCTCAGGGATACATTTTGGGATGGTAACTAAAGTTTAAAGCAGAAATAGGGGCACTTTTAAAATTTTCATTTTTGACCAAAATCGATGGGTCCGGGGCTTAGGGAATTTCTCATATGCCACAAAACCGTTGAAGCTCCTGTTCAAAAATCATGCTCTGAAATCAACTTTTTTCATCTCAGGGATTCATTTTGGGATGGTAACTAAAGTTTAAAGCAGAAATAGGGGCACTTTTAAAATTTTCATTTTTGACTAAAATCGATGGGTCCGGGGCTTAGGGAATTTCTCATATGCCCCAAAACCGTTGAAGCTCCTGTTCAAAAATCATGCTCTGAAATCAACTTTTTTCATCTCAGGGATTCATTTTGGGATGGTAACTAAAGTTTAAAGCAGAAATAGGGGCACCTTTAAAATTTTCATTTTTGACCAAAATCGATGGGTCCGGGGCTTAGGGAATTTCTCACATGCCACAAAACCGTTGTAGCTCCTGTTCAAAAATCATGCTCTGAAATCAACTTTTTTCATCTCTGGGATACATTTTGGGATGGTAACTAAAGTTTAAAGCAGAAATAGGGGCACTTTTAAAATTTTCATATTTGACCAAAATCGATGGGTCCAGGGCTTAGGGAATTTCTCATATGCCACAAAACCGTTGAAGCTCCTGTTCAAAAATCATGCTCCGAAATTAACTTTTTTCATCTCAGGGATTCATTTTGGGATGGTAACTAAAGTTTAAAGCAGAAATAGGGGCACTTTTAAAATTTTCATTTTTGACTAAAATCGATGGGTCCGGGGCTTAGGGATTTCTCATATGCCGCAAAACCGTTGAAGCTCCTGTTCAAAAATCATGCTCCAAAATCAACTTTTTTCATCTCAGGGATTCATTTTGGGATGGTAACTAAAGTTTAAAGCAGAAATAGGGGCACTTTTAAAATTTTCATTTTTGACCAAAATCGATGGGTCCGGGGCTTAGGGAATTTCTCATATGCCACAAAACCGCTGAAGCTCCTGTTCAAAAATCATGCTCCGAAATCAACTTTTTTCATCTCAGGGATTCATTTTGGGATGGTAACTAAAATTTAAAGCAAAAATAGGGGCACTTTTAAAATTTTCATTTTTGACCAAAATCGATGGGTCCGGGGCTTAGGGAATTTCTCATATGCCCCAAAACTGTTGAAGCTCCTGTTCAAAAATCATGCTCTGAAATCAACTTTTTTCATCTCAGGGATTCATTTTGGGATGGTAACTAAAGTTTAAAGCAGAAATAGGGGCACTTTTAAAATTTTCATTTTTGACCAAAATCGAAGGGGCCGGGGCTTAGGGAATTTCTCATATGCCGCAAAACCGTTGAAGCTCCTGTTCAAAAATCATGCTCCGAAATCAACTTTTTTCATCTCAGGGATTCATTTTGGGATGGTAACTAAAGTTTAAAGCAGAAATAGGGGCACTTTTAAAATTTTCATTTTTGTCCAAAATCGATGAGTCCAGGGCTTAGGGAATTTCTCATATGCCACAAAACCATTGAAGCTTCTGTTAAAAAATCATGCTCTGAAATCAACTTTTTTCATCTCAGGGATTCATTTTGGGATGGTAACTAAAGTTTAAAGCAGAAATAGGGGCACTTTTAAAATTTTCATTTTTGACCAAAATCGATGGGTCCAGGGCTTAGGGAATTTCTCATATGCCACAAAACCGTTGAAGCTCCTGTTCAAAAATCATGCTCCGAAATCAACTTTTTTCATCTCAGGGATACATTTTGGGATGGTAACTAAAGTTTAAAGCAGAAATAGGGGCACTTTTAAATATTTCATTTTGGACCAAAATCGATGGGTCCGGGGCTTAGGGAATTTCTCATATGCCACAAAACCATTGAAGCTTCTGTTCAAAAATCATGCTCTGAAATCAACTTTTTTCATCTCAGGGATTCATTTTGGGATGGTAACTAAAGTTTAAAGCAGAAATAGGGGCACTTTTAAAATTTTCATTTTTGACCAAAATCGAAGGGGCCGGGGCTTAGGGAATTTCTCATATGCCGCAAAACCGTTGAAGCTCCTGTTCAAAAATCATGCTCCGAAATCAACTTTTTTCATCTCAGGGATTCATTTTGGGATGGTAACTAAAGTTTAAAGCAGAAATAGGGGTACTTTTAAAATTTTCATATTTGACCAAAATCGATGGGTCCAGGGCTTAGGGAATTTCTCATATGCCACAAAACCGTTGAAGCTCCTGTTCAAAAATCATGCTCCGAAATCAACTTTTTTCATCTCAGGGATTCATTTTGCGATGGTAACTAAAGTTTAAAGCAGAAATAGGGGCACTTTTAAAATTTTCATTTTTGACTAAAATCGATGGGTCCGGGGCTTAGGGATTTCTCATATGCCGCAAAACCGTTGAAGCTCCTGTTCAAAAATCATGCTCCAAAATCAACTTTTTTCATCTCAGGGATTCATTTTGGGATGGTAACTAAAGTTTAAAGCAGAAATAGGGGCACTTTTAAAATTTTCATTTTTGACCAAAATCGATGGGTCCGGGGCTTAGGGAATTTCTCAAATGCCCCAAAACTGTTGAAGCTCCTGTTCAAAAATCATGCTCTGAAATCAACTTTTTTCATCTCAGGGATTAATTTTGGGATGGTAACTAAAGTTTAAAGCAGAAATAGGGGCACTTTTAAAATTTTCATTTTTGACCAAAATCGAAGGGGCCGGGGCTTAGGGAATTTCTCATATGCCGCAAAACCGTTGAAGCTCCTGTTCAAAAATCATGCTCCAAAATCAACTTTTTTCATCTCAGGGATTCATTTTGGGATGGTAACTAAAGTTTAAAGCAGAAATAGGGGCACTTTTAAAATTTTCATTTTTGACCAAAATCGATGGGTCCGGGGCTTTTGGAATTTCTCATATGCCACAAAACCGCTGAAGCTCCTGTTCAAAAATCATGCTCCAAAATCAACTTTTTTCATCTCAGGGATTCATTTTGGGATGGTAACTAAAGTTTAAAGCAGAAATAGGGGCACTTTTAAAATTTTCATTTTTGACCAAAATCGATGGGTCCGGGGCTTAGGGAATTTCTCAAATGCCCCAAAACTGTTGAAGCTCCTGTTCAAAAATCATGCTCTGAAATCAACTTTTTTCATCTCAGGGATTCATTTTGGGATGGTAACTAAAGTTTAAAGCAGAAATAGGGGCACTTTTAAAATTTTCATTTTTGACCAAAATCGATGGGTCCAGGGCTTAGGGAATTTCTCATATGCCACAAAACCGTTGAAGCTCCTGTTCAAAAATCATGCTCCGAAATCAACTTTTTTCATCTCAGGGATACATTTTGGGATGGTAACTAAAGTTTAAAGCAGAAATAGGGGCACTTTTAAAATTTTCATTTTTGACCAAAATCGATGGGTCCGGGGCTTAGGGAATTTCTCATATGCCACAAAACCGTTGAAGCTCCTGTTCAAAAATCATGCTCTGAAATCAACTTTTTTCATCTCAGGGATTCATTTTGGGATGGTAACTAAAGTTTAAAGCAGAAATAGGGGCACTTTTAAAATTTTCATTTTTGACTAAAATCGATGGGTCCGGGGCTTAGGGAATTTCTCATATGCCCCAAAACCGTTGAAGCTCCTGTTCAAAAATCATGCTCTGAAATCAACTTTTTTCATCTCAGGGATTCATTTTGGGATGGTAACTAAAGTTTAAAGCAGAAATAGGGGCACCTTTAAAATTTTCATTTTTGACCAAAATCGATGGGTCCGGGGCTTAGGGAATTTCTCACATGCCACAAAACCGTTGTAGCTCCTGTTCAAAAATCATGCTCTGAAATCAACTTTTTTCATCTCAGGGATTCATTTTGGGATGGTAACTAAAGTTTAAAGCAGAAATAGGGGCACTTTTAAAATTTTCATTTTTGTCCAAAATCGATGAGTCCGGGGCTTAGGGAATTTCTCATATGCCACAAAACCATTGAAGCTTCTGTTCAAAAATCATGCTCTGAAATCAACTTTTTTCATCTCAGGGATTCATTTTGGGATGGTAACTAAAGTTTAAAGCAGAAATAGGGGCACTTTTAAAATTTTCATTTTTGACCAAAATCGAAGGGGCCGGGGCTTAGGGAATTTCTCATATGCCGCAAAACCGTTGAAGCTCCTGTTCAAAAATCATGCTCCGAAATCAACTTTTTTCATCTCAGGGATTCATTTTGGGATGGTAACTAAAGTTTAAAGCAGAAATAGGGGCACTTTTAAAATTTTCATTTTTGACCAAAATCGATGGGTCCAGGGATTAGGGAATTTCTCATATGCCACAAAACCGTTGAAGCTCCTGTTCAAAAATCATGCTCTGAAATCAACTTTTTTCATCTCAGGGATTCATTTTGGGATGGTAACTAAAGCTTAAAGCAGAAATAGGGGCACTTTTAAAATTTACATTTTTGACCAAAATCGATGGGTCCGGGGCTTAGGGAATTTCTCATATGCCACAAAACCGTTGAAGCTCCTGTTCAAAAATCATGCTCTGAAATCAACTTTTTTCATCTCAGGGATTCATTTTGGGATGGTAACTAAAATTTAAAGCAGAAATAGGGGCACTTTTAAAATTTTCATTTTTGACCAAAATCGATGGGTCCGGGGCTTAGGGAATTTCTCATATGCCACAAAACCGTTGAAGCTCCTGTTCAAAAATCATGCTCCGAAATCAACTTTTTTCATCTCAGGGATTCATTTTGGGATGGTAACTAAAGTTTAAAGCAGAAATAGGGGCACTTTTAAAATTTTCATTTTTGACCAAAATCGATGGGTCTGGGGCTTAGGGAATTTCTCATATGCCCCAAAACCGTTGAGGCTCCTGTTCAAAAATCATGCTCCGAAATCAACTTTTTTCATCTCAGGGATTCATTTTGGGATGGTAACTAAAGTTTAAAACAGAAATATGGGCACTTTTAAAATTTTCATTTTTGACCAAAATCGATGGGTCTGGGGCTTAGGGAATTTCTCATATGCCCCAAAACCGTTGAAGCTCCTGTTCAAAAATCATGCTCCGAAATCAACTTTTTTCATCTCAGGGATTCATTTTGGGATGGTAACTAAAGTTTAAAGCAGAAATAGGGGCACCTTTAAAATTTTCATTTTTGACCAAAATCGATGGGTCCGGGGCTTAGGGAATTTCTCATATGCCACAAAACCGTTGAAGCTCCTGTTCAAAAATCATGCTCCGAAATCAACTTTTTTCATCTCAGGGATTCATTTTGGGATGGTAACTAAAGTTTAAAGCAGAAATAGGGACACTTTTAAAATTTTCATTTTTGACCAAAATCGATGGGTCCGGGGCATATGGAATTTCTCATATGCCCCAAAACCGTTGAAGCTCCTGTTCAAAAATCATGCTCCGAAATCAACTTTTTTCCTCTCAGGGATTCATTTTGGGATGGTAACTAAAGTTTAAAGCAGAAATAGGGGCACTTTTAAAATTTTCATTTTTGACCAAAATCGATGGGTCCGGGGCTTAGGGAATTTCTCAAATGGCACAAAACCGTTGAAGCTCCTGTTCAAAAATCATGCTCCGAAATCAACTTTTTTCATCTCAGGGATTCATTTTGGGATGGTAACTAAAGTTTAAAGCAGAAATAGGGGCACCTTTAAAATTTTCATTTTTGACCAAAATCGATGGGTCCGGGGCTTAGGGAATTTCTCATATGCCACAAAACCGTTGAAGCTCCTGTTCAAAAATCATGCTCCGAAATCAACTTTTTTCATCTCAGGGATTCATTTTGGGATGGTAACTAAAGTTTAAAGCAGAAATAGGGACACTTTTAAAATTTTCATTTTTGACCAAAATCGATGGGTCCGGGGCTTATGGAATTTCTCATATGCCCCAAAACCGTTGAAGCTCCTGTTCAAAAATCATGCTCCGAAATCAACTTTTTTCCTCTCAGGGATTCATTTTGGGATGGTAACTAAAGTTTAAAGCAGAAATAGGGGCACTTTTAAAATTTTCATTTTTGACCAAAATCGATGGGTCCGGGGCTTAGGGAATTTCTCATATGCCCCAAAACCGTTGAAGCTCCTGTTCAAAAATCATGCTCCGAAATCAACTTTTTTCATCTCAGGGATTCATTTTGGGATGGTAACTAAAGTTTAAAGCAGAAATAGGGGCACTTTTAAAATTTTCATTTTTGACCAAAATCGAAGGGGCTGGGGCTTAGGGAATTTCTCATATGCCGCAAAACCGTTGAAGCTCCTGTTCAAAAATCATGCTCCGAAATCAACTTTTTTCATCTCAGGGATTCATTTTGGGATGGTAACTAAAGTTTAAAGCAGAAATAGGGGCACTTTTAAAATTTTCATTTTTGTCCAAAATCGATGAGTCCAGGGCTTAGGGAATTTCTCATATGCCACAAAACCGTTGAAGCTCCTGTTCAAAAATCATGCTCCGAAATCAACTTTTTTCATCTCAGGGATACATTTTGGGATGGTAACTAAAGTTTAAAGCAGAAATAGGGGCACTTTTAAAATTTTCATTTTTGACCAAAATCGATGGGTCCAGGGCTTAGGGAATTTCTCATATGCCACAAAACCGTTGAAGCTCCTGTTCAAAAATCATGCTCCGAAATCAACTTTTTTCATCTCAGGGATACATTTTGGGATGGTAACTAAAGTTTAAAGCAGAAATAGGGGCACTTTTAAAATTTTCATTTTTGACCAAAATCGATGGGTCCGGGGCTTAGGGAATTTCTCATATGCCACAAAACCGTTGAAGCTCCTGTTCAAAAATCATGCTCTGAAATCAACTTTTTTCATCTCAGGGATTCATTTTGGGATGGTAACTAAAGTTTAAAGCAGAAATAGGGGCACTTTTAAAATTTTCATTTTTGACTAAAATCGATGGGTCCGGGGCTTAGGGAATTTCTCATATGCCCCAAAACCGTTGAAGCTCCTGTTCAAAAATCATGCTCTGAAATCAACTTTTTTCATCTCAGGGATTCATTTTGGGATGGTAACTAAAGTTTAAAGCAGAAATAGGGGCACCTTTAAAATTTTCATTTTTGACCAAAATCGATGGGTCCGGGGCTTAGGGAATTTCTCACATGCCACAAAACCGTTGTAGCTCCTGTTCAAAAATCATGCTCTGAAATCAACTTTTTTCATCTCAGGGATTCATTTTGGGATGGTAACTAAAGTTTAAAGCAGAAATAGGGGCACTTTTAAAATTTTCATTTTTGTCCAAAATCGATGAGTCCGGGGCTTAGGGAATTTCTCATATGCCACAAAACCATTGAAGCTTCTGTTCAAAAATCATGCTCTGAAATCAACTTTTTTCATCTCAGGGATTCATTTTGGGATGGTAACTAAAGTTTAAAGCAGAAATAGGGGCACTTTTAAAATTTTCATTTTTGACCAAAATCGAAGGGGCCGGGGCTTAGGGAATTTCTCATATGCCGCAAAACCGTTGAAGCTCCTGTTCAAAAATCATGCTCCGAAATCAACTTTTTTCATCTCAGGGATTCATTTTGGGATGGTAACTAAAGTTTAAAGCAGAAATAGGGGTACTTTTAAAATTTTCATATTTGACCAAAATCGATGGGTCCAGGGCTTAGGGAATTTCTCATATGCCACAAAACCGTTGAAGCTCCTGTTCAAAAATCATGCTCCGAAATCAACTTTTTTCATCTCAGGGATTCATTTTGCGATGGTAACTAAAGTTTAAAGCAGAAATAGGGGCACTTTTAAAATTTTCATTTTTGACTAAAATCGATGGGTCCGGGGCTTAGGGATTTCTCATATGCCGCAAAACCGTTGAAGCTCCTGTTCAAAAATCATGCTCCAAAATCAACTTTTTTCATCTCAGGGATTCATTTTGGGATGGTAACTAAAGTTTAAAGCAGAAATAGGGGCACTTTTAAAATTTTCATTTTTGACCAAAATCGATGGGTCCGGGGCTTAGGGAATTTCTCAAATGCCCCAAAACTGTTGAAGCTCCTGTTCAAAAATCATGCTCTGAAATCAACTTTTTTCATCTCAGGGATTAATTTTGGGATGGTAACTAAAGTTTAAAGCAGAAATAGGGGCACTTTTAAAATTTTCATTTTTGACCAAAATCGAAGGGGCCGGAGCTTAGGGAATTTCTCATATGCCGCAAAACCGTTGAAGCTCCTGTTCAAAAATCATGCTCCAAAATCAACTTTTTTCATCTCAGGGATTCATTTTGGGATGGTAACTAAAATTTAAAGCAAAAATAGGGGCACTTTTAAAATTTTCATTTTTGACCAAAATCGATGGGTCCGGGGCTTAGGGAATTTCTCATATGCCCCAAAACTGTTGAAGCTCCTGTTCAAAAATCATGCTCTGAAATCAACTTTTTTCATCTCAGGGATTCATTTTGGGATGGTAACTAAAGTTTAAAGCAGAAATAGGGGCACTTTTAAAATTTTCATTTTTGACCAAAATCGAAGGGGCTGGGGCTTAGGGAATTTCTCATATGCCGCAAAACCGTTGAAGCTCCTGTTCAAAAATCATGCTCCGAAATCAACTTTTTTCATCTCAGGGATTCATTTTGGGATGGTAACTAAAGTTTAAAGCAGAAATAGGGGCACTTTTAAAATTTTCATTTTTGTCCAAAATCGATGAGTCCAGGGCTTAGGGAATTTTTCATATGCCACAAAACCATTGAAGCTTCTGTTAAAAAATCATGCTCTGAAATCAACTTTTTTCATCTCAGGGATTCATTTTGGGATGGTAACTAAAGTTTAAAGCAGAAATAGGGGCACTTTTAAAATTTTCATTTTTGACCAAAATCGATGGGTCCAGGGCTTAGGGAATTTCTCATATGCCACAAAACCGTTGAAGCTCCTGTTCAAAAATCATGCTCCGAAATCAACTTTTTTCATCTCAGGGATACATTTTGGGATGGTAACTAAAGTTTAAAGCAGAAATAGGGGCACTTTTAAAATTTTCATTTTTGACCAAAATCGATGGGTCCGGGGCTTAGGGAATTTCTCATATGCCACAAAACCGTTGAAGCTCCTGTTCAAAAATCATGCTCTGAAATCAACTTTTTTCATCTCAGGGATTCATTTTGGGATGGTAACTAAAGTTTAAAGCAGAAATAGGGGCACTTTTAAAATTTTCATTTTTGACTAAAATCGATGGGTCCGGGGCTTAGGGAATTTCTCATATGCCCCAAAACCGTTGAAGCTCCTGTTCAAAAATCATGCTCTGAAATCAACTTTTTTCATCTCAGGGATTCATTTTGGGATGGTAACTAAAGTTTAAAGCAGAAATAGGGGCACCTTTAAAATTTTCATTTTTGACCAAAATCGATGGGTCCGGGGCTTAGGGAATTTCTCACATGCCACAAAACCGTTGTAGCTCCTGTTCAAAAATCATGCTCTGAAATCAACTTTTTTCATCTCTGGGATACATTTTGGGATGGTAACTAAAGTTTAAAGCAGAAATAGGGGCACTTTTAAAATTTTCATATTTGACCAAAATCGATGGGTCCAGGGCTTAGGGAATTTCTCATATGCCACAAAACCGTTGAAGCTCCTGTTCAAAAATCATGCTCCGAAATTAACTTTTTTCATCTCAGGGATTCATTTTGGGATGGTAACTAAAGTTTAAAGCAGAAATAGGGGCACTTTTAAAATTTTCATTTTTGACTAAAATCGATGGGTCCGGGGCTTAGGGATTTCTCATATGCCGCAAAACCGTTGAAGCTCCTGTTCAAAAATCATGCTCCAAAATCAACTTTTTTCATCTCAGGGATTCATTTTGGGATGGTAACTAAAGTTTAAAGCAGAAATAGGGGCACTTTTAAAATTTTCATTTTTGACCAAAATCGATGGGTCCGGGGCTTAGGGAATTTCTCATATGCCACAAAACCGCTGAAGCTCCTGTTCAAAAATCATGCTCCGAAATCAACTTTTTTCATCTCAGGGATTCATTTTGGGATGGTAACTAAAATTTAAAGCAAAAATAGGGGCACTTTTAAAATTTTCATTTTTGACCAAAATCGATGGGTCCGGGGCTTAGGGAATTTCTCATATGCCCCAAAACTGTTGAAGCTCCTGTTCAAAAATCATGCTCTGAAATCAACTTTTTTCATCTCAGGGATTCATTTTGGGATGGTAACTAAAGTTTAAAGCAGAAATAGGGGCACTTTTAAAATTTTCATTTTTGACCAAAATCGAAGGGGCCGGGGCTTAGGGAATTTCTCATATGCCGCAAAACCGTTGAAGCTCCTGTTCAAAAATCATGCTCCGAAATCAACTTTTTTCATCTCAGGGATTCATTTTGGGATGGTAACTAAAGTTTAAAGCAGAAATAGGGGCACTTTTAAAATTTTCATTTTTGTCCAAAATCGATGAGTCCGGGGCTTAGGGAATTTCTCATATGCCACAAAACCATTGAAGCTTCTGTTCAAAAATCATGCTCTGAAATCAACTTTTTTCATCTCAGGGATTCATTTTGGGATGGTAACTAAAGTTTAAAGCAGAAATAGGGGCACTTTTAAAATTTTCATTTTTGACCAAAATCGATGGGTCCAGGGCTTAGGGAATTTCTCATATGCCACAAAACCGTTGAAGCTCCTGTTCAAAAATCATGCTCCGAAATCAACTTTTTTCATCTCAGGGATACATTTTGGGATGGTAACTAAAGTTTAAAGCAGAAATAGGGGCACTTTTAAAATTTTCATTTTTGACCAAAATCGATGGGTCCGGGGTTTAGGGAATTTCTCATATGCCACAAAACCGCTGAAGCTCCTGTTCAAAAATCATGCTCCGAAATCAACTTTTTTCATCTCAGGGATTCATTTTGGGATGGTAACTAAAATTTAAAGCAAAAATAGGGGCACTTTTAAAATTTTCATTTTTGACCAAAATCAATGGGTCCGGGGCTTAGGGAATTTCTCACATGCCCCAAAACTGTTGAAGCTCCTGTTCAAAAATCATGCTCTGAAATCAACTTTTTTCATCTCAGGGATTCATTTTGGGATGGTAACTAAAGTTTAAAGCAGAAATAGGGGCACTTTTAAAATTTTCATTTTTGACCAAAATCGAAGGGGCTGGGGCTTAGAGAATTTCTCATATGCCGCAAAACCGTTGAAGCTCCTGTTCAAAAATCATGCTCCGAAATCAACTTTTTTCATCTCAGGGATTCATTTTGGGATGGTAACTAAAGTTTAAAGCAGAAATAGGGGCACTTTTAAAATTTTCATTTTTGTCCAAAATCGATGAGTCCAGGGCTTAGGGAATTTCTCATATGCCACAAAACCATTGAAGCTTCTGTTAAAAAATCATGCTCTGAAATCAACTTTTTTCATCTCAGGGATTCATTTTGGGATGGTAACTAAAGTTTAAAGCAGAAATAGGGGCACTTTTAAAATTTTCATTTTTGACCAAAATCGATGGGTCCAGGGCTTAGGGAATTTCTCATATGCCACAAAACCGTTGAAGCTCCTGTTCAAAAATCATGCTCCGAAATCAACTTTTTTCATCTCAGGGATACATTTTGGGATGGTAACTAAAGTTTAAAGCAGAAATAGGGGCACTTTTAAAATTTTCATTTTTGACCAAAATCGATGGGTCCGGGGCTTAGGGAATTTCTCATATGCCACAAAACCGTTGAAGCTCCTGTTCAAAAATCATGCTCTGAAATCAACTTTTTTCATCTCAGGGATTCATTTTGGGATGGTAACTAAAGTTTAAAGCAGAAATAGGGGCACTTTTAAAATTTTCATTTTTGACCAAAATCGATGGGTCCAGGGCTTAGGGAATTTCTCATATGCCGCAAAACCGTTGAAGCTCCTGTTCAAAAATCATGCTCCGAAATCAACTTTTTTCATCTCAGGGATTCATTTTGGGATGGTAACTAAAGTTTAAAGCAGAAATAGGGGCACTTTTAAAATTTTCATTTTTGTCCAAAATCGATGAGTCCGGGGCTTAGGGAATTTCTCATATGCCACAAAACCATTGAAGCTTCTGTTCAAAAATCATGCTCTGAAATCAACTTTTTTCATCTCAGGGATTCATTTTGGGATGGTAACTAAAGTTTAAAGCAGAAATAGGGGCACTTTTAAAATTTTCATTTTTGACCAAAATCGATGGGTCCAGGGCTTAGGGAATTTCTCATATGCCACAAAACCGTTGAAGCTCCTGTTCAAAAATCATGCTCCGAAATCAACTTTTTTCATCTCAGGGATACATTTTGGGATGGTAACTAAAGTTTAAAGCAGAAATAGGGGCACTTTTAAAATTTTCATTTTTGACCAAAATTGATGGGTCCGGGGCTTAGGGAATTTCTCATATGCCACAAAACCGTTGAAGCTCCTGTTCAAAAATCATGCTCTGAAATCAACTTTTTTCATCTCAGGGATTCATTTTGGGATGGTAACTAAAGTTTAAAGCAGAAATAGGGGCACTTTTAAAATTTTCATTTTTGACTAAAATCGATGGGTCCGGGGCTTAGGGATTTCTCATATGCCGCAAAACCGTTGAAGCTCCTGTTCAAAAATCATGCTCCAAAATCAACTTTTTTCATCTCAGGGATTCATTTTGGGATGGTAACTAAAGTTTAAAGCAGAAATAGGGGCACTTTTAAAATTTTCATTTTTGACCAAAATCGATGGGTCCGGGGCTTAGGGAATTTCTCATATGCCACAAAACTGCTGAAGCTCCTGTTCAAAAATCATGCTCCGAAATCAACTTTTTTCATCTCAGGGATTCATTTTGGGATGGTAACTAAAATTTAAAGCAAAAATAGGGGCACTTTTAAAATTTTCATTTTTGACCAAAATCGATGGGTCCGGGGCTTAGGGAATTTCTCATATGCCCCAAAACTGTTGAAGCTCCTGTTCAAAAATCATGCTCTGAAATCAACTTTTTTCATCTCAGGGATTCATTTTGGGATGGTAACTAAAGTTTAAAGCAGAAATAGGGGCACTTTTAAAATTTTCATTTTTGACCAAAATCGAAGGGGCCGGGGCTTAGGGAATTTCTCATATGCCGCAAAACCGTTGAAGCTCCTGTTCAAAAATCATGCTCCGAAATCAACTTTTTTCATCTCAGGGATTCATTTTGGGATGGTAACTAAAGTTTAAAGCAGAAATAGGGGCACTTTTAAAATTTTCATTTTTGTCCAAAATCGATGAGTCCGGGGCTTAGGGAATTTCTCATATGCCACAAAACCATTGAAGCTTCTGTTCAAAAATCATGCTCTGAAATCAACTTTTTTCATCTCAGGGATTCATTTTGGGATGGTAACTAAAATTTAAAGCAAAAATAGGGGCACTTTTAAAATTTTCATTTTTGACCAAAATCGATGGGTCCGGGGCTTAGGGAATTTCTCATATGCCCCAAAACTGTTGAAGCTCCTGTTCAAAAATCATGCTCTGAAATCAACTTTTTTCATCTCAGGGATTCATTTTGGGATGGTAACTAAAGTTTAAAGCAGAAATAGGGGCACTTTTAAAATTTTCATTTTTGACCAAAATCGAAGGGGCCGGGGCTTAGGGAATTTCTCATATGCCGCAAAACCGTTGAAGCTCCTGTTCAAAAATCATGCTCCGAAATCAACTTTTTTCATCTCAGGGATTCATTTTGGGATGGTAACTAAAGTTTAAAGCAGAAATAGGGGCACTTTTAAAATTTTCATTTTTGTCCAAAATCGATGAGTCCGGGGCTTAGGGAATTTCTCATATGCCACAAAACCATTGAAGCTTCTGTTCAAAAATCATGCTCTGAAATCAACTTTTTTCATCTCAGGGATTCATTTTGGGATGGTAACTAAAGTTTAAAGCAGAAATAGGGGCACTTTTAAAATTTTAATTTTTGACCAAAATCGATGGGTCCAGGGCTTAGGGAATTTCTCATATGCCACAAAACCGTTGAAGCTCCTGTTCAAAAATCATGCTCTGAAATCAACTTTTTTCATCTCAGGGATACATTTTGGGATGGTAACTAAAGTTTAAAGCAGAAATAGGGGCACTTTTAAAATTTTCATTTTTGACCAAAATCGATGGGTCCGGGGCTTAGGGAATTTCTCACATGCCACAAAACCGTTGTAGCTCCTGTTCAAAAATCATGCTCTGAAATCAACTTTTTTCATCTCAGGGATTCATTTTGGGATGGTAACTAAAGTTTAAAGCAGAAATAGGGGCACTTTTAAAATTTTCATTTTTGACCAAAATTGATGGGTTCGGTGCTTAGGGAATTTCTCATTTGCCCCAAAACCGTTGAAGCTCCAGTTCAAAAATCATGCTCCGAAATCAACTTTTTTCATCTCAGGGATTCATTTTGGGATGGTAACTAAAGTTTAAAGCAGAAATAGGGGCACTTTTAAAATTTTCATTTTTGACCAAAATCGATGGGTCCAGGGCTTAGGGAATTTCTCATATGCCGCAAAACCGTTGAAGCTCCTGTTCAAAAATCATGCTCCGAAATCAACTTTTTTCATCTCAGGGATTCATTTTGGGATGGTAACTAAAGTTTAAAGCAGAAATAGGGGCACTTTTAAAATTTTCATTTTTGACCAAAATCGATGAGTCCGGGGCTTAGGGAATTTCTCATATGCCGCAAAACCGTTGAAGCTCCTGTTCAAAAATCATGCTCTGAAATCAACTTTTTTCATCTCAGGGATTCATTTTGGGATGGTAACTAAAGTTTAAAGCAGAAATAGGGGCACTTTTAAAATTTTCATTTTTGACCAAAATCGATGGGTCCGGGGCTTAGGGAATTTCTCATATGCCACAAAACCGTTGAAGCTCCTGTTCAAAAATCATGCTCTGAAATCAACTTTTTTCATCTCAGGGATTCATTTTGGGATGGTAACTAAAGTTTAAAGCAGAAATAGGGGCACTTTTAAAATTTTCATTTTTGACTAAAATCGATGGGTCCGGGGCTTAGGGAATTTCTCATATGCCCCAAAACCGTTGAAGCTCCTGTTCAAAAATCATGCTCTGAAATCAACTTTTTTCATCTCAGGGATTCATTTTGGGATGGTAACTAAAGTTTAAAGCAGAAATAGGGGCACCTTTAAAATTTTCATTTTTGACCAAAATCGATGGGTCCGGGGCTTAGGGAATTTCTCACATGCCACAAAACCGTTGTAGCTCCTGTTCAAAAATCATGCTCTGAAATCAACTTTTTTCATCTCAGGGATTCATTTTGGGATGGTAACTAAAGTTTAAAGCAGAAATAGGGGCACTTTTAAAATTTTCATTTTTGACCAAAATTGATGGGTTCGGGGCTTAGGGAATTTCTCATATGCCCCAAAACCGTTGAAGCTCCAGTTCAAAAATCATGCTCCGAAATCAACTTTTTTCATCTCAGGGATTCATTTTGGGATGGTAACTAAAGTTTAAAGCAGAAATAGGGGCACTTTTAAAATTTTCATTTTTGACCAAAATCGATGGGTCCAGGGCTTAGGGAATTTCTCATATGCCGCAAAACCGTTGAAGCTCCTGTTCAAAAATCATGCTCCGAAATCAACTTTTTTCATCTCAGGGATTCATTTTGGGATGGTAACTAAAGTTTAAAGCAGAAATAGGGGCACTTTTAAAATTTTCATTTTTGACCAAAATCGATGAGTCCGGGGCTTAGGGAATTTCTCATATGCCACAAAACCGTTGAAGCTCCTGTTCAAAAATCATGCTCTGAAATCAACTTTTTTCATCTCAGGGATTCATTTTGGGATGGTAACTAAAGTTTAAAGCAGAAATAGGGGCACTTTTAAAATTTTCATTTTTGACCAAAATAGATGGGTCCAGGGCTTAGGGAATTTCTCATATGCCACAAAACCGTTGAAGCTCCTGTTCAAAAATCATGCTCTGAAATCAACTTTTTTCATCTCAGGGATACATTTTGGGATGGTAACTAAAGTTTAAAGCAGAAATAGGGGCACTTTTAAAATTTTCATTTTTGACCAAAATCGATGGGTCCGGGGCTTAGGGAATTTCTCATATGCCACAAAACCGTTGAAGCTCCTGTTCAAAAATCATGCTCCGAAATCAACTTTTTTCATCTCAGGGATTCATTTTGGGATGGTAACTAAAGTTTAAAGCAGAAATAGGGGCACTTTTAAAATTTTCATTTTTGACCAGAATCGATGGGTCCGGGGCTTAGGGAATTTCTCATATGCCACAAAACCGTTGAAGCTCCTGTTCAAAAATCATGCTCTGAAATCAACTTTTTTCATCTCAGGGATTCATTTTGGGATGGTAACTAAAGTTTAAAGCAGAAATAGGGGCACTTTTAATATTTTTATTTTTGACTAAAATCGATGGGTCCGGGGCTTAGGGAATTTCTCATATGCCCCAAAACCGTTGAATCTCCTGTTCACAAATCATGCTCTGAAATCAACTTTTTTCATCTCAGGGATTCATTTTGGGATGGTAACTAAAGTTTAAAGCAGAAATAGGGGCACTTTTAAAATTTTCATTTTAGACCAAAATCGATGGCTCCGGGGCTTAGGGAATTTCTCATATGCCCCAAAACCGTTGAAGCTCCTGTTCAAAAATCATGCTCCGAAATCAACTTTTTTCATCTCAGGGATTCATTTTGGGATGGTAACTAAAGTTTAAAGCAGAAATAGGGGCACTTTTAAAATTTTCATTTTTGACCAAAATCGATGGGTCCGGGGCTTAGGGAATTTCTCATATGCCCCAAAACCTTTGAAGCTCCTGTTCAAAAATCATGCTCCGAAAACAACTTTTTTCATCTCAGGGATTCATTTTGGGATGGTAACTAAAGTTTAAAGCAGAAATAGGGGCACTTTTAAAATTTTCATTTTTGACCAAAATCGATGGGTCCGGGGCTTAGGGAATTTCTCATATGCCCCAAAACCGTTGAATCTCCTGTTCACAAATCATGCTCTGAAATCAACTTTTTTCATCTCAGGGATTCATTTTGGGATGGTAACTAAAGTTTAAAGCAGAAATAGGGGCACTTTTAAAATTTTCATTTTAGACCAAAATCGATGGGTCCGGGGCTTAGGGAATTTCTCATATGCCACAAAACCGTTGAAGCTCCTGTTCAAAAATCATGCTCCGAAATCAACTTTTTTCATCTTAGGGATTCATTTTGGGATGGTAACTAAAGTTTAAAGCAGAAATAGGGGCACTTTTAAAATTTTCATTTTTGACCAGAATCGATGGGTCCGGGGCTTAGGGAATTTCTCATATGCCACAAAACCGTTGAAGCTCCTGTTCAAAAATCATGATCCGAAATCAACTTTTTTCATCTCAGGGATTCATTTGGAGATGGTAACTAAAGTTTAAAGCAGAAATAGGGGCACTTTTAAAATTTTCATTTTTGACCAAAATCGATGGGTCCGGGGCTTAGGGAATTTCTCATATGCCCCAAAACCGTTGAAGCTCCTGTTCAAAAATCATGCTCCGAAATCAACTTTTTTCATCTCAGGGATTCATTTTGGGATGGTAACTAAAGTTTAAAGCAGAAATAGGGGCACTTTTACAATTTTCATTTTTGACTAAAATCGATGGGTCTGGGGCTCAGGGAATTTCTCATATGCCACAAAACCGTTGAAGCTCCTGTTCAAAAATCATGCTCTGAAATCAACTTTTTTCATCTCAGGGATTCATTTTGGGATGGTAACTAAAGTTTAAAGCAGAAATAGGGGCACTTTTAAAATTTTCATTTTTGACCAAAATCGATGGGTCCGGGGCTTAGGGAATTTCTCATATGCCCCAAAACAGTTGAAGCTCCTGTTCAAAAATCATGCTTCGAAATCAACTTTTTTCATCTCAGGGATTCATTTTGGGATGGTAACTAAAGTTTAAAGCAGAAATAGGGGCACTTTTAAAATTTTCATTTTTGACCAAAATCGATGGGTCCGGGGCTTAGGGAATTTCTCATATGCCCCAAAACAGTTGAAGCTCCTGTTCAAAAATCATGATCCGAAATCAACTTTTTTCATCTCAGGGATTCATTTGGAGATGGTAACTAAAGTTTAAAGCAGAAATAGGGGCACTTTTAAAATTTTCATTTTTGACCAAAATCGATGGGTCCGGGGCTTAGGGAATTTCTCATATGCCCCAAAACCGTTGAAGCTCCTGTTCAAAAATCATGCTCCGAAATCAACTTTTTTCATCTCAGGGATTCATTTTGGGATGGTAACTAAAGTTTAAAGCAGAAATAGGGGCACTTTTACAATTTTCATTTTTGACTAAAATCGATGGGTCTGGGGCTCAGGGAATTTCTCATATGCCCCAAAACCGTTGAAGCTCCTGTTCAAAAATCATGCTCCGAAATCAACTTTTTTCATCTCAGGGATTCATTTTGGGATGGTAACTAAAGTTTAAAGCAGAAATAGGGGCACTTTTAAAATTTTCATTTTTGACCAAAATCGATGGGTCCGGGGCTTAGGGAATTTCTCATATGCCACAAAACCGTTGAAGCTCCTGTTCAAAAATCATGCTCCGAAATCAACTTTTTTCATCTCAGGGATTCATTTTGGGATGGTAACTAAAGTTTAAAGCAGAAATAGGGGCACTTTTAAAATTTTCATTTTTGACTAAAATCGATGGGTCCAGGGCTTAGGGAATTTCTCATATGCCCCAAAACCGTTGAAGCTCCTGTTCAAAAATCATGCTCCGAAATCAACTTTTTTCATCTCAGGGATTCATTTTGGGATGGTAACTAAAGTTTAAAGCAGAAATAGGGGCACTTTTAAAATTTTCATTTTTGACCAAAATCGATGGGTCCAGGGCTTAGGGAATTTCTCATATGCCACAAAACCGTTGAAGCTCCTGTTCAAAAATCATGCTCTGAAATCAACTTTTTTCATCTCAGGGATACATTTTGGGATGGTAACTAAAGTTTAAAGCAGAAATAGGGGCACTTTTAAAATTTTCATATTTGACCAAAATCGATGGGTCCAGGGCTTAGGGAATTTCTCATATGCCACAAAACCGTTGAAGCTCCTGTTCAAAAATCATGCTCCGAAATCAACTTTTTTCATCTCAGGGATTCATTTTGGGATGGTAACTAAAGTTTAAAGCAGAAATAGGGGCACTTTTAAAATTTTCATTTTTGACTAAAATCGATGGGTCCGGGGCTTAGGGATTTCTCATATGCCGCAAAACCGTTGAAGCTCCTGTTCAAAAATCATGCTCCAAAATCAACTTTTTTCATCTCAGGGATTCATTTTGGGATGGTAACTAAAGTTTAAAGCAGAAATAGGGGCACTTTTAAAATTTTCATTTTTGACCAAAATCGATGGGTCCGGGGCTTAGGGAATTTCTCATATGCCACAAAACCGCTGAAGCTCCTGTTCAAAAATCATGCTCCGAAATCAACTTTTTTCATCTCAGGGATTCATTTTGGGACGGTAACTAAAATTTAAAGCAAAAATAGGGGCACTTTTAAAATGTTCATTTTTGACCAAAATCGATGGGTCCGGGGCTTAGGGAATTTCTCATATGCCCCAAAACTGTTGAAGCTCCTGTTCAAAAATCATGCTCTGAAATCAACTTTTTTCATCTCAGGGATTCATTTTGGGATGGTAACTAAAGTTTAAAACAGAAATAGGGGCACTTTTAAAATTTTCATTTTTGACCAAAATCGATGGGTCCGGGGCTTAGGGAAATTCTCATATGCCACAAAACCGTTGAAGCTCCTGTTCAAAAATCATGATCCGAAATCAACTTTTTTCATCTCAGGGATTCATTTGGAGATGGTAACTAAAGTTTAAAGCAGAAATAGGGGCACTTTTAAAATTTTCATATTTGACCAAAATCGATGGGTCCAGGGCTTAGGGAATTTCTCATATGCCACAAAACCGTTGAAGCTCCTGTTCAAAAATCATGCTCCGAAATCAACTTTTTTCATCTCAGGGATTCATTTTGGGATGGTAACTAAAGTTTAAAGCAGAAATAGGGGCACTTTTAAAATTTTCATTTTTGACTAAAATCGATGGGTCCGGGGCTTAGGGATTTCTCATATGCCGCAAAACCGTTGAAGCTCCTGTTCAAAAATCATGCTCCAAAATCAACTTTTTTCATCTCAGGGATTCATTTTGGTATGGTAACTAAAGTTTAAAGCAGAAATAGGGGCACTTTTAAAATTTTCATTTTTGACCAAAATCGATGGGTCCGGGGCTTAGGGAATTTCTCATATGCCACAAAACCGCTGAAGCTCCTGTTCAAAAATCATGCTCCGAAATCAACTTTTTTCATCTCAGGGATTCATTTTGGGACGGTAACTAAAATTTAAAGCAAAAATAGGGGCACTTTTAAAATGTTCATTTTTGACCAAAATCGATGGGTCCGGGGCTTAGGGAATTTCTCATATGCCCCAAAACTGTTGAAGCTCCTGTTCAAAAATCATGCTCCGAAATCAACTTTTTTCATCTCAGGGATTCATTTTGGGATGGTAACTAAAGTTTAAAGCAGAAATAGGGGCACTTTTAAAATTTTCATTTTTGACTAAAATCGATGGGTCCGGGGCTTAGGGAATTTCTCATATGCCCCAAAACCGTTGAAGCTCCTGTTCAAAAATCATGCTCTGAAATCAACTTTTTTCATCTCAGGGATTCATTTTGGGATGGTAACTAAAGTTTAAAGCAGAAATAGGGGCACCTTTAAAATTTTCATTTTTGACCAAAATCGATGGGTCCGGGGCTTAGGGAATTTCTCACATGCCACAAAACCGTTGTAGCTCCTGTTCAAAAATCATGCTCTGAAATCAACTTTTTTCATCTCAGGGATTCATTTTGGGATGGTAACTAAAGTTTAAAGCAGAAATAGGGGCACTTTTAAAATTTTCATTTTTGACCAAAATCGATGAGTCCGGGGCTTAGGGAATTTCTCATATGCCGCAAAACCGTTGAAGCTCCTGTTCAAAAATCATGCTCCGAAATCAACTTTTTTCATCTCAGGGATTCATTTTGGGATGGTAACTAAAGTTTAAAGCAGAAATAGGGGCACTTTTAAAATTTTCATTTTTGACCAAAATCGATGAGTCCGGGGCTTAGGGAATTTCTCATATGCCGCAAAACCGTTGAAGCTCCTGTTCAAAAATCATGCTCTGAAATCAACTTTTTTCATCTCAGGGATTCATTTTGGGATGGTAACTAAAGTTTAAAGCAGAAATAGGGGCACTTTTAAAATTTTCATTTTTGACCAAAATCGATGGGTCCGGGGCTTAGGGAATTTCTCATATGCCACAAAACCGTTGAAGCTCCTGTTCAAAAATCATGCTCTGAAATCAACTTTTTTCATCTCAGGGATTCATTTTGGGATGGTAACTAAAGTTTAAAGCAGAAATAGGGGCACTTTTAAAATTTTCATTTTTGACTAAAATCGATGGGTCCGGGGCTTAGGGAATTTCTCATATGCCCCAAAACCGTTGAAGCTCCTGTTCAAAAATCATGCTCTGAAATCAACTTTTTTCATCTCAGGGATTCATTTTGGGATGGTAACTAAAGTTTAAAGCAGAAATAGGGGCACCTTTAAAATTTTCATTTTTGACCAAAATCGATGGGTCCGGGGCTTAGGGAATTTCTCACATGCCACAAAACCGTTGTAGCTCCTGTTCAAAAATCATGCTCTGAAATCAACTTTTTTCATCTCAGGGATTCATTTTGGGATGGTAACTAAAGTTTAAAGCAGAAATAGGGGCACTTTTAAAATTTTCATTTTTGACCAAAATTGATGGGTTCGGGGCTTAGGGAATTTCTCATATGCCCCAAAACCGTTGAAGCTCCTGTTCAAAAATCATGCTCCGAAATCAACTTTTTTCATCTCAGGGATTCATTTTGGGATGGTAACTAAAGTTTAAAGCAGAAATAGGGGCACTTTTAAAATTTTCATTTTTGACCAAAATCGATGGGTCCAGGGCTTAGGGAATTTCTCATATGCCGCAAAACCGTTGAAGCTCCTGTTCAAAAATCATGCTCCGAAATCAACTTTTTTCATCTCAGGGATTCATTTTGGGATGGTAACTAAAGTTTAAAGCAGAAATAGGGGCACTTTTAAAATTTTCATTTTTGACCAAAATCGATGAGTCCGGGGCTTAGGGAATTTCTCATATGCCACAAAACCGTTAAAGCTCCTGTTCAAAAATCATGCTCCGAAATCAACTTTTTTCATCTCAGGGATTCATTTTGGGATGGTAACTAAAGTTTAAAGCAGAAATAGGGGCACTTTTACAATTTTCATTTTTGACTAAAATCGATGGGTCTGGGGCTCAGGGAATTTCTCATATGCCACAAAACCGTTGAAGCTCCTGTTCAAAAATCATGCTCTGAAATCAACTTTTTTCATCTCATGGATTCATTTTGGGATGGTAACTAAAGTTTAAAGCAGAAATAGGGGCACTTTTAAAATTTTCATTTTTGACCAAAATCGATGGGTCCGGGGCTTAGGGAATTTCTCATATGCCCCAAAACAGTTGAAGCTCCTGTTCAAAAATCATGCTCCGAAATCAACTTTTTTCATCTCAGGGATTCATTTTGGGATGGTAACTAAAGTTTAAAGCAGAAATAGGGGCACTTTTAAAATTTTCATTTTTGACCAAAATCGATGGGTCCGGGGCTTAGGGAATTTCTCATATGCCACAAAACCGTTGAAGCTCCTGTTCAAAAATCATGATCCGAAATCAACTTTTTTCATCTCAGGGATTCATTTGGAGATGGTAACTAAAGTTTAAAGCAGAAATAGGGGCACTTTTAAAATTTTCATTTTTGACCAAAATCGATGGGTCCGGGGCTTAGGGAATTTCTCATATGCCCCAAAACCGTTGAAGCTCCTGTTCAAAAATCATGCTCCGAAATCAACTTTTTTCATCTCAGGGATTCATTTTGGGATGGTAACTAAAGTTTAAAGCAGAAATAGGGGCACTTTTACAATTTTCATTTTTGACTAAAATCGATGGGTCTGGGGCTCAGGGAATTTCTCATATGCCCCAAAACCGTTGAAGCTCCTGTTCAAAAATCATGCTCCGAAATCAACTTTTTTCATCTCAGGGATTCATTTTGGGATGGTAACTAAAGTTTAAAGCAGAAATAGGGGCACTTTTAAAATTTTCATTTTTGACCAAAATCGATGGGTCCGGGGCTTAGGGAATTTCTCATATGCCACAAAACCGTTGAAGCTCCTGTTCAAAAATCATGCTCCGAAATCAACTTTTTTCATCTCAGGGATTCATTTTGGGATGGTAACTAAAGTTTAAAGCAGAAATAGGGGCACTTTTAAAATTTTCATTTTTGACTAAAATCGATGGGTCCAGGGCTTAGGGAATTTCTCATATGCCCCAAAACCGTTGAAGCTCCTGTTCAAAAATCATGCTCCGAAATCAACTTTTTTCATCTCAGGGATTCATTTTGGGATGGTAACTAAAGTTTAAAGCAGAAATAGGGGCACTTTTAAAATTTTCATTTTTGACCAAAATCGATGGGTCCAGGGCTTAGGGAATTTCTCATATGCCACAAAACCGTTGAAGCTCCTGTTCAAAAATCATGCTCTGAAATCAACTTTTTTCATCTCAGGGATACATTTTGGGATGGTAACTAAAGTTTAAAGCAGAAATAGGGGCACTTTTAAAATTTTCATATTTGACCAAAATCGATGGGTCCAGGGCTTAGGGAATTTCTCATATGCCACAAAACCGTTGAAGCTCCTGTTCAAAAATCATGCTCCGAAATCAACTTTTTTCATCTCAGGGATTCATTTTGGGATGGTAACTAAAGTTTAAAGCAGAAATAGGGGCACTTTTAAAATTTTCATTTTTGACTAAAATCGATGGGTCCGGGGCTTAGGGATTTCTCATATGCCGCAAAACCGTTGAAGCTCCTGTTCAAAAATCATGCTCCAAAATCAACTTTTTTCATCTCAGGGATTCATTTTGGGATGGTAACTAAAGTTTAAAGCAGAAATAGGGGCACTTTTAAAATTTTCATTTTTGACCAAAATCGATGGGTCCGGGGCTTAGGGAATTTCTCATATGCCACAAAACCGCTGAAGCTCCTGTTCAAAAATCATGCTCCGAAATCAACTTTTTTCATCTCAGGGATTCATTTTGGGACGGTAACTAAAATTTAAAGCAAAAATAGGGGCACTTTTAAAATGTTCATTTTTGACCAAAATCGATGGGTCCGGGGCTTAGGGAATTTCTCATATGCCCCAAAACTGTTGAAGCTCCTGTTCAAAAATCATGCTCTGAAATCAACTTTTTTCATCTCAGGGATTCATTTTGGGATGGTAACTAAAGTTTAAAACAGAAATAGGGGCACTTTTAAAATTTTCATTTTTGACCAAAATCGATGGGTCCGGGGCTTAGGGAAATTCTCATATGCCACAAAACCGTTGAAGCTCCTGTTCAAAAATCATGATCCGAAATCAACTTTTTTCATCTCAGGGATTCATTTGGAGATGGTAACTAAAGTTTAAAGCAGAAATAGGGGCACTTTTAAAATTTTCATATTTGACCAAAATCGATGGGTCCAGGGCTTAGGGAATTTCTCATATGCCACAAAACCGTTGAAGCTCCTGTTCAAAAATCATGCTCCGAAATCAACTTTTTTCATCTCAGGGATTCATTTTGGGATGGTAACTAAAGTTTAAAGCAGAAATAGGGGCACTTTTAAAATTTTCATTTTTGACTAAAATCGATGGGTCCGGGGCTTAGGGATTTCTCATATGCCGCAAAACCGTTGAAGCTCCTGTTCAAAAATCATGCTCCAAAATCAACTTTTTTCATCTCAGGGATTCATTTTGGTATGGTAACTAAAGTTTAAAGCAGAAATAGGGGCACTTTTAAAATTTTCATTTTTGACCAAAATCGATGGGTCCGGGGCTTAGGGAATTTCTCATATGCCACAAAACCGCTGAAGCTCCTGTTCAAAAATCATGCTCCGAAATCAACTTTTTTCATCTCAGGGATTCATTTTGGGACGGTAACTAAAATTTAAAGCAAAAATAGGGGCACTTTTAAAATGTTCATTTTTGACCAAAATCGATGGGTCCGGGGCTTAGGGAATTTCTCATATGCCCCAAAACTGTTGAAGCTCCTGTTCAAAAATCATGCTCCGAAATCAACTTTTTTCATCTCAGGGATTCATTTTGGGATGGTAACTAAAGTTTAAAGCAGAAATAGGGGCACTTTTAAAATTTTCATTTTTGACTAAAATCGATGGGTCCGGGGCTTAGGGAATTTCTCATATGCCCCAAAACCGTTGAAGCTCCTGTTCAAAAATCATGCTCTGAAATCAACTTTTTTCATCTCAGGGATTCATTTTGGGATGGTAACTAAAGTTTAAAGCAGAAATAGGGGCACCTTTAAAATTTTCATTTTTGACCAAAATCGATGGGTCCGGGGCTTAGGGAATTTCTCACATGCCACAAAACCGTTGTAGCTCCTGTTCAAAAATCATGCTCTGAAATCAACTTTTTTCATCTCAGGGATTCATTTTGGGATGGTAACTAAAGTTTAAAGCAGAAATAGGGGCACTTTTAAAATTTTCATTTTTGACCAAAATCGATGAGTCCGGGGCTTAGGGAATTTCTCATATGCCGCAAAACCGTTGAAGCTCCTGTTCAAAAATCATGCTCCGAAATCAACTTTTTTCATCTCAGGGATTCATTTTGGGATGGTAACTAAAGTTTAAAGCAGAAATAGGGGCACTTTTAAAATTTTCATTTTTGACCAAAATCGATGAGTCCGGGGCTTAGGGAATTTCTCATATGCCGCAAAACCGTTGAAGCTCCTGTTCAAAAATCATGCTCTGAAATCAACTTTTTTCATCTCAGGGATTCATTTTGGGATGGTAACTAAAGTTTAAAGCAGAAATAGGGGCACTTTTAAAATTTTCATTTTTGACCAAAATCGATGGGTCCGGGGCTTAGGGAATTTCTCATATGCCACAAAACCGTTGAAGCTCCTGTTCAAAAATCATGCTCTGAAATCAACTTTTTTCATCTCAGGGATTCATTTTGGGATGGTAACTAAAGTTTAAAGCAGAAATAGGGGCACTTTTAAAATTTTCATTTTTGACTAAAATCGATGGGTCCGGGGCTTAGGGAATTTCTCATATGCCCCAAAACCGTTGAAGCTCCTGTTCAAAAATCATGCTCTGAAATCAACTTTTTTCATCTCAGGGATTCATTTTGGGATGGTAACTAAAGTTTAAAGCAGAAATAGGGGCACCTTTAAAATTTTCATTTTTGACCAAAATCGATGGGTCCGGGGCTTAGGGAATTTCTCACATGCCACAAAACCGTTGTAGCTCCTGTTCAAAAATCATGCTCTGAAATCAACTTTTTTCATCTCAGGGATTCATTTTGGGATGGTAACTAAAGTTTAAAGCAGAAATAGGGGCACTTTTAAAATTTTCATTTTTGACCAAAATTGATGGGTTCGGGGCTTAGGGAATTTCTCATATGCCCCAAAACCGTTGAAGCTCCTGTTCAAAAATCATGCTCCGAAATCAACTTTTTTCATCTCAGGGATTCATTTTGGGATGGTAACTAAAGTTTAAAGCAGAAATAGGGGCACTTTTAAAATTTTCATTTTTGACCAAAATCGATGGGTCCAGGGCTTAGGGAATTTCTCATATGCCGCAAAACCGTTGAAGCTCCTGTTCAAAAATCATGCTCCGAAATCAACTTTTTTCATCTCAGGGATTCATTTTGGGATGGTAACTAAAGTTTAAAGCAGAAATAGGGGCACTTTTAAAATTTTCATTTTTGACCAAAATCGATGAGTCCGGGGCTTAGGGAATTTCTCATATGCCACAAAACCGTTGAAGCTCCTGTTCAAAAATCATGCTCTGAAATCAACTTTTTTCATCTCAGGGATTCATTTTGGGATGGTAACTAAAGTTTAAAGCAGAAATAGGGGCACTTTTAAAATTTTCATTTTTGACCAAAATAGATGGGTCCAGGGCTTAGGGAATTTCTCATATGCCACAAAACCGTTGAAGCTCCTGTTCAAAAATCATGCTCTGAAATCAACTTTTTTCATCTCAGGGATACATTTTGGGATGGTAACTAAAGTTTAAAGCAGAAATAGGGGCACTTTTAAAATTTTCATTTTTGACCAAAATCGATGGGTCCGGGGCTTAGGGAATTTCTCATATGCCACAAAACCGTTGAAGCTCCTGTTCAAAAATCATGCTCCGAAATCAACTTTTTTCATCTCAGGGATTCATTTTGGGATGGTAACTAAAGTTTAAAGCAGAAATAGGGGCACTTTTAAAATTTTCATTTTTGACCAGAATCGATGGGTCCGGGGCTTAGGGAATTTCTCATATGCCACAAAACCGTTGAAGCTCCTGTTCAAAAATCATGCTCTGAAATCAACTTTTTTCATCTCAGGGATTCATTTTGGGATGGTAACTAAAGTTTAAAGCAGAAATAGGGGCACTTTTAATATTTTTATTTTTGACTAAAATCGATGGGTCCGGGGCTTAGGGAATTTCTCATATGCCCCAAAACCGTTGAATCTCCTGTTCACAAATCATGCTCTGAAATCAACTTTTTTCATCTCAGGGATTCATTTTGGGATGGTAACTAAAGTTTAAAGCAGAAATAGGGGCACTTTTAAAATTTTCATTTTAGACCAAAATCGATGGGTCCGGGGCTTAGGGAATTTCTCATATGCCCCAAAACCGTTGAAGCTCCTGTTCAAAAATCATGCTCCGAAATCAACTTTTTTCATCTCAGGGATTCATTTTGGGATGGTAACTAAAGTTTAAAGCAGAAATAGGGGCACTTTTAAAATTTTCATTTTTGACCAAAATCGATGGGTCCGGGGCTTAGGGAATTTCTCATATGCCCCAAAACCTTTGAAGCTCCTGTTCAAAAATCATGCTCCGAAAACAACTTTTTTCATCTCAGGGATTCATTTTGGGATGGTAACTAAAGTTTAAAGCAGAAATAGGGGCACTTTTAAAATTTTCATTTTTGACCAAAATCGATGGGTCCGGGGCTTAGGGAATTTCTCATATGCCCCAAAACCGTTGAATCTCCTGTTCACAAATCATGCTCTGAAATCAACTTTTTTCATCTCAGGGATTCATTTTGGGATGGTAACTAAAGTTTAAAGCAGAAATAGGGGCACTTTTAAAATTTTCATTTTAGACCAAAATCGATGGGTCCGGGGCTTAGGGAATTTCTCATATGCCACAAAACCGTTGAAGCTCCTGTTCAAAAATCATGCTCCGAAATCAACTTTTTTCATCTCAGGGATTCATTTTGGGATGGTAACTAAAGTTTAAAGCAGAAATAGGGGCACTTTTACAATTTTCATTTTTGACTAAAATCGATGGGTCTGGGGCTCAGGGAATTTCTCATATGCCACAAAACCGTTGAAGCTCCTGTTCAAAAATCATGCTCTGAAATCAACTTTTTTCATCTCAGGGATTCATTTTGGGATGGTAACTAAAGTTTAAAGCAGAAATAGGGGCACTTTTAAAATTTTCATTTTTGACCAAAATCGATGGGTCCGGGGCTTAGGGAATTTCTCATATGCCCCAAAACAGTTGAAGCTCCTGTTCAAAAATCATGCTCCGAAATCAACTTTTTTCATCTCAGGGATTCATTTTGGGATGGTAACTAAAGTTTAAAGCAGAAATAGGGGCACTTTTAAAATTTTCATTTTTGACCAAAATCGATGGGTCCGGGGCTTAGGGAATTTCTCATATGCCACAAAACCGTTGAAGCTCCTGTTCAAAAATCATGATCCGAAATCAACTTTTTTCATCTCAGGGATTCATTTGGAGATGGTAACTAAAGTTTAAAGCAGAAATAGGGGCACTTTTAAAATTTTCATTTTTGACCAAAATCGATGGGTCCGGGGCTTAGGGAATTTCTCATATGCCCCAAAACCGTTGAAGCTCCTGTTCAAAAATCATGCTCCGAAATCAACTTTTTTCATCTCAGGGATTCATTTTGGGATGGTAACTAAAGTTTAAAGCAGAAATAGGGGCACTTTTACAATTTTCATTTTTGACTAAAATCGATGGGTCTGGGGCTCAGGGAATTTCTCATATGCCCCAAAACCGTTGAAGCTCCTGTTCAAAAATCATGCTCCGAAATCAACTTTTTTCATCTCAGGGATTCATTTTGGGATGGTAACTAAAGTTTAAAGCAGAAATAGGGGCACTTTTAAAATTTTCATTTTTGACCAAAATCGATGGGTCCGGGGCTTAGGGAATTTCTCATATGCCACAAAACCGTTGAAGCTCCTGTTCAAAAATCATGCTCCGAAATCAACTTTTTTCATCTCAGGGATTCATTTTGGGATGGTAACTAAAGTTTAAAGCAGAAATAGGGGCACTTTTAAAATTTTCATTTTTGACCAAAATCGATGGGTCCGGGGCTTAGGGAATTTCTCATATGCCCCAAAACCTTTGAAGCTCCTGTTCAAAAATCATGCTCCGAAAACAACTTTTTTCATCTCAGGGATTCATTTTGGGATGGTAACTAAAGTTTAAAGCAGAAATAGGGGCACTTTTAAAATTTTCATTTTTGACCAAAATCGATGGGTCCGGGGCTTAGGGAATTTCTCATATGCCCCAAAACCGTTGAATCTCCTGTTCACAAATCATGCTCTGAAATCAACTTTTTTCATCTCAGGGATTCATTTTGGGATGGTAACTAAAGTTTAAAGCAGAAATAGGGGCACTTTTAAAATTTTCATTTTAGACCAAAATCGATGGGTCCGGGGCTTAGGGAATTTCTCATATGCCACAAAACCGTTGAAGCTCCTGTTCAAAAATCATGCTCCGAAATCAACTTTTTTCATCTCAGGGATTCATTTTGGGATGGTAACTAAAGTTTAAAGCAGAAATAGGGGCACTTTTACAATTTTCATTTTTGACTAAAATCGATGGGTCTGGGGCTCAGGGAATTTCTCATATGCCACAAAACCGTTGAAGCTCCTGTTCAAAAATCATGCTCTGAAATCAACTTTTTTCATCTCAGGGATTCATTTTGGGATGGTAACTAAAGTTTAAAGCAGAAATAGGGGCACTTTTAAAATTTTCATTTTTGACCAAAATCGATGGGTCCGGGGCTTAGGGAATTTCTCATATGCCACAAAACCGTTGAAGCTCCTGTTCAAAAATCATGATCCGAAATCAACTTTTTTCATCTCAGGGATTCATTTGGAGATGGTAACTAAAGTTTAAAGCAGAAATAGGGGCACTTTTAAAATTTTCATTTTTGACCAAAATCGATGGGTCCGGGGCTTAGGGAATTTCTCATATGCCACAAAACCGTTGAAGCTCCTGTTCAAAAATCATGATCCGAAATCAACTTTTTTCATCTCAGGGATTCATTTGGAGATGGTAACTAAAGTTTAAAGCAGAAATAGGGGCACTTTTAAAATTTTCATTTTTGACCAAAATCGATGGGTCCGGGGCTTAGGGAATTTCTCATATGCCCCAAAACCGTTGAAGCTCCTGTTCAAAAATCATGCTCCGAAATCAACTTTTTTCATCTCAGGGATTCATTTTGGGATGGTAACTAAAGTTTAAAGCAGAAATAGGGGCACTTTTACAATTTTCATTTTTGACTAAAATCGATGGGTCTGGGGCTCAGGGAATTTCTCATATGCCCCAAAACCGTTGAAGCTCCTGTTCAAAAATCATGCTCCGAAATCAACTTTTTTCATCTCAGGGATTCATTTTGGGATGGTAACTAAAGTTTAAAGCAGAAATAGGGGCACTTTTAAAATTTTCATTTTTGACCAAAATCGATGGGTCCGGGGCTTAGGGAATTTCTCATATGCCACAAAACCGTTGAAGCTCCTGTTCAAAAATCATGATCCGAAATCAACTTTTTTCATCTCAGGGATTCATTTGGAGATGGTAACTAAAGTTTAAAGCAGAAATAGGGGCACTTTTAAAATTTTCATTTTTGACCAAAATCGATGGGTCCGGGGCTTAGGGAATTTCTCATATGCCCCAAAACCGTTGAAGCTCCTGTTCAAAAATCATGCTCCGAAATCAACTTTTTTCATCTCAGGGATTCATTTTGGGATGGTAACTAAAGTTTAAAGCAGAAATAGGGGCACTTTTACAATTTTCATTTTTGACTAAAATCGATGGGTCTGGGGCTCAGGGAATTTCTCATATGCCCCAAAACCGTTGAAGCTCCTGTTCAAAAATCATGCTCCGAAATCAACTTTTTTCATCTCAGGGATTCATTTTGGGATGGTAACTAAAGTTTAAAGCAGAAATAGGGGCACTTTTAAAATTTTCATTTTTGACCAAAATCGATGGGTCCGGGGCTTAGGGAATTTCTCATATGCCACAAAACCGTTGAAGCTCCTGTTCAAAAATCATGCTCCGAAATCAACTTTTTTCATCTCAGGGATTCATTTTGGGATGGTAACTAAAGTTTAAAGCAGAAATAGGGGCACTTTTAAAATTTTCATTTTTGACTAAAATCGATGGGTCCAGGGCTTAGGGAATTTCTCATATGCCCCAAAACCGTTGAAGCTCCTGTTCAAAAATCATGCTCCGAAATCAACTTTTTTCATCTCAGGGATTCATTTTGGGATGGTAACTAAAGTTTAAAGCAGAAATAGGGGCACTTTTAAAATTTTCATTTTTGACCAAAATCGATGGGTCCAGGGCTTAGGGAATTTCTCATATGCCACAAAACCGTTGAAGCTCCTGTTCAAAAATCATGCTCTGAAATCAACTTTTTTCATCTCAGGGATACATTTTGGGATGGTAACTAAAGTTTAAAGCAGAAATAGGGGCACTTTTAAAATTTTCATATTTGACCAAAATCGATGGGTCCAGGGCTTAGGGAATTTCTCATATGCCACAAAACCGTTGAAGCTCCTGTTCAAAAATCATGCTCCGAAATCAACTTTTTTCATCTCAGGGATTCATTTTGGGATGGTAACTAAAGTTTAAAGCAGAAATAGGGGCACTTTTAAAATTTTCATTTTTGACTAAAATCGATGGGTCCGGGGCTTAGGGATTTCTCATATGCCGCAAAACCGTTGAAGCTCCTGTTCAAAAATCATGCTCCAAAATCAACTTTTTTCATCTCAGGGATTCATTTTGGGATGGTAACTAAAGTTTAAAGCAGAAATAGGGGCACTTTTAAAATTTTCATTTTTGACCAAAATCGATGGGTCCGGGGCTTAGGGAATTTCTCATATGCCACAAAACCGCTGAAGCTCCTGTTCAAAAATCATGCTCCGAAATCAACTTTTTTCATCTCAGGGATTCATTTTGGGACGGTAACTAAAATTTAAAGCAAAAATAGGGGCACTTTTAAAATGTTCATTTTTGACCAAAATCGATGGGTCCGGGGCTTAGGGAATTTCTCATATGCCCCAAAACTGTTGAAGCTCCTGTTCAAAAATCATGCTCTGAAATCAACTTTTTTCATCTCAGGGATTCATTTTGGGATGGTAACTAAAGTTTAAAACAGAAATAGGGGCACTTTTAAAATTTTCATTTTTGACCAAAATCGATGGGTCCGGGGCTTAGGGAAATTCTCATATGCCACAAAACCGTTGAAGCTCCTGTTCAAAAATCATGATCCGAAATCAACTTTTTTCATCTCAGGGATTCATTTTGGGATGGTAACTAAAGTTTAAAGCAGAAATAGGGGCACTTTTAAAATTTTCATTTTTGAATAAAATCGATGGGTCCGGGGCTTAGGGATTTCTCATATGCCGCAAAACCGTTGAAGCTCCTGTTCAAAAATCATGCTCCAAAATCAACTTTTTTCATCTCAGGGATTCATTTTGGTATGGTAACTAAAGTTTAAAGCAGAAATAGGGGCACTTTTAAAATTTTCATTTTTGACCAAAATCGATGGGTCCGGGGCTTAGGGAATTTCTCATATGCCACAAAACCGCTGAAGCTCCTGTTCAAAAATCATGCTCCGAAATCAACTTTTTTCATCTCAGGGATTCATTTTGGGACGGTAACTAAAATTTAAAGCAAAAATAGGGGCACTTTTAAAATGTTCATTTTTGACCAAAATCGATGGGTCCGGGGCTTAGGGAATTTCTCATATGCCCCAAAACTGTTGAAGCTCCTGTTCAAAAATCATGCTCCGAAATCAACTTTTTTCATCTCAGGGATTCATTTTGGGATGGTAACTAAAGTTTAAAGCAGAAATAGGGGCACTTTTAAAATTTTCATTTTTGACTAAAATCGATGGGTCCGGGGCTTAGGGAATTTCTCATATGCCCCAAAACCGTTGAAGCTCCTGTTCAAAAATCATGCTCTGAAATCAACTTTTTTCATCTCAGGGATTCATTTTGGGATGGTAACTAAAGTTTAAAGCAGAAATAGGGGCACCTTTAAAATTTTCATTTTTGACCAAAATCGATGGGTCCGGGGCTTAGGGAATTTCTCACATGCCACAAAACCGTTGTAGCTCCTGTTCAAAAATCATGCTCTGAAATCAACTTTTTTCATCTCAGGGATTCATTTTGGGATGGTAACTAAAGTTTAAAGCAGAAATAGGGGCACTTTTAAAATTTTCATTTTTGACCAAAATCGATGAGTCCGGGGCTTAGGGAATTTCTCATATGCCGCAAAACCGTTGAAGCTCCTGTTCAAAAATCATGCTCCGAAATCAACTTTTTTCATCTCAGGGATTCATTTTGGGATGGTAACTAAAGTTTAAAGCAGAAATAGGGGCACTTTTAAAATTTTCATTTTTGACCAAAATCGATGAGTCCGGGGCTTAGGGAATTTCTCATATGCCGCAAAACCGTTGAAGCTCCTGTTCAAAAATCATGCTCTGAAATCAACTTTTTTCATCTCAGGGATTCATTTTGGGATGGTAACTAAAGTTTAAAGCAGAAATAGGGGCACTTTTAAAATTTTCATTTTTGACCAAAATCGATGGGTCCGGGGCTTAGGGAATTTCTCATATGCCACAAAACCGTTGAAGCTCCTGTTCAAAAATCATGCTCTGAAATCAACTTTTTTCATCTCAGGGATTCATTTTGGGATGGTAACTAAAGTTTAAAGCAGAAATAGGGGCACTTTTAAAATTTTCATTTTTGACTAAAATCGATGGGTCCGGGGCTTAGGGAATTTCTCATATGCCCCAAAACCGTTGAAGCTCCTGTTCAAAAATCATGCTCTGAAATCAACTTTTTTCATCTCAGGGATTCATTTTGGGATGGTAACTAAAGTTTAAAGCAGAAATAGGGGCACCTTTAAAATTTTCATTTTTGACCAAAATCGATGGGTCCGGGGCTTAGGGAATTTCTCACATGCCACAAAACCGTTGTAGCTCCTGTTCAAAAATCATGCTCTGAAATCAACTTTTTTCATCTCAGGGATTCATTTTGGGATGGTAACTAAAGTTTAAAGCAGAAATAGGGGCACTTTTAAAATTTTCATTTTTGACCAAAATTGATGGGTTCGGGGCTTAGGGAATTTCTCATATGCCCCAAAACCGTTGAAGCTCCTGTTCAAAAATCATGCTCCGAAATCAACTTTTTTCATCTCAGGGATTCATTTTGGGATGGTAACTAAAGTTTAAAGCAGAAATAGGGGCACTTTTAAAATTTTCATTTTTGACCAAAATCGATGGGTCCAGGGCTTAGGGAATTTCTCATATGCCGCAAAACCGTTGAAGCTCCTGTTCAAAAATCATGCTCCGAAATCAACTTTTTTCATCTCAGGGATTCATTTTGGGATGGTAACTAAAGTTTAAAGCAGAAATAGGGGCACTTTTAAAATTTTCATTTTTGACCAAAATCGATGAGTCCGGGGCTTAGGGAATTTCTCATATGCCACAAAACCGTTGAAGCTCCTGTTCAAAAATCATGCTCTGAAATCAACTTTTTTCATCTCAGGGATTCATTTTGGGATGGTAACTAAAGTTTAAAGCAGAAATAGGGGCACTTTTAAAATTTTCATTTTTGACCAAAATAGATGGGTCCAGGGCTTAGGGAATTTCTCATATGCCACAAAACCGTTGAAGCTCCTGTTCAAAAATCATGCTCTGAAATCAACTTTTTTCATCTCAGGGATACATTTTGGGATGGTAACTAAAGTTTAAAGCAGAAATAGGGGCACTTTTAAAATTTTCATTTTTGACCAAAATCGATGGGTCCGGGGCTTAGGGAATTTCTCATATGCCACAAAACCGTTGAAGCTCCTGTTCAAAAATCATGCTCTGAAATCAACTTTTTTCATCTCAGGGATTCATTTTGGGATGGTAACTAAAGTTTAAAGCAGAAATAGGGGCACTTTTAATATTTTTATTTTTGACTAAAATCGATGGGTCCGGGGCTTAGGGAATTTCTCATATGCCCCAAAACCGTTGAATCACCTGTTCACAAATCATGCTCTGAAATCAACTTTTTTCATCTCAGGGATTCATTTTGGGATGGTAACTAAAGTTTAAAGCAGAAATAGGGGCACTTTTAAAATTTTCATTTTAGACCAAAATCGATGGGTCCGGGGCTTAGGGAATTTCTCATATGCCCCAAAACCGTTGAAGCTCCTGTTCAAAAATCATGCTCCGAAATCAACTTTTTTCATCTCAGGGATTCATTTTGGGATGGTAACTAAAGTTTAAAGCAGAAATAGGGGCACTTTTAAAATTTTCATTTTTGACCAAAATCGATGGGTCCGGGGCTTAGGGAATTTCTCATATGCCCCAAAACCTTTGAAGCTCCTGTTCAAAAATCATGCTCCGAAAACAACTTTTTTCATCTCAGGGATTCATTTTGGGATGGTAACTAAAGTTTAAAGCAGAAATAGGGGCACTTTTAAAATTTTCATTTTTGACCAAAATCGATGGGTCCGGGGCTTAGGGAATTTCTCATATGCCCCAAAACCGTTGAATCTCCTGTTCACAAATCATGCTCTGAAATCAACTTTTTTCATCTCAGGGATTCATTTTGGGATGGTAACTAAAGTTTAAAGCAGAAATAGGGGCACTTTTAAAATTTTCATTTTAGACCAAAATCGATGGGTCCGGGGCTTAGGGAATTTCTCATATGCCACAAAACCGTTGAAGCTCCTGTTCAAAAATCATGCTCCGAAATCAACTTTTTTCATCTCAGGGATTCATTTTGGGATGGTAACTAAAGTTTAAAGCAGAAATAGGGGCACTTTTACAATTTTCATTTTTGACTAAAATCGATGGGTCTGGGGCTCAGGGAATTTCTCATATGCCACAAAACCGTTGAAGCTCCTGTTCAAAAATCATGCTCTGAAATCAACTTTTTTCATCTCAGGGATTCATTTTGGGATGGTAACTAAAGTTTAAAGCAGAAATAGGGGCACTTTTAAAATTTTCATTTTTGACCAAAATCGATGGGTCCGGGGCTTAGGGAATTTCTCATATGCCCCAAAACAGTTGAAGCTCCTGTTCAAAAATCATGCTCCGAAATCAACTTTTTTCATCTCAGGGATTCATTTTGGGATGGTAACTAAAGTTTAAAGCAGAAATAGGGGCACTTTTAAAATTTTCATTTTTGACCAAAATCGATGGGTCCGGGGCTTAGGGAATTTCTCATATGCCACAAAACCGTTGAAGCTCCTGTTCAAAAATCATGATCCGAAATCAACTTTTTTCATCTCAGGGATTCATTTGGAGATGGTAACTAAAGTTTAAAGCAGAAATAGGGGCACTTTTAAAATTTTCATTTTTGACCAAAATCGATGGGTCCGGGGCTTAGGGAATTTCTCATATGCCCCAAAACCGTTGAAGCTCCTGTTCAAAAATCATGCTCCGAAATCAACTTTTTTCATCTCAGGGATTCATTTTGGGATGGTAACTAAAGTTTAAAGCAGAAATAGGGGCACTTTTACAATTTTCATTTTTGACTAAAATCGATGGGTCTGGGGCTCAGGGAATTTCTCATATGCCCCAAAACCGTTGAAGCTCCTGTTCAAAAATCATGCTCCGAAATCAACTTTTTTCATCTCAGGGATTCATTTTGGGATGGTAACTAAAGTTTAAAGCAGAAATAGGGGCACTTTTAAAATTTTCATTTTTGACCAAAATCGATGGGTCCGGGGCTTAGGGAATTTCTCATATGCCACAAAACCGTTGAAGCTCCTGTTCAAAAATCATGCTCCGAAATCAACTTTTTTCATCTCAGGGATTCATTTTGGGATGGTAACTAAAGTTTAAAGCAGAAATAGGGGCACTTTTAAAATTTTCATTTTTGACTAAAATCGATGGGTCCAGGGCTTAGGGAATTTCTCATATGCCCCAAAACCGTTGAAGCTCCTGTTCAAAAATCATGCTCCGAAATCAACTTTTTTCATCTCAGGGATTCATTTTGGGATGGTAACTAAAGTTTAAAGCAGAAATAGGGGCACTTTTAAAATTTTCATTTTTGACCAAAATCGATGGGTCCAGGGCTTAGGGAATTTCTCATATGCCACAAAACCGTTGAAGCTCCTGTTCAAAAATCATGCTCTGAAATCAACTTTTTTCATCTCAGGGATACATTTTGGGATGGTAACTAAAGTTTAAAGCAGAAATAGGGGCACTTTTAAAATTTTCATATTTGACCAAAATCGATGGGTCCAGGGCTTAGGGAATTTCTCATATGCCACAAAACCGTTGAAGCTCCTGTTCAAAAATCATGCTCCGAAATCAACTTTTTTCATCTCAGGGATTCATTTTGGGATGGTAACTAAAGTTTAAAGCAGAAATAGGGGCACTTTTAAAATTTTCATTTTTGACTAAAATCGATGGGTCCGGGGCTTAGGGATTTCTCATATGCCGCAAAACCGTTGAAGCTCCTGTTCAAAAATCATGCTCCAAAATCAACTTTTTTCATCTCAGGGATTCATTTTGGGATGGTAACTAAAGTTTAAAGCAGAAATAGGGGCACTTTTAAAATTTTCATTTTTGACCAAAATCGATGGGTCCGGGGCTTAGGGAATTTCTCATATGCCACAAAACTGCTGAAGCTCCTGTTCAAAAATCATGCTCCGAAATCAACTTTTTTCATCTCAGGGATTCATTTTGGGACGGTAACTAAAATTTAAAGCAAAAATAGGGGCACTTTTAAAATGTTCATTTTTGACAAAAATCGATGGGTCCGGGGCTTAGGGAATTTCTCATATGCCCCAAAACTGTTGAAGCTCCTGTTCAAAAATCATGCTCTGAAATCAACTTTTTTCATCTCAGGGATTCATTTTGGGATGGTAACTAAAGTTTAAAACAGAAATAGGGGCACTTTTAAAATTTTCATTTTTGACCAAAATCGATGGGTCCGGGGCTTAGGGAAATTCTCATATGCCACAAAACCGTTGAAGCTCCTGTTCAAAAATCATGATCCGAAATCAACTTTTTTCATCTCAGGGATTCATTTGGAGATGGTAACTAAAGTTTAAAGCAGAAATAGGGGCACTTTTAAAATTTTCATATTTGACCAAAATCGATGGGTCCAGGGCTTAGGGAATTTCTCATATGCCACAAAACCGTTGAAGCTCCTGTTCAAAAATCATGCTCCGAAATCAACTTTTTTCATCTCAGGGATTCATTTTGGGATGGTAACTAAAGTTTAAAGCAGAAATAGGGGCACTTTTAAAATTTTCATTTTTGACTAAAATCGATGGGTCCGGGGCTTAGGGATTTCTCATATGCCGCAAAACCGTTGAAGCTCCTGTTCAAAAATCATGCTCCAAAATCAACTTTTTTCATCTCAGGGATTCATTTTGGTATGGTAACTAAAGTTTAAAGCAGAAATAGGGGCACTTTTAAAATTTTCATTTTTGACCAAAATCGATGGGTCCGGGGCTTAGGGAATTTCTCATATGCCACAAAACCGCTGAAGCTCCTGTTCAAAAATCATGCTCCGAAATCAACTTTTTTCATCTCAGGGATTCATTTTGGGACGGTAACTAAAATTTAAAGCAAAAATAGGGGCACTTTTAAAATGTTCATTTTTGACCAAAATCGATGGGTCCGGGGCTTAGGGAATTTCTCATATGCCCCAAAACTGTTGAAGCTCCTGTTCAAAAATCATGCTCCGAAATCAACTTTTTTCATCTCAGGGATTCATTTTGGGATGGTAACTAAAGTTTAAAGCAGAAATAGGGGCACTTTTAAAATTTTCATTTTTGACTAAAATCGATGGGTCCGGGGCTTAGGGAATTTCTCATATGCCCCAAAACCGTTGAAGCTCCTGTTCAAAAATCATGCTCTGAAATCAACTTTTTTCATCTCAGGGATTCATTTTGGGATGGTAACTAAAGTTTAAAGCAGAAATAGGGGCACCTTTAAAATTTTCATTTTTGACCAAAATCGATGGGTCCGGGGCTTAGGGAATTTCTCACATGCCACAAAACCGTTGTAGCTCCTGTTCAAAAATCATGCTCTGAAATCAACTTTTTTCATCTCAGGGATTCATTTTGGGATGGTAACTAAAGTTTAAAGCTGAAATAGGGGCACTTTTAAAATTTTCATTTTTGACCAAAATCGATGAGTCCGGGGCTTAGGGAATTTCTCATATGCCGCAAAACCGTTGAAGCTCCTGTTCAAAAATCATGCTCCGAAATCAACTTTTTTCATCTCAGGGATTCATTTTGGGATGGTAACTAAAGTTTAAAGCAGAAATAGGGGCACTTTTAAAATTTTCATTTTTGACCAAAATCGATGAGTCCGGGGCTTAGGGAATTTCTCATATGCCGCAAAACCGTTGAAGCTCCTGTTCAAAAATCATGCTCTGAAATCAACTTTTTTCATCTCAGGGATTCATTTTGGGATGGTAACTAAAGTTTAAAGCAGAAATAGGGGCACTTTTAAAATTTTCATTTTTGACCAAAATCGATGGGTCCGGGGCTTAGGGAATTTCTCATATGCCACAAAACCGTTGAAGCTCCTGTTCAAAAATCATGCTCTGAAATCAACTTTTTTCATCTCAGGGATTCATTTTGGGATGGTAACTAAAGTTTAAAGCAGAAATAGGGGCACTTTTAAAATTTTCATTTTTGACTAAAATCGATGGGTCCGGGGCTTAGGGAATTTCTCATATGCCCCAAAACCGTTGAAGCTCCTGTTCAAAAATCATGCTCTGAAATCAACTTTTTTCATCTCAGGGATTCATTTTGGGATGGTAACTAAAGTTTAAAGCAGAAATAGGGGCACCTTTAAAATTTTCATTTTTGACCAAAATCGATGGGTCCGGGGCTTAGGGAATTTCTCACATGCCACAAAACCGTTGTAGCTCCTGTTCAAAAATCATGCTCTGAAATCAACTTTTTTCATCTCAGGGATTCATTTTGGGATGGTAACTAAAGTTTAAAGCAGAAATAGGGGCACTTTTAAAATTTTCATTTTTGACCAAAATTGATGGGTTCGGGGCTTAGGGAATTTCTCATATGCCCCAAAACCGTTGAAGCTCCTGTTCAAAAATCATGCTCCGAAATCAACTTTTTTCATCTCAGGGATTCATTTTGGGATGGTAACTAAAGTTTAAAGCAGAAATAGGGGCACTTTTAAAATTTTCATTTTTGACCAAAATCGATGGGTCCAGGGCTTAGGGAATTTCTCATATGCCGCAAAACCGTTGAAGCTCCTGTTCAAAAATCATGCTCCGAAATCAACTTTTTTCATCTCAGGGATTCATTTTGGGATGGTAACTAAAGTTTAAAGCAGAAATAGGGGCACTTTTAAAATTTTCATTTTTGACCAAAATCGATGAGTCCGGGGCTTAGGGAATTTCTCATATGCCACAAAACCGTTGAAGCTCCTGTTCAAAAATCATGCTCTGAAATCAACTTTTTTCATCTCAGGGATTCATTTTGGGATGGTAACTAAAGTTTAAAGCAGAAATAGGGGCACTTTTAAAATTTTCATTTTTGACCAAAATAGATGGGTCCAGGGCTTAGGGAATTTCTCATATGCCACAAAACCGTTGAAGCTCCTGTTCAAAAATCATGCTCTGAAATCAACTTTTTTCATCTCAGGGATACATTTTGGGATGGTAACTAAAGTTTAAAGCAGAAATAGGGGCACTTTTAAAATTTTCATTTTTGACCAAAATCGATGGGTCCGGGGCTTAGGGAATTTCTCATATGCCACAAAACCGTTGAAGCTCCTGTTCAAAAATCATGCTCCGAAATCAACTTTTTTCATCTCAGGGATTCATTTTGGGATGGTAACTAAAGTTTAAAGCAGAAATAGGGGCACTTTTAAAATTTTCATTTTTGACCAGAATCGATGGGTCCGGGGCTTAGGGAATTTCTCATATGCCACAAAACCGTTGAAGCTCCTGTTCAAAAATCATGCTCTGAAATCAACTTTTTTCATCTCAGGGATTCATTTTGGGATGGTAACTAAAGTTTAAAGCAGAAATAGGGGCACTTTTAATATTTTTATTTTTGACTAAAATCGATGGGTCCGGGGCTTAGGGAATTTCTCATATGCCCCAAAACCGTTGAATCTCCTGTTCACAAATCATGCTCTGAAATCAACTTTTTTCATCTCAGGGATTCATTTTGGGATGGTAACTAAAGTTTAAAGCAGAAATAGGGGCACTTTTAAAATTTTCATTTTAGACCAAAATCGATGGGTCCGGGGCTTAGGGAATTTCTCATATGCCCCAAAACCGTTGAAGCTCCTGTTCAAAAATCATGCTCTGAAATCAACTTTTTTCATCTCAGGGATTCATTTTGGGATGGTAACTAAAGTTTAAAGCAGAAATAGGGGCACTTTTAAAATTTTCATTTTTGACCAAAATCGATGGGTCCGGGGCTTAGGGAATTTCTCATATGCCCCAAAACCTTTGAAGCTCCTGTTCAAAAATCATGCTCCGAAAACAACTTTTTTCATCTCAGGGATTCATTTTGGGATGGTAACTAAAGTTTAAAGCAGAAATAGGGGCACTTTTAAAATTTTCATTTTTGACCAAAATCGATGGGTCCGGGGCTTAGGGAATTTCTCATATGCCCCAAAACCGTTGAATCTCCTGTTCACAAATCATGCTCTGAAATCAACTTTTTTCATCTCAGGGATTCATTTTGGGATGGTAACTAAAGTTTAAAGCAGAAATAGGGGCACTTTTAAAATTTTCATTTTAGACCAAAATCGATGGGTCCGGGGCTTAGGGAATTTCTCATATGCCACAAAACCGTTGAAGCTCCTGTTCAAAAATCATGCTCCGAAATCAACTTTTTTCATCTCAGGGATTCATTTTGGGATGGTAACTAAAGTTTAAAGCAGAAATAGGGGCACTTTTACAATTTTCATTTTTGACCAAAATCGATGGGTCCGGGGCTTAGGGAATTTCTCATATGCCCCAAAACAGTTGAAGCTCCTGTTCAAAAATCATGCTCCGAAATCAACTTTTTTCATCTCAGGGATTCATTTTGGGATGGTAACTAAAGTTTAAAGCAGAAATAGGGGCACTTTTAAAATTTTCATTTTTGACCAAAATCGATGGGTCCGGGGCTTAGGGAATTTCTCATATGCCACAAAACCGTTGAAGCTCCTGTTCAAAAATCATGATCCGAAATCAACTTTTTTCATCTCAGGGATTCATTTGGAGATGGTAACTAAAGTTTAAAGCAGAAATAGGGGCACTTTTAAAATTTTCATTTTTGACCAAAATCGATGGGTCCGGGGCTTAGGGAATTTCTCATATGCCCCAAAACCGTTGAAGCTCCTGTTCAAAAATCATGCTCCGAAATCAACTTTTTTCATCTCAGGGATTCATTTTGGGATGGTAACTAAAGTTTAAAGCAGAAATAGGGGCACTTTTACAATTTTCATTTTTGACTAAAATCGATGGGTCTGGGGCTCAGGGAATTTCTCATATGCCCCAAAACCGTTGAAGCTCCTGTTCAAAAATCATGCTCCGAAATCAACTTTTTTCATCTCAGGGATTCATTTTGGGATGGTAACTAAAGTTTAAAGCAGAAATAGGGGCACTTTTAAAATTTTCATTTTTGACCAAAATCGATGGGTCCGGGGCTTAGGGAATTTCTCATATGCCACAAAACCGTTGAAGCTCCTGTTCAAAAATCATGCTCCGAAATCAACTTTTTTCATCTCAGGGATTCATTTTGGGATGGTAACTAAAGTTTAAAGCAGAAATAGGGGCACTTTTAAAATTTTCATTTTTGACTAAAATCGATGGGTCCAGGGCTTAGGGAATTTCTCATATGCCCCAAAACCGTTGAAGCTCCTGTTCAAAAATCATGCTCCGAAATCAACTTTTTTCATCTCAGGGATTCATTTTGGGATGGTAACTAAAGTTTAAAGCAGAAATAGGGGCACTTTTAAAATTTTCATTTTTGACCAAAATCGATGGGTCCAGGGCTTAGGGAATTTCTCATATGCCACAAAACCGTTGAAGCTCCTGTTCAAAAATCATGCTCTGAAATCAACTTTTTTCATCTCAGGGATACATTTTGGGATGGTAACTAAAGTTTAAAGCAGAAATAGGGGCACTTTTAAAATTTTCATATTTGACCAAAATCGATGGGTCCAGGGCTTAGGGAATTTCTCATATGCCACAAAACCGTTGAAGCTCCTGTTCAAAAATCATGCTCCGAAATCAACTTTTTTCATCTCAGGGATTCATTTTGGGATGGTAACTAAAGTTTAAAGCAGAAATAGGGGCACTTTTAAAATTTTCATTTTTGACTAAAATCGATGGGTCCGGGGCTTAGGGATTTCTCATATGCCGCAAAACCGTTGAAGCTCCTGTTCAAAAATCATGCTCCAAAATCAACTTTTTTCATCTCAGGGATTCATTTTGGGATGGTAAGTAAAGTTTAAAGCAGAAATAGGGGCACTTTTAAAATTTTCATTTTTGACCAAAATCGATGGGTCCGGGGCTTAGGGAATTTCTCATATGCCACAAAACCGCTGAAGCTCCTGTTCAAAAATCATGCTCCGAAATCAACTTTTTTCATCTCAGGGATTCATTTTGGGACGGTAACTAAAATTTAAAGCAAAAATAGGGGCACTTTTAAAATGTTCATTTTTGACCAAAATCGATGGGTCCGGGGCTTAGGGAATTTCTCATATGCCCCAAAACTGTTGAAGCTCCTGTTCAAAAATCATGCTCTGAAATCAACTTTTTTCATCTCAGGGATTCATTTTGGGATGGTAACTAAAGTTTAAAACAGAAATAGGGGCACTTTTAAAATTTTCATTTTTGACCAAAATCGATGGGTCCGGGGCTTAGGGAATTTCTCATATGCCACAAAACCGTTGAAGCTCCTGTTCAAAAATCATGATCCGAAATCAACTTTTTTCATCTCAGGGATTCATTTGGAGATGGTAACTAAAGTTTAAAGCAGAAATAGGGGCACTTTTAAAATTTTCATTTTTGACCAAAATCGATGGGTCCGGGGCTTAGGGAATTTCTCATATGCCCCAAAACCGTTGAAGCTCCTGTTCAAAAATCATGCTCCGAAATCAACTTTTTTCATCTCAGGGATTCATTTTGGGATGGTAACTAAAGTTTAAAGCAGAAATAGGGGCACTTTTACAATTTTCATTTTTGACTAAAATCGATGGGTCTGGGGCTCAGGGAATTTCTCATATGCCACAAAACCGTTGAAGCTCCTGTTCAAAAATCATGCTCTGAAATCAACTTTTTTCATCTCAGGGATTCATTTTGGGATGGTAACTAAAGTTTAAAGCAGAAATAGGGGCACTTTTAAAATTTTCATTTTTGACCAAAATCGATGGGTCCGGGGCTTAGGGAATTTCTCATATGCCCCAACACAGTTGAAGCTCCTGTTCAAAAATCATGCTCCGAAATCAACTTTTTTCATCTCAGGGATTCATTTTGGGATGGTAACTAAAGTTTAAAGCAGAAATAGGGGCACTTTTAAAATTTTCATTTTTGAACAAAATCGATGGGTCCGGGGCTTAGGGAATTTCTCATATGCCACAAAACCGTTGAAGCTCCTGTTCAAAAATCATGATCCGAAATCAACTTTTTTCATCTCAGGGATTCATTTGGAGATGGTAACTAAAGTTTAAAGCAGAAATAGGGGCACTTTTAAAATTTTCATTTTTGACCAAAATCGATGGGTCTGGGGCTTAGGGAATTTCTCATATGCCCCAAAACCGTTGAAGCTCCTGTTCAAAAATCATGCTCCGAAATCAACTTTTTTCATCTCAGGGATTCATTTTGGGATGGTAACTAAAGTTTAAAGCAGAAATAGGGGCACTTTTACAATTTTCATTTTTGACTAAAATCGATGGGTCTGGGGCTCAGGGAATTTCTCATATGCCCCAAAACCGTTGAAGCTCCTGTTCAAAAATCATGCTCCGAAATCAACTTTTTTCATCTCAGGGATTCATTTTGGGATGGTAACTAAAGTTTAAAGCAGAAATAGGGGCACTTTTAAAATTTTCATTTTTGACCAAAATCGATGGGTCCGGGGCTTAGGGAATTTCTCATATGCCACAAAACCGTTGAAGCTCCTGTTCAAAAATCATGCTCCGAAATCAACTTTTTTCATCTCAGGGATTCATTTTGGGATGGTAACTAAAGTTTAAAGCAGAAATAGGGGCACTTTTAAAATTTTCATTTTTGACTAAAATCGATGGGTCAAGGGCTTAGGGAATTTCTCATATGCCCCAAAACCGTTGAAGCTCCTGTTCAAAAATCATGCTCCGAAATCAACTTTTTTCATCTCAGGGATTCATTTTGGGATGGTAACTAAAGTTTAAAGCAGAAATAGGGGCACTTTTAAAATTTTCATTTTTGACCAAAATCGATGGGTCCAGGGCTTAGGGAATTTCTCTTATGCCACAAAACCGTTGAAGCTCCTGTTCAAAAATCATGCTCTGAAATCAACTTTTTTCATCTCAGGGATACATTTTAGGATGGTAACTAAAGTTTAAAGCAGAAATAGGGGCACTTTTAAAATTTTCATATTTGACCAAAATCGATGGGTCCAGGGCTTAGGGAATTTCTCATATGCCACAAAACCGTTGAAGCTCCTGTTCAAAAATCATGCTCCGAAATCAACTTTTTTCATCTCAGGGATTCATTTTGGGATGGTAACTAAAGTTTAAAGCAGAAATAGGGGCACTTTTAAAATTTTCATTTTTGACTAAAATCGATGGGTCCGGGGCTTAGGGATTTCTCATATGCCCCAAAACTGTTGAAGCTCCTGTTCAAAAATCATGCTCTGAAATCAACTTTTTTCATCTCAGGGATTCATTTTGGGATGGTAACTAAAGTTTAAAGCAGAAATAGGGGCACTTTTAAAATTTTCATTTTTGACTAAAATCGATGGGTCCGGGGCTTAGGGATTTCTCATATGCCCCAAAACTGTTGAAGCTCCTGTTCAAAAATCATGCTCTGAAATCAACTTTTTTCATCTCAGGGATTCATTTTGGGATGGTAACTAAAGTTTAAAGCAGAAATAGGGGCACTTTTAAAATTTTCATTTTTGACCAGAATCGATGGGTCCGGGGCTTAGGGAATTTCTCATATGCCACAAAACCGTTGAAGCTCCTGTTCAAAAATCATGCTCTGAAATCAACTTTTTTCATCTCAGGGATTCATTTTGGGATGGTAACTAAAGTTTAAAGCAGAAATAGGGGCACTTTTAATATTTTTATTTTTGACTAAAATCGATGGGTCCGGGGCTTAGGGAATTTCTCATATGCCCCAAAACCGTTGAATCTCCTGTTCACAAATCATGCTCTGAAATCAACTTTTTTCATCTCAGGGATTCATTTTGGGATGGTAACTAAAGTTTAAAGCAGAAATAGGGGCACTTTTAAAATTTTCATTTTAGACCAAAATCGATGGGTCCGGGGCTTAGGGAATTTCTCATATGCCCCAAAACCGTTGAAGCTCCTGTTCAAAAATCATGCTCCGAAATCAACTTTTTTCATCTCAGGGATTCATTTTGGGATGGTAACTAAAGTTTAAAGCAGAAATAGGGGCACTTTTAAAATTTTCATTTTTGACCAAAATCGATGGGTCCGGGGCTTAGGGAATTTCTCATATGCCCCAAAACCTTTGAAGCTCCTGTTCAAAAATCATGCTCCGAAAACAACTTTTTTCATCTCAGGGATTCATTTTGGGATGGTAACTAAAGTTTAAAGCAGAAATAGGGGCACTTTTAAAATTTTCATTTTTGACCAAAATCGATGGGTCCGGGGCTTAGGGAATTTCTCATATGCCCCAAAACCGTTGAATCTCCTGTTCACAAATCATGCTCTGAAATCAACTTTTTTCATCTCAGGGATTCATTTTGGGATGGTAACTAAAGTTTAAAGCAGAAATAGGGGCACTTTTAAAATTTTCATTTTAGACCAAAATCGATGGGTCCGGGGCTTAGGGAATTTCTCATATGCCACAAAACCGTTGAAGCTCCTGTTCAAAAATCATGCTCCGAAATCAACTTTTTTCATCTCAGGGATTCATTTTGGGATGGTAACTAAAGTTTAAAGCAGAAATAGGGGCACTTTTACAATTTTCATTTTTGACTAAAATCGATGGGTCTGGGGCTCAGGGAATTTCTCATATGCCACAAAACCGTTGAAGCTCCTGTTCAAAAATCATGCTCTGAAATCAACTTTTTTCATCTCAGGGATTCATTTTGGGATGGTAACTAAAGTTTAAAGCAGAAATAGGGGCACTTTTAAAATTTTCATTTTTGACCAAAATCGATGGGTCCGGGGCTTAGGGAATTTCTCATATGCCCCAAAACAGTTGAAGCTCCTGTTCAAAAATCATGCTCCGAAATCAACTTTTTTCATCTCAGGGATTCATTTTGGGATGGTAACTAAAGTTTAAAGCAGAAATAGGGGCACTTTTAAAATTTTCATTTTTGACCAAAATCGATGGGTCCGGGGCTTAGGGAATTTCTCATATGCCACAAAACCGTTGAAGCTCCTGTTCAAAAATCATGATCCGAAATCAACTTTTTTCATCTCAGGGATTCATTTGGAGATGGTAACTAAAGTTTAAAGCAGAAATAGGGGCACTTTTAAAATTTTCATTTTTGACCAAAATCGATGGGTCCGGGGCTTAGGGAATTTCTCATATGCCCCAAAACCGTTGAAGCTCCTGTTCAAAAATCATGCTCCGAAATCAACTTTTTTCATCTCAGGGATTCATTTTGGGATGGTAACTAAAGTTTAAAGCAGAAATAGGGGCACTTTTACAATTTTCATTTTTGACTAAAATCGATGGGTCTGGGGCTCAGGGAATTTCTCATATGCCCCAAAACTGTTGAAGCTCCTGTTCAAAAATCATGCTCCGAAATCAACTTTTTTCATCTCAGGGATTCATTTTGGGATGGTAACTAAAGTTTAAAGCAGAAATAGGGGCACTTTTAAAATTTTCATTTTTGACCAAAATCGATGGGTCCGGGGCTTAGGGAATTTCTCATATGCCACAAAACCGTTGAAGCTCCTGTTCAAAAATCATGCTCCGAAATCAACTTTTTTCATCTCAGGGATTCATTTTGGGATGGTAACTAAAGTTTAAAGCAGAAATAGGGGCACTTTTAAAATTTTCATTTTTGACTAAAATCGATGGGTCCAGGGCTTAGGGAATTTCTCATATGCCCCAAAACCGTTGAAGCTCCTGTTCAAAAATCATGCTCCGAAATCAACTTTTTTCATCTCAGGGATTCATTTTGGGATGGTAACTAAAGTTTAAAGCAGAAATAGGGGCACTTTTAAAATTTTCATTTTTGACCAAAATCGATGGGTCCAGGGCTTAGGGAATTTCTCATATGCCACAAAACCGTTGAAGCTCCTGTTCAAAAATCATGCTCTGAAATCAACTTTTTTCATCTCAGGGATACATTTTGGGATGGTAACTAAAGTTTAAAGCAGAAATAGGGGCACTTTTAAAATTTTCATATTTGACCAAAATCGATGGGTCCAGGGCTTAGGGAATTTCTCATATGCCACAAAACCGTTGAAGCTCCTGTTCAAAAATCATGCTCCGAAATCAACTTTTTTCATCTCAGGGATTCATTTTGGGATGGTAACTAAAGTTTAAAGCAGAAATAGGGGCACTTTTAAAATTTTCATTTTTGACTAAAATCGATGGGTCCGGGGCTTAGGGATTTCTCATATGCCGCAAAACCGTTGAAGCTCCTGTTCAAAAATCATGCTCCAAAATCAACTTTTTTCATCTCAGGGATTCATTTTGGGATGGTAACTAAAGTTTAAAGCAGAAATAGGGGCACTTTTAAAATTTTCATTTTTGACCAAAATCGATGGGTCCGGGGCTTAGGGAATTTCTCATATGCCACAAAACCGCTGAAGCTCCTGTTCAAAAATCATGCTCCGAAATCAACTTTTTTCATCTCAGGGATTCATTTTGGGACGGTAACTAAAATTTAAAGCAAAAATAGGGGCACTTTTAAAATGTTCATTTTTGACCAAAATCGATGGGTCCGGGGCTTAGGGAATTTCTCATATGCCCCAAAACTGTTGAAGCTCCTGTTCAAAAATCATGCTCTGAAATCAACTTTTTTCATCTCAGGGATTCATTTTGGGATGGTAACTAAAGTTTAAAACAGAAATAGGAGCACTTTTAAAATTTTCATTTTTGAACAAAATCGATGGGTCCGGGGCTTAGGGAAATTCTCATATGCCACAAAACCGTTGAAGCTCCTGTTCAAAAATCATGATCCGAAATCAACTTTTTTCATCTCAGGGATTCATTTGGAGATGGTAACTAAAGTTTAAAGCAGAAATAGGGGCACTTTTAAAATTTTCATTTTTGACTAAAATCGATGGGTCCGGGGCTTAGGGATTTCTCATATGCCGCAAAACCGTTGAAGCTCCTGTTCAAAAATCATGCTCCAAAATCAACTTTTTTCATCTCAGGGATTCATTTTGGGATGGTAAGTAAAGTTTAAAGCAGAAATAGGGGCACTTTTAAAATTTTCATTTTTGACCAAAATCGATGGGTCCGGGGCTTAGGGAATTTCTCATATGCCACAAAACCGCTGAAGCTCCTGTTCAAAAATCATGCTCCGAAATCAACTTTTTTCATCTCAGGGATTCATTTTGGGACGGTAACTAAAATTTAAAGCAAAAATAGGGGCACTTTTAAAATGTTCATTTTTGACCAAAATCGATGGGTCCGGGGCTTAGGGAATTTCTCATATGCCCCAAAACTGTTGAAGCTCCTGTTCAAAAATCATGCTCTGAAATCAACTTTTTTCATCTCAGGGATTCATTTTGGGATGGTAACTAAAGTTTAAAACAGAAATAGGGGCACTTTTAAAATTTTCATTTTTGACCAAAATCGATGGGTCCGGGGCTTAGGGAATTTCTCATATGCCACAAAACCGTTGAAGCTCCTGTTCAAAAATCATGATCCGAAATCAACTTTTTTCATCTCAGGGATTCATTTGGAGATGGTAACTAAAGTTTAAAGCAGAAATAGGGGCACTTTTAAAATTTTCATTTTTGACCAAAATCGATGGGTCCGGGGCTTAGGGAATTTCTCATATGCCCCAAAACCGTTGAAGCTCCTGTTCAAAAATCATGCTCCGAAATCAACTTTTTTCATCTCAGGGATTCATTTTGGGATGGTAACTAAAGTTTAAAGCAGAAATAGGGGCACTTTTACAATTTTCATTTTTGACTAAAATCGATGGGTCTGGGGCTCAGGGAATTTCTCATATGCCACAAAACCGTTGAAGCTCCTGTTCAAAAATCATGCTCTGAAATCAACTTTTTTCATCTCAGGGATTCATTTTGGGATGGTAACTAAAGTTTAAAGCAGAAATAGGGGCACTTTTACAATTTTCATTTTTGACTAAAATCGATGGGTCTGGGGCTCAGGGAATTTCTCATATGCCCCAAAACCGTTGAAGCTCCTGTTCAAAAATCATGCTCCGAAATCAACTTTTTTCATCTCAGGGATTCATTTTGGGATGGTAACTAAAGTTTAAAGCAGAAATAGGGGCACTTTTAAAATTTTCATTTTTGAACAAAATCGATGGGTCCGGGGCTTAGGGAATTTCTCATATGCCACAAAACCGTTGAAGCTCCTGTTCAAAAATCATGCTCCGAAATCAACTTTTTTCATCTCAGGGATTCATTTTGGGATGGTAACTAAAGTTTAAAGCAGAAATAGGGGCACTTTTAAAATTTTCATTTTTGACTAAAATCGATGGGTCAAGGGCTTAGGGAATTTCTCATATGCCCCAAAACCGTTGAAGCTCCTGTTCAAAAATCATGCTCCGAAATCAACTTTTTTCATCTCAGGGATTCATTTTGGGATGGTAACTAAAGTTTAAAGCAGAAATAGGGGCACTTTTAAAATTTTCATTTTTGACCAAAATCGATGGGTCCAGGGCTTAGGGAATTTCTCTTATGCCACAAAACCGTTGAAGCTCCTGTTCAAAAATCATGCTCTGAAATCAACTTTTTTCATCTCAGGGATACATTTTGGGATGGTAACTAAAGTTTAAAGCAGAAATAGGGGCACTTTTAAAATTTTCATATTTGACCAAAATCGATGGGTCCAGGGCTTAGGGAATTTCTCATATGCCACAAAACCGTTGAAGCTCCTGTTCAAAAATCATGCTCCGAAATCAACTTTTTTCATCTCAGGGATTCATTTTGGGATGGTAACTAAAGTTTAAAGCAGAAATAGGGGCACTTTTAAAATTTTCATTTTTGACTAAAATCGATGGGTCCGGGGCTTAGGGATTTCTCATATGCCCCAAAACTGTTGAAGCTCCTGTTCAAAAATCATGCTCTGAAATCAACTTTTTTCATCTCAGGGATTCATTTTGGGATGGTAACTAAAGTTTAAAACAGAAATAGGGGCACTTTTAAAATTTTCATTTTTGACCAAAATCGATGGGTCCGGGGCTTAGGGAATTTCTCATATGCCCCAAAACCTTTGAAGCTCCTGTTCAAAAATCATGCTCCGAAAACAACTTTTTTCATCTCAGGGATTCATTTTGGGATGGTAACTAAAGTTTAAAGCAGAAATAGGGGCACTTTTAAAATTTTAATTTTTGACCAAAATCGATGGGTCCGGGGCTTAGGGAATTTCTCATATGCCCCAAAACCGTTGAATCTCCTGTTCACAAATCATGCTCTGAAATCAACTTTTTTCATCTCAGGGATTCATTTTGGGATGGTAACTAAAGTTTAAAGCAGAAATAGGGGCACTTTTAAAATTTTCATTTTTGACCAAAATCGATGGGTCCGGGGCTTAGGGAATTTCTCATATGCCCCAAAACCGTTGAATCTCCTGTTCACAAATCATGCTCTGAAATCAACTTTTTTCATCTCAGGGATTCATTTTGTGATGGTAAGTAAAGTTTAAAGCAGAAATAGGGGCACTTTTAAAATTTTCATTTTTGACCAAAATCGATGGGTCCGGGGCTTAGGGAATTTCTCATATGCCACAAAACCGCTGAAGCTCCTGTTCAAAAATCATGCTCCGAAATCAACTTTTTTCATCTCAGGGATTCATTTTGGGACGGTAACTAAAATTTAAAGCAAAAATAGGGGCACTTTTAAAATGTTCATTTTTGACCAAAATCGATGGGTCCGGGGCTTAGGGAATTTCTCATATGCCCCAAAACTGTTGAAGCTCCTGTTCAAAAATCATGCTCTGAAATCAACTTTTTTCATCTCAGGGATTCATTTTGGGATGGTAACTAAAGTTTAAAACAGAAATAGGGGCACTTTTAAAATTTTCATTTTTGACCAAAATCGATGGGTCCGGGGCTTAGGGAATTTCTCATATGCCACAAAACCGTTGAAGCTCCTGTTCAAAAATCATGATCCGAAATCAACTTTTTTCATCTCAGGGATTCATTTGGAGATGGTAACTAAAGTTTAAAGCAGAAATAGGGGCACTTTTAAAATTTTCATTTTTGACCAAAATCGATGGGTCCGGGGCTTAGGGAATTTCTCATATGCCCCAAAACCGTTGAAGCTCCTGTTCAAAAATCATGCTCCGAAATCAACTTTTTTCATCTCAGGGATTCATTTTGGGATGGTAACTAAAGTTTAAAGCAGAAATAGGGGCACTTTTACAATTTTCATTTTTGACTAAAATCGATGGGTCTGGGGCTCAGGGAATTTCTCATATGCCACAAAACCGTTGAAGCTCCTGTTCAAAAATCATGCTCTGAAATCAACTTTTTTCATCTCAGGGATTCATTTTGGGATGGTAACTAAAGTTTAAAGCAGAAATAGGGGCACTTTTACAATTTTCATTTTTGACTAAAATCGATGGGTCTGGGGCTCAGGGAATTTCTCATATGCCCCAAAACCGTTGAAGCTCCTGTTCAAAAATCATGCTCCGAAATCAACTTTTTTCATCTCAGGGATTCATTTTGGGATGGTAACTAAAGTTTAAAGCAGAAATAGGGGCACTTTTAAAATTTTCATTTTTGAACAAAATCGATGGGTCCGGGGCTTAGGGAATTTCTCATATGCCACAAAACCGTTGAAGCTCCTGTTCAAAAATCATGCTCCGAAATCAACTTTTTTCATCTCAGGGATTCATTTTGGGATGGTAACTAAAGTTTAAAGCAGAAATAGGGGCACTTTTAAAATTTTCATTTTTGACTAAAATCGATGGGTCAAGGGCTTAGGGAATTTCTCATATGCCCCAAAACCGTTGAAGCTCCTGTTCAAAAATCATGCTCCGAAATCAACTTTTTTCATCTCAGGGATTCATTTTGGGATGGTAACTAAAGTTTAAAGCAGAAATAGGGGCACTTTTAAAATTTTCATTTTTGACCAAAATCGATGGGTCCAGGGCTTAGGGAATTTCTCTTATGCCACAAAACCGTTGAAGCTCCTGTTCAAAAATCATGCTCTGAAATCAACTTTTTTCATCTCAGGGATACATTTTGGGATGGTAACTAAAGTTTAAAGCAGAAATAGGGGCACTTTTAAAATTTTCATATTTGACCAAAATCGATGGGTCCAGGGCTTAGGGAATTTCTCATATGCCACAAAACCGTTGAAGCTCCTGTTCAAAAATCATGCTCCGAAATCAACTTTTTTCATCTCAGGGATTCATTTTGGGATGGTAACTAAAGTTTAAAGCAGAAATAGGGGCACTTTTAAAATTTTCATTTTTGACTAAAATCGATGGGTCCGGGGCTTAGGGATTTCTCATATGCCCCAAAACTGTTGAAGCTCCTGTTCAAAAATCATGCTCTGAAATCAACTTTTTTCATCTCAGGGATTCATTTTGGGATGGTAACTAAAGTTTAAAACAGAAATAGGGGCACTTTTAAAATTTTCATTTTTGACCAAAATCGATGGGTCCGGGGCTTAGGGAATTTCTCATATGCCCCAAAACCTTTGAAGCTCCTGTTCAAAAATCATGCTCCGAAAACAACTTTTTTCATCTCAGGGATTCATTTTGGGATGGTAACTAAAGTTTAAAGCAGAAATAGGGGCACTTTTAAAATTTTAATTTTTGACCAAAATCGATGGGTCCGGGGCTTAGGGAATTTCTCATATGCCCCAAAACCGTTGAATCTCCTGTTCACAAATCATGCTCTGAAATCAACTTTTTTCATCTCAGGGATTCATTTTGGGATGGTAACTAAAGTTTAAAGCAGAAATAGGGGCACTTTTAAAATTTTCATTTTTGACCAAAATCGATGGGTCCGGGGCTTAGGGAATTTCTCATATGCCCCAAAACCGTTGAATCTCCTGTTCACAAATCATGCTCTGAAATCAACTTTTTTCATCTCAGGGATTCATTTTGTGATGGTAACTAAAGTTTAAAGCAGAAATAGGGGCACTTTTAAAATTTTCATTTTAGACCAAAATCGATGGGTCCGGGGCTTAGGGAATTTCTCATATGCCACAAAACCGTTGAAGCTCCTGTTCAAAAATCATGCTCCGAAATCAACTTTTTTCATCTTAGGGATTCATTTTGGGATGGTAACTAAAGTTTAAAGCAGAAATAGGGGCACTTTTAAAATTTTCATTTTTGACCAAAATCGATGGGTCCGGGGCTTAGGGAATTTCTCATATGCCACAAAACCGTTGAAGCTCCTGTTCAAAAATCATGATCCGAAATCAACTTTTTTCATCTCAGGGATTCATTTGGAGATGGTAACTAAAGTTTAAAGCAGAAATAGGGGCACTTTTAAAATTTTCATTTTTGACCAAAATCGATGGGTCCGGGGCTTAGGGAATTTCTCATATGCCCCAAAACCGTTGAAGCTCCTGTTCAAAAATCATGCTCCGAAATCAACTTTTTTCATCTCAGGGATTCATTTTGGGATGGTAACTAAAGTTTAAAGCAGAAATAGGGGCACTTTTACAATTTTCATTTTTGACTAAAATCGATGGGTCTGGGGCTCAGGGAATTTCTCATATGCCACAAAACCGTTGAAGCTCCTGTTCAAAAATCATGCTCCGAAATCAACTTTTTTCATCTCAGGGATTCATTTTGGGATGGTAACTAAAGTTTAAAGCAGAAATAGGGGCACTTTTAAAATTTTCATTTTTGACCAAAATCGATGGGTCCGGGGCTTAGGGAATTTCTCATATGCCCCAAAACCGTTGAAGCTCCTGTTCAAAAATCATGCTCCGAAATCAACTTTTTTCATCTCAGGGATTCATTTTGGGATGGTAACTAAAGTTTAAAGCAGAAATAGGGGCACTTTTAAAATTTTCATTTTTGACCAAAATCGATGGGTCCGGGGCTTAGGGAATTTCTCATATGCCACAAAACCGTTGAAGCTCCTGTTCAAAAATCATGCTCCGAAATCAACTTTTTTCATCTCAGGGATTCATTTTGGGATGGTAACTAAAGTTTAAAGCAGAAATAGGGGCACTTTTACAATTTTCATTTTTGACTAAAATCGATGGGTCTGGGGCTCAGGGAATTTCTCATATGCCCCAAAACCGTTGAAGCTCCTGTTCAAAAATCATGCTCCGAAATCAATTTTTTTCATCTCAGGTATTCATTTTGGGACGGTAACTAAAGTTTAAAGCAGAAATAGGGGCACTTTTAAAATTTTTATTTTTGACCAAAATCGATGGGTCCGGTGCTCTGGGAATTTCTCATATGCCACAAAACCGTTGAAGCTCCTGTTCAAAAATCATGTCCGAAATCAACTTTTTTCATCTCAGGGATTCATTTTGGGATGGTAACTAATGTTTAAAGCAGAAATAGGGGCACTTTTAAAATTTTCATTTTTGACCAAAATCGATGGGTCCGGGGCTTAGGGAATTTCTCATATGCCCCAAAACCGTTGAAGCTCCTGTTCAAAAATCATGCTCCGAAATCAACTTTTTTCATCTCAGGGATTCATTTTGGGATGGTAACTAAAGTTTAAAGCAGAAATAGGGGCACTTTTAAAATTTTCATTTTTGACCAAAATCGATGAGTCCGGGGCTTAGGGAATTTCTCATATGCCACAAAACCGTTGAAGCTCCTGTTCAAAAATCATGCTCTGAAATAAACTTTTTTCATCTCAGGGATTCATTTTGGGATGGTAACTAAAGTTTAAAGCAGAAATAGGGGCACTTTTAAAATTTTCATTTTTGACCAAAATCGATGAGTCCGGGGCTTAGGGAATTTCTCATATGCCACAAAACCGTTGAAGCTCCTGTTCAAAAATCATGCTCTGAAATCAACTTTTTTCATCTCAGGGATTCATTTTGGGATGGTAATTAAAGTTTAAAGCAGAAATAGGGGCACTTTTAAAATTTTCATTTTTGACCAAAATCGATGGGTCCAGGGCTTAGGGAATTTCTCATATGCCACAAAACCGTTGAAGCTCCTGTTCAAAAATCATGCTCCGAAATCAATTTTTTTCATCTCAGGTATTCATTTTGGGACGGTAACTAAAGTTTAAAGCAGAAATAGGGGCACTTTTAAAATTTTTATTTTTGACCAAAATCGATGGGTCCGGTGCTCAGGGAATTTCTCATATGCCACAAAACCGTTGAAGCTCCTGTTCAAAAATCATGTCCGAAATCAACTTTTTTCATCTCAGGGATTCATTTTGGGATGGTAACTAATGTTTAAAGCAGAAATAGGGGCACTTTTAAAATTTTCATTTTTGACCAAAATCGATGGGTCCGGGGCTTAGGGAATTTCTCATATGCCCCAAAACCGTTGAAGCTCCTGTTCAAAAATCATGCTCCGAAATCAACTTTTTTCATCTCAGGGATTCATTTTGGGATGGTAACTAAAGTTTAAAGCAGAAATAGGGGCACTTTTAAAATTTTCATTTTTGACCAAAATCGATGAGTCCGGGGCTTAGGGAATTTCTCATATGCCACAAAACCGTTGAAGCTCCTGTTCAAAAATCATGCTCTGAAATAAACTTTTTTCATCTCAGGGATTCATTTTGGGATGGTAACTAAAGTTTAAAGCAGAAATAGGGGCACTTTTAAAATTTTCATTTTTGACCAAAATCGATGAGTCCGGGGCTTAGGGAATTTCTCATATGCCACAAAACCGTTGAAGCTCCTGTTCAAAAATCATGCTCTGAAATCAACTTTTTTCATCTCAGGGATTCATTTTGGGATGGTAATTAAAGTTTAAAGCAGAAATAGGGGCACTTTTAAAATTTTCATTTTTGACCAAAATCGATGGGTCCAGGGCTTAGGGAATTTCTCATATGCCACAAAACCGTTGAAGCTCCTGTTCAAAAATCATGCTCTGAAATCAACTTTTTTCATCTCAGGGATACATTTTGGGATGGTAACTAAAGTTTAAAGCAGAAATAGGGGCACTTTTAAAATTTTCATATTTGACCAAAATCGATGGGTCCAGGGCTTAGGGAATTTCTCATATGCCACAAAACCGTTGAAGCTCCTGTTCAAAAATCATGCTCCGAAATCAACTTTTTTCATCTCAGGGATTCATTTTGGGATGGTAACTAAAGTTTAAAGCAGAAATAGGGGCACTTTTAAAATTTTCATTTTTGACTAAAATCGATGGGTCCGGGGCTTAGGGATTTCTCATATGCCGCAAAACCGTTGAAGCTCCTGTTCAAAAATCATGCTCCAAAATCAACTTTTTTCATCTCAGGGATTCATTTTGGGATGGTAAGTAAAGTTTAAAGCAGAAATAGGGGCACTTTTAAAATTTTCATTTTTGACCAAAATCGATGGGTCCGGGGCTTAGGGAATTTCTCATATGCCACAAAACCGCTGAAGCTCCTGTTCAAAAATCATGCTCCGAAATCAACTTTTTTCATCTCAGGGATTCATTTTGGGACGGTAACTAAAATTTAAAGCAAAAATAGGGGCACTTTTAAAATGTTCATTTTTGACCAAAATCGATGGGTCCGGGGCTTAGGGAATTTCTCATATGCCCCAAAACTGTTGAAGCTCCTGTTCAAAAATCATGCTCTGAAATCAACTTTTTTCATCTCAGGGATTCATTTTGGGATGGTAACTAAAGTTTAAAGCAGAAATAGGGGCACTTTTAAAATTTTCATTTTTGACCAAAATCGATGGGTCCGGGGCTTAGGGAATTTCTCATATGCCGCAAAACCGTTGAAGCTCCTGTTCAAAAATCATGCTCCGAAATCAACTTTTTTCATCTCAGGGATTCATTTTGGGATGGTAACTAAAGTTTAAAGCAGAAATAGGGGCACTTTTAAAATTTTCATTTTTGTCCAAAATCGATGAGTCCGGGGCTTAGGGAATTTCTCATATGCCACAAAACCATTGAAGCTTCTGTTCAAAAATCATGCTCTGAAATCAACTTTTTTCATCTCAGGGATTCATTTTGGGATGGTAACTAAAGTTTAAAGCAGAAATAGGGGCACTTTTAAAATTTTAATTTTTGACCAAAATCGATGGGTCCAGGGCTTAGGGAATTTCTCATATGCCACAAAACCGTTGAAGCTCCTGTTCAAAAATCATGCTCTGAAATCAACTTTTTTCATCTCAGGGATACATTTTGGGATGGTAACTAAAGTTTAAAGCAGAAATAGGGGCACTTTTAAAATTTTCATTTTTGACCAAAATCGATGGGTCCGGGGCTTAGGGAATTTCTCATATGCCACAAAACCGTTGAAGCTCCTGTTCAAAAATCATGCTCTGAAATCAACTTTTTTCATCTCAGGGATTCATTTTGGGATGGTAACTAAAGTTTAAAGCAGAAATAGCGGCACTTTTAAAATTTTCATTTTTGACTAAAATCGATGGGTCCGGGGCTTAGGGAATTTCTCATATGCCCCAAAACCGTTGAAGCTCCTGTTCAAAAATCATGCTCCGAAATCAACTTTTTTCATCTCAGGGATTAATTTTGGGATGGTAACTAAAGTTTAAAGCAGAAATAGGGGCACTTTTAAAATTTTCATTTTTGACCAAAATAGATGGGTCCGGGGCTTAGGGAAATTCTCATATGCCCCAAAACCGTTGAAGCTCCTGTTCAAAAATCATGCTCTGAAATAAACTTTTTTCATCTCAGGGATTCATTTTGGGATGGTAACTAAAGTTTAAAGCAGAAATAGGGGCACTTTTAAAATTTTCATTTTTGACCAAAATCGATGGGTCCGGGGCTTAGGGAATTTCTCATATGCCACAAAACCGTTGAAGCTCCTGTTCAAAAATCATGATCCGAAATCAACTTTTTTCATCTCAGGGATTCATTTGGAGATGGTAACTAAAGTTTAAAGCAGAAATAGGGGCACTTTTAAAATTTTCATTTTTGACCAAAATCGATGGGTCCGGGGCTTAGGGAATTTCTCATATGCCCCAAAACCGTTGAAGCTCCTGTTCAAAAATCATGCTCCGAAATCAACTTTTTTCATCTCAGGGATTCATTTTGGGATGGTAACTAAAGTTTAAAGCAGAAATAGGGGCACTTTTACAATTTTCATTTTTGACTAAAATCGATGGGTCTGGGGCTCAGGGAATTTCTCATATGCCACAAAACCGTTGAAGCTCCTGTTCAAAAATCATGCTCTGAAATCAACTTTTTTCATCTCAGGGATACATTTTGGGATGGTAACTAAAGTTTAAAGCAGAAATAGGGGCACTTTTAAAATTTTCATATTTGACCAAAATCGATGGGTCCAGGGCTTAGGGAATTTCTCATATGCCACAAAACCGTTGAAGCTCCTGTTCAAAAATCATGCTCCGAAATCAACTTTTTTCATCTCAGGGATTCATTTTGGGATGGTAACTAAAGTTTAAAGCAGAAATAGGGGCACTTTTAAAATTTTCATTTTTGACTAAAATCGATGGGTCCGGGGCTTAGGGATTTCTCATATGCCGCAAAACCGTTGAAGCTCCTGTTCAAAAATCATGCTCCAAAATCAACTTTTTTCATCTCAGGGATTCATTTTGGGATGGTAAGTAAAGTTTAAAGCAGAAATAGGGGCACTTTTAAAATTTTCATTTTTGACCAAAATCGATGGGTCCGGGGCTTAGGGAATTTCTCATATGCCACAAAACCGCTGAAGCTCCTGTTCAAAAATCATGCTCCGAAATCAACTTTTTTCATCTCAGGGATTCATTTTGGGACGGTAACTAAAATTTAAAGCAAAAATAGGGGCACTTTTAAAATGTTCATTTTTGACCAAAATCGATGGGTCCGGGGCTTAGGGAATTTCTCATATGCCCCAAAACTGTTGAAGCTCCTGTTCAAAAATCATGCTCTGAAATCAACTTTTTTCATCTCAGGGATTCATTTTGGGATGGTAACTAAAGTTTAAAGCAGAAATAGGGGCACTTTTAAAATTTTCATTTTTGACCAAAATCGATGGGTCCGGGGCTTAGGGAATTTCTCATATGCCGCAAAACCGTTGAAGCTCCTGTTCAAAAATCATGCTCCGAAATCAACTTTTTTCATCTCAGGGATTCATTTTGGGATGGTAACTAAAGTTTAAAGCAGAAATAGGGGCACTTTTAAAATTTTCATTTTTGTCCAAAATCGATGAGTCCGGGGCTTAGGGAATTTCTCATATGCCACAAAACCATTGAAGCTTCTGTTCAAAAATCATGCTCTGAAATCAACTTTTTTCATCTCAGGGATTCATTTTGGGATGGTAACTAAAGTTTAAAGCAGAAATAGGGGCACTTTTAAAATTTTAATTTTTGACCAAAATCGATGGGTCCAGGGCTTAGGGAATTTCTCATATGCCACAAAACCGTTGAAGCTCCTGTTCAAAAATCATGCTCTGAAATCAACTTTTTTCATCTCAGGGATACATTTTGGGATGGTAACTAAAGTTTAAAGCAGAAATAAGGGCACTTTTAAAATTTTCATTTTTGACCAAAATCGATGGGTCCGGGGCTTAGGGAATTTCTCATATGCCACAAAACCGTTGAAGCTCCTGTTCAAAAATCATGCTCTGAAATCAACTTTTTTCATCTCAGGGATTCATTTTGGGATGGTAACTAAAGTTTAAAGCAGAAATAGCGGCACTTTTAAAATTTTCATTTTTGACTAAAATCGATGGGTCCGGGGCTTAGGGAATTTCTCATATGCCCCAAAACCGTTGAAGCTCCTGTTCAAAAATCATGCTCCGAAATCAACTTTTTTCATCTCAGGGATTAATTTTGGGATGGTAACTAAAGTTTAAAGCAGAAATAGGGGCACTTTTAAAATTTTCATTTTTGACCAAAATAGATGGGTCCGGGGCTTAGGGAAATTCTCATTTGCCCCAAAACCGTTGAAGCTCCTGTTCAAAAATCATGCTCTGAAATAAACTTTTTTCATCTCAGGGATTCATTTTGGGATGGTAACTAAAGTTTAAAGCAGAAATAGGGGCACTTTTAAAATTTTCATTTTTGACCAAAATCGATGGGTCCGGGGCTTAGGGAATTTCTCATATGCCACAAAACCGTTGAAGCTCCTGTTCAAAAATCATGATCCGAAATCAACTTTTTTCATCTCAGGGATTCATTTGGAGATGGTAACTAAAGTTTAAAGCAGAAATAGGGGCACTTTTAAAATTTTCATTTTTGACCAAAATCGATGGGTCCGGGGCTTAGGGAATTTCTCATATGCCCCAAAACCGTTGAAGCTCCTGTTCAAAAATCATGCTCCGAAATCAACTTTTTTCATCTCAGGGATTCATTTTGGGATGGTAACTAAAGTTTAAAGCAGAAATAGGGGCACTTTTACAATTTTCATTTTTGACTAAAATCGATGGGTCTGGGGCTCAGGGAATTTCTCATATGCCACAAAACCGTTGAAGCTCCTGTTCAAAAATCATGCTCTGAAATCAACTTTTTTCATCTCAGGGATTCATTTTGGGATGGTAACTAAAGTTTAAAGCAGAAATAGGGGCACTTTTAAAATTTTCATTTTTGACCAAAATCGATGGGTCCGGGGCTTAGGGAATTTCTCATATGCCCCAAAACAGTTGAAGCTCCTGTTCAAAAATCATGCTCCGAAATCAACTTTTTTCATCTCAGGGATTCATTTTGGGATGGTAACTAAAGTTTAAAGCAGAAATAGGGGCACTTTTAAAATTTTCATTTTTGACCAAAATCGATGGGTCCGGGGCTTAGGGAATTTCTCATATGCCACAAAACCGTTGAAGCTCCTGTTCAAAAATCATGATCCGAAATCAACTTTTTTCATCTCAGGGATTCATTTGGAGATGGTAACTAAAGTTTAAAGCAGAAATAGGGGCACTTTTAAAATTTTCATTTTTGACCAAAATCGATGGGTCCGGGGCTTAGGGAATTTCTCATATGCCCCAAAACCGTTGAAGCTCCTGTTCAAAAATCATGCTCCGAAATCAACTTTTTTCATCTCAGGGATTCATTTTGGGATGGTAACTAAAGTTTAAAGCAGAAATAGGGGCACTTTTACAATTTTCATTTTTGACTAAAATCGATGGGTCTGGGGCTCAGGGAATTTCTCATATGCCCCAAAACCGTTGAAGCTCCTGTTCAAAAATCATGCTCCGAAATCAACTTTTTTCATCTCAGGGATTCATTTTGGGATGGTAACTAAAGTTTAAAGCAGAAATAGGGGCACTTTTAAAATTTTCATTTTTGACTAAAATCGATGGGTCCGGGGCTTAGGGATTTCTCATATGCCGCAAAACCGTTGAAGCTCCTGTTCAAAAATCATGCTCCAAAATCAACTTTTTTCATCTCAGGGATTCATTTTGGGATGGTAAGTAAAGTTTAAAGCAGAAATAGGGGCACTTTTAAAATTTTCATTTTTGACCAAAATCGATGGGTCCGGGGCTTAGGGAATTTCTCATATGCCACAAAACCGCTGAAGCTCCTGTTCAAAAATCATGCTCCGAAATCAACTTTTTTCATCTCAGGGATTCATTTTGGGACGGTAACTAAAATTTAAAGCAAAAATAGGGGCACTTTTAAAATGTTCATTTTTGACCAAAATCGATGGGTCCGGGGCTTAGGGAATTTCTCATATGCCCCAAAACTGTTGAAGCTCCTGTTCAAAAATCATGCTCTGAAATCAACTTTTTTCATCTCAGGGATTCATTTTGGGATGGTAACTAAAGTTTAAAGCAGAAATAGGGGCACTTTTAAAATTTTCATTTTTGACCAAAATCGATGGGTCCGGGGCTTAGGGAATTTCTCATATGCCGCAAAACCGTTGAAGCTCCTGTTCAAAAATCATGCTCCGAAATCAACTTTTTTCATCTCAGGGATTCATTTTGGGATGGTAACTAAAGTTTAAAGCAGAAATAGGGGCACTTTTAAAATTTTCATTTTTGTCCAAAATCGATGAGTCCGGGGCTTAGGGAATTTCTCATATGCCACAAAACCATTGAAGCTTCTGTTCAAAAATCATGCTCTGAAATCAACTTTTTTCATCTCAGGGATTCATTTTGGGATGGTAACTAAAGTTTAAAGCAGAAATAGGGGCACTTTTAAAATTTTAATTTTTGACCAAAATCGATGGGTCCAGGGCTTAGGGAATTTCTCATATGCCACAAAACCGTTGAAGCTCCTGTTCAAAAATCATGCTCTGAAATCAACTTTTTTCATCTCAGGGATACATTTTGGGATGGTAACTAAAGTTTAAAGCAGAAATAGGGGCACTTTTAAAATTTTCATTTTTGACCAAAATCGATGGGTCCGGGGCTTAGGGAATTTCTCATATGCCACAAAACCGTTGAAGCTCCTGTTCAAAAATCATGCTCTGAAATCAACTTTTTTCATCTCAGGGATTCATTTTGGGATGGTAACTAAAGTTTAAAGCAGAAATAGCGGCACTTTTAAAATTTTCATTTTTGACTAAAATCGATGGGTCCGGGGCTTAGGGAATTTCTCATATGCCCCAAAACCGTTGAAGCTCCTGTTCAAAAATCATGCTCCGAAATCAACTTTTTTCATCTCAGGGATTAATTTTGGGATGGTAACTAAAGTTTAAAGCAGAAATAGGGGCACTTTTAAAATTTTCATTTTTGACCAAAATAGATGGGTCCGGGGCTTAGGGAAATTCTCATATGCCCCAAAACCGTTGAAGCTCCTGTTCAAAAATCATGCTCTGAAATAAACTTTTTTCATCTCAGGGATTCATTTTGGGATGGTAACTAAAGTTTAAAGCAGAAATAGGGGCACTTTTAAAATTTTCATTTTTGACCAAAATCGATGGGTCCGGGGCTTAGGGAATTTCTCATATGCCACAAAACCGTTGAAGCTCCTGTTCAAAAATCATGATCCGAAATCAACTTTTTTCATCTCAGGGATTCATTTGGAGATGGTAACTAAAGTTTAAAGCAGAAATAGGGGCACTTTTAAAATTTTCATTTTTGACCAAAATCGATGGGTCCGGGGCTTAGGGAATTTCTCATATGCCCCAAAACCGTTGAAGCTCCTGTTCAAAAATCATGCTCCGAAATCAACTTTTTTCATCTCAGGGATTCATTTTGGGATGGTAACTAAAGTTTAAAGCAGAAATAGGGGCACTTTTACAATTTTCATTTTTGACTAAAATCGATGGGTCTGGGGCTCAGGAAATTTCTCATATGCCACAAAACCGTTGAAGCTCCTGTTCAAAAATCATGCTCTGAAATCAACTTTTTTCATCTCAGGGATTCATTTTGGGATGGTAACTAAAGTTTAAAGCAGAAATAGGGGCACTTTTAAAATTTTCATTTTTGACCAAAATCGATGGGTCCGGGGCTTAGGGAATTTCTCATATGCCCCAAAACAGTTGAAGCTCCTGTTCAAAAATCATGCTCCGAAATCAACTTTTTTCATCTCAGGGATTCATTTTGGGATGGTAACTAAAGTTTAAAGCAGAAATAGGGGCACTTTTAAAATTTTCATTTTTGACCAAAATCGATGGGTCCGGGGCTTAGGGAATTTCTCATATGCCACAAAACCGTTGAAGCTCCTGTTCAAAAATCATGATCCGAAATCAACTTTTTTCATCTCAGGGATTCATTTGGAGATGGTAACTAAAGTTTAAAGCAGAAATAGGGGCACTTTTAAAATTTTCATTTTTGACCAAAATCGATGGGTCCGGGGCTTAGGGAATTTCTCATATGCCCCAAAATCGTTGAAGCTCCTGTTCAAAAATCATGCTCCGAAATCAACTTTTTTCATCTCAGGGATTCATTTTGGGATGGTAACTAAAGTTTAAAGCAGAAATAGGGGCACTTTTACAATTTTCATTTTTGACTAAAATCGATGGGTCTGGGGCTCAGGGAATTTCTCATATGCCCCAAAACCGTTGAAGCTCCTGTTCAAAAATCATGCTCCGAAATCAACTTTTTTCATCTCAGGGATTCATTTTGGGATGGTAACTAAAGTTTAAAGCAGAAATAGGGGCACTTTTAAAATTTTCATTTTTGACCAAAATCGATGGGTCCGGGGCTTAGGGAATTTCTCATATGCCACAAAACCGTTGAAGCTCCTGTTCAAAAATCATGCTCCGAAATCAACTTTTTTCATCTCAGGGATTCATTTTGGGATGGTAACTAAAGTTTAAAGCAGAAATAGGGGCACTTTTAAAATTTTCATTTTTGACTAAAATCGATGGGTCCAGGGCTTAGGGAATTTCTCATATGCCCCAAAACCGTTGAAGCTCCTGTTCAAAAATCATGCTCCGAAATCAACTTTTTTCATCTCAGGGATTCATTTTGGGATGGTAACTAAAGTTTAAAGCAGAAATAGGGGCACTTTTAAAATTTTCATTTTTGACCAAAATCGATGGGTCCAGGGCTTAGGGAATTTCTCATATGCCACAAAACCGTTGAAGCTCCTGTTCAAAAATCATGCTCTGAAATCAACTTTTTTCATCTCAGGGATACATTTTGGGATGGTAACTAAAGTTTAAAGCAGAAATAGGGGCACTTTTAAAATTTTCATATTTGACCAAAATCGATGGGTCCAGGGCTTAGGGAATTTCTCATATGCCACAAAACCGTTGAAGCTCCTGTTCAAAAATCATGCTCCGAAATCAACTTTTTTCATCTCAGGGATTCATTTTGGGATGGTAACTAAAGTTTAAAGCAGAAATAGGGGCACTTTTAAAATTTTCATTTTTGACTAAAATCGATGGGTCCGGGGCTTAGGGATTTCTCATATGCCGCAAAACCGTTGAAGCTCCTGTTCAAAAATCATGCTCCAAAATCAACTTTTTTCATCTCAGGGATTCATTTTGGGATGGTAACTAAAGTTTAAAGCAGAAATAGGGGCACTTTTAAAATTTTCATTTTTGACCAAAATCGATGGGTCCGGGGCTTAGGGAATTTCTCATATGCCACAAAACCGCTGAAGCTCCTGTTCAAAAATCATGCTCCGAAATCAACTTTTTTCATCTCAGGGATTCATTTTGGGACGGTAACTAAAATTTAAAGCAAAAATAGGGGCACTTTTAAAATGTTCATTTTTGACCAAAATCGATGGGTCCGGGGCTTAGGGAATTTCTCATATGCCCCAAAACTGTTGAAGCTCCTGTTCAAAAATCATGCTCTGAAATCAACTTTTTTCATCTCAGGGATTCATTTTGGGATGGTAACTAAAGTTTAAAACAGAAATAGGGGCACTTTTAAAATTTTCATTTTTGACCAAAATCGATGGGTCCGGGGCTTAGGGAAATTCTCATATGCCACAAAACCGTTGAAGCTCCTGTTCAAAAATCATGATCCGAAATCAACTTTTTTCATCTCAGGGATTCATTTGGAGATGGTAACTAAAGTTTAAAGCAGAAATAGGGGCACTTTTAAAATTTTCATATTTGACCAAAATCGATGGGTCCAGGGCTTAGGGAATTTCTCATATGCCACAAAACCGTTGAAGCTCCTGTTCAAAAATCATGCTCCGAAATCAACTTTTTTCATCTCAGGGATTCATTTTGGGATGGTAACTAAAGTTTAAAGCAGAAATAGGGGCACTTTTAAAATTTTTATTTTTGACTAAAATCGATGGGTCCGGGGCTTAGGGATTTCTCATATGCCGCAAAACCGTTGAAGCTCCTGTTCAAAAATCATGCTCCAAAATCAACTTTTTTCATCTCAGGGATTCATTTTGGGATGGTAACTAAAGTTTAAAGCAGAAATAGGGGCACTTTTAAAATTTTCATTTTTGACCAAAATCGATGGGTCCGGGGCTTAGGGAATTTCTCATATGCCACAAAACCGCTGAAGCTCCTGTTCAAAAATCATGCTCCGAAATCAACTTTTTTCATCTCAGGGATTCATTTTGGGACGGTAACTAAAATTTAAAGCAAAAATAGGGGCACTTTTAAAATGTTCATTTTTGACCAAAATCGATGGGTCCGGGGCTTAGGGAATTTCTCATATGCCCCAAAACTGTTGAAGCTCCTGTTCAAAAATCATGCTCTGAAATCAACTTTTTTCATCTCAGGGATTCATTTTGGGATGGTAACTAAAGTTTAAAACAGAAATAGGGGCACTTTTAAAATTTTCATTTTTGACCAAAATCGATGGGTCCGGGGCTTAGGGAATTTCTCATATGCCACAAAACCGTTGAAGCTCCTGTTCAAAAATCATGATCCGAAATCAACTTTTTTCATCTCAGGGATTCATTTGGAGATGGTAACTAAAGTTTAAAGCAGAAATAGGGGCACTTTTAAAATTTTCATTTTTGACCAAAATCGATGGGTCCGGGGCTTAGGGAATTTCTCATATGCCCCAAAACCGTTGAAGCTCCTGTTCAAAAATCATGCTCCGAAATCAACTTTTTTCATCTCAGGGATTCATTTTGGGATGGTAACTAAAGTTTAAAGCAGAAATAGGGGCACTTTTACAATTTTCATTTTTGACTAAAATCGATGGGTCTGGGGCTCAGGGAATTTCTCATATGCCACAAAACCGTTGAAGCTCCTGTTCAAAAATCATGCTCTGAAATCAACTTTTTTCATCTCAGGGATTCATTTTGGGATGGTAACTAAAGTTTAAAGCAGAAATAGGGGCACTTTTAAAATTTTCATTTTTGACCAAAATCGATGGGTCCGGGGCTTAGGGAATTTCTCATATGCCCCAACACAGTTGAAGCTCCTGTTCAAAAATCATGCTCCGAAATCAACTTTTTTCATCTCAGGGATTCATTTTGGGATGGTAACTAAAGTTTAAAGCAGAAATAGGGGCACTTTTAAAATTTTCATTTTTGAACAAAATCGATGGGTCCGGGGCTTAGGGAATTTCTCATATGCCACAAAACCGTTGAAGCTCCTGTTCAAAAATCATGATCCGAAATCAACTTTTTTCATCTCAGGGATTCATTTGGAGATGGTAACTAAAGTTTAAAGCAGAAATAGGGGCACTTTTAAAATTTTCATTTTTGACTAAAATCGATGGGTCTGGGACTCAGGGAATTTCTCATATGCCCCAAAACCGTTGAAGCTCCTGTTCAAAAATCATGCTCCGAAATCAACTTTTTTCATCTCAGGGATTCATTTTGGGATGGTAACTAAAGTTTAAAGCAGAAATAGGGGCACTTTTAAAATTTTCATTTTTGACCAAAATCGATGGGTCCGGGGCTTAGGGAATTTCTCATATGCCACAAAACCGTTGAAGCTCCTGTTCAAAAATCATGCTCCGAAATCAACTTTTTTCATCTCAGGGATTCATTTTGGGATGGTAACTAAAGTTTAAAGCAGAAATAGGGGCACTTTTAAAATTTTCATTTTTGACTAAAATCGATGGGTCAAGGGCTTAGGGAATTTCTCATATGCCCCAAAACCGTTGAAGCTCCTGTTCAAAAATCATGCTCCGAAATCAACTTTTTTCATCTCAGGGATTCATTTTGGGATGGTAACTAAAGTTTAAAGCAGAAATAGGGGCACTTTTAAAATTTTCATTTTTGACCAAAATCGATGGGTCCAGGGCTTAGGGAATTTCTCTTATGCCACAAAACCGTTGAAGCTCCTGTTCAAAAATCATGCTCTGAAATCAACTTTTTTCATCTCAGGGATACATTTTGGGATGGTAACTAAAGTTTAAAGCAGAAATAGGGGCACTTTTAAAATTTTCATATTTGACCAAAATCGATGGGTCCAGGGCTTAGGGAATTTCTCATATGCCACAAAACCGTTGAAGCTCCTGTTCAAAAATCATGCTCCGAAATCAACTTTTTTCATCTCAGGGATTCATTTTGGGATGGTAACTAAAGTTTAAAACAGAAATAGGGGCACTTTTAAAATTTTCATTTTTGACCAAAATCGATGGGTCCGGGGCTTAGGGAATTTCTCATATGCCACAAAACCGTTGAAGCTCCTGTTCAAAAATCATGATCCGAAATCAACTTTTTTCATCTCAGGGATTCATTTGGAGATGGTAACTAAAGTTTAAAGCAGAAATAGGGGCACTTTTAAAATTTTCATTTTTGACCAAAATCGATGGGTCCGGGGCTTAGGGAATTTCTCATATGCCCCAAAACCGTTGAAGCTCCTGTTCAAAAATCATGCTCCGAAATCAACTTTTTTCATCTCAGGGATTCATTTTGGGATGGTAACTAAAGTTTAAAGCAGAAATAGGGGCACTTTTACAATTTTCATTTTTGACTAAAATCGATGGGTCTGGGGCTCAGGGAATTTCTCATATGCCACAAAACCGTTGAAGCTCCTGTTCAAAAATCATGCTCTGAAATCAACTTTTTTCATCTCAGGGATTCATTTTGGGATGGTAACTAAAGTTTAAAGCAGAAATAGGGGCACTTTTAAAATTTTCATTTTTGACCAAAATCGATGGGTCCGGGGCTTAGGGAATTTCTCATATGCCCCAACACAGTTGAAGCTCCTGTTCAAAAATCATGCTCCGAAATCAACTTTTTTCATCTCAGGGATTCATTTTGGGATGGTAACTAAAGTTTAAAGCAGAAATAGGGGCACTTTTAAAATTTTCATTTTTGAACAAAATCGATGGGTCCGGGGCTTAGGGAATTTCTCATATGCCACAAAACCGTTGAAGCTCCTGTTCAAAAATCATGATCCGAAATCAACTTTTTTCATCTCAGGGATTCATTTGGAGATGGTAACTAAAGTTTAAAGCAGAAATAGGGGCACTTTTAAAATTTTCATTTTTGACTAAAATCGATGGGTCTGGGACTCAGGGAATTTCTCATATGCCCCAAAACCGTTGAAGCTCGTGTTCAAAAATCATGCTCCGAAATCAACTTTTTTCATCTCAGGGATTCATTTTGGGATGGTAACTAAAGTTTAAAGCAGAAATAGGGGCACTTTTAAAATTTTCATTTTTGACCAAAATCGATGGGTCCGGGGCTTAGGGAATTTCTCATATGCCACAAAACCGTTGAAGCTCCTGTTCAAAAATCATGCTCCGAAATCAACTTTTTTCATCTCAGGGATTCATTTTGGGATGGTAACTAAAGTTTAAAGCAGAAATAGGGGCACTTTTAAAATTTTCATTTTTGACTAAAATCGATGGGTCAAGGGCTTAGGGAATTTCTCATATGCCCCAAAACCGTTGAAGCTCCTGTTCAAAAATCATGCTCCGAAATCAACTTTTTTCATCTCAGGGATTCATTTTGGGATGGTAACTAAAGTTTAAAGCAGAAATAGGGGCACTTTTAAAATTTTCATTTTTGACCAAAATCGATGGGTCCAGGGCTTAGGGAATTTCTCTTATGCCACAAAACCGTTGAAGCTCCTGTTCAAAAATCATGCTCTGAAATCAACTTTTTTCATCTCAGGGATACATTTTGGGATGGTAACTAAAGTTTAAAGCAGAAATAGGGGCACTTTTAAAATTTTCATATTTGACCAAAATCGATGGGTCCAGGGCTTAGGGAATTTCTCATATGCCACAAAACCGTTGAAGCTCCTGTTCAAAAATCATGCTCCGAAATCAACTTTTTTCATCTCAGGGATTCATTTTGGGATGGTAACTAAAGTTTAAAGCAGAAATAGGGGCACTTTTAAAATTTTCATTTTTGACTAAAATCGATGGGTCTGGGGCTCAGGGAATTTCTCATATGCCACAAAACCGTTGAAGCTCCTGTTCAAAAATCATGCTCCGAAATCAACTTTTTTCATCTCAGGGATTCATTTTGGGATGGTAACTAAAGTTTAAAGCAGAAATAGGGGCACTTTTAAAATTTTCATTTTTGACCAAAATCGATGGGTCCGGGGCTTAGGGAATTTCTCATATGCCCCAAAACCGTTGAAGCTCCTGTTCAAAAATCATGCTCCGAAATCAACTTTTTTCATCTCAGGGATTCATTTTGGGATGGTAACTAAAGTTTAAAGCAGAAATAGGGGCACTTTTAAAATTTTCATTTTTGACCAAAATCGATGGGTCCGGGGCTTAGGGAATTTCTCATATGCCACAAAACCGTTGAAGCTCCTGTTCAAAAATCATGCTCCGAAATCAACTTTTTTCATCTCAGGGATTCATTTTGGGATGGTAACTAAAGTTTAAAGCAGAAATAGGGGCACTTTTACAATTTTCATTTTTGACTAAAATCGATGGGTCTGGGGCTCAGGGAATTTCTCATATGCCCCAAAACCGTTGAAGCTCCTGTTCAAAAATCATGCTCCGAAATCAACTTTTTTCATCTCAGGTATTCATTTTGGGACGGTAACTAAAGTTTAAAGCAGAAATAGGGGCACTTTTAAAAATTTTATTTTTGACCAAAATCGATGGGTCCGGTGCTCAGGGAATTTCTCATATGCCACAAAACCGTTGAAGCTCCTGTTCAAAAATCATGTCCGAAATCAACTTTTTTCATCTCAGGGATTCATTTTGGGATGGTAACTAATGTTTAAAGCAGAAATAGGGGCACTTTTAAAATTTTCATTTTTGACCAAAATCGATGGGTCCGGGGCTTAGGGAATTTCTCATATGCCCCAAAACCGTTGAAGCTCCTGTTCAAAAATCATGCTCCGAAATCAACTTTTTTCATCTCAGGGATTCATTTTGGGATGGTAACTAAAGTTTAAAGCAGAAATAGGGGCACTTTTAAAATTTTCATTTTTGACCAAAATCGATGAGTCCGGGGCTTAGGGAATTTCTCATATGCCACAAAACCGTTGAAGCTCCTGTTCAAAAATCATGCTCTGAAATCAACTTTTTTCATCTCAGGGATTCATTTTGGGATGGTAACTAAAGTTTAAAGCAGAAATAGGGGCACTTTTAAAATTTTCATTTTTGACCAAAATCGATGAGTCCGGGGCTTAGGGAATTTCTCATATGCCACAAAACCGTTGAAGCTCCTGTTCAAAAATCATGCTCTGAAATCAACTTTTTTCATCTCAGGGATTCATTTTGGGATGGTAATTAAAGTTTAAAGCAGAAATAGGGGCACTTTTAAAATTTTCATTTTTGACCAAAATCGATGGGTCCAGGGCTTAGGGAATTTCTCATATGCCACAAAACCGTTGAAGCTCCTGTTCAAAAATCATGCTCTGAAATCAACTTTTTTCATCTCAGGGATACATTTTGGGATGGTAACTAAAGTTTAAAGCAGAAATAGGGGCACTTTTAAAATTTTCATATTTGACCAAAATCGATGGGTCCAGGGCTTAGGGAATTTCTCATATGCCACAAAACCGTTGAAGCTCCTGTTCAAAAATCATGCTCCGAAATCAACTTTTTTCATCTCAGGGATTCATTTTGGGATGGTAACTAAAGTTTAAAGCAGAAATAGGGGCACTTTTAAAATTTTCATTTTTGACTAAAATCGATGGGTCCGGGGCTTAGGGATTTCTCATATGCCGCAAAACCGTTGAAGCTCCTGTTCAAAAATCATGCTCCAAAATCAACTTTTTTCATCTCAGGGATTCATTTTGGGATGGTAAGTAAAGTTTAAAGCAGAAATAGGGGCACTTTTAAAATTTTCATTTTTGACCAAAATCGATGGGTCCGGGGCTTAGGGAATTTCTCATATGCCACAAAACCGCTGAAGCTCCTGTTCAAAAATCATGCTCCGAAATCAACTTTTTTCATCTCAGGGATTCATTTTGGGACGGTAACTAAAATTTAAAGCAAAAATAGGGGCACTTTTAAAATGTTCATTTTTGACCAAAATCGATGGGTCCGGGGCTTAGGGAATTTCTCATATGCCCCAAAACTGTTGAAGCTCCTGTTCAAAAATCATGCTCTGAAATCAACTTTTTTCATCTCAGGGATTCATTTTGGGATGGTAACTAAAGTTTAAAGCAGAAATAGGGGCACTTTTAAAATTTTCATTTTTGACCAAAATCGATGGGTCCGGGGCTTAGGGAATTTCTCATATGCCGCAAAACCGTTGAAGCTCCTGTTCAAAAATCATGCTCTGAAATCAACTTTTTTCATCTCAGGGATTCATTTTGGGATGGTAACTAAAGTTTAAAGCAGAAATAGGGGCACTTTTAAAATTTTAATTTTTGACCAAAATCGATGGGTCCAGGGCTTAGGGAATTTCTCATATGCCACAAAACCATTGAAGCTCCTGTTCAAAAATCATGCTCTGAAATCAACTTTTTTCATCTCAGGGATACATTTTGGGATGGTAACTAAAGTTTAAAGCAGAAATAGGGGCACTTTTAAAATTTTCATTTTTGACCAAAATCGATGGGTCCGGGGCTTAGGGAATTTCTCATATGCCACAAAACCGTTGAAGCTCCTGTTCAAAAATCATGCTCTGAAATCAACTTTTTTCATCTCAGGGATTCATTTTGGGATGGTAACTAAAGTTTAAAGCAGAAATAGCGGCACTTTTAAAATTTTCATTTTTGACTAAAATCGATGGGTCCGGGGCTTAAGGAATTTCTCATATGCCCCAAAACCGTTGAAGCTCCTGTTCAAAAATCATGCTCCGAAATCAACTTTTTTCATCTCAGGGATTAATTTTGGGATGGTAACTAAAGTTTAAAGCAGAAATAGGGGCACTTTTAAAATTTTCATTTTTGACCAAAATAGATGGGTCCGGGGCTTAGGGAAATTCTCATATGCCCCAAAACCGTTGAAGCTCCTGTTCAAAAATCATGCTCTGAAATAAACTTTTTTCATCTCAGGGATTCATTTTGGGATGGTAACTAAAGTTTAAAGCAGAAATAGGGGCACTTTTAAAATTTTCATTTTTGACCAAAATCGATGAGTCCGGGGCTTAGGGAATTTCTCATATGCCACAAAACCGTTGAAGCTCCTGTTCAAAAATCATGCTCTGAAATCAACTTTTTTCATCTCAGGGATTCATTTTGGGATGGTAACTAAAGTTTAAAGCAGAAATAGGGGCACTTTTAAAATTTTCATTTTTGACCAAAATCGATGGGTCCAGGGCTTAGGGAATTTCTCATATGCCACAAAACCGTTGAAGCTCCTGTTCAAAAATCATGCTCTGAAATCAACTTTTTTCATCTCAGGGATACATTTTGGGATGGTAACTAAAGTTTAAAGCAGAAATAGGGGCACTTTTAAAATTTTCATATTTGACCAAAATCGATGGGTCCAGAGCTTAGGGAATTTCTCATATGCCCCAAAACCGTTGAAGCTCCTGTTCAAAAATCATGCTCCGAAATCAACTTTTTTCATCTCAGGGATTCATTTTGGGATGGTAACTAAAGTTTAAAGCAGAAATAGGGGCACTTTTAAAATTTTCATTTTTGACCAAAATCGATGGGTCCGGGGCTTAGGGAATTTCTTATATGCCACAAAACCGCTGAAGCTCCTGTTCAAAAATCATGCTCCGAAATCAACTTTTTTCATCTCAGGGATTCATTTTGGGATGGTAACTAAAATTTAAAGCAAAAATAGGGGCACTTTTAAAATTTTCATTTTTGACCAAAATCGATGGGTCCGGGGCTTAGGGAATTTCTCATATGCCCCAAAACTGTTGAAGCTCCTGTTCAAAAATCATGCTCTGAAATCAACTTTTTTCATCTCAGGGATTCATTTTGGGATGGTAACTAAAGTTTAAAGCAGAAATAGGGGCACTTTTAAAATTTTCATTTTTGACCAAAATCGAAGGGGCTGGGGCTTAGGGAATTTCTCATATGCCGCAAAACCGTTGAAGCTCCTGTTCAAAAATCATGCTCCGAAATCAACTTTTTTCATCTCAGGGATTCATTTTGGGATGGTAACTAAAGTTTAAAGCAGAAATAGGGGCACTTTTAAAATTTTCATTTTTGTCCAAAATCGATGAGTCCGGGGCTTAGGGAATTTCTCATATGCCACAAAACCATTGAAGCTTCTGTTCAAAAATCATGCTCTGAAATCAACTTTTTTCATCTCAGGGATTCATTTTGGGATGGTAACTAAAGTTTAAAGCAGAAATAGGGGCACTTTTAAAATTTTCATTTTTGACCAAAATCGATGGGTCCAGGGCTTAGGGAATTTCTCATATGCCACAAAACCGTTGAAGCTCCTATTCAAAAATCATGCTCTGAAATCAACTTTTTTCATCTCAGGGATTCATTTTGGGATGGTAACTAAAGTTTAAAGCAGAAATAGGGGCACTTTTAAAATTTTCATTTTTGACTAAAATCGATGGGTCCGGGGCTTAGGGAATTTCTCATATGCCCCAAAACCGTTGAAGCTCCTGTTCAAAAATCATGCTCTGAAATCAACTTTTTTCATCTCAGGGATTCATTTTGGGATGGTAACTAAAGTTTAAAGCAGAAATAGGGGCACCTTTAAAATTTTCATTTTTGACCAAAATCGATGGGTCCGGGGCTTAGGGAATTTCTCACATGCCACAAAACCGTTGTAGCTCCTGTTCAAAAATCATGCTCTGAAATCAACTTTTTTCATCTCAGGGATTCATTTTGGGATGGTAACTAAAGTTTAAAGCAGAAATAGGGGCACTTTTAAAATTTTCATTTTTGACCAAAATTGATGGGTTCGGGGCTTAGGGAATTTCTCATATGCCCCAAAACCGTTGAAGCTCCTGTTCAAAAATCATGCTCCGAAATCAACTTTTTTCATCTCAGGGATTCATTTTGGGATGGTAACTAAAGTTTAAAGCAGAAATAGGGGCACTTTTAAAATTTTCATTTTTGACCAAAATCGATGAGTCCGGGGCTTAGGGAATTTCTCATATGCCACAAAACCGTTGAAGCTCCTGTTCAAAAATCATGCTCTGAAATCAACTTTTTTCATCTCAGGGATTCATTTTGGGATGGTAACTAAAGTTTAAAGCAGAAATAGGGGCACTTTTAAAATTTTCATTTTTGACCAAAATAGATGGGTCCAGGGCTTAGGGAATTTCTCATACGCCACAAAACCGTTGAAGCTCCTGTTCAAAAATCATGCTCTGAAATCAACTTTTTTCATCTCAGGGATTCATTTTGGGATGGTAACTAAAGTTTAAAGCAGAAATAGGGGCACTTTTAAAATTTTCATTTTTGACCAAAATCGATGGGTCCGGGGCTTAGGGAATTTCTCATATGCCACAAAACCGTTGAAGCTCCTGTTCAAAAATCATGCTCCGAAATCAACTTTTTTCATCTCAGGGATTCATTTTGGGATGGTAACTAAAGTTTAAAGCAGAAATAGGGGCACTTTTAATATTTTTATTTTTGACCAAAATCGATGGGTCCGGGGCTTAGGGAATTTCTCATATGCCACAAAACCGTTGAAGCTCCTGTTCAAAAATCATGCTCCGAAATCAACTTTTTTCATCTCAGGGATTCATTTTGGGATGGTAACTAAAGTTTAAAGCAGAAATAGGGGCACTTTTAAAATTTTCATTTTTGACCAGAATCGATGGGTCCGGGGCTTAGGGAATTTCTCATATGCCACAAAACCGTTGAAGCTCCTGTTCAAAAATCATGCTCTGAAATCAACTTTTTTCATCTCAGGGATTCATTTTGGGATGGTAACTAAAGTTTAAAGCAGAAATAGGGGCACTTTTAATATTTTTATTTTTGACCAAAATCGATGGGTCCGGGGCTTAGGGAATTTCTCATATGCCCCAAAACCGTTGAATCTCCTGTTCACAAATCATGCTCTGAAATCAACTTTTTTCATCTCAGGGATTCATTTTGGGATGGTAACTAAAGTTTAAAGCAGAAATAGGGGCACTTTTAAAATTTTCATTTTTGACCAAAATCGATGGGTCCGGGGCTTAGGGAATTTCTCATATGCCACAAAACCGTTGAAGCTCCTGTTCAAAAATCATGCTCCGAAATCAACTTTTTTCATCTCAGGGATTCATTTTGGGATGGTAACTAAAGTTTAAAGCAGAAATAGGGGCACTTTTAAAATTTTCATTTTTGACCAGAATCGATGGGTCCGGGGCTTAGGGAATTTCTCATATGCCACAAAACCGTTGAAGCTCCTGTTCAAAAATCATGCTCTGAAATCAACTTTTTTCATCTCAGGGATTCATTTTGGGATGGTAACTAAAGTTTAAAGCAGAAATAGGGGCACTTTTAATATTTTTATTTTTGACCAAAATCGATGGGTCCGGGGCCTAGGGAATTTCTCATATGCCACAAAACCGTTGAATCTCCTGTTTACAAATCATGCTCTGAAATCAACTTTTTTCATCTCAGGGATTCATTTTGGGATGGTAACTAAAGTTTAAAGCAGAAATAGGGGCACTTTTAAAATTTTCATTTTTGACCAAAATCGATGGGTCCGGGGCTTAGGGAATTTCTCATATGCCCCAAAACCGTTGAAGCTCCTGTTCAAAAATCATGCTCCGAAATCAACTTTTTTCATCTCAGGGATTCATTTTGGGATGGTAACTAAAGTTTAAAGCAGAAATAGGGGCACTTTTAAAATTTTCATTTTTGACCAAAATCGATGGGTCCGGGGCTTAGGGAATTTCTCATATGCCCCAAAACATTTGAAGCTCCTGTTCAAAAATCATGCTCCGAAATCAACTTTTTTCATCTCAGGGATTCATTTTGGGATGGTAACTAAAGTTTAAAGCAGAAATAGGGGCACTTTTAAAATTTTCATTTTTGACCAAAATCGATGGGTCCGGGGCTTAGGGAATTTCTCATATGCCCCAAAACCGTTGAATCTCCTGTTCACAAATCATGCTCTGAAATCAACTTTTTTCATCTCAGGGATTCATTTTGGGATGGTAACTAAAGTTTAAAGCAGAAATAGGGGCACTTTTAAAATTTTCATTTTTGACCAAAATCGATGGGTCCGGGGCTTAGGGAATTTCTCATATGCCCCAAAACCGTTGAATCTCCTGTTCACAAATCATGCTCTGAAATCAACTTTTTTCATCTCAGGGATTCATTTTGGGATGGTAACTAAAGTTTAAAGCAGAAATAGTGGCACTTTTAAAATTTTCATTTTAGACCAAAATCGATGGGTCCAGGGCTTAGGGAATTTCTCATATGCCGCAAAACCGTTGAAGCTCCTGTTCAAAAATCATGCTCCGAAATCAACTTTTTTCATCTCAGGGATTCATTTTGGGATGGTAACTAAAGTTTAAAGCAGAAATAGGGGCACTTTTAAAATTTTCATTTTTGACCAAAATCGATGAGTCCGGGTCTTAGGGAATTTCTCATATGCCACAAAACCGTTGAAGCTCCTGTTCAAAAATCATGCTCTGAAATCAACTTTTTTCATCTCAGGGATTCATTTTGGGATGGTAACTAAAGTTTAAAGCAGAAATAGGGGCACTTTTAAAATTTTCATTTTTGACCAAAATAGATGGGTCCAGGGCTTAGGGAATTTCTCATATGCCACAAAACCGTTGAAGCTCCTGTTCAAAAATCATGCTCTGAAATCAACTTTTTTCATCTCAGGGATTCATTTTGGGATGGTAACTAAAGTTTAAAGCAGAAATAGGGGCACTTTTAAAATTTTCATTTTTGACCAAAATCGATGGGTCCGGGGCTTAGGGAATTTCTCATATGCCACAAAACCGTTGAAGCTCCTGTTCAAAAATCATGCTCCGAAATCAACTTTTTTCATCTCAGGGATTCATTTTGGGATGGTAACTAAAGTTTAAAGCAGAAATAGGGGCACTTTTAAAATTTTCATTTTTGACCAAAATCGATGGGTCCGGGGCTTAGGGAATTTCTCATATGCCACAAAACCGTTGAAGCTCCTGTTCAAAAATCATGCTCTGAAATCAACTTTTTTCATCTCAGGGATTCATTTTGGGATGGTAACTAAAGTTTAAAGCAGAAATAGGGGCACTTTTAAAATTTTCATTTTTGACCAGAATCGATGGGTCCGGGGCTTAGGGAATTTCTCATATGCCACAAAACCGTTGAAGCTCCTGTTCAAAAATCATGCTCTGAAATCAACTTTTTTCATCTCAGGGATTCATTTTGGGATGGTAACTAAAGTTTAAAGCAGAAATAGGGGCACTTTTAAAATTTTCATTTTTGACCAGAATCGATGGGTCCGGGGCTTAGGGAATTTCTCATATGCCACAAAACCGTTGAAGCTCCTGTTCAAAAATCATGCTCTGAAATCAACTTTTTTCATCTCAGGGATTCATTTTGGGATGGTAACTAAAGTTTAAAGCAGAAATAGGGGCACTTTTAATATTTTTATTTTTGACCAAAATCGATGGGTCCGGGGCTTAGGGAATTTCTCATATGCCCCAAAACCGTTGAATCTCCTGTTCACAAATCATGCTCTGAAATCAACTTTTTTCATCTCAGGGATTCATTTTGGGATGGTAACTAAAGTTTAAAGCAGAAATAGGGGCACTTTTAAAATTTTCATTTTTGACCAAAATCGATGGGTCCGGGGCTTAGGGAATTTCTCATATGCCCCAAAACCGTTGAAGCTCCTGTTCAAAAATCATGCTCCGAAATCAACTTTTTTCATCTCAGGGATTCATTTTGGGATGGTAACTAAAGTTTAAAGCAGAAATAGGGGCACTTTTAAAATTTTCATTTTTGACCAAAATCGATGGGTCCGGGGCTTAGGGAATTTCTCATATGCCCCAAAACATTTGAAGCTCCTGTTCAAAAATCATGCTCCGAAATCAACTTTTTTCATCTCAGGGATTCATTTTGGGATGGTAACTAAAGTTTAAAGCAGAAATAGGGGCACTTTTAAAATTTTCATTTTTGACCAAAATCGATGGGTCCGGGGCTTAGGGAATTTCTCATATGCCCCAAAACCGTTGAATCTCCTGTTCACAAATCATGCTCTGAAATCAACTTTTTTCATCTCAGGGATTCATTTTGGGATGGTAACTAAAGTTTAAAGCAGAAATAGGGGCACTTTTAAAATTTTAATTTTTGACCAAAATCGATGGGTCCGGGGCTTAGGGAATTTCTCATATGCCCCAAAACCGTTGAATCTCCTGTTCACAAATCATGCTCTGAAATCAACTTTTTTCATCTCAGGGATTCATTTTGGGATGGTAACTAAAGTTTAAAGCAGAAATAGTGGCACTTTTAAAATTTTCATTTTAGAACAAAATCGATGGGTCCAGGGCTTAGGGAATTTCTCATATGCCGCAAAACCGTTGAAGCTCCTGTTCAAAAATCATGCTCCGAAATCAACTTTTTTCATCTCAGGGATTCATTTTGGGATGGTAACTAAAGTTTAAAGCAGAAATAGGGGCACTTTTAAAATTTTAATTTTTGACCAAAATCGATGAGTCCGGGGCTTAGGGAATTTCTCATATGCCACAAAACCGTTGAAGCTCCTGTTCAAAAATCATGCTCTGAAATCAACTTTTTTCATCTCAGGGATTCATTTTGGGATGGTAACTAAAGTTTAAAGCAGAAATAGGGGCACTTTTAAAATTTTCATTTTTGACCAAAATAGATGGGTCCAGGGCTTAGGGAATTTCTCATATGCCACAAAACCGTTGAAGCTCCTGTTCAAAAATCATGCTCTGAAATCAACTTTTTTCATCTCAGGGATTCATTTTGGGATGGTAACTAAAGTTTAAAGCAGAAATAGGGGCACTTTTAAAATTTTAATTTTTGACCAAAATCGATGGGTCCGGGGCTTAGGGAATTTCTCATATGCCACAAAACCGTTGAAGCTCCTGTTCAAAAATCATGCTCCGAAATCAACTTTTTTCATCTCAGGGATTCATTTTGGGATGGTAACTAAAGTTTAAAGCAGAAATAGGGGCACTTTTAAAATTTTCATTTTTGACCAAAATTGATGGGTCCGGGCTTAGGGAATTTCTCATATGCCACAAAACCGTTGAAGCTCCTGTTCAAAAATCATGCTCTGAAATCAACTTTTTTCATCTCAGGGATTCATTTTGGGATGGTAACTAAAGTTTAAAGCAGAAATAGGGGCACTTTTAAAATTTTCATTTTTGACCAGAATCGATGGGTCCGGGGCTTAGGGAATTTCTCATATGCCACAAAACCGTTGAAGCTCCTGTTCAAAAATCATGCTCTGAAATCAACTTTTTTCATCTCAGGGATTCATTTTGGGATGTAACTAAAGTTTAAAGCAGAAATAGGGGCACTTTTAATATTTTTATTTTTGACCAAAATCGATGGGTCCGGGGCTTAGGGAATTTCTCATATGCCCCAAAACCGTTGAATCTCCTGTTCACAAATCATGCTCTGAAATCAACTTTTTTCATCTCAGGGATTCATTTTGGGATGGTAACTAAAGTTTAAAGCAGAAATAGGGGCACTTTTAAAATTTTCATTTTTGACCAAAATCGATGGGCCCGGGGCTTAGGGAATTTCTCATATGCCACAAAACCGTTGAAGCTCCTGTTCAAAAATCATGATCCGAAATCAACTTTTTTCATCTCAGGGATTCATTTGGAGATGGTAACTAAAGTTTAAAGCAGAAATAGGGGCACTTTTAAAATTTTCATTTTTGACCAAAATCGATGGGTCCGGGGCTTAGGGAATTTCTCATATGCCCCAAAACCGTTGAAGCTCCTGTTCAAAAATCATGCTCCGAAATCAACTTTTTTCATCTCAGGGATTCATTTTGGGATGGTAACTAAAGTTTAAAGCAGAAATAGGGGCACTTTTAAAATTTTCATTTTTGACCAAAATCGATGGGTCCGGGGCTTAGGGAATTTCTCATATGCCCCAAAACCTTTGAAGCTCCTGTTCAAAAATCATGCTCCGAAATCAACTTTTTTCATCTCAGGGATTCATTTTGGGATGGTAACTAAAGTTTAAAGCAGAAATAGGGGCACTTTTAAAATTTTCATTTTTGACCAAAATCGATGGGTCCGGGGCTTAGGGAATTTCTCATATGCCCCAAAACCGTTGAATCTCCTGTTCACAAATCATGCTCTGAAATCAACTTTTTTCATCTCAGGGATTCATTTTGGGATGGTAACTAAAGTTTAAAGCAGAAATAGGGGCACTTTTAAAATTTTCATTTTTGACCAAAATCGATGGGTCCGGGGCTTAGGGAATTTCTCATATGCCCCAAAACCGTTGAATCTCCTGTTCACAAATCATGCTCTGAAATCAACTTTTTTCATCTCAGGGATTCATTTTGGGATGGTAACTAAAGTTTAAAGCAGAAATAGGGGCACTTTTAAAATTTTCATTTTTGACCAAAATCGATGGGCCCGGGGCTTAGGGAATTTCTCATATGCCACAAAACCGTTGAAGCTCCTGTTCAAAAATCATGATCCGAAATCAACTTTTTTCATCTCAGGGATTCATTTGGAGATGGTAACTAAAGTTTAAAGCAGAAATAGGGGCACTTTTAAAATTTTCATTTTTGACCAAAATCGATGGGTCCGGGGCTTAGGGAATTTCTCATATGCCCCAAAACCGTTGAAGCTCCTGTTCAAAAATCATGCTCCGAAATCAACTTTTTTCATCTCTGGGATTCATTTTGGGATGGTAACTAAAGTTTAAAGCAGAAATAGGGACACTTTTACAATTTTCATTTTTGACTAAAATCGATGGGTCTGGGGCTCAGGGAATTTCTCATATGCCACAAAACCGTTGAAGCTCCTGTTCAAAAATCATGCTCCGAAATCAACTTTTTTCATCTCAGGGATTCATTTTGGGATGGTAACTAAAGTTTAAAGCAGAAATAGGGGCACTTTTAAAATTTTCATTTTTGACCAAAATCGATGGGTCCGGGGCTTAGGGAATTTCTCATATGCCACAAAACCGTTGAAGCTCCTGTTCAAAAATCATGCTCTGAAATCAACTTTTTTCATCTCAGGGATTCATTTTGGGATGGTAACTAAAGTTTAAAGCAGAAATAGGGGCACTTTTAAAATTTTCATTTTTGACCAAAATCGATGGGTCCGGGGCTTAGGGAATTTCTCATATGCCACAAAACCGTTGAAGCTCCTGTTCAAAAATCATGATCCGAAATCAACTTTTTTCATCTCAGGGATTCATTTGGAGATGGTAACTAAAGTTTAAAGCAGAAATAGGGGCACTTTTAAAATTTTCATTTTTGACCAAAATCGATGGGTCCGGGGCTTAGGGAATTTCTCATATGCCCCAAAACCGTTTTAAGCTCCTGTTCAAAAATCATGCTCCGAAATCAACTTTTTTCATCTCAGGGATTCATTTTGGGATGGTAACTAAAGTTTAAAGCAGAAATAGGGGCACTTTTACAATTTTCATTTTTGACTAAAATCGATGGGTCCGGGGCTCAGGGAATTTCTCATATGCCCCAAAACCTTTGAAGCTCCTGTTCAAAAATCATGCTCCGAAATCAACTTTTTTCATCTCAGGGATTCATTTTGGGATGGTAACTAAAGTTTAAAGCAGAAATAGGGGCACTTTTAAAATTTTCATTTTTGACCAGAATCGATGGGTCCGGGGCTTAGGGAATTTCTCATATGCCACAAAACCGTTGAAGCTCCTGTTCAAAAATCATGCTCTGAAATCAACTTTTTTCATCTCAGGGATTCATTTTGGGATGGTAACTAAAGTTTAAAGCAGAAATAGGGGCACTTTTAATATTTTTATTTTTGACCAAAATCGATGGGTCCGGGGCTTAGGGAATTTCTCATATGCCCCAAAACCGTTGAATCTCCTGTTCACAAATCATGCTCTGAAATCAACTTTTTTCATCTCAGGGATTCATTTTGGGATGGTAACTAAAGTTTAAAGCAGAAATAGGGGCACTTTTAAAATTTTCATTTTTGACCAAAATCGATGGGTCCGGGGCTTAGGGAATTTCTCATATGCCCCAAAACCGTTGAAGCTCCTGTTCAAAAATCATGCTCCGAAATCAACTTTTTTCATCTCAGGGATTCATTTTGGGATGGTAACTAAAGTTTAAAGCAGAAATAGGGGCACTTTTAAAATTTTCATTTTTGACCAAAATCGATGGGTCCGGGGCTTAGGGAATTTCTCATATGCCCCAAAACCGTTGAATCTCCTGTTCACAAATCATGCTCTGAAATCAACTTTTTTTATCTCAGGGATTCATTTTGGGATGGTAACTAAAGTTTAAAGCAGAAATAGGGGCACTTTTAAAATTTTCATTTTTGACCAAAATCGATGGGTCCGGGGCTTAGGGAATTTCTCATATGCCCCAAAACATTTGAAGCTCCTGTTCAAAAATCATGCTCCGAAATCAACTTTTTTCATCTCAGGGATTCATTTTGGGATGGTAACTAAAGTTTAAAGCAGAAATAGGGGCACTTTTAAAATTTTCATTTTTGACCAAAATCGATGGGTCCGGGGCTTAGGGAATTTCTCATATGCCCCAAAACCGTTGAATCTCCTGTTCACAAATCATGCTCTGAAATCAACTTTTTTTATCTCAGGGATTCATTTTGGGATGGTAACTAAAGTTTAAAGCAGAAATAGGGGCACTTTTAAAATTTTAATTTTTGACCAAAATCGATGGGTCCGGGGCTTAGGGAATTTCTCATATGCCCCAAAACCGTTGAATCTCCTGTTCACAAATCATGCTCTGAAATCAACTTTTTTCATCTCAGGGATTCATTTTGGGATGGTAACTAAAGTTTAAAGCAGAAATAGTGGCACTTTTAAAATTTTCATTTTAGAACAAAATCGATGGGTCCAGGGCTTAGGGAATTTCTCATATGCCGCAAAACCGTTGAAGCTCCTGTTCAAAAATCATGCTCCGAAATCAACTTTTTTCATCTCAGGGATTCATTTTGGGATGGTAACTAAAGTTTAAAGCAGAAATAGGGGCACTTTTAAAATTTTCATTTTTGACCAAAATAGATGGGTCCAGGGCTTAGGGAATTTCTCATATGCCACAAAACCGTTGAAGCTCCTGTTCAAAAATCATGCTCTGAAATCAACTTTTTTCATCTCAGGGATTCATTTTGGGATGGTAACTAAAGTTTAAAGCAGAAATAGGGGCACTTTTAAAATTTTCATTTTTGACCAAAATCGATGGGTCCGGGGCTTAGGGAATTTCTCATATGCCACAAAACCGTTGAAGCTCCTGTTCAAAAATCATGCTCCGAAATCAACTTTTTTCATCTCAGGGATTCATTTTGGGATGGTAACTAAAGTTTAAAGCAGAAATAGGGGCACTTTTAAAATTTTCATTTTTGACCAAAATCGATGGGTCCGGGCTTAGGGAATTTCTCATATGCCACAAAACCGTTGAAGCTCCTGTTCAAAAATCATGCTCTGAAATCAACTTTTTTCATCTCAGGGATTCATTTTGGGATGGTAACTAAAGTTTAAAGCAGAAATAGGGGCACTTTTAAAATTTTCATTTTTGACCAGAATCGATGGGTCCGGGGCTTAGGGAATTTCTCATATGCCACAAAACCGTTGAAGCTCCTGTTCAAAAATCATGCTCTGAAATCAACTTTTTTCATCTCAGGGATTCATTTTGGGATGTAACTAAAGTTTAAAGCAGAAATAGGGGCACTTTTAATATTTTTATTTTTGACCAAAATCGATGGGTCCGGGGCTTAGGGAATTTCTCATATGCCCCAAAACCGTTGAATCTCCTGTTCACAAATCATGCTCTGAAATCAACTTTTTTCATCTCAGGGATTCATTTTGGGATGGTAACTAAAGTTTAAAGCAGAAATAGGGGCACTTTTAAAATTTTCATTTTTGACCAAAATCGATGGGTCCGGGGCTTAGGGAATTTCTCATATGCCCCAAAACCGTTGAAGCTCCTGTTCAAAAATCATGCTCCGAAATCAACTTTTTTCATCTCAGGGATTCATTTTGGGATGGTAACTAAAGTTTAAAGCAGAAATAGGGGCACTTTTAAAATTTTCATTTTTGACCAAAATCGATGGGTCCGGGGCTTAGGGAATTTCTCATATGCCCCAAAACCTTTGAAGCTCCTGTTCAAAAATCATGCTCCGAAATCAACTTTTTTCATCTCAGGGATTCATTTTGGGATGGTAACTAAAGTTTAAAGCAGAAATAGGGGCACTTTTAAAATTTTCATTTTTGACCAAAATCGATGGGTCCGGGGCTTAGGGAATTTCTCATATGCCCCAAAACCGTTGAATCTCCTGTTCACAAATCATGCTCTGAAATCAACTTTTTTCATCTCAGGGATTCATTTTGGGATGGTAACTAAAGTTTAAAGCAGAAATAGGGGCACTTTTAAAATTTTCATTTTTGACCAAAATCGATGGGTCCGGGGCTTAGGGAATTTCTCATATGCCCCAAAACCGTTGAATCTCCTGTTCACAAATCATGCTCTGAAATCAACTTTTTTCATCTCAGGGATTCATTTTGGGATGGTAACTAAAGTTTAAAGCAGAAATAGGGGCACTTTTAAAATTTTCATTTTAGACCAAAATCGATGGGTCCAGGGCTTAGGGAATTTCTCATATGCCACAAAACCGTTGAAGCTCCTGTTCAAAAATCATGCTCCGAAATCAACTTTTTTCATCTTAGGGATTCATTTTGGGATGGTAACTAAAGTTTAAAGCAGAAATAGGGGCACTTTTAAAATTTTCATTTTTGACCAGAATCGATGGGTCCGGGGCTTAGGGAATTTCTCATATGCCCCAAAACCTTTGAAGCTCCTGTTCAAAAATCATGCTCCGAAATCAACTTTTTTCATCTCAGGGATTCATTTTGGGATGGTAACTAAAGTTTAAAGCAGAAATAGGGGCACTTTTAAAATTTTCATTTTTGACCAAAATCGATGGGTCCGGGGCTTAGGGAATTTCTCATATGCCACAAAACCGTTGAAGCTCCTGTTCAAAAATCATGATCCGAAATCAACTTTTTTCATCTCAGGGATTCATTTGGAGATGGTAACTAAAGTTTAAAGCAGAAATAGGGGCACTTTTAAAATTTTCATTTTTGACCAAAATCGATGGGTCCGGGGCTTAGGGAATTTCTCATATGCCACAAAACCGTTGAAGCTCCTGTTCAAAAATCATGATCCGAAATCAACTTTTTTCATCTCAGGGATTCATTTGGAGATGGTAACTAAAGTTTAAAGCAGAAATAGGGGCACTTTTACAATTTTCATTTTTGACTAAAATCGATGGGTCTGGGGCTCAGGGAATTTCTCATATGCCACAAAACCGTTGAAGCTCCTGTTCAAAAATCATGCTCCGAAATCAACTTTTTTCATCTCAGGGATTCATTTTGGGACGGTAACTAAAGTTTAAAGCAGAAATAGGGGCACTTTTAAAATTTTCATTTTTGACCAAAATCGATGGGTCCGGTGCTCAGGGAATTTCTCATATGCCACAAAACCGTTGAAGCTCCTGTTCAAAAATCATGTCCGAAATCAACTTTTTTCATCTCAGGGATTCATTTTGGGATGGTAACTAAAGTTTAAAGCAGAAATAGGGGCACTTTTAAAATTTTCATTTTTGACAAAATCGATGGGTCCGGGGCTTAGGGAATTTCTCATATGCCCCAAAACCGTTGAATCTCCTGTTCACAAATCATGCTCTGAAATCAACTTTTTTCATCTCAGGGATTCATTTTGGGATGGTAACTAAAGTTTAAAGCAGAAATAGTGGCACTTTTAAAATTTTCATTTTAGACCAGAATCGATGGGTCCGGGGCTTAGGGAATTTCTCATATGCCGCAAAACCGTTGAAGCTCCTGTTCAAAAATCATGCTCCGAAATCAACTTTTTTCATCTCAGGGATTCATTTTGGGATGGTAACTAAAGTTTAAAGCAGAAATAGGGGCACTTTTAAAATTTTCATTTTTGACCAAAATCGATGAGTCCGGGGCTTAGGGAATTTCTCATATGCCCCAAAACCGTTGAATCTCCTGTTCACAAATCATGCTCTGAAATCAACTTTTTTCATCTCAGGGATTCATTTTGGGATGGTAACTAAAGTTTAAAGCAGAAATAGGGGCACTTTTAAAATTTTCATTTTTGACCAAAATCGATGGGTCCGGGGCTTAGGGAATTTCTCATATGCCACAAAACCGTTGAAGCTCCTGTTCAAAAATCATGCTCTGAAATCAACTTTTTTCATCTCAGGGATTCATTTTGGGATGGTAACTAAAGTTTAAAGCAGAAATAGGGGCACTTTTAAAATTTTCATTTTTGACCAAAATCGATGGGTCCGGGGCTTAGGGAATTTCTCATATGCCCCAAAACCTTTGAAGCTCCTGTTCAAAAATCATGCTCCGAAATCAACTTTTTTCATCTCAGGGATTCATTTTGGGATGGTAACTAAAGTTTAAAGCAGAAATAGGGGCACTTTTAAAATTTTCATTTTTGACCAAAATCGATGGGTCCGGGGCTTAGGGAATTTCTCATATGCCCCAAAACCGTTGAATCTCCTGTTCACAAATCATGCTCTGAAATCAACTTTTTTCATCTCAGGGATTCATTTTGGGATGGTAACTAAAGTTTAAAGCAGAAATAGGGGCACTTTTAAAATTTTCATTTTTGACCAGAATCGATGGGTCCGGGGCTTAGGGAATTTCTCATATGCCACAAAACCGTTGAATCTCCTGTTCAAAAATCATGCTCTGAAATCAACTTTTTTCATCTCAGGGATTCATTTTGGGATGGTAACTAAAGTTTAAAGCAGAAATAGGGGCACTTTTAAAATTTTCATTTTTGACCAAAATCGATGGGTCCGGGGCTTAGGGAATTTCTCATATGCCACAAAACCGTTGAAGCTCCTGTTCAAAAATCATGCTCTGAAATCAACTTTTTTCATCTCAGGGATTCATTTTGGGATGGTAACTAAAGTTTAAAGCAGAAATAGGGGCACTTTTAAAATTTTCATTTTTGACCAAAATCGATGGGTCCGGGGCTTAGGGAATTTCTCATATGCCCCAAAACCTTTGAAGCTCCTGTTCAAAAATCATGCTCCGAAATCAACTTTTTTCATCTCAGGGATTCATTTTGGGATGGTAACTAAAGTTTAAAGCAGAAATAGGGGCACTTTTAAAATTTTCATTTTTGACCAAAATCGATGGGTCCGGGGCTTAGGGAATTTCTCATATGCCCCAAAACCGTTGAATCTCCTGTTCACAAATCATGCTCTGAAATCAACTTTTTTCATCTCAGGGATTCATTTTGGGATGGTAACTAAAGTTTAAAGCAGAAATAGGGGCACTTTTAAAATTTTCATTTTTGACCAGAATCGATGGGTCCGGGGCTTAGGGAATTTCTCATATGCCACAAAACCGTTGAATCTCCTGTTCAAAAATCATGCTCTGAAATCAACTTTTTTCATCTCAGGGATTCATTTTGGGATGGTAACTAAAGTTTAAAGCAGGAATAGGGGCACTTTTAATATTTTTATTTTTGACCAAAATCGATGGGTCCGGGGCTTAGGGAATTTCTCATATGCCACAAAACAGTTGAAGCTCCTGTTCAAAAATCATGCTCCGAAATCAACTTTTTTCATCTCAGGGATTCATTTTGGGATGGTAACTAAAGTTTAAAGCAGAAATAGGGGCACTTTTAAAATTTTCATTTTTGACCAGAATCGATGGGTCCGGGGCTTAGGGAATTTCTCATATGCCACAAAACCGTTGAAGCTCCTGTTCAAAAATCATGCTCCGAAATAAACTTTTTTCATCTCAGGGATTCATTTTGGGATGGTAACTAAAGTTTAAAGCAGAAATAGGGGCACTTTTAAAATTTTCATTTTTGACCAAAATCGATGGGTCCGGGGCTTAGGGAATTTCTCATATGCCCCAAAACCGTTGAATCTCCTGTTCACAAATCATGCTCTGAAATCAACTTTTTTCATCTCAGGGATTCATTTTGGGATGGTAACTAAAGTTTAAAGCAGAAATAGGGGCACTTTTAAAATTTTCATTTTTGACCAAAATCGATGGGTCCGGGGCTTAGGGAATTTCTCATATGCCCCAAAACCGTTGAATCTCCTGTTCACAAATCATGCTCTGAAATCAACTTTTTTCATCTCAGGGATTCATTTTGGGATGGTAACTAAAGTTTAAAGCAGAAATAGGGGCACTTTTAAAATTTTCATTTTAGACCAAAATCGATGGGTCTGGGGCTTAGGGAATTTCTCATATGCCACAAAACCGTTGAAGCTCCTGTTCAAAAATCATGCTCCGAAATCAACTTTTTTCATCTCAGGGATTCATTTTGGGATGGTAACTAAAGTTTAAAGCAGAAATAGGGGCACTTTTAAAATTTTCATTTTTGACCAGAATCGATGGGTCCGGGGCTTAGGGAATTTCTCATATGCCACAAAACCGTTGAAGCTCCTGTTCAAAAATCATGCTCTGAAATCAACTTTTTTCATCTCAGGGATTCATTTTGGGATGGTAACTAAAGTTTAAAGCAGAAATAGGGGCACTTTTAATATTTTTATTTTTGACCAAAATCGATGGGTCCAGGGCTTAGGGAATTTCTCATATGCCCCAAAACCGTTGAATCTCCTGTTCACAAATCATGCTCTGAAATCAACTTTTTTCATCTCAGGGATTCATTTTGGGATGGTAACTAAAGTTTAAAGCAGAAATAGGGGCACTTTTAAAATTTTCATTTTTGACCAAAATCGATGGGTCCGGGGCTTAGGGAATTTCTCATATGCCCCAAAACCGTTGAAGCTCCTGTTCAAAAATCATGCTCCGAAATCAACTTTTTTCATCTCAGGGATTCATTTTGGGATGGTAACTAAAGTTTAAAGCAGAAATAGGGGCACTTTTAAAATTTTCATTTTTGACCAAAATCGATGGGTCCGGGGCTTAGGGAATTTCTCATATGCCCCAAAACATTTGAATCTCCTGTTCAAAAATCATGCTCCGAAATCAACTTTTTTCATCTCAGGGATTCATTTTGGGATGGTAACTAAAGTTTAAAGCAGAAATAGGGGCACTTTTAAAATTTTCATTTTTGACCAAAATCGATGGGTCCGGGGCTTAGGGAATTTCTCATATGCCCCAAAACCGTTGAATCTCCTGTTCACAAATCATGCTCTGAAATCAACTTTTTTCATCTCAGGGATTCATTTTGGGATGGTAACTAAAGTTTAAAGCAGAAATAGGGGCACTTTTAAAATTTTCATTTTAGACCAAAATCGATGGGTCCAGGGCTTAGGGAATTTCTCATATGCCGCAAAACCGTTGAAGCTCCTGTTCAAAAATCATGCTCCGAAATCAACTTTTTTCATCTCAGGGATTCATTTTGGGATGGTAACTAAAGTTTAAAGCAGAAATAGGGGCACTTTTAAAATTTTCATTTTTGACCTAAATCGATGAGTCCGGGGCTTAGGGAATTTCTCATATGCCACAAAACCGTTGAAGCTCCTGTTCAAAAATCATGCTCTGAAATCAACTTTTTTCATCTCAGGGATTCATTTTGGGATGGTAACTAAAGTTTAAAGCAGAAATAGGGGCACTTTTAAAATTTTCATTTTTGACCAAAATAGATGGGTCCAGGGCTTAGGGAATTTCTCATATGCCACAAAACCGTTGAAGCTCCTGTTCAAAAATCATGCTCTGAAATCAACTTTTTTCATCTCAGGGATTCATTTTGGGATGGTAACTAAAGTTTAAAGCAGAAATAGGGGCACTTTTAAAATTTTCATTTTTGACCAAAATCGATGGGTCCGGGGCTTAGGGAATTTCTCATATGCCACAAAACCGTTGAAGCTCCTGTTCAAAAATCATGCTCCGAAATCAACTTTTTTCATCTCAGGGATTCATTTTGGGATGGTAACTAAAGTTTAAAGCAGAAATAGGGGCACTTTTAAAATTTTCATTTTTGACCAAAATCGATGGGTCCGGGGCTTAGGGAATTTCTCATATGCCACAAAACCGTTGAAGCTCCTGTTCAAAAATCATGCTCCGAAATCAACTTTTTTCATCTTAGGGATTCATTTTGGGATGGTAACTAAAGTTTAAAGCAGAAATAGGGGCACTTTTAAAATTTTCATTTTTGACCAGAATCGATGGGTCCGGGGCTTAGGGAATTTCTCATATGCCACAAAACCGTTGAAGCTCCTGCTCAAAAATCATGCTCCGAAATAAACTTTTTTCCTCTCAGGGATTCATTTTGGGATGGTAACTAAAGTTTAAAGCAGAAATAGGGGCACTTTTAAAATTTTCATTTTTGACCAAAATCGATGGGTCCGGGGCTTAGGGAATTTCTCATATGCCACAAAACCGTTGAAGCTCCTGTTCAAAAATCATGATCCGAAATCAACTTTTTTCATCTCAGGGATTCATTTGGAGATGGTAACTAAAGTTTAAAGCAGAAATAGGGGCACTTTTAAAATTTTCATTTTTGACCAAAATCGATGGGTCCGGGGCTTAGGGAATTTCTCATATGCCCCAAAACCGTTGAAGCTCCTGTTCAAAAATCATGCTCCGAAATCAACTTTTTTCATCTCAGGGATTCATTTTGGGATGGTAACTAAAGTTTAAAGCAGAAATAGGGGCACTTTTACAATTTTCATTTTTGACTAAAATCGATGGGTCTGGGGCTCAGGGAATTTCTCATATGCCACAAAACCGTTGAAGCTCCTGTTCAAAAATCATGCTCTGAAATCAACTTTTTTCATCTCAGGGATTCATTTTGGGATGGTAACTAAAGTTTAAAGCAGAAATAATGGCACTTTTAAAATTTTCATTTTTGACCAAAATCGATGGGTCCGGGGCTTAGGGAATTTCTCATATGCCCCAAAACAGTTGAAGCTCCTGTTCAAAAATCATGCTCCGAAATCAACTTTTTTCATCTCAGGGATTCATTTTGGGATGGTAACTAAAGTTTAAAGCAGAAATAGGGGCACTTTTAAAATTTTCATTTTTGACCAAAATCGATGGGTCCGGGGCTTAGGGAATTTCTCATATGCCACAAAACCGTTGAAGCTCCTGTTCAAAAATCATGCTCCGAAATCAACTTTTTTCATCTCAGGGATTCATTTGGAGATGGTAACTAAAGTTTAAAGCAGAAATAGGGGCACTTTTAAAATTTTCATTTTTGACCAAAATCGATGGGTCCGGGGCTTAGGGAATTTCTCATATGCCCCAAAACCATTGAAGCTCCTGTTCAAAAATCATGCTCCGAAATCAACTTTTTTCATCTCAGGGATTCATTTTGGGATGGTAACTAAAGTTTAAAGCAGAAATAGGGGCACTTTTACAATTTTCATTTTTGACTAAAATCGATGGGTCTGGGGCTCAGGGAATTTCTCATATGCCCCAAAACCGTTGAAGCTCCTGTTCAAAAATCATGCTCCGAAATCAACTTTTTTCATCTCAGGGATTCATTTTGGGATGGTAACTAAAGTTTAAAGCAGAAATAGGGGCACTTTTAAAATTTTCATTTTTGACCAAAATCGATGGGTCCGGGGCTTAGGGAATTTCTCATATGCCACAAAACCGTTGAAGCTCCTGTTCAAAAATCATGCTCCGAAATCAACTTTTTTCATCTCAGGGATTCATTTTGGGATGGTAACTAAAGTTTAAAGCAGAAATAGGGGCACTTTTAAAATTTTCATTTTTGACCAGAATCGATGGGTCCGGGGCTTAGGGAATTTCTCATATGCCACAAAACCGTTGAATCTCCTGTTCAAAAATCATGCTCTGAAATCAACTTTTTTCATCTCAGGGATTCATTTTGGGATGGTAACTAAAGTTTAAAGCAGAAATAGTGGCACTTTTAAAATTTTCATTTTAGACCAGAATCGATGGGTCCGGGGCTTAGGGAATTTCTCATATGCCGCAAAACCGTTGAAGCTCCTGTTCAAAAATCATGCTCCGAAATCAACTTTTTTCATCTCAGGGATTCATTTTGGGATGGTAACTAAAGTTTAAAGCAGAAATAGGGGCACTTTTAAAATTTTCATTTTTGACCAAAATCGATGAGTCCGGGGCTTAGGGAATTTCTCATATGCCCCAAAACCGTTGAATCTCCTGTTCACAAATCATGCTCTGAAATCAACTTTTTTCATCTCAGGGATTCATTTTGGGATGGTAACTAAAGTTTAAAGCAGAAATAGGGGCACTTTTAAAATTTTCATTTTTGACCAAAATCGATGGGTCCGGGGCTTAGGGAATTTCTCATATGCCACAAAACCGTTGAAGCTCCTGTTCAAAAATCATGCTCTGAAATCAACTTTTTTCATCTCAGGGATTCATTTTGGGATGGTAACTAAAGTTTAAAGCAGAAATAGGGGCACTTTTAAAATTTTCATTTTTGACCAAAATCGATGGGTCCGGGGCTTAGGGAATTTCTCATATGCCCCAAAACCTTTGAAGCTCCTGTTCAAAAATCATGCTCCGAAATCAACTTTTTTCATCTCAGGGATTCATTTTGGGATGGTAACTAAAGTTTAAAGCAGAAATAGGGGCACTTTTAAAATTTTCATTTTTGACCAAAATCGATGGGTCCGGGGCTTAGGGAATTTCTCATATGCCCCAAAACCGTTGAATCTCCTGTTCACAAATCATGCTCTGAAATCAACTTTTTTCATCTCAGGGATTCATTTTGGGATGGTAACTAAAGTTTAAAGCAGAAATAGGGGCACTTTTAAAATTTTCATTTTTGACCAGAATCGATGGGTCCGGGGCTTAGGGAATTTCTCATATGCCACAAAACCGTTGAATCTCCTGTTCAAAAATCATGCTCTGAAATCAACTTTTTTCATCTCAGGGATTCATTTTGGGATGGTAACTAAAGTTTAAAGCAGAAATAGGGGCACTTTTAAAATTTTCATTTTTGACCAAAATCGATGGGTCCGGGGCTTAGGGAATTTCTCATATGCCACAAAACCGTTGAAGCTCCTGTTCAAAAATCATGCTCTGAAATCAACTTTTTTCATCTCAGGGATTCATTTTGGGATGGTAACTAAAGTTTAAAGCAGAAATAGGGGCACTTTTAAAATTTTCATTTTTGACCAAAATCGATGGGTCCGGGGCTTAGGGAATTTCTCATATGCCCCAAAACCTTTGAAGCTCCTGTTCAAAAATCATGCTCCGAAATCAACTTTTTTCATCTCAGGGATTCATTTTGGGATGGTAACTAAAGTTTAAAGCAGAAATAGGGGCACTTTTAAAATTTTCATTTTTGACCAAAATCGATGGGTCCGGGGCTTAGGGAATTTCTCATATGCCCCAAAACCGTTGAATCTCCTGTTCACAAATCATGCTCTGAAATCAACTTTTTTCATCTCAGGGATTCATTTTGGGATGGTAACTAAAGTTTAAAGCAGAAATAGGGGCACTTTTAAAATTTTCATTTTTGACCAGAATCGATGGGTCCGGGGCTTAGGGAATTTCTCATATGCCACAAAACCGTTGAATCTCCTGTTCAAAAATCATGCTCTGAAATCAACTTTTTTCATCTCAGGGATTCATTTTGGGATGGTAACTAAAGTTTAAAGCAGGAATAGGGGCACTTTTAATATTTTTATTTTTGACCAAAATCGATGGGTCCGGGGCTTAGGGAATTTCTCATATGCCACAAAACAGTTGAAGCTCCTGTTCAAAAATCATGCTCCGAAATCAACTTTTTTCATCTCAGGGATTCATTTTGGGATGGTAACTAAAGTTTAAAGCAGAAATAGGGGCACTTTTAAAATTTTCATTTTTGACCAGAATCGATGGGTCCGGGGCTTAGGGAATTTCTCATATGCCACAAAACCGTTGAAGCTCCTGTTCAAAAATCATGCTCCGAAATAAACTTTTTTCATCTCAGGGATTCATTTTGGGATGGTAACTAAAGTTTAAAGCAGAAATAGGGGCACTTTTAAAATTTTCATTTTTGACCAAAATCGATGGGTCCGGGGCTTAGGGAATTTCTCATATGCCCCAAAACCGTTGAATCTCCTGTTCACAAATCATGCTCTGAAATCAACTTTTTTCATCTCAGGGATTCATTTTGGGATGGTAACTAAAGTTTAAAGCAGAAATAGGGGCACTTTTAAAATTTTCATTTTTGACCAAAATCGATGGGTCCGGGGCTTAGGGAATTTCTCATATGCCCCAAAACCGTTGAATCTCCTGTTCACAAATCATGCTCTGAAATCAACTTTTTTCATCTCAGGGATTCATTTTGGGATGGTAACTAAAGTTTAAAGCAGAAATAGGGGCACTTTTAAAATTTTCATTTTAGACCAAAATCGATGGGTCTGGGGCTTAGGGAATTTCTCATATGCCACAAAACCGTTGAAGCTCCTGTTCAAAAATCATGCTCCGAAATCAACTTTTTTCATCTCAGGGATTCATTTTGGGATGGTAACTAAAGTTTAAAGCAGAAATAGGGGCACTTTTAAAATTTTCATTTTTGACCAGAATCGATGGGTCCGGGGCTTAGGGAATTTCTCATATGCCACAAAACCGTTGAAGCTCCTGTTCAAAAATCATGCTCTGAAATCAACTTTTTTCATCTCAGGGATTCATTTTGGGATGGTAACTAAAGTTTAAAGCAGAAATAGGGGCACTTTTAATATTTTTATTTTTGACCAAAATCGATGGGTCCAGGGCTTAGGGAATTTCTCATATGCCCCAAAACCGTTGAATCTCCTGTTCACAAATCATGCTCTGAAATCAACTTTTTTCATCTCAGGGATTCATTTTGGGATGGTAACTAAAGTTTAAAGCAGAAATAGGGGCACTTTTAAAATTTTCATTTTTGACCAAAATCGATGGGTCCGGGGCTTAGGGAATTTCTCATATGCCCCAAAACCGTTGAAGCTCCTGTTCAAAAATCATGCTCCGAAATCAACTTTTTTCATCTCAGGGATTCATTTTGGGATGGTAACTAAAGTTTAAAGCAGAAATAGGGGCACTTTTAAAATTTTCATTTTTGACCAAAATCGATGGGTCCGGGGCTTAGGGAATTTCTCATATGCCCCAAAACATTTGAATCTCCTGTTCAAAAATCATGCTCCGAAATCAACTTTTTTCATCTCAGGGATTCATTTTGGGATGGTAACTAAAGTTTAAAGCAGAAATAGGGGCACTTTTAAAATTTTCATTTTTGACCAAAATCGATGGGTCCGGGGCTTAGGGAATTTCTCATATGCCCCAAAACCGTTGAATCTCCTGTTCACAAATCATGCTCTGAAATCAACTTTTTTCATCTCAGGGATTCATTTTGGGATGGTAACTAAAGTTTAAAGCAGAAATAGTGGCACTTTTAAAATTTTCATTTTAGACCAAAATCGATGGGTCCAGGGCTTAGGGAATTTCTCATATGCCGCAAAACCGTTGAAGCTCCTGTTCAAAAATCATGCTCCGAAATCAACTTTTTTCATCTCAGGGATTCATTTTGGGATGGTAACTAAAGTTTAAAGCAGAAATAGGGGCACTTTTAAAATTTTCATTTTTGACCTAAATCGATGAGTCCGGGGCTTAGGGAATTTCTCATATGCCACAAAACCGTTGAAGCTCCTGTTCAAAAATCATGCTCTGAAATCAACTTTTTTCATCTCAGGGATTCATTTTGGGATGGTAACTAAAGTTTAAAGCAGAAATAGGGGCACTTTTAAAATTTTCATTTTTGACCAAAATAGATGGGTCCAGGGCTTAGGGAATTTCTCATATGCCACAAAACCGTTGAAGCTCCTGTTCAAAAATCATGCTCTGAAATCAACTTTTTTCATCTCAGGGATTCATTTTGGGATGGTAACTAAAGTTTAAAGCAGAAATAGGGGCACTTTTAAAATTTTCATTTTTGACCAAAATCGATGGGTCCGGGGCTTAGGGAATTTCTCATATGCCACAAAACCGTTGAAGCTCCTGTTCAAAAATCATGCTCCGAAATCAACTTTTTTCATCTCAGGGATTCATTTTGGGATGGTAACTAAAGTTTAAAGCAGAAATAGGGGCACTTTTAAAATTTTCATTTTTGACCAAAATCGATGGGTCCGGGGCTTAGGGAATTTCTCATATGCCACAAAACCGTTGAAGCTCCTGTTCAAAAATCATGCTCCGAAATCAACTTTTTTCATCTTAGGGATTCATTTTGGGATGGTAACTAAAGTTTAAAGCAGAAATAGGGGCACTTTTAAAATTTTCATTTTTGACCAGAATCGATGGGTCCGGGGCTTAGGGAATTTCTCATATGCCACAAAACCGTTGAAGCTCCTGCTCAAAAATCATGCTCCGAAATAAACTTTTTTCCTCTCAGGGATTCATTTTGGGATGGTAACTAAAGTTTAAAGCAGAAATAGGGGCACTTTTAAAATTTTCATTTTTGACCAAAATCGATGGGTCCGGGGCTTAGGGAATTTCTCATATGCCACAAAACCGTTGAAGCTCCTGTTCAAAAATCATGATCCGAAATCAACTTTTTTCATCTCAGGGATTCATTTGGAGATGGTAACTAAAGTTTAAAGCAGAAATAGGGGCACTTTTAAAATTTTCATTTTTGACCAAAATCGATGGGTCCGGGGCTTAGGGAATTTCTCATATGCCCCAAAACCGTTGAAGCTCCTGTTCAAAAATCATGCTCCGAAATCAACTTTTTTCATCTCAGGGATTCATTTTGGGATGGTAACTAAAGTTTAAAGCAGAAATAGGGGCACTTTTACAATTTTCATTTTTGACTAAAATCGATGGGTCTGGGGCTCAGGGAATTTCTCATATGCCACAAAACCGTTGAAGCTCCTGTTCAAAAATCATGCTCTGAAATCAACTTTTTTCATCTCAGGGATTCATTTTGGGATGGTAACTAAAGTTTAAAGCAGAAATAATGGCACTTTTAAAATTTTCATTTTTGACCAAAATCGATGGGTCCGGGGCTTAGGGAATTTCTCATATGCCCCAAAACAGTTGAAGCTCCTGTTCAAAAATCATGCTCCGAAATCAACTTTTTTCATCTCAGGGATTCATTTTGGGATGGTAACTAAAGTTTAAAGCAGAAATAGGGGCACTTTTAAAATTTTCATTTTTGACCAAAATCGATGGGTCCGGGGCTTAGGGAATTTCTCATATGCCACAAAACCGTTGAAGCTCCTGTTCAAAAATCATGCTCCGAAATCAACTTTTTTCATCTCAGGGATTCATTTGGAGATGGTAACTAAAGTTTAAAGCAGAAATAGGGGCACTTTTAAAATTTTCATTTTTGACCAAAATCGATGGGTCCGGGGCTTAGGGAATTTCTCATATGCCCCAAAACCATTGAAGCTCCTGTTCAAAAATCATGCTCCGAAATCAACTTTTTTCATCTCAGGGATTCATTTTGGGATGGTAACTAAAGTTTAAAGCAGAAATAGGGGCACTTTTACAATTTTCATTTTTGACTAAAATCGATGGGTCTGGGGCTCAGGGAATTTCTCATATGCCCCAAAACCGTTGAAGCTCCTGTTCAAAAATCATGCTCCGAAATCAACTTTTTTCATCTCAGGGATTCATTTTGGGATGGTAACTAAAGTTTAAAGCAGAAATAGGGGCACTTTTAAAATTTTCATTTTTGACCAAAATCGATGGGTCCGGGGCTTAGGGAATTTCTCATATGCCACAAAACCGTTGAAGCTCCTGTTCAAAAATCATGCTCCGAAATCAACTTTTTTCATCTCAGGGATTCATTTTGGGATGGTAACTAAAGTTTAAAGCAGAAATAGGGGCACTTTTAAAATTTTCATTTTTGACTAAAATCGATGGGTCCAGGGCTTAGGGAATTTCTCATATGCCCCAAAACCGTTGAAGCTCCTGTTCAAAAATCATGCTCCGAAATCAACTTTTTTCATCTCAGGGATTCATTTTGGGATGGTAACTAAAGTTTAAAGCAGAAATAGGGGCACTTTTAAAATTTTCATTTTTGACCAAAATAGATGGGTCCGGGGCTTAGGGAAATTCTCATATGCCCCAAAACCGTTGAAGCTCCTGTTCATAAATCATGCTCTGAAATCAACTTTTTTCATCTCAGGGATTCATTTTGGGATGGTAACTAAAGTTTAAAGCAGATATAGGGGCACTTTTAAAATTTTCATTTTTGACCAAAATCGATGGGTCCAGGGCTTAGGGAATTTCTCATATGCCACAAAACCGTTGAAGCTCCTGTTCAAAAATCATGCTCTGAAATCAACTTTTTTCATCTCAGGGATACATTTTGGGATGGTAACTAAAGTTTAAAGCAGAAATAGGGGCACTTTTAAAATTTTCATATTTGACCAAAATCGATGGGTCCAGGGCTTAGGGAATTTCTCATATGCCACAAAACCGTTGAAGCTCCTGTTCAAAAATCATGCTCCGAAATCAACTTTTTTCATCTCAGGGATTCATTTTGGGATGGTAACTAAAGTTTAAAGCAGAAATAGGGGCACTTTTAAAATTTTCATTTTTGACTAAAATCGATGGGTCCGGGGCTTAGGGATTTCTCATATGCCGCAAAACCGTTGAAGCTCCTGTTCAAAAATCATGCTCCAAAATCAACTTTTTTCATCTCAGGGATTCATTTTGGGATGGTAACTAAAGTTTAAAGCAGAAATAGGGGCACTTTTAAAATTTTCATTTTTGACCAAAATCGATGGGTCCGGGGCTTAGGGAATTTCTCATATGCCACAAAACCGCTGAAGCTCCTGTTCAAAAATCATGCTCCGAAATCAACTTTTTTCATCTCAGGGATTCATTTTGGGACGGTAACTAAAATTTAAAGCAAAAATAGGGGCACTTTTAAAATTTTCATTTTTGACCAAAATCGATGGGTCCGGGGCTTAGGGAATTTCTCATATGCCCCAAAACTGTTGAAGCTCCTGTTCAAAAATCATGCTCTGAAATCAACTTTTTTCATCTCAGGGATTCATTTTGGGATGGTAACTAAAGTTTAAAACAGAAATAGGGGCACTTTTAAAATTTTCATTTTTGACCAAAATCGATGGGTCCGGGGCTTAGGGAAATTCTCATATGCCCCAAAACCGTTGAAGCTCCTGTTCAAAAATCATGCTCTGAAATCAACTTTTTTCATCTCAGGGATTCATTTTGGGATGGTAACTAAAGTTTAAAGCAGAAATAGGGGCACTTTTAAAATTTTCATTTTTGACCAAAATAGATGGGTCCAGGGCTTAGGGAATTTCTCATATGCCACAAAACCGTTGAAGCTCCTGTTCAAAAATCATGCTCTGAAATCAACTTTTTTCATCTCAGGGATACATTTTGGGATGGTAACTAAAGTTTAAAGCAGAAATAGGGGCACTTTTAAAATTTTCATTTTTGACCAAAATCGATGGGTCCGGGGCTTAGGGAATTTCTCATATGCCACAAAACCGTTGAAGCTCCTGTTCAAAAATCATGCTCCGAAATCAACTTTTTTCATCTCAGGGATTCATTTTGGGATGGTAACTAAAGTTTAAAGCAGAAATAGGGGCACTTTTAAAATTTTCATTTTTGACCAGAATCGATGGGTCCGGGGCTTAGGGAATTTCTCATATGCCCCAAAACTGTTGAAGCTCCTGTTCAAAAATCATGCTCTGAAATCAACTTTTTTCATCTCAGGGATTCATTTTGGGATGGTAACTAAAGTTTAAAACAGAAATAGGGGCACTTTTAAAATTTTCATTTTTGACCAAAATCGATGGGTCCGGGGCTTAGGGAAATTCTCATATGCCCCAAAACCGTTGAAGCTCCTGTTCAAAAATCATGCTCTGAAATCAACTTTTTTCATCTCAGGGATTCATTTTGGGATGGTAACTAAAGTTTAAAGCAGAAATAGGGGCACTTTTAAAATTTTCATTTTTGACCAAAATAGATGGGTCCAGGGCTTAGGGAATTTCTCATATGCCACAAAACCGTTGAAGCTCCTGTTCAAAAATCATGCTCTGAAATCAACTTTTTTCATCTCAGGGATACATTTTGGGATGGTAACTAAAGTTTAAAGCAGAAATAGGGGCACTTTTTAAATTTTCATTTTTGACCAAAATCGATGGGTCCGGGGCTTAGGGAATTTCTCATATGCCACAAAACCGTTGAAGCTCCTGTTCAAAAATCATGCTCCGAAATCAACTTTTTTCATCTCAGGGATTCATTTTGGGATGGTAACTAAAGTTTAAAGCAGAAATAGGGGCACTTTTAAAATTTTCATTTTTGACCAGAATCGATGGGTCCGGGGCTTAGGGAATTTCTCATATGCCACAAAACCGTTGAAGCTCCTGTTCAAAAATCATGCTCTGAAATCAACTTTTTTCATCTCAGGGATTCATTTTGGGATGGTAACTAAAGTTTAAAGCAGAAATAGGGGCACTTTTAATATTTTTATTTTTGACCAAAATCGATGGGTCCGGGGCTTAGGGAATTTCTCATATGCCCCAAAACCGTTGAATCTCCTGTTCACAAATCATGCTCTGAAATCAACTTTTTTCATCTCAGGGATTCATTTTGGGATGGTAACTAAAGTTTAAAGCAGAAATAGGGGCACTTTTAAAATTTTCATTTTTGACCAAAATCGATGGGTCCGGGGCTTAGGGAATTTCTCATATGCCCCAAAACCGTTGAAGCTCCTGTTCAAAAATCATACTCCGAAATCAACTTTTTTCATCTCAGGGATTCATTTTGGGATGGTAACTAAAGTTTAAAGCAGAAATAGGGGCACTTTTAAAATTTTCATTTTTGACCAAAATCGATGGGTCCGGGGCTTAGGGAATTTCTCATATGCCCCAAAACCTTTGAAGCTCCTGTTCAAAAATCATGCTCCGAAAACAACTTTTTTCATCTCAGGGATTCATTTTGGGATGGTAACTAAAGTTTAAAGCAGAAATAGGGGCACTTTTAAAATTTTCATTTTTGACCAAAATCGATGGGTCCGGGGCTTAGGGAATTTCTCATATGCCCCAAAACCGTTGAATCTCCTGTTCACAAATCATGCTCTGAAATCAACTTTTTTCATCTCAGGGATTCATTTTGGGATGGTAACTAAAGTTTAAAGCAGAAATAGGGGCACTTTTAAAATTTTCATTTTTGACCAAAATCGATGGGTCCGGGGCTTAGGGAATTTCTCATATGCCCCAAAACCGTTGAATCTCCTGTTCACAAATCATGCTCTGAAATCAACTTTTTTCATCTCAGGGATTCATTTTGTGATGGTAACTAAAGTTTAAAGCAGAAATAGGGGCACTTTTAAAATTTTCATTTTAGACCAAAATCGATGGGTCCGGGGCTTAGGGAATTTCTCATATGCCACAAAACCGTTGAAGCTCCTGTTTAAAAATCATGCTCCGAAATCAACTTTTTTCATCTTAGGGATTCATTTTGGGATGGTAACTAAAGTTTAAAGCAGAAATAGGGGCACTTTTAAAATTTTCATTTTTGACCAGAATCGATGGGTCCGGGGCTTAGGGAATTTCTCATATGCCACAAATCCGTTGAAGCTCCTGCTCAAAAATCATGCTCCGAAATAAACTTTTTTCCTCTCAGGGATTCATTTTGGGATGGTAACTAAAGTTTAAAGCAGAAATAGGGGCACTTTTAAAATTTTCATTTTTGACCAAAATCGATGGGTCCGGGGCTTAGGGAATTTCTCATATGCCACAAAACCGTTGAAGCTCCTGTTCAAAAATCATGATCCGAAATCAACTTTTTTCATCTCAGGGATTCATTTGGAGATGGTAACTAAAGTTTAAAGCAGAAATAGGGGCACTTTTAAAATTTTCATTTTTGACCAAAATCGATGGGTCCGGGGCTTAGGGAATTTCTCATATGCCCCAAAACCGTTGAAGCTCCTGTTCAAAAATCATGCTCCGAAATCAACTTTTTTCATCTCAGGGATTCATTTTGGGATGGTAACTAAAGTTTAAAGCAGAAATAGGGGCACTTTTACAATTTTCATTTTTGACTAAAATCGATGGGTCTGGGGCTCAGGGAATTTCTCATATGCCCCAAAACCGTTGAAGCTCCTGTTCAAAAATCATGCTCCGAAATCAACTTTTTTCATCTCAGGGATTCATTTTGGGATGGTAACTAAAGTTTAAAGCAGAAATAGGGGCACTTTTAAAATTTTCATTTTTGACCAAAATCGATGGGTCCGGGGCTTAGGGAATTTCTCATATGCCCCAAAACCGTTGAAGCTCCTGTTCAAAAATCATGCTCCGAAATCAACTTTTTTCATCTCAGGGATTCATTTTGGGATGGTAACTAAAGTTTAAAGCAGAAATAGGGGCACTTTTACTATTTTCATTTTTGACTAAAATCGATGGGTCTGGGGCTCAGGGAATTTCTCATATGCCCCAAAACCGTTGAAGCTCCTGTTCAAAAATCATGCTCCGAAATCAACTTTTTTCATCTCAGGTATTCATTTTGGGACGGTAACTAAAGTTTAAAGCAGAAATAGGGGCACTTTTAAAATTTTTATTTTTGACCAAAATCGATGGGTCCGGTGCTCAGGGAATTTCTCATATGCCACAAAACCGTTGAAGCTCCTGTTCAAAAATCATGTCCGAAATCAACTTTTTTCATCTCAGGGATTCATTTTGGGATGGTAACTAAAGTTTAAAGCAGAAATAGGGGCACTTTTAAAATTTTCATTTTTGACCAAAATCGATGGGTCCGGGGCTTAGGGAATTTCTCATATGCCCCAAAACCGTTGAAGCTCCTGTTCAAAAATCATGCTCCGAAATCAACTTTTTTCATCTCAGGGATTCATTTTGGGATGGTAACTAAAGTTTAAAGCAGAAATAGGGGCACTTTTAAAATTTTCATTTTTGACCAAAATCGATGAGTCCGGGGCTTAGGGAATTTCTCATATGCCACAAAACCGTTGAAGCTCCTGTTCAAAAATCATGCTCTGAAATCAACTTTTTTCATCTCAGGGATTCATTTTGGGATGGTAACTAAAGTTTAAAGCAGAAATAGGGGCACTTTTAAAATTTTCATTTTTGACCAAAATCGATGGGTCCGGGGCTTAGGGAAATTCTCATATGCCCCAAAACCGTTGAAGCTCCTGTTCAAAAATCATGCTCTGAAATCAACTTTTTTCATCTCAGGGATTCATTTTGGGATGGTAACTAAAGTTTAAAGCAGAAATAGGGGCACTTTTAAAATTTTCATTTTTGACTAAAATCGATGGGTCCAGGGCTTAGGGAATTTCTCATATGCCCCAAAACCGTTGAAGCTCCTGTTCAAAAATCATGCTCCGAAATCAACTTTTTTCATCTCAGGGATTCATTTTGGGATGGTAACTAAAGTTTAAAGCAGAAATAGGGGCACTTTTAAAATTTTCATTTTTGACCAAAATAGATGGGTCCGGGGCTTAGGGAAATTCTCATATGCCCCAAAACCGTTGAAGCTCCTGTTCAAAAATCATGCTCTGAAATCAACTTTTTTCATCTCAGGGATTCATTTTGGGATGGTAACTAAAGTTTAAAGCAGAAATAGGGGCACTTTTAAAATTTTCATTTTTGACCAAAATCGATGAGTCCGGGGCTTAGGGAATTTCTCATATGCCACAAAACCGTTGAAGCTCCTGTTCAAAAATCATGCTCTGAAATCAACTTTTTTCATCTCAGGGATTCATTTTGGGATGGTAACTAAAGTTTAAAGCAGAAATAGGGGCACTTTTAAAATTTTCATTTTTGACCAAAATCGATGGGTCCAGGGCTTAGGGAATTTCTCATATGCCACAAAACCGTTGAAGCTCCTGTTCAAAAATCATGCTCTGAAATCAACTTTTTTCATCTCAGGGATACATTTTGGGATGGTAACTAAAGTTTAAAGCAGAAATAGGGGCACTTTTAAAATTTTCATATTTGACCAAAATCGATGGGTCCAGGGCTTAGGGAATTTCTCATATGCCACAAAACCGTTGAAGCTCCTGTTCAAAAATCATGCTCCGAAATCAACTTTTTTCATCTCAGGGATTCATTTTGGGATGGTAACTAAAGTTTAAAGCAGAAATAGGGGCACTTTTAAAATTTTCATTTTTGACTAAAATCGATGGGTCCGGGGCTTAGGGATTTCTCATATGCCGCAAAACCGTTGAAGCTCCTGTTCAAAAATCATGCTCCAAAATCAACTTTTTTCATCTCAGGGATTCATTTTGGGATGGTAAGTAAAGTTTAAAGCAGAAATAGGGGCACTTTTAAAATTTTCATTTTTGACCAAAATCGATGGGTCCGGGGCTTAGGGAATTTCTCATATGCCACAAAACCGCTGAAGCTCCTGTTCAAAAATCATGCTCCGAAATCAACTTTTTTCATCTCAGGGATTCATTTTGGGACGGTAACTAAAATTTAAAGCAAAAATAGGGGCACTTTTAAAATGTTCATTTTTGACCAAAATCGATGGGTCCGGGGCTTAGGGAATTTCTCATATGCCCCAAAACTGTTGAAGCTCCTGTTCAAAAATCATGCTCTGAAATCAACTTTTTTCATCTCAGGGATTCATTTTGGGATGGTAACTAAAGTTTAAAGCAGAAATAGGGGCACTTTTAAAATTTTCATTTTTGACCAAAATCGATGGGTCCGGGGCTTAGGGAATTTCTCATATGCCGCAAAACCGTTGAAGCTCCTGTTCAAAAATCATGCTCCGAAATCAACTTTTTTCATCTCAGGGATTCATTTTGGGATGGTAACTAAAGTTTAAAGCAGAAATAGGGGCACTTTTAAAATTTTCATTTTTGTCCAAAATCGATGAGTCCGGGGCTTAGGGAATTTCTCATATGCCACAAAACCATTGAAGCTTCTGTTCAAAAATCATGCTCTGAAATCAACTTTTTTCATCTCAGGGATTCATTTTGGGATGGTAACTAAAGTTTAAAGCAGAAATAGGGGCACTTTTAAAATTTTAATTTTTGACCAAAATCGATGGGTCCAGGCTTAGGGAATTTCTCATATGCCACAAAACCGTTGAAGCTCCTGTTCAAAAATCATGCTCTGAAATCAACTTTTTTCATCTCAGGGATACATTTTGGGATGGTAACTAAAGTTTAAAGCAGAAATAGGGGCACTTTTAAAATTTTCATTTTTGACCAAAATCGATGGGTCCGGGGCTTAGGGAATTTCTCATATGCCACAAAACCGTTGAAGCTCCTGTTCAAAAATCATGCTCTGAAATCAACTTTTTTCATCTCAGGGATTCATTTTGGGATGGTAACTAAAGTTTAAAGCAGAAATAGCGGCACTTTTAAAATTTTCATTTTTGACTAAAATCGATGGGTCCGGGGCTTAGGGAATTTCTCATATGCCCCAAAACCGTTGAAGCTCCTGTTCAAAAATCATGCTCCGAAATCAACTTTTTTCATCTCAGGGATTAATTTTGGGATGGTAACTAAAGTTTAAAGCAGAAATAGGGGCACTTTTAAAATTTTCATTTTTGACCAAAATAGATGGGTCCGGGGCTTAGGGAAATTCTCATATGCCCCAAAACCGTTGAAGCTCCTGTTCAAAAATCATGCTCTGAAATAAACTTTTTTCATCTCAGGGATTCATTTTGGGATGGTAACTAAAGTTTAAAGCAGAAATAGGGGCACTTTTAAAATTTTCATTTTTGACCAAAATTGATGAGTCCGGGGCTTAGGGAATTTCTCATATGCCACAAAACCGTTGAAGCTCCTGTTCAAAAATCATGCTCTGAAATCAACTTTTTTCATCTCAGGGATTCATTTTGGGATGGTAACTAAAGTTTAAAGCAGAAATAGGGGCACTTTTAAAATTTTCATTTTTGACCAAAATCGATGGGTCCAGGGCTTAGGGAATTTCTCATATGCCACAAAACCGTTGAAGCTCCTGTTCAAAAATCATGCTCTGAAATCAACTTTTTTCATCTCAGGGATACATTTTGGGATGGTAACTAAAGTTTAAAGCAGAAATAGGGGCACTTTTAAAATTTTCATATTTGACCAAAATCGATGGGTCCAGGGCTTAGGGAATTTCTCATATGCCACAAAACCGTTGAAGCTCCTGTTCAAAAATCATGCTCCGAAATCAACTTTTTTCATCTCAGGGATTCATTTTGGGATGGTAACTAAAGTTTAAAGCAGAAATAGGGGCACTTTTAAAATTTTCATTTTTGACCAAAATCGATGGGTCCGGGGCTTAGGGAATTTCTCATATGCCACAAAACCGCTGAAGCTCCTGTTAAAAAATCATGCTCCGAAATCAACTTTTTTCATCTCAGGGATTCATTTTGGGATGGTAACTAAAATTTAAAGCAAAAATAGGGGCACTTTTAAAATTTTCATTTTTGACCAAAATCGATGGGTCCGGGGCTTAGGGAATTTCTCATATGCCCCAAAACTGTTGAAGCTCCTGTTCAAAAATCATGCTCTGAAATCAACTTTTTTCATCTCAGGGATTCATTTTGGGATGGTAACTAAAGTTTAAAGCAGAAATAGGGGCACTTTTAAAATTTTCATTTTTGACCAAAATCGAAGGGGCCGGGGCTTAGGGAATTTCTCATATGCCGCAAAACCGTTGAAGCTCCTGTTCAAAAATCATGCTCCGAAATCAACTTTTTTCATCTCAGGGATTCATTTTGGGATGGTAACTAAAGTTTAAAGCAGAAATAGGGGCACTTTTAAAATTTTCATTTTTGTCCAAAATCGATGAGTCCGGGGCTTAGGGAATTTCTCATATGCCACAAAACCATTGAAGCTTCTGTTCAAAAATCATGCTCTGAAATCAACTTTTTTCATCTCAGGGATTCATTTTGGGATGGTAACTAAAGTTTAAAGCAGAAATAGGGGCACTTTTAAAATTTTCATTTTTGACCAAAATCGATGGGTCCAGGGCTTAGGGAATTTCTCATATGCCACAAAACCGTTGAAGCTCCTATTCAAAAATCATGCTCTGAAATCAACTTTTTTCATCTCAGGGATTCATTTTGGGATGGTAACTAAAGTTTAAAGCAGAAATAGGGGCACTTTTAAAATTTTCATTTTTGACTAAAATCGATGGGTCCGGGGCTTAGGGAATTTCTCATATGCCCCAAAACCGTTGAAGCTCCTGTTCAAAAATCATGCTCTGAAATCAACTTTTTTCATCTCAGGGATTCATTTTGGGATGGTAACTAAAGTTTAAAGCAGAAATAGGGGCACCTTTAAAATTTTCATTTTTGACCAAAATCGATGGGTCAGGGGCTTAGGGAATTTCTCACATGCCACAAAACCGTTGTAGCTCCTGTTCAAAAATCATGCTCTGAAATCAACTTTTTTCATCTCAGGGATTCATTTTGGGATGGTAACTAAAGTTTAAAGCAGAAATAGGGGCACTTTTAAAATTTTCATTTTTGACCAAAATTGATGGGTTCGGGGCTTAGGGAATTTCTCATATGCCCCAAAACCGTTGAAGCTCCTGTTCAAAAATCATGCTCCGAAATCAACTTTTTTCATCTCAGGGATTCATTTTGGGATGGTAACTAAAGTTTAAAGCAGAAATAGGGGCACTTTTAAAATTTTCATTTTTGACCAAAATCGATGGGTCCAGGGCTTAGGGAATTTCTCATATGCCGCAAAACCGTTGAAGCTCCTGTTCAAAAATCATGCTCCGAAATCAACTTTTTTCATCTCAGGGATTCATTTTGGGATGGTAACTAAAGTTTAAAGCAGAAATAGGGGCACTTTTAAAATTTTCATTTTTGACCAAAATCGATGAGTCCGGGGCTTAGGGAATTTCTCATATGCCACAAAACCGTTGAAGCTCCTGTTCAAAAATCATGCTCTGAAATCAACTTTTTTCATCTCAGGGATTCATTTTGGGATGGTAACTAAAGTTTAAAGCAGAAATAGGGGCACTTTTAAAATTTTCATTTTTGACCAAAATAGATGGGTCCAGGGCTTAGGGAATTTCTCATATGCCACAAAACCGTTGAAGCTCCTGTTCAAAAATCATGCTCTGAAATCAACTTTTTTCATCTCAGGGATTCATTTTGGGATGGTAACTAAAGTTTAAAGCAGAAATAGGGGCACTTTTAAAATTTTCATTTTTGACCAAAATCGATGGGTCCGGGGCTTAGGGAATTTCTCATATGCCACAAAACCGTTGAAGCTCCTGTTCAAAAATCATGCTCCGAAATCAACTTTTTTCATCTCAGGGATTCATTTTGGGATGGTAACTAAAGTTTAAAGCAGAAATAGGGGCACTTTTAAAATTTTCATTTTTGACCAAAATCGATGGGTCCGGGGCTTAGGGAATTTCTCATATGCCACAAAACCGTTGAAGCTCCTGTTCAAAAATCATGCTCCGAAATCAACTTTTTTCATCTCAGGGATTCATTTTGGGATGGTAACTAAAGTTTAAAGCAGAAATAGGGGCACTTTTAAAATTTTCATTTTTGACCAGAATCGATGGGTCCGGGGCTTAGGGAATTTCTCATATGCCACAAAACCGTTGAAGCTCCTGTTCAAAAATCATGCTCTGAAATCAACTTTTTTCATCTCAGGGATTCATTTTGGGATGGTAACTAAAGTTTAAAGCAGAAATAGGGGCACTTTTAATATTTTTATTTTTGACCAAAATCGATGGGTCCGGGGCTTAGGGAATTTCTCATATGCCCCAAAACCGTTGAATCTCCTGTTCACAAATCATGCTCTGAAATCAACTTTTTTCATCTCAGGGATTCATTTTGGGATGGTAACTAAAGTTTAAAGCAGAAATAGGGGCACTTTTAAAATTTTCATTTTTGACCAAAATCGATGGGTCCGGGGCTTAGGGAATTTCTCATATGCCACAAAACCGTTGAAGCTCCTGTTCAAAAATCATGCTCCGAAATCAACTTTTTTCATCTCAGGGATTCATTTTGGGATGGTAACTAAAGTTTAAAGCAGAAATAGGGGCACTTTTAAAATTTTCATTTTTGACCAAAATCGATGGGTCCGGGGCTTAGGGAATTTCTCATATGCCCCAAAACATTTGAAGCTCCTGTTCAAAAATCATGCTCCGAAATCAACTTTTTTCATCTCAGGGATTCATTTTGGGATGGTAACTAAAGTTTAAAGCAGAAATAGGGGCACTTTTAAAATTTTCATTTTTGACTAAAATCGATGGGTCCGGGGCTTAGGGAATTTCTCATATGCCACAAAACCGTTGAAGCTCCTGTTCAAAAATCATGCTCCGAAATCAACTTTTTTCATCTCAGGGATTCATTTTGGGATGGTAACTAAAGTTTAAAGCAGAAATAGGGGCACTTTTAATATTTTTATTTTTGACCAAAATCGATGGGTCCAGGGCTTAGGGAATTTCTCATATGCCCCAAAACCGTTGAATCTCCTGTTCACAAATCATGCTCTGAAATCAACTTTTTTCATCTCAGGGATTCATTTTGGGATGGTAACTAAAGTTTAAAGCAGAAATAGGGGCACTTTTAAAATTTTCATTTTTGACCAAAATCGATGGGTCCGGGGCTTAGGGAATTTCTCATATGCCACAAAACCGTTGAAGCTCCTGTTCAAAAATCATGCTCCGAAATCAACTTTTTTCATCTCAGGGATTCATTTTGGGATGGTAACTAAAGTTTAAAGCAGAAATAGGGGCACTTTTAAAATTTTCATTTTTGACCAAAATCGATGGGTCCGGGGCTTAGGGAATTTCTCATATGCCCCAAAACATTTGAAGCTCCTGTTCAAAAATCATGCTCCGAAATCAACTTTTTTCATCTCAGGGATTCATTTTGGGATGGTAACTAAAGTTTAAAGCAGAAATAGGGGCACTTTTAAAATTTTCATTTTTGACTAAAATCGATGGGTCCGGGGCTTAGGGAATTTCTCATATGCCACAAAACCGTTGAAGCTCCTGTTCAAAAATCATGCTCCGAAATCAACTTTTTTCATCTCAGGGATTCATTTTGGGATGGTAACTAAAGTTTAAAGCAGAAATAGGGGCACTTTTAATATTTTTATTTTTGACCAAAATCGATGGGTCCAGGGCTTAGGGAATTTCTCATATGCCCCAAAACCGTTGAATCTCCTGTTCACAAATCATGCTCTGAAATCAACTTTTTTCATCTCAGGGATTCATTTTGGGATGGTAACTAAAGTTTAAAGCAGAAATAGGGGCACTTTTAAAATTTTCATTTTTGACCAAAATCGATGGGTCCGGGGCTTAGGGAATTTCTCATATGCCCCAAAACCGTTGAAGCTCCTGTTCAAAAATCATGCTCCGAAATCAACTTTTTTCATCTCAGGGATTCATTTTGGGATGGTAACTAAAGTTTAAAGCAGAAATAGGGGCACTTTTAAAATTTTCATTTTTGACCAAAATCGATGGGTCCGGGGCTTAGGGAATTTCTCATATGCCCCAAAACCGTTGAATCTCCTGTTCACAAATCATGCTCTGAAATCAACTTTTTTCATCTCAGGGATTCATTTTGGGATGGTAACTAAAGTTTAAAGCAGAAATAGTGGCACTTTTAAAATTTTCATTTTAGACCAAAATCGATGGGTCCAGGGCTTAGGGAATTTCTCATATGCCGCAAAACCGTTGAAGCTCCTGTTCAAAAATCATGCTCCGAAATCAACTTTTTTCATCTCAGGGATTCATTTTGGGATGGTAACTAAAGTTTAAAGCAGAAATAGGGGCACTTTTAAAATTTTCATTTTTGACCTAAATCGATGAGTCCGGGGCTTAGGGAATTTCTCATATGCCACAAAACCGTTGAAGCTCCTGTTCAAAAATCATGCTCTGAAATCAACTTTTTTCATCTCAGGGATTCATTTTGGGATGGTAACTAAAGTTTAAAGCAGAAATAGGGGCACTTTTAAAATTTTCATTTTTGACCAAAATAGATGGGTCCAGGGCTTAGGGAATTTCTCATATGCCACAAAACCGTTGAAGCTCCTGTTCAAAAATCATGCTCTGAAATCAACTTTTTTCATCTCAGGGATTCATTTTGGGATGGTAACTAAAGTTTAAAGCAGAAATAGGGGCACTTTTAAAATTTTCATTTTTGACCAAAATCGATGGGTCCGGGGCTTAGGGAATTTCTCATATGCCACAAAACCGTTGAAGCTCCTGTTCAAAAATCATGCTCCGAAATCAACTTTTTTCATCTCAGGGATTCATTTTGGGATGGTAACTAAAGTTTAAAGCAGAAATAGGGGCACTTTTAAAATTTTCATTTTTGACCAAAATCGATGGGTCCGGGGCTTAGGGAATTTCTCATATGCCACAAAACCGTTGAAGCTCCTGTTCAAAAATCATGCTCCGAAATCAACTTTTTTCATCTTAGGGATTCATTTTGGGATGGTAACTAAAGTTTAAAGCAGAAATAGGGGCACTTTTAAAATTTTCATTTTTGACCAGAATCGATGGGTCCGGGGCTTAGGGAATTTCTCATATGCCACAAAACCGTTGAAGCTCCTGCTCAAAAATCATGCTCCGAAATAAACTTTTTTCCTCTCAGGGATTCATTTTGGGATGGTAACTAAAGTTTAAAGCAGAAATAGGGGCACTTTTAAAATTTTCATTTTTGACCAAAATCGATGGGTCCGGGGCTTAGGGAATTTCTCATATGCCACAAAACCGTTGAAGCTCCTGTTCAAAAATCATGATCCGAAATCAACTTTTTTCATCTCAGGGATTCATTTGGAGATGGTAACTAAAGTTTAAAACAGAAATAGGGGCACTTTTAAAATTTTCATTTTTGACCAAAATCGATGGGTCCGGGGCTTAGGGAAATTCTCATATGCCCCAAAACCGTTGAAGCTCCTGTTCAAAAATCATGCTCTGAAATCAACTTTTTTCATCTCAGGGATTCATTTTGGGATGGTAACTAAAGTTTAAAGCAGAAATAGGGGCACTTTTAAAATTTTCATTTTTGACCAAAATAGATGGGTCCAGGGCTTAGGGAATTTCTCATATGCCACAAAACCGTTGAAGCTCCTGTTCAAAAATCATGCTCTGAAATCAACTTTTTTCATCTCAGGGATACATTTTGGGATGGTAACTAAAGTTTAAAGCAGAAATAGGGGCACTTTTAAAATTTTCATTTTTGACCAAAATCGATGGGTCCGGGGCTTAGGGAATTTCTCATATGCCACAAAACCGTTGAAGCTCCTGTTCAAAAATCATGCTCCGAAATCAACTTTTTTCATCTCAGGGATTCATTTTGGGATGGTAACTAAAGTTTAAAGCAGAAATAGGGGCACTTTTAAAATTTTCATTTTTGACCAGAATCGATGGGTCCGGGGCTTAGGGAATTTCTCATATGCCCCAAAACTGTTGAAGCTCCTGTTCAAAAATCATGCTCTGAAATCAACTTTTTTCATCTCAGGGATTCATTTTGGGATGGTAACTAAAGTTTAAAACAGAAATAGGGGCACTTTTAAAATTTTCATTTTTGACCAAAATCGATGGGTCCGGGGCTTAGGGAAATTCTCATATGCCCCAAAACCGTTGAAGCTCCTGTTCAAAAATCATGCTCTGAAATCAACTTTTTTCATCTCAGGGATTCATTTTGGGATGGTAACTAAAGTTTAAAGCAGAAATAGGGGCACTTTTAAAATTTTCATTTTTGACCAAAATAGATGGGTCCAGGGCTTAGGGAATTTCTCATATGCCACAAAACCGTTGAAGCTCCTGTTCAAAAATCATGCTCTGAAATCAACTTTTTTCATCTCAGGGATACATTTTGGGATGGTAACTAAAGTTTAAAGCAGAAATAGGGGCACTTTTAAAATTTTCATTTTTGACCAAAATCGATGGGTCCGGGGCTTAGGGAATTTCTCATATGCCACAAAACCGTTGAAGCTCCTGTTCAAAAATCATGCTCCGAAATCAACTTTTTTCATCTCAGGGATTCATTTTGGGATGGTAACTAAAGTTTAAAGCAGAAATAGGGGCACTTTTAAAATTTTCATTTTTGACCAGAATCGATGGGTCCGGGGCTTAGGGAATTTCTCATATGCCACAAAACCGTTGAAGCTCCTGTTCAAAAATCATGCTCTGAAATCAACTTTTTTCATCTCAGGGATTCATTTTGGGATGGTAACTAAAGTTTAAAGCAGAAATAGGGGCACTTTTAATATTTTTATTTTTGACCAAAATCGATGGGTCCGGGGCTTAGGGAATTTCTCATATGCCCCAAAACCGTTGAATCTCCTGTTCACAAATCATGCTCTGAAATCAACTTTTTTCATCTCAGGGATTCATTTTGGGATGGTAACTAAAGTTTAAAGCAGAAATAGGGGCACTTTTAAAATTTTCATTTTTGACCAAAATCGATGGGTCCGGGGCTTAGGGAATTTCTCATATGCCCCAAAACCGTTGAAGCTCCTGTTCAAAAATCATACTCCGAAATCAACTTTTTTCATCTCAGGGATTCATTTTGGGATGGTAACTAAAGTTTAAAGCAGAAATAGGGGCACTTTTAAAATTTTCATTTTTGACCAAAATCGATGGGTCCGGGGCTTAGGGAATTTCTCATATGCCCCAAAACCTTTGAAGCTCCTGTTCAAAAATCATGATCCGAAAACAACTTTTTTCATCTCAGGGATTCATTTTGGGATGGTAACTAAAGTTTAAAGCAGAAATAGGGGCACTTTTAAAATTTTCATTTTTGACCAAAATCGATGGGTCCGGGGCTTAGGGAATTTCTCATATGCCCCAAAACCGTTGAATCTCCTGTTCACAAATCATGCTCTGAAATCAACTTTTTTCATCTCAGGGATTCATTTTGGGATGGTAACTAAAGTTTAAAGCAGAAATAGGGGCACTTTTAAAATTTTCATTTTTGACCAAAATCGATGGGTCCGGGGCTTAGGGAATTTCTCATATGCCCCAAAACCGTTGAATCTCCTGTTCACAAATCATGCTCTGAAATCAACTTTTTTCATCTCAGGGATTCATTTTGTGATGGTAACTAAAGTTTAAAGCAGAAATAGGGGCACTTTTAAAATTTTCATTTTAGACCAAAATCGATGGGTCCGGGGCTTAGGGAATTTCTCATATGCCACAAAACCGTTGAAGCTCCTGTTTAAAAATCATGCTCCGAAATCAACTTTTTTCATCTTAGGGATTCATTTTGGGATGGTAACTAAAGTTTAAAGCAGAAATAGGGGCACTTTTAAAATTTTCATTTTTGACCAGAATCGATGGGTCCGGGGCTTAGGGAATTTCTCATATGCCACAAATCCGTTGAAGCTCCTGCTCAAAAATCATGCTCCGAAATAAACTTTTTTCCTCTCAGGGATTCATTTTGGGATGGTAACTAAAGTTTAAAGCAGAAATAGGGGCACTTTTAAAATTTTCATTTTTGACCAAAATCGATGGGTCCGGGGCTTAGGGAATTTCTCATATGCCACAAAACCGTTGAAGCTCCTGTTCAAAAATCATGATCCGAAATCAACTTTTTTCATCTCAGGGATTCATTTGGAGATGGTAACTAAAGTTTAAAGCAGAAATAGGGGCACTTTTAAAATTTTCATTTTTGACCAAAATCGATGGGTCCGGGGCTTAGGGAATTTCTCATATGCCCCAAAACCGTTGAAGCTCCTGTTCAAAAATCATGCTCCGAAATCAACTTTTTTCATCTCAGGGATTCATTTTGGGATGGTAACTAAAGTTTAAAGCAGAAATAGGGGCACTTTTACAATTTTCATTTTTGACTAAAATCGATGGGTCTGGGGCTCAGGGAATTTCTCATATGCCCCAAAACCGTTGAAGCTCCTGTTCAAAAATCATGCTCCGAAATCAACTTTTTTCATCTCAGGGATTCATTTTGGGATGGTAACTAAAGTTTAAAGCAGAAATAGGGGCACTTTTAAAATTTTCATTTTTGACCAAAATCGATGGGTCTGGGGCTTAGGGAATTTCTCATATGCCACAAAACCGTTGAAGCTCCTGTTCAAAAATCATGATCCGAAATCAACTTTTTTCATCTCAGGGATTCATTTGGAGATGGTAACTAAAGTTTAAAGCAGAAATAGGGGCACTTTTAAAATTTTCATTTTTGACCAAAATCGATGGGTCCGGGGCTTAGGGAATTTCTCATATGCCCCAAAACCGTTGAAGCTCCTGTTCAAAAATCATGCTCCGAAATCAACTTTTTTCATCTCAGGGATTCATTTTGGGATGGTAACTAAAGTTTAAAGCAGAAATAGGGGCACTTTTACTATTTTCATTTTTGACTAAAATCGATGGGTCTGGGGCTCAGGGAATTTCTCATATGCCCCAAAACCGTTGAAGCTCCTGTTCAAAAATCATGCTCCGAAATCAACTTTTTTCATCTCAGGTATTCATTTTGGGACGGTAACTAAAGTTTAAAGCAGAAATAGGGGCACTTTTAAAATTTTTATTTTTGACCAAAATCGATGGGTCCGGTGCTCAGGGAATTTCTCATATGCCACAAAACCGTTGAAGCTCCTGTTCAAAAATCATGTCCGAAATCAACTTTTTTCATCTCAGGGATTCATTTTGGGATGGTAACTAAAGTTTAAAGCAGAAATAGGGGCACTTTAAAATTTTCATTTTTGACCAAAATCGATGGGTCCGGGGCTTAGGGAATTTCTCATATGCCCCAAAACCGTTGAAGCTCCTGTTCAAAAATCATGCTCCGAAATCAACTTTTTTCATCTCAGGGATTCATTTTGGGATGGTAACTAAAGTTTAAAGCAGAAATAGGGGCACTTTTAAAATTTTCATTTTTGACCAAAATCGATGAGTCCGGGGCTTAGGGAATTTCTCATATGCCACAAAACCGTTGAAGCTCCTGTTCAAAAATCATGCTCTGAAATCAACTTTTTTCATCTCAGGGATTCATTTTGGGATGGTAACTAAAGTTTAAAGCAGAAATAGGGGCACTTTTAAAATTTTCATTTTTGACCAAAATCGATGGGTCCGGGGCTTAGGGAAATTCTCATATGCCCCAAAACCGTTGAAGCTCCTGTTCAAAAATCATGCTCTGAAATCAACTTTTTTCATCTCAGGGATTCATTTTGGGATGGTAACTAAAGTTTAAAGCAGAAATAGGGGCACTTTTAAAATTTTCATTTTTGACTAAAATCGATGGGTCCAGGGCTTAGGGAATTTCTCATATGCCCCAAAACCGTTGAAGCTCCTGTTCAAAAATCATGCTCCGAAATCAACTTTTTTCATCTCAGGGATTCATTTTGGGATGGTAACTAAAGTTTAAAGCAGAAATAGGGGCACTTTTAAAATTTTCATTTTTGACCAAAATAGATGGGTCCGGGGCTTAGGGAAATTCTCATATGCCCCAAAACCGTTGAAGCTCCTGTTCAAAAAAAATCATGCTCTGAAATCAACTTTTTTCATCTCAGGGATTCATTTTGGGATGGTAACTAAAGTTTAAAGCAGAAATAGGGGCACTTTTAAAATTTTCATTTTTGACCAAAATCGATGAGTCCGGGGCTTAGGGAATTTCTCATATGCCACAAAACCGTTGAAGCTCCTGTTCAAAAATCATGCTCTGAAATCAACTTTTTTCATCTCAGGGATTCATTTTGGGATGGTAACTAAAGTTTAAAGCAGAAATAGGGGCACTTTTAAAATTTTCATTTTTGACCAAAATCGATGGGTCCAGGGCTTAGGGAATTTCTCATATGCCACAAAACCGTTGAAGCTCCTGTTCAAAAATCATGCTCTGAAATCAACTTTTTTCATCTCAGGGATACATTTTGGGATGGTAACTAAAGTTTAAAGCAGAAATAGGGGCACTTTTAAAATTTTCATATTTGACCAAAATCGATGGGTCCAGGGCTTAGGGAATTTCTCATATGCCACAAAACCGTTGAAGCTCCTGTTCAAAAATCATGCTCCGAAATCAACTTTTTTCATCTCAGGGATTCATTTTGGGATGGTAACTAAAGTTTAAAGCAGAAATAGGGGCACTTTTAAAATTTTCATTTTTGACTAAAATCGATGGGTCCGGGGCTTAGGGATTTCTCATATGCCGCAAAACCGTTGAAGCTCCTGTTCAAAAATCATGCTCCAAAATCAACTTTTTTCATCTCAGGGATTCATTTTGGGATGGTAAGTAAAGTTTAAAGCAGAAATAGGGGCACTTTTAAAATTTTCATTTTTGACCAAAATCGATGGGTCCGGGGCTTAGGGAATTTCTCATATGCCACAAAACCGCTGAAGCTCCTGTTCAAAAATCATGCTCCGAAATCAACTTTTTTCATCTCAGGGATTCATTTTGGGACGGTAACTAAAATTTAAAGCAAAAATAGGGGCACTTTTAAAATGTTCATTTTTGACCAAAATCGATGGGTCCGGGGCTTAGGGAATTTCTCATATGCCCCAAAACTGTTGAAGCTCCTGTTCAAAAATCATGCTCTGAAATCAACTTTTTTCATCTCAGGGATTCATTTTGGGATGGTAACTAAAGTTTAAAGCAGAAATAGGGGCACTTTTAAAATTTTCATTTTTGACCAAAATCGATGGGTCCGGGGCTTAGGGAATTTCTCATATGCCGCAAAACCGTTGAAGCTCCTGTTCAAAAATCATGCTCCGAAATCAACTTTTTTCATCTCAGGGATTCATTTTGGGATGGTAACTAAAGTTTAAAGCAGAAATAGGGGCACTTTTAAAATTTTCATTTTTGTCCAAAATCGATGAGTCCGGGGCTTAGGGAATTTCTCATATGCCACAAAACCATTGAAGCTTCTGTTCAAAAATCATGCTCTGAAATCAACTTTTTTCATCTCAGGGATTCATTTTGGGATGGTAACTAAAGTTTAAAGCAGAAATAGGGGCACTTTTAAAATTTTAATTTTTGACCAAAATCGATGGGTCCAGGGCTTAGGGAATTTCTCATATGCCACAAAACCGTTGAAGCTCCTGTTCAAAAATCATGCTCTGAAATCAACTTTTTTCATCTCAGGGATACATTTTGGGATGGTAACTAAAGTTTAAAGCAGAAATAGGGGCACTTTTAAAATTTTCATTTTTGACCAAAATCGATGGGTCCGGGGCTTAGGGAATTTCTCATATGCCACAAAACCGTTGAAGCTCCTGTTCAAAAATCATGCTCTGAAATCAACTTTTTTCATCTCAGGGATTCATTTTGGGATGGTAACTAAAGTTTAAAGCAGAAATAGCGGCACTTTTAAAATTTTCATTTTTGACTAAAATCGATGGGTCCGGGGCTTAGGGAATTTCTCATATGCCCCAAAACCGTTGAAGCTCCTGTTCAAAAATCATGCTCCGAAATCAACTTTTTTCATCTCAGGGATTAATTTTGGGATGGTAACTAAAGTTTAAAGCAGAAATAGGGGCACTTTTAAAATTTTCATTTTTGACCAAAATAGATGGGTCCGGGGCTTAGGGAAATTCTCATATGCCCCAAAACCGTTGAAGCTCCTGTTCAAAAATCATGCTCTGAAATAAACTTTTTTCATCTCAGGGATTCATTTTGGGATGGTAACTAAAGTTTAAAGCAGAAATAGGGGCACTTTTAAAATTTTCATTTTTGACCAAAATCGATGAGTCCGGGGCTTAGGGAATTTCTCATATGCCACAAAACCGTTGAAGCTCCTGTTCAAAAATCATGCTCTGAAATCAACTTTTTTCATCTCAGGGATTCATTTTGGGATGGTAACTAAAGTTTAAAGCAGAAATAGGGGCACTTTTAAAATTTTCATTTTTGACCAAAATCGATGGGTCCAGGGCTTAGGGAATTTCTCATATGCCACAAAACCGTTGAAGCTCCTGTTCAAAAATCATGCTCTGAAATCAACTTTTTTCATCTCAGGGATACATTTTGGGATGGTAACTAAAGTTTAAAGCAGAAATAGGGGCACTTTTAAAATTTTCATATTTGACCAAAATCGATGGGTCCAGGGCTTAGGGAATTTCTCATATGCCACAAAACCGTTGAAGCTCCTGTTCAAAAATCATGCTCCGAAATCAACTTTTTTCATCTCAGGGATTCATTTTGGGATGGTAACTAAAGTTTAAAGCAGAAATAGGGGCACTTTTAAAATTTTCATTTTTGACCAAAATCGATGGGTCCGGGGCTTAGGGAATTTCTCATATGCCACAAAACCGCTGAAGCTCCTGTTAAAAAATCATGCTCCGAAATCAACTTTTTTCATCTCAGGGATTCATTTTGGGATGGTAACTAAAATTTAAAGCAAAAATAGGGGCACTTTTAAAATTTTCATTTTTGACCAAAATCGATGGGTCCGGGGCTTAGGGAATTTCTCATATGCCCCAAAACTGTTGAAGCTCCTGTTCAAAAATCATGCTCTGAAATCAACTTTTTTCATCTCAGGGATTCATTTTGGATGGTAACTAAAGTTTAAAGCAGAAATAGGGGCACTTTTAAAATTTTCATTTTTGACCAAAATCGAAGGGGCCGGGGCTTAGGGAATTTCTCATATGCCGCAATACCGTTGAAGCTCCTGTTCAAAAATCATGCTCCGAAATCAACTTTTTTCATCTCAGGGATTCATTTTGGGATGGTAACTAAAGTTTAAAGCAGAAATAGGGGCACTTTTAAAATTTTCATTTTTGTCCAAAATCGATGAGTCCGGGGCTTAGGGAATTTCTCATATGCCACAAAACCATTGAAGCTTCTGTTCAAAAATCATGCTCTGAAATCAACTTTTTTCATCTCAGGGATTCATTTTGGGATGGTAACTAAAGTTTAAAGCAGAAATAGGGGCACTTTTAAAATTTTCATTTTTGACCAAAATCGATGGGTCCAGGGCTTAGGGAATTTCTCATATGCCACAAAACCGTTGAAGCTCCTATTCAAAAATCATGCTCTGAAATCAACTTTTTTCATCAGGGATTCATTTTGGGATGGTAACTAAAGTTTAAAGCAGAAATAGGGGCACTTTTAAAATTTTCATTTTTGACTAAAATCGATGGGTCCGGGGCTTAGGGAATTTCTCATATGCCCCAAAACCGTTGAAGCTCCTGTTCAAAAATCATGCTCTGAAATCAACTTTTTTCATCTCAGGGACTCATTTTGGGATGGTAACTAAAGTTTAAAGCAGAAATAGGGGCACTTTTAAAATTTTCATTTTTGACCAAAATTGATGGGTTCGGGGCTTAGGGAATTTCTCATATGCCCCAAAACCGTTGAAGCTCCTGTTCAAAAATCATGCTCCGAAATCAACTTTTTTCATCTCAGGGATTCATTTTGGGATGGTAACTAAAGTTTAAAGCAGAAATAGGGGCACTTTTAAAATTTTCATTTTTGACCAAAATCGATGGGTCCAGGGCTTAGGGAATTTCTCATATGCCGCAAAACCGTTGAAGCTCCTGTTCAAAAATCATGCTCCGAAATCAACTTTTTTCATCTCAGGGATTCATTTTGGGATGGTAACTAAAGTTTAAAGCAGAAATAGGGGCACTTTTAAAATTTTCATTTTTGACCAAAATCGATGAGTCCGGGGCTTAGGGAATTTCTCATATGCCACAAAACCGTTGAAGCTCCTGTTCAAAAATCATGCTCTGAAATCAACTTTTTTCATCTCAGGGATTCATTTTGGGATGGTAACTAAAGTTTAAAGCAGAAATAGGGGCACTTTTAAAATTTTCATTTTTGACCAAAATAGATGGGTCCAGGGCTTAGGGAATTTCTCATATGCCACAAAACCGTTGAAGCTCCTGTTCAAAAATCATGCTCTGAAATCAACTTTTTTCATCTCAGGGATTCATTTTGGGATGGTAACTAAAGTTTAAAGCAGAAATAGGGGCACTTTTAAAATTTTCATTTTTGACCAAAATCGATGGGTCCGGGGCTTAGGGAATTTCTCATATGCCACAAAACCGTTGAAGCTCCTGTTCAAAAATCATGCTCCGAAATCAACTTTTTTCATCTCAGGGATTCATTTTGGGATGGTAACTAAAGTTTAAAGCAGAAATAGGGGCACTTTTAAAATTTTCATTTTTGACCAAAATCGATGGGTCCGGGGCTTAGGGAATTTCTCATATGCCACAAAACCGTTGAAGCTCCTGTTCAAAAATCATGCTCCGAAATCAACTTTTTTCATCTCAGGGATTCATTTTGGGATGGTAACTAAAGTTTAAAGCAGAAATAGGGGCACTTTTAAAATTTTCATTTTTGACCAGAATCGATGGGTCCGGGGCTTAGGGAATTTCTCATATGCCACAAAACCGTTGAAGCTCCTGTTCAAAAATCATGCTCTGAAATCAACTTTTTTCATCTCAGGGATTCATTTTGGGATGGTAACTAAAGTTTAAAGCAGAAATAGGGGCACTTTTAATATTTTTATTTTTGACCAAAATCGATGGGTCCGGGGCTTAGGGAATTTCTCATATGCCCCAATACCGTTGAATCTCCTGTTCACAAATCATGCTCTGAAATCAACTTTTTTCATCTCAGGGATTCATTTTGGGATGGTAACTAAAGTTTAAAGCAGAAATAGGGGCACTTTTAAAATTTTCATTTTTGACCAAAATCGATGGGTCCGGGGCTTAGGGAATTTCTCATATGCCACAAAACCGTTGAAGCTCCTGTTCAAAAATCATGCTCCGAAATCAACTTTTTTCATCTCAGGGATTCATTTTGGGATGGTAACTAAAGTTTAAAGCAGAAATAGGGGCACTTTTAAAATTTTCATTTTTGACCAAAATCGATGGGTCCGGGGCTTAGGGAATTTCTCATATGCCCCAAAACATTTGAAGCTCCTGTTCAAAAATCATGCTCCGAAATCAACTTTTTTCATCTCAGGGATTCATTTTGGGATGGTAACTAAAGTTTAAAGCAGAAATAGGGGCACTTTTAAAATTTTCATTTTTGACCAAAATCGATGGGTCCGGGGCTTAGGGAATTTCTCATATGCCCCAAAACCGTTGAATCTCCTGTTCACAAATCATGCTCTGAAATCAACTTTTTTCATCTCAGGGATTCATTTTGGGATGGTAACTAAAGTTTAAAGCAGAAATAGTGGCACTTTTAAAATTTTCATTTTAGACCAAAATCGATGGGTCCAGGGCTTAGGGAATTTCTCATATGCCGCAAAACCGTTGAAGCTCCTGTTCAAAAATCATGCTCCGAAATCAACTTTTTTCATCTCAGGGATTCATTTTGGGATGGTAACTAAAGTTTAAAGCAGAAATAGGGGCACTTTTAAAATTTTCATTTTTGACCAAAATCGATGGGTCCGGGGCTTAGGGAATTTCTCATATGCCCCAAAACCTTTGAAGCTCCTGTTCAAAAATCATGCTCCGAAAACAACTTTTTTCATCTCAGGGATTCATTTTGGGATGGTAACTAAAGTTTAAAGCAGAAATAGGGGCACTTTTAAAATTTTCATTTTTGACCAAAATCGATGGGTCCGGGGCTTAGGGAATTTCTCATATGCCCCAAAACCGTTGAATCTCCTGTTCACAAATCATGCTCTGAAATCAACTTTTTTCATCTCAGGGATTCATTTTGGGATGGTAACTAAAGTTTAAAGCAGAAATAGGGGCACTTTTAAAATTTTCATTTTTGACCAAAATCGATGGGTCCGGGGCTTAGGGAATTTCTCATATGCCCCAAAACCGTTGAATCTCCTGTTCACAAATCATGCTCTGAAATCAACTTTTTTCATCTCAGGGATTCATTTTGTGATGGTAACTAAAGTTTAAAGCAGAAATAGGGGCACTTTTAAAATTTTCATTTTAGACCAAAATCGATGGGTCCGGGGCTTAGGGAATTTCTCATATGCCACAAAACCGTTGAAGCTCCTGTTTAAAAATCATGCTCCGAAATCAACTTTTTTCATCTTAGGGATTCATTTTGGGATGGTAACTAAAGTTTAAAGCAGAAATAGGGGCACTTTTAAAATTTTCATTTTTGACCAGAATCGATGGGTCCGGGGCTTAGGGAATTTCTCATATGCCACAAATCCGTTGAAGCTCCTGCTCAAAAATCATGCTCCGAAATAAACTTTTTTCCTCTCAGGGATTCATTTTGGGATGGTAACTAAAGTTTAAAGCAGAAATAGGGGCACTTTTAAAATTTTCATTTTTGACCAAAATCGATGGGTCCGGGGCTTAGGGAATTTCTCATATGCCACAAAACCGTTGAAGCTCCTGTTCAAAAATCATGATCCGAAATCAACTTTTTTCATCTCAGGGATTCATTTGGAGATGGTAACTAAAGTTTAAAGCAGAAATAGGGGCACTTTTAAAATTTTCATTTTTGACCAAAATCGATGGGTCCGGGGCTTAGGGAATTTCTCATATGCCCCAAAACCGTTGAATCTCCTGTTCACAAATCATGCTCTGAAATCAACTTTTTTCATCTCAGGGATTCATTTTGGGATGGTAACTAAAGTTTAAAGCAGAAATAGGGGCACTTTTAAAATTTTCATTTTTGACCAAAATCGATGGGTCCGGGGCTTAGGGAATTTCTCATATGCCCCAAAACCGTTGAATCTCCTGTTCACAAATCATGCTCTGAAATCAACTTTTTTCATCTCAGGGATTCATTTTGGGATGGTAACTAAAGTTTAAAGCAGAAATAGGGGCACTTTTAAAATTTTCATTTTTGACCAAAATCGATGGGTCCGGGGCTTAGGGAATTTCTCATATGCCCCAAAACCGTTGAATCTCCTGTTCACAAATCATGCTCTGAAATCAACTTTTTTCATCTCAGGGATTCATTTTGTGATGGTAACTAAAGTTTAAAGCAGAAATAGGGGCACTTTTAAAATTTTCATTTTAGACCAAAATCGATGGGTCCGGGGCTTAGGGAATTTCTCATATGCCACAAAACCGTTGAAGCTCCTGTTTAAAAATCATGCTCCGAAATCAACTTTTTTCATCTTAGGGATTCATTTTGGGATGGTAACTAAAGTTTAAAGCAGAAATAGGGGCACTTTTAAAATTTTCATTTTTGACCAGAATCGATGGGTCCGGGGCTTAGGGAATTTCTCATATGCCACAAATCCGTTGAAGCTCCTGCTCAAAAATCATGCTCCGAAATAAACTTTTTTCCTCTCAGGGATTCATTTTGGGATGGTAACTAAAGTTTAAAGCAGAAATAGGGGCACTTTTACAATTTTCATTTTTGACCAAAATCGATGGGTCCGGGGCTTAGGGAATTTCTCATATGCCCCAAAACCGTTGAAGCTCCTGTTCAAAAATCATGATCCGAAATCAACTTTTTTCATCTCAGGGATTCATTTGGAGATGGTAACTAAAGTTTAAAGCAGAAATAGGGGCACTTTTAAAATTTTCATTTTTGACCAAAATCGATGGGTCCGGGGCTTAGGGAATTTCTCATATGCCCCAAAACCGTTGAAGCTCCTGTTCAAAAATCATGCTCCGAAATCAACTTTTTTCATCTCAGGGATTCATTTTGGGATGGTAACTAAAGTTTAAAGCAGAAATAGGGGCACTTTTAAAATTTTTATTTTTGACCAAAATCGATGGGTCCGGGGCTTAGGGAAATTCTCATATGCCACAAAACCGTTGAAGCTCCTGTTCAAAAATCATGTCCGAAATCAACTTTTTTCATCTCAGGGATTCATTTTGGGATGGTAACTAAAGTTTAAAGCAGAAATAGGGGCACTTTTAAAATTTTCATTTTTGACCAAAATCGATGGGTCCGGGGCTTAGGGAATTTCTCATATGCCCCAAAACCGTTGAAGCTCCTGTTCAAAAATCATGCTCCGAAATCAACTTTTTTCATCTCAGGGATTCATTTTGGGATGGTAACTAAAGTTTAAAGCAGAAATAGGGGCACTTTTAAAATTTTCATTTTTGACCAAAATCGATGAGTCCGGGGCTTAGGGAATTTCTCATATGCCACAAAACCGTTGAAGCTCCTGTTCAAAAATCATGATCCGAAATCAACTTTTTTCATCTCAGGGATTCATTTGGAGATGGTAACTAAAGTTTAAAGCAGAAATAGGGGCACTTTTAAAATTTTTATTTTTGACCAAAATCGATGGGTCCGGTGCTCAGGGAATTTCTCATATGCCACAAAACCGTTGAAGCTCCTGTTCAAAAATCATGTCCGAAATCAACTTTTTTCATCTCAGGGATTCATTTTGGGATGGTAACTAAAGTTTAAAGCAGAAATAGGGGCACTTTTAAAATTTTCATTTTTGACCAAAATCGATGGGTCCGGGGCTTAGGGAATTTCTCATATGCCCCAAAACCGTTGAAGCTCCTGTTCAAAAATCATGCTCCGAAATCAACTTTTTTCATCTCAGGGATTCATTTTGGGATGGTAACTAAAGTTTAAAGCAGAAATAGGGGCACTTTTAAAATTTTCATTTTTGACCAAAATCGATGAGTCCGGGGCTTAGGGAATTTCTCATATGCCACAAAACCGTTGAAGCTCCTGTTCAAAAATCATGCTCTGAAATCAACTTTTTTCATCTCAGGGATTCATTTTGGGATGGTAACTAAAGTTTAAAGCAGAAATAGGGGCACTTTTAAAATTTTCATTTTTGACCAAAATCGATGGGTCCGGGGCTTAGGGAAATTCTCATATGCCCCAAAACCGTTGAAGCTCCTGTTCAAAAATCATGCTCTGAAATCAACTTTTTTCATCTCAGGGATTCATTTTGGGATGGTAACTAAAGTTTAAAGCAGAAATAGGGGCACTTTTAAAATTTTCATTTTTGACTAAAATCGATGGGTCCAGGGCTTAGGGAATTTCTCATATGCCCCAAAACCGTTGAAGCTCCTGTTCAAAAATCATGCTCCGAAATCAACTTTTTTCATCTCAGGGATTCATTTTGGGATGGTAACTAAAGTTTAAAGCAGAAATAGGGGCACTTTTAAAATTTTCATTTTTGACCAAAATAGATGGGTCCGGGGCTTAGGGAAATTCTCATATGCCCCAAAACCGTTGAAGCTCCTGTTCAAAAATCATGCTCTGAAATCAACTTTTTTCATCTCAGGGATTCATTTTGGGATGGTAACTAAAGTTTAAAGCAGAAATAGGGGCACTTTTAAAATTTTCATTTTTGACCAAAATCGATGAGTCCGGGGCTTAGGGAATTTCTCATATGCCACAAAACCGTTGAAGCTCCTGTTCAAAAATCATGCTCTGAAATCAACTTTTTTCATCTCAGGGATTCATTTTGGGATGGTAACTAAAGTTTAAAGCAGAAATAGGGGCACTTTTAAAATTTTCATTTTTGACCAAAATCGATGGGTCCAGGGCTTAGGGAATTTCTCATATGCCACAAAACCGTTGAAGCTCCTGTTCAAAAATCATGCTCTGAAATCAACTTTTTTCATCTCAGGGATACATTTTGGGATGGTAACTAAAGTTTAAAGCAGAAATAGGGGCACTTTTAAAATTTTCATATTTGACCAAAATCGATGGGTCCAGGGCTTAGGGAATTTCTCATATGCCACAAAACCGTTGAAGCTCCTGTTCAAAAATCATGCTCCGAAATCAACTTTTTTCATCTCAGGGATTCATTTTGGGATGGTAACTAAAGTTTAAAGCAGAAATAGGGGCACTTTTAAAATTTTCATTTTTGACTAAAATCGATGGGTCCGGGGCTTAGGGATTTCTCATATGCCGCAAAACCGTTGAAGCTCCTGTTCAAAAATCATGCTCCAAAATCAACTTTTTTCATCTCAGGGATTCATTTTGGGATGGTAAGTAAAGTTTAAAGCAGAAATAGGGGCACTTTTAAAATTTTCATTTTTGACCAAAATCGATGGGTCCGGGGCTTAGGGAATTTCTCATATGCCACAAAACCGCTGAAGCTCCTGTTCAAAAATCATGCTCCGAAATCAACTTTTTTCATCTCAGGGATTCATTTTGGGACGGTAACTAAAATTTAAAGCAAAAATAGGGGCACTTTTAAAATGTTCATTTTTGACCAAAATCGATGGGTCCGGGGCTTAGGGAATTTCTCATATGCCCCAAAACTGTTGAAGCTCCTGTTCAAAAATCATGCTCTGAAATCAACTTTTTTCATCTCAGGGATTCATTTTGGGATGGTAACTAAAGTTTAAAGCAGAAATAGGGGCACTTTTAAAATTTTCATTTTTGACCAAAATCGATGGGTCCGGGGCTTAGGGAATTTCTCATATGCCGCAAAACCGTTGAAGCTCCTGTTCAAAAATCATGCTCCGAAATCAACTTTTTTCATCTCAGGGATTCATTTTGGGATGGTAACTAAAGTTTAAAGCAGAAATAGGGGCACTTTTAAAATTTTCATTTTTGTCCAAAATCGATGAGTCCGGGGCTTAGGGAATTTCTCATATGCCACAAAACCATTGAAGCTTCTGTTCAAAAATCATGCTCTGAAATCAACTTTTTTCATCTCAGGGATTCATTTTGGGATGGTAACTAAAGTTTAAAGCAGAAATAGGGGCACTTTTAAAATTTTAATTTTTGACCAAAATCGATGGGTCCAGGGCTTAGGGAATTTCTCATATGCCACAAAACCGTTGAAGCTCCTGTTCAAAAATCATGCTCTGAAATCAACTTTTTTCATCTCAGGGATACATTTTGGGATGGTAACTAAAGTTTAAAGCAGAAATAGGGGCACTTTTAAAATTTTCATTTTTGACCAAAATCGATGGGTCCGGGGCTTAGGGAATTTCTCATATGCCACAAAACCGTTGAAGCTCCTGTTCAAAAATCATGCTCTGAAATCAACTTTTTTCATCTCAGGGATTCATTTTGGGATGGTAACTAAAGTTTAAAGCAGAAATAGCGGCACTTTTAAAATTTTCATTTTTGACTAAAATCGATGGGTCCGGGGCTTAGGGAATTTCTCATATGCCCCAAAACCGTTGAAGCTCCTGTTCAAAAATCATGCTCCGAAATCAACTTTTTTCATCTCAGGGATTAATTTTGGGATGGTAACTAAAGTTTAAAGCAGAAATAGGGGCACTTTTAAAATTTTCATTTTTGACCAAAATAGATGGGTCCGGGGCTTAGGGAAATTCTCATATGCCCCAAAACCGTTGAAGCTCCTGTTCAAAAATCATGCTCTGAAATAAACTTTTTTCATCTCAGGGATTCATTTTGGGATGGTAACTAAAGTTTAAAGCAGAAATAGGGGCACTTTTAAAATTTTCATTTTTGACCAAAATCGATGAGTCCGGGGCTTAGGGAATTTCTCATATGCCACAAAACCGTTGAAGCTCCTGTTCAAAAATCATGCTCTGAAATCAACTTTTTTCATCTCAGGGATTCATTTTGGGATGGTAACTAAAGTTTAAAGCAGAAATAGGGGCACTTTTAAAATTTTCATTTTTGACCAAAATCGAAGGGGCCGGGGCTTAGGGAATTTCTCATATGCCGCAAAACCGTTGAAGCTCCTGTTCAAAAATCATGCTCCGAAATCAACTTTTTTCATCTCAGGGATTCATTTTGGGATGGTAACTAAAGTTTAAAGCAGAAACAGGGGCACTTTTAAAATTTTCATTTTTGTCCAAAATCGATGAGTCCGGGGCTTAGGGAATTTCTCATATGCCACAAAACCATTGAAGCTTCTGTTCAAAAATCATGCTCTGAAATCAACTTTTTTCATCTCAGGGATTCATTTTGGGATGGTAACTAAAGTTTAAAGCAGAAATAGGGGCACTTTTAAAATTTTCATTTTTGACCAAAATCGATGGGTCCAGGGCTTAGGGAATTTCTCATATGCCACAAAACCGTTGAAGCTCCTATTCAAAAATCATGCTCTGAAATCAACTTTTTTCATCTCAGGGATTCATTTTGGGATGGTAACTAAAGTTTAAAGCAGAAATAGGGGCACTTTTAAAATTTTCATTTTTGACTAAAATCGATGGGTCCGGGGCTTAGGGAATTTCTCATATGCCCCAAAACCGTTGAAGCTCCTGTTCAAAAATCATGCTCTGAAATCAACTTTTTTCATCTCAGGGATTCATTTTGGGATGGTAACTAAAGTTTAAAGCAGAAATAGGGGCACCTTTAAAATTTTCATTTTTGACCAAAATCGATGGGTCAGGGGCTTAGGGAATTTCTCACATGCCACAAAACCGTTGTAGCTCCTGTTCAAAAATCATGCTCTGAAATCAACTTTTTTCATCTCAGGGATTCATTTTGGGATGGTAACTAAAGTTTAAAGCAGAAATAGGGGCACTTTTAAAATTTTCATTTTTGACCAAAATTGGTGGGTTCGGGGCTTAGGGAATTTCTCATATGCCCCAAAACCGTTGAAGCTCCTGTTCAAAAATCATGCTCCGAAATCAACTTTTTTCATCTCAGGGATTCATTTTGGGATGGTAACTAAAGTTTAAAGCAGAAATAGGGGCACTTTTAAAATTTTCATTTTTGACCAAAATCGATGGGTCCAGGGCTTAGGGAATTTCTCATATGCCGCAAAACCGTTGAAGCTCCTGTTCAAAAATCATGCTCCGAAATCAACTTTTTTCATCTCAGGGATTCATTTTGGGATGGTAACTAAAGTTTAAAGCAGAAATAGGGGCACTTTTAAAATTTTCATTTTTGACCAAAATAGATGGGTCCAGGGCTTAGGGAATTTCTCATATGCCACAAAACCGTTGAAGCTCCTGTTCAAAAATCATGCTCTGAAATCAACTTTTTTCATCTCAGGGATTCATTTTGGGATGGTAACTAAAGTTTAAAGCAGAAATAGGGGCACTTTTAAAATTTTCATTTTTGACCAAAATCGATGGGTCCGGGGCTTAGGGAATTTCTCATATGCCACAAAACCGTTGAAGCTCCTGTTCAAAAATCATGCTCCGAAATCAACTTTTTTCATCTCAGGGATTCATTTTGGGATGGTAACTAAAGTTTAAAGCAGAAATAGGGGCACTTTTAAAATTTTCATTTTTGACCAAAATCGATGGGTCCGGGGCTTAGGGAATTTCTCATATGCCACAAAACCGTTGAAGCTCCTGTTCAAAAATCATGCTCCGAAATCAACTTTTTTCATCTCAGGGATTCATTTTGGGATGGTAACTAAAGTTTAAAGCAGAAATAGGGGCACTTTTAAAATTTTCATTTTTGACCAGAATCGATGGGTCCGGGGCTTAGGGAATTTCTCATATGCCACAAAACCGTTGAAGCTCCTGTTCAAAAATCATGCTCTGAAATCAACTTTTTTCATCTCAGGGATTCATTTTGGGATGGTAACTAAAGTTTAAAGCAGAAATAGGGGCACTTTTAATATTTTTATTTTTGACCAAAATCGATGGGTCCGGGGCTTAGGGAATTTCTCATATGCCCCAAAACCGTTGAATCTCCTGTTCACAAATCATGCTCTGAAATCAACTTTTTTCATCTCAGGGATTCATTTTGGGATGGTAACTAAAGTTTAAAGCAGAAATAGGGGCACTTTTAAAATTTTCATTTTTGACCAAAATCGATGGGTCCGGGGCTTAGGGAATTTCTCATATGCCACAAAACCGTTGAAGCTCCTGTTCAAAAATCATGCTCCGAAATCAACTTTTTTCATCTCAGGGATTCATTTTGGGATGGTAACTAAAGTTTAAAGCAGAAATAGGGGCACTTTTAAAATTTTCATTTTTGACCAAAATCGATGGGTCCGGGGCTTAGGGAATTTCTCATATGCCCCAAAACATTTGAAGCTCCTGTTCAAAAATCATGCTCCGAAATCAACTTTTTTCATCTCAGGGATTCATTTTGGGATGGTAACTAAAGTTTAAAGCAGAAATAGGGGCACTTTTAAAATTTTCATTTTTGACCAAAATCGATGGGTCCGGGGCTTAGGGAATTTCTCATATGCCCCAAAACCGTTGAATCTCCTGTTCACAAATCATGCTCTGAAATCAACTTTTTTCATCTCAGGGATTCATTTTGGGATGGTAACTAAAGTTTAAAGCAGAAATAGGGGCACTTTTAAAATTTTCATTTTTGACCAAAATCGATGGGTCCGGGGCTTAGGGAATTTCTCATATGCCCCAAAACCGTTGAATCTCCTGTTCACAAATCATGCTCTGAAATCAACTTTTTTCATCTCAGGGATTCATTTTGGGATGGTAACTAAAGTTTAAAGCAGAAATAGTGGCACTTTTAAAATTTTCATTTTAGACCAAAATCGATGGGTCCAGGGCTTAGGGAATTTCTCATATGCCGCAAAACCGTTGAAGCTCCTGTTCAAAAATCATGCTCCGAAATCAACTTTTTTCATCTCAGGGATTCATTTTGGGATGGTAACTAAAGTTTAAAGCAGAAATAGGGGCACTTTTAAAATTTTCATTTTTGACCAAAATCGATGAGTCCGGGGCTTAGGGGATTTCTCATATGCCACAAAACCGTTGAAGCTCCTGTTCAAAAATCATGCTCTGAAATCAACTTTTTTCATCTCAGGGATTCATTTTGGGATGGTAACTAAAGTTTAAAGCAGAAATAGGGGCACTTTTAAAATTTTCATTTTTGACCAAAATAGATGGGTCCAGGGCTTAGGGAATTTCTCATATGCCACAAAACCGTTGAAGCTCCTGTTCAAAAATCATGCTCTGAAATCAACTTTTTTCATCTCAGGGATTCATTTTGGGATGGTAACTAAAGTTTAAAGCAGAAATAGGGGCACTTTTAAAATTTTCATTTTTGACCAAAATCGATGGGTCCGGGGCTTAGGGAATTTCTCATATGCCACAAAACCGTTGAAGCTCCTGTTCAAAAATCATGCTCCGAAATCAACTTTTTTCATCTCAGGGATTCATTTTGGGATGGTAACTAAAGTTTAAAGCAGAAATAGGGGCACTTTTAAAATTTTCATTTTTGACCAAAATCGATGGGTCCGGGGCTTAGGGAATTTCTCATATGCCACAAAACCGTTGAAGCTCCTGTTCAAAAATCATGCTCTGAAATCAACTTTTTTCATCTCAGGGATTCATTTTGGGATGGTAACTAAAGTTTAAAGCAGAAATAGGGGCACTTTTAAAATTTTCATTTTTGACCAGAATCGATGGGTCCGGGGCTTAGGGAATTTCTCATATGCCACAAAACCGTTGAAGCTCCTGTTCAAAAATCATGCTCTGAAATCAACTTTTTTCATCTCAGGGATTCATTTTGGGATGGTAACTAAAGTTTAAAGCAGAAATAGGGGCACTTTTAAAATTTTCATTTTTGACCAAAATCGATGGGTCCGGGGCTTAGGGAATTTCTCATATGCCCCAAAACCTTTGAAGCTCCTGTTCAACAATCATGCTCCGAAATCAACTTTTTTCATCTCAGGGATTCATTTTGGGATGGTAACTAAAGTTTAAAGCAGAAATAGGGGCACTTTTAAAATTTTCATTTTTGACCAAAATCGATGGGTCCGGGGCTTAGGGAATTTCTCATATGCCCCAAAACCGTTGAATCTCCTGTTCACAAATCATGCTCTGAAATCAACTTTTTTCATCTCAGGGATTCATTTTGGGATGGTAACTAAAGTTTAAAGCAGAAATAGGGGCACTTTTAAGATTTTCATTTTTGACCAAAATCGATGGGTCCGGGCTTAGGGAATTTCTCACATGCCCCAAAACATTTGAAGCTCCTGTTCAAAAATCATGCTCCGAAATCAACTTTTTTCATCTCAGGGATTCATTTTGGGATGGTAACTAAAGTTTAAAGCAGAAATAGGGGCACTTTTAAAATTTTCATTTTTGACCAAAATCGATGGGTCCGGGGCTTAGGGAATTTCTCATATGCCCCAAAACCGTTGAATCTCCTGTTCACAAATCATGCTCTGAAATCAACTTTTTTCATCTCAGGGATTCATTTTGGGATGGTAACTAAAGTTTAAAGCAGAAATAGGGGCACTTTTAAAATTTTAATTTTTGACCAAAATCGATGGGTCCGGGGCTTAGGGAATTTCTCATATGCCCCAAAACCGTTGAATCTCCTGTTCACAAATCATGCTCTGAAATCAACTTTTTTCATCTCAGGGATTCATTTTGGGATGGTAACTAAAGTTTAAAGCAGAAATAGGGGCACTTTTAAAATTTTAATTTTAGACCAAAATCGATGGGTCCGGGGCTTAGGGAATTTCTCATATGCCCCAAAACCGTTGAATCTCCTGTTCACAAATCATGCTCTGAAATCAACTTTTTTCATCTCAGGGATTCATTTTGGGATGGTAACTAAAGTTTAAAGCAGAAATAGTGGTACTTTTAAAATTTTCATTTTAGAACAAAATCGATGGGTCCAGGGCTTAGGGAATTTCTCATATGCCGCAAAACCGTTGAAGCTCCTGTTCAAAAATCATGCTCCGAAATCAACTTTTTTCATCTCAGGGATTCATTTTGGGATGGTAACTAAAGTTTAAAGCAGAAATAGGGGCACTTTTAAAATTTTCATTTTTGACCAGAATCGATGGGTCCGGGGCTTAGGGAATTTCTCATATGCCACAAAACCGTTGAAGCTCCTGTTCAAAAATCATGCTCTGAAATCAACTTTTTTCATCTCAGGGATTCATTTTGGGATGGTAACTAAAGTTTAAAGCAGAAATAGGGGCACTTTTAATATTTTTATTTTTGACCAAAATCGATGGGTCCGGGGCTTAGGGAATTTCTCATATGCCCCAAAACCGTTGAATCTCCTGTTCACAAATCATGCTCTGAAATCAACTTTTTTCATCTCAGGGATTCATTTTGGGATGGTAACTAAAGTTTAAAGCAGAAATAGTGGCACTTTTAAAATTTTCATTTTAGAACAAAATCGATGGGTCCAGGGCTTAGGGAATTTCTCATATGCCGCAAAACCGTTGAAGCTCCTGTTCAAAAATCATGCTCCGAAATCAACTTTTTTCATCTCAGGGATTCATTTTGGGATGGTAACTAAAGTTTAAAGCAGAAATAGGGGCACTTTTAAAATTTTCATTTTTGACCAGAATCGATGGGTCCGGGGCTTAGGGAATTTCTCATATGCCACAAAACCGTTGAAGCTCCTGTTCAAAAATCATGCTCTGAAATCAACTTTTTTCATCTCAGGGATTCATTTTGGGATGGTAACTAAAGTTTAAAGCAGAAATAGGGGCACTTTTAATATTTTTATTTTTGACCAAAATCGATGGGTCCGGGGCTTAGGGAATTTCTCATATGCCCCAAAACCGTTGAATCTCCTGTTCACATATCATGCTCTGAAATCAACTTTTTTCATCTCAGGGATTCATTTTGGGATGGTAACTAAAGTTTAAAGCAGAAATAGGGGCACTTTTAAAATTTTCATTTTTGACCAAAATCGATGGGTCCGGGGCTTAGGGAATTTCTCATATGCCCCAAAACATTTGAAGCTCCTGTTCAAAAATCATGCTCCGAAATCAACTTTTTTCATCTCAGGGATTCATTTTGGGATGGTAACTAAAGTTTAAAGCAGAAATAGGGGCACTTTTAAAATTTTCATTTTTGACCAAAATCGATGGGTCCGGGGCTTAGGGAATTTCTCATATGCCCCAAAACCGTTGAATCTCCTGTTCACAAATCATGCTCTGAAATCAACTTATTTCATCTCAGGGATTCATTTTGGGATGGTAACTAAAGTTTAAAGCAGAAATAGGGGCACTTTTAAAATTTTAATTTTTGACCAAAATCGATGGGTCCGGGGCTTAGGGAATTTCTCATATGCCCCAAAACCGTTGAATCTCCTGTTCACAAATCATGCTCTGAAATCAACTTTTTTCATCTCAGGGATTCATTTTGGGATGGTAACTAAAGTTTAAAGAAGAAATAGTGGCACTTTTAAAATTTTCATTTTAGAACAAAATCGATGGGTCCAGGGCTTAGGGAATTTCTCATATGCCGCAAAACCGTTGAAGCTCCTGTTCAAAAATCATGCTCCGAAATCAACTTTTTTCATCTCAGGGATTCATTTTGGGATGGTAACTAAAGTTTAAAGCAGAAATAGGGGCACTTTTAAAATTTTCATTTTTGACCAAAATCGATGAGTCCGGGGCTTAGGGAATTTCTCATATGCCACAAAACCGTTGAATCTCCTGTTCACAAATCATGCTCTGAAATCAACTTTTTTCATCTCAGGGATTCATTTTGGGATGGTAACTAAAGTTTAAAGCAGAAATAGGGGCACTTTTAAAATTTTCATTTTTGACCAAAATCGATGGGTCCGGGGCTTAGGGAATTTCTCATATGCCCCAAAACCGTTGAAGCTCCTGTTCAAAAATCATGCTCCGAAATCAACTTTTTTCATCTCAGGGATTCATTTTGGGATGGTAACTAAAGTTTAAAGCAGAAATAGGGGCACTTTTAAAATTTTCATTTTTGACCAAAATCGATGGGTCCGGGGCTTAGGGAATTTCTCATATGCCCCAAAACATTTGAAGCTCCTGTTCAAAAATCATGCTCCGAAATCAACTTTTTTCATCTCAGGGATTCATTTTGGGATGGTAACTAAAGTTTAAAGCAGAAATAGGGGCACTTTTAAAATTTTCATTTTTGACCAAAATCGATGGGTCCGGGGCTTAGGGAATTTCTCATATGCCCCAAAACCGTTGAATCTCCTGTTCACAAATCATGCTCTGAAATCAACTTTTTTCATCTCAGGGATTCATTTTGGGATGGTAACTAAAGTTTAAAGCAGAAATAGGGGCACTTTTAAAATTTTAATTTTTGACCAAAATCGATGGGTCCGGGGCTTAGGGAATTTCTCATATGCCCCAAAACCGTTGAATCTCCTGTTCACAAATCATGCTCTGAAATCAACTTTTTTCATCTCAGGGATTCATTTTGGGATGGTAACTAAAGTTTAAAGCAGAAATAGGGGCACTTTTAAAATTTTAATTTTAGACCAAAATCGATGGGTCCGGGGCTTAGGGAATTTCTCATATGCCCCAAAACCGTTGAATCTCCTGTTCACAAATCATGCTCCGAAATCAACTTTTTTCATCTCAGGGATTCATTTTGGGATGGTAACTAAAGTTTAAAGCAGAAATAGTGGCACTTTTAAAATTTTCATTTTAGAACAAAATCGATGGGTCCAGGGCTTAGGGAATTTCTCATATGCCGCAAAACCGTTGAAGCTCCTGTTCAAAAATCATGCTCCGAAATCAACTTTTTTCATCTCAGGGATTCATTTTGGGATGGTAACTAAAGTTTAAAGCAGAAATAGGGGCACTTTTAAAATTTTCATTTTTGACCAGAATCGATGGGTCCGGGGCTTAGGGAATTTCTCATATGCCACAAAACCGTTGAAGCTCCTGTTCACATATCATGCTCTGAAATCAACTTTTTTCATCTCAGGGATTCATTTTGGGATGGTAACTAAAGTTTAAAGCAGAAATAGGGGCACTTTTAACATTTTAATTTTTGACCAAAATCGATGGGTCCAGGGCTTAGGGAATTTCTCATATGCCGCAAAACCGTTGAAGCTCCTGTTCAAAAATCATGCTGCGAAATCAACTTTTTTCATCTCAGGGATTCATTTTGGGATGGTAACTAAAGTTTAAAGCAGAAATAGGGGCACTTTTAAAATTTTCATTTTTGACCAAAATCGATGAGTCCGGGGCTTAGGGAATTTCTCATATGCCACAAAACCGTTGAATCTCCTGTTCACAAATCATGCTCTGAAATCAACTTTTTTCATCTCAGGGATTCATTTTGGGATGGTAACTAAAGTTTAAAGCAGAAATAGGGGCACTTTTAAAATTTTCATTTTTGACCAAAATCGATGGGTCCGGGGCTTAGGGAATTTCTCATATGCCCCAAAACCGTTGAATCTCCTGTTCACAAATCATGCTCTGAAATCAACTTTTTTCATCTCAGGGATTCATTTTGGGATGGTAACTAAAGTTTAAAGCAGAAATAGGGGCACTTTTAAAATTTTCATTTTTGACCAAAATCGATGGGTCCGGGGCTTAGGGAATTTCTCATATGCCCCAAAACCGTTGAATCTCCTGTTCACAAATCATACTCTGAAATCAACTTTTTTCATCTCAGGGATTCATTTTGGGATGGTAACTAAAGTTTAAAGCAGAAATAGTGGCACTTTTAAAATTTTCATTTTAGACCAAAATCGATGGGTCCAGGGCTTAGGGAATTTCTCATATGCCGCAAAACCGTTGAAGCTCCTGTTCAAAAATCATGCTCCGAAATCAACTTTTTTCATCTCAGGGATTCATTTTGGGATGGTAACTAAAGTTTAAAGCAGAAATAGGGGCACTTTTAAAATTTTCATTTTTGACCAAAATCGATGAGTCCGGGGCTTAGGGAATTTCTCATATGCCACAAAACCGTTGAAGCTCCTGTTCAAAAATCATGCTCTGAAATCAACTTTTTTCATCTCAGGGATTCATTTTGGGATGGTAACTAAAGTTTAAAGCAGAAATAGGGGCACTTTTAAAATTTTCATTTTTGACCAAAATAGATGGGTCCAGGGCTTAGGGAATTTCTCATATGCCACAAAACCGTTGAAGCTCCTGTTCAAAAATCATGCTCTGAAATCAACTTTTTTCATCTCAGGGATTCATTTTGGGATGGTAACTAAAGTTTAAAGCAGAAATAGGGGCACTTTTAAAATTTTCATTTTTGACCAAAATCGATGGGTCCGGGGCTTAGGGAATTTCTCATATGCCGCAAAACCGTTGAAGCTCCTGTTCAAAAATCATGCTCCGAAATCAACTTTTTTCATCTCAGGGATTCATTTTGGGATGGTAACTAAAGTTTAAAGCAGAAATAGGGGCACTTTTAAAATTTTCATTTTTGACCAGAATCGATGGGTCCGGGGCTTAGGGAATTTCTCATATGCCACAAAACCGTTGAAGCTCCTGTTCAAAAATCATGCTCTGAAATCAACTTTTTTCATCTCAGGGATTCATTTTGGGATGGTAACTAAAGTTTAAAGCAGAAATAGGGGCACTTTTAATATTTTTATTTTTGACCAAAATCGATGGGTCCGGGGCTTAGGGAATTTCTCATATGCCCCAAAACCGTTGAATCTCCTGTTCACATATCATGCTCTGAAATCAACTTTTTTCATCTCAGGGATTCATTTTGGGATGGTAACTAAAGTTTAAAGCAGAAATAGGGGCACTTTTAAAATTTTCATTTTTGACCAAAATCGATGGGTCCGGGGCTTAGGGAATTTCTCATATGCCCCAAAACATTTGAAGCTCCTGTTCAAAAATCATGCTCCGAAATCAACTTTTTTCATCTCAGGGATTCATTTTGGGATGGTAACTAAAGTTTAAAGCAGAAATAGGGGCACTTTTAAAATTTTCATTTTTGACCAAAATCGATGGGTCCGGGGCTTAGGGAATTTCTCATATGCCCCAAAACCGTTGAATCTCCTGTTCACAAATCATGCTCTGAAATCAACTTTTTTCATCTCAGGGATTCATTTTGGGATGGTAACTAAAGTTTAAAGCAGAAATAGGGGCACTTTTAAAATTTTAATTTTTGACCAAAATCGATGGGTCCGGGGCTTAGGGAATTTCTCATATGCCCCAAAACCGTTGAATCTCCTGTTCACAAATCATGCTCTGAAATCAACTTTTTTCATCTCAGGGATTCATTTTGGGATGGTAACTAAAGTTTAAAGCAGAAATAGTGGCACTTTTAAAATTTTCATTTTAGAACAAAATCGATGGGTCCAGGGCTTAGGGAATTTCTCATATGCCGCAAAACCGTTGAAGCTCCTGTTCAAAAATCATGCTCCGAAATCAACTTTTTTCATCTCAGGGATTCATTTTGGGATGGTAACTAAAGTTTAAAGCAGAAATAGGGGCACTTTTAAAATTTTCATTTTTGACCAAAATCGATGAGTCCGGGGCTTAGGGAATTTCTCATATGCCACAAAACCATTGAATCTCCTGTTCACAAATCATGCTCTGAAATCAACTTTTTTCATTTCAGGGATTCATTTTGGGATGGTAACTAAAGTTTAAAGCAGAAATAGGGGCACTTTTAAAATTTTCATTTTTGACCAAAATCGATGGGTCCGGGGCTTAGGGAATTTCTCATATGCCCCAAAACCGTTGAAGCTCCTGTTCAAAAATCATGCTCCGAAATCAACTTTTTTCATCTCAGGGATTCATTTTGGGATGGTAACTAAAGTTTAAAGCAGAAATAGGGGCACTTTTAAAATTTTCATTTTTGACCAAAATCGATGGGTCCGGGGCTTAGGGAATATCTCATATGCCCCAAAACATTTGAAGCTCCTGTTCAAAAATCATGCTCCGAAATCAACTTTTTTCATCTCAGGGATTCATTTTGGGATGGTAACTAAAGTTTAAAGCAGAAATAGGGGCACTTTTAAAATTTTCATTTTTGACCAAAATCGATGGGTCCGGGGCTTAGGGAATTTCTCATATGCCCCAAAACCGTTGAATCTCCTGTTCACAAATCATGCTCTGAAATCAACTTTTTTCATCTCAGGGATTCATTTTGGGATGGTAACTAAAGTTTAAAGCAGAAATAGGGGCACTTTTAAAATTTTAATTTTTGACCAAAATCGATGGGTCCGGGGCTTAGGGAATTTCTCATATGCCCCAAAACCGTTGAATCTCCTGTTCACAAATCATGCTCTGAAATCAACTTTTTTCATCTCAGGGATTCATTTTGGGATGGTAACTAAAGTTTAAAGCAGAAATAGTGGCACTTTTAAAATTTTCATTTTAGAACAAAATCGATGGGTCCAGGGCTTAGGGAATTTCTCATATGCCGCAAAACCGTTGAAGCTCCTGTTCAAAAATCATGCTCCGAAATCAACTTTTTTCATCTCAGGGATTCATTTTGGGATGGTAACTAAAGTTTAAAGCAGAAATAGGGGCACTTTTAAAATTTTCATTTTTGACCAAAATCGATGAGTCCGGGGCTTAGGGAATTTCTCATATGCCACAAAACCGTTGAAGCTCCTGTTCAAAAATCATGCTCTGAAATCAACTTTTTTCATCTCAGGGATTCATTTTGGGATGGTAACTAAAGTTTAAAGCAGAAATAGGGGCACTTTTAAAATTTTCATTTTTGACCAAAATAGATGGGTCCAGGGCTTAGGGAATTTCTCATATGCCACAAAACCGTTGAAGCTCCTGTTTAAAAATCATGCTCTGAAATCAACTTTTTTCATCTCAGGGATTCATTTTGGGATGGTAACTAAAGTTTAAAGCAGAAATAGGGGCACTTTTAAAATTTTCATTTTTGACCAAAATCGATGGGTCCGGGGCTTAGGGAATTTCTCATATGCCACAAAACCGTTGAAGCTCCTGTTCAAAAATCATGCTCCGAAATCAACTTTTTTCATCTCAGGGATTCATTTTGGGATGGTAACTAAAGTTTAAAGCAGAAATAGGGGCACTTTTAAAATTTTCATTTTTGACCAAAATCGATGGGTCCGGGGCTTAGGGAATTTCTCATATGCCACAAAACCGTTGAAGCTCCTGTTCAAAAATCATGCTCTGAAATCAACTTTTTTCATCTCAGGGATTCATTTTGGGATGGTAACTAAAGTTTAAAGCAGAAATAGGGGCACTTTTAAAATTTTCATTTTTGACCAAAATTGATGGGTCCGGGGCTTAGGGAATTTCTCATATGCCCCAAAACCGTTGAAGCTCCTGTTCAAAAATCATGCTCCGAAATCAACTTTTTTCATCTCAGGGATTCATTTTGGGATGGTAACTAAAGTTTAAAGCAGAAATAGGGGCACTTTTAAAATTTTCATTTTTGACCAAAATCGATGGGTCCGGGGCTTAGGGAATTTCTCATATGCCCCAAAACCTTTGAAGCTCCTGTTCAAAAATCATGCTCCGAAATCAACTTTTTTCATCTCAGGGATTCATTTTGGGATGGTAACTAAAGTTTAAAGCAGAAATAGGGGCACTTTTAAAATTTTCATTTTTGACCAAAATCGATGGGTCCGGGGCTTAGGGAATTTCTCATACAGATGTAGCCACCTTTATCTTGAGTGGCCGCGGCGGTTGGCCCGTTCGACCATACGCAGCGCACTGTGGCGTAGCGAGGCGCGCATAGCCACAGAGAGGCTATCTAATCGCACGGAGACAGACATTTGACGTTTGGCGTTACCTTTACGTGTAATACCTGCGATCAGCCACCAGATGTCGCTTTTTACAATCACCACTGCGCATGCGTGTGGTCTCCCGTAAAATACAATACTGACATACATAATAAGGACTACTTTACTAAGGCGTCTCATTACGCTGCATACAGCAAATACTGTACTCATTACGCTGCATTATTTAATACAGTACTGTACAGTATATACAGTACGACACCGACGCAAATACAGTAGTACAGCATACAGTATATGATCCATCTACAATACTTTATGAATACTGTATGTGAGCGTCCGAGTCCCGCAGACAAAACACAGTACTGTAAAACCAGTAGTGTACACTGTCGCAAATGGATGTGTGTTACAAGTTCACTATTGCCTCTCAAGATTAGGAATTTTCTACAGTATGTTATCGTCTTAATCCCGTAGCCATTACAGCATAATCAAAACCAACGGATTTATACATTTGTCTGCGGCGAAGTGGTGAAGTGTTTCGCTTCCTATACTCAGAGTCCAGGGTTCGATTCCTTAAGTACTAATGCATGTTACTGTAGTTTTTTTCACACTTTATTATTTTTTTTATTCACCCCCACCTCGTGGCAGGCAGCAGTTGGGTATGGAATGAGAAATGGCATAAGCTGTGCAGGCTACGGGGCGATGCTGAAGGAGCGTCACAATCCCCTAGCCAAAATACACAGATACTGTAAGCGTATACTGTAAGATACTGTAAGCGTGAGATACTGTATTGAGCTAGGGGATTGTGATGCTCCTTCAGCATTGCCCCCTGAACTGTGAAATGTACAGTATGCCATATTGTATCTCACTACATATCCGAGCGCTGCCACGTGCTGGGAGTTCACGGTCGGCGGCCATTTTGTCAGGTTGCTAAGCGATCCAGCTCGGTATACCGTAATGTGCATAGACCTCGCTTATCCCAATGTAATTGAGCTAGGGGATTGTGACGCTCCTTCAGCATCGCCCCGTAGCCTGCACAGCTTATGCCATTTCTCATTCCATACCCAACTGCTGCCTGCCACGAGGTGGGGGTTCAGGAGGTGGGGGTTCATGGGTAGTGGTCGTTTTGACAGTGTGCTATGCGATTGAGTCCGGTGTACCGTAATACTGTATGCAATCCTACAGTAGCTTATCCCTCCCCTGTGTATTTTGGCTAGGGGATTGTGACGCTCCTTCAGCATTGCCCCCTGAACTGTGAAATGTATGCCATATTGTATCTCACTACATATCCGAGCGCTGCCACGTGCTGGGAGTTCACGGTCGGTGGCCATTTTGTCAGGTTGCTAAGCGATCCAGCTCGGTATACCGTAATGTGCATAGACCTCGCTTATCCCAATGTAATTGAGCTAGGGGATTGTGACGCTCCTTCAGCATTGCCCCCTGAACTGTGAAATGTATGCCATATTGTATCTCACTACATATCCGAGCGCTGCCACGTGCTGGGGGTTCACGGTCGGTGGCCATTTTTAGTGTGCATAGAACTCGCTTATCCACATAGGCCCCTGTGTTTTTAACTACTATATTGAGATGCACATTTCTAGGCCTACAGTATTTAATATACAGTAAGCAGCATTGTTGTTAGGCAATAATTGAAGAATTTACATACAGTACTGACATGTACTGTATGTAATGCTTGTACATCATGTCAGTCGACCCTTATGCTGTACACTACTGTAAGTCTCACAGGGCCCATGCACTTCCAAGGAGGGTTATTTACTGTACTGTATCTGTTTCATACAGGAAACTAATTGCAGTCCATAACACTGAAGTTGTATTTTCAGTACTGTACAGTATACAATACTTAAATTTGAACATCAGGTACTGGATAGTAAACATGTACAGTATTAACTTCTATCATAAAACTCTTATGCATTTTCAGATGTGTAAATTTTAGACTACAGTATTCACAAATGTTTTCTCTCCATACAGGAATTATAGTTGGACAACATGCCAGTAACTATCAACAAAACGATGAGCAAGATAATCGCCAACATGAAAAAAGAAAATAAAACCATCAAAGAGATCCATGCATGGCTCAAGGAAAGTGGCATTATAGTCACTTTAGAAACAGTGCGCTATCATGCATTCGAGAGAACAACGCCCAGATTTGTATTTCCTACAAAATGCACATGGTACGTACTGTACACTACTGTAATGTTTAAATGACTTGCTTTATACCATAAACAATTTTTTTGAAATAAAATAAAAACTTCATCAATTGTAACTGTGATTGTGCTGTTCATGAATTCATATTTTTCATACTGTATTGTACTGTAGGAGAGTGCAACAAATTGTGGAGGAACTAACTCGTGAGGATGATGAGCGTACTGCTCTGCAAATAAAACGAATTCTCCATTCCAAGTATGACCTGGACATATCGGCCACCAGCATCAGAAGGATGCGACGGAAAATGGGATGGACCTTTGGCGCAACAAGGTAAAATACTGAAAGCAGTATAAACCATACAGTAAATGCACTGTTAATAATCCCTTGATACGTGATATAATAATGCCATAAATCATTATACAGAGTGTGTACTTTATACTATATACAGTATGTGCGCTAGAATCCTGACTGCTGGTCATGCAAACCCAACCCATTGGTTTAACACAATGTACAGTACAGTACAATACTTTAGTTTACTTACCAAGTTGGGGAGAGGGCTTTTTCTCCCCTTCCTCATCCCCTTCCTCATCACTGTCAATAATCACTGAGTGGAAAATAAAAAAATATTATAAACAAAATACAGTAGAGTACAGTTACTACAAAATTGCACAGTAGTACAGTGCTACAGGAGGCAGAGATATATTCATAATACAGTAGGAGCAGAATGACTGTCCAGTGGTAGGGGACATACAGTACTGTACTGTGCCTGTATTTAACTCGTGTTGGAGGAGAGGCGATTTCGCACACAGAGGCGAAAAGGGGTCTTCACAGTGAGGGAAATACTGTACAGTACATGTTTGGAATTCCCTGCCTGAAAAGTAATAAAAGTGGACTTGGTCAATACTTTTAAGAATGGGCTTGTGAAAATCCTACTGTACTTACTATACTGTGGCGGCTCCGACGACTCAGAGTCCACGTAAGTGACATCTGTGTTGAATATAAAAAAAACAAAAAGAAAAGTCAATGGGATTTCTGCAATCAGGATACCGCTGTCGGTCACTTGACTGCTGGAATCCTGACCACTGGTCACGCAAACCCAAGCCATTGGTACTGTTAATAAATCAATGAATGTAGAATGTAGAGTACTGTACAGTAGATTACAATTCTTACCAGGCTGGCCTGAAGGCTCCCCCATTTCCTCCTCCTCTGTATCAATAACGAGGCGGTCTGTGTGTACAAGATAACAAGTATTGTAAAATAAAAAAATTACAGTAATACTGTAGGAAACTAGTGTGTCTGTAACAAAAATAATGATTACCACTTCCAGAGCTCTGCTGGTCAGACGGTGTTGGTGGTGGTGGTGGTGGTGGTGGTGGTGGTGGTGGTACTGTGAGAAAAAACAACAGTGCTGTAAGTGAAGGTGTCAATTTGAAACATGTACTGTACAGTATCCAGGACACATGTACAGTAGTGTAACAACGATGACAGTAGCACCAGAATTCTCGTTACACAATACCTGGCAGCGCAGCAGCAGGTGGTGGTGGTGGTGGTGGTGGTGGTGGTGGTACTGTGGGAAAAAAAATAACAGTACTGTAAGTGAAGCTGTCAATTGGAAACATGTACTGCACAGTATCCAGGACACATGTACAGTAGTGTAACAACGATGACAGTAGCACCAGAATTCTCGTTACACAATACCTGGCAGCGCAGCAGCAGGTGGTGGTGGTGGTGGTGGTGGTGGTGGTACTGTGGGAAAAAAAATAACAGTACTGTAAGTGAAGCTGTCAATTGGAAACATGTACTGCACAGTATCCAGGACACATGTACAGTAGTGTAACAACGATGACAGTAGCACCAGAATTCTCGTTACACAATACCTGGCAGCGCAGCAGCAGGTGGTGGTGGTGGTGGTGGTGGTGGTGGTGGTGGTGGTACTGTGGGAAAAAAAATAACAGTACTGTAAGTGAAGCTGTCAATTGGAAACATGTACTGCACAGTATCCAGGACACATGTACAGTAGTGTAACAACGATGACAGTAGCACCAGAATTCTCGTTACACAATACCTGGCAGCGCAGCAGCAGGTGGTGGTGGTGGTGGTGGTGGTGGTGGTGGTACTGTGGGAAAAAAAATAACAGTACTGTAAGTGAAGCTGTCAATTGGAAACATGTACTGCACAGTATCCAGGACACATGTACAGTAGTGTAACAACGATGACAGTAGCACCAGAATTCTCGTTACACAATACCTGGCAGCGCAGCAGCAGGTGGTGGTGGTGGTGGTGGTGGTGGTGGTGGTACTGTGGGAAAAAAAATAACAGTACTGTAAGTGAAGCTGTCAATTTGAAACATGTACTGCACAGTATCCAGGACCAAAAAGGGGTCCGGCCAATAAACAATCTGCATCAGAGAAGCAAGATACAGTATGCTTAAAGTATACAGTACTATATACTACAGTAGATCGCCAACAAACGTAAATTAACAAACAACTATCACTGGAATTTACCATCCTCATCCCGTAGCGAAGCACGGGTATTCAGCTATCTACAATGTTATTTATACTTTGTGTTTAATATTTACATTTAGTTTTGTAAACAGACATTCTTAACATTAACGGATTGCAGCGAGTTATCTGTGATGGTCAGGACAGGGGGTTGGGACTATAGAAATCACTATGTACTGTACACTACTGTATTTGACAATACTTACCAGCTTGGCGGCGCCTGTCCCGCCTCCTGTGACGTCGTGCTACCAGCCCTGTAAAAATATATATACAGTATAATGGCAGCATACTGTACAGCCAATGAAATTCAACATTGACAGCATCTTTATGACATCACAATAAATGGAATTGTTCATTCTAGTACCCTGCACCTAATCACTCAGGAGGGCATAGTGTACTGTACTGTCTTCAAAACTTAAGGGGCACATTTCTAAATGTGACAAACAGTACACTTACAGTATCGCTACAGTACAGTAGGTCCAGGGTATTAGACAGAACACTACCTTTATAGACATTGTAACACACATAAGCATTGCCCTTATAAACATTATGACACACATCAGCATGCAGCCCTCCCACCCTTAACCATCTCAGTACTGTTCATTACATTACAAATTGATTTCATGACAGATGATGCAGTACTCACCTGAATTCATCTTATTCACGTCATGTCACAGTAGTGCAGTTTATTCACGTCACAGTACTGTCCTTGATTCACGTTGTGTCACACAGTAGAGCACCGTATTCACGTCACAGTACTGTCCTTGATTCACGTTGTGTCACACAGTAGAGCACCGTATTCACGTCACAGTACTGTCCTTGATTCACGTTGTGTCACACAGTAGAGCACCTTATTCACGTCACAGTACTGTCCTTGATTCACGTTGTGTCACACAGTAGAGCACCGTATTCACGTCACAGTACTGTCCTTGATTCACGTTGTGTCACACAGTAGAGCACCTTATTCACGTTACTGTACGTCACAGTAGTGCAGTAGTATATCCACATTACGTCACAAAGTAGAGATCTGCCAGTCATGAACCTTATGCAAGAGTAATGCACGTCAGAACACATTAGGCCACTGTAACATCCCTTAGAATAATTTCTGCCAAAGTAACATCCCTTAGAACACTGTACTACATATCTGAAACACAAATTTCGGCACACTGCAATTAAACCACACAATGCACTGCACGACTGCGTGATATGACAAACTGCACATTTCCCTGCAAAATATGATACAATGTACACTACACAAAAAACTGCAATTACCACATGTGTATACAGTACACTGCACGACAGTGCTGGCCCTAGCCAGGTACAGATACAGCCGCAGTCACGCAAAATATAGGCATGCCGCATATCATTTTAATCAGCAGAAGCTGCTGGTGCCCCTAAGCATAGCAAATGCCCTAGGCATTTGCCTACTGTAGTTTGCCTATGCCTAAGGCCTGCTCTGCTGCACGATGTGATTCACTATGTATTACACTCACTGCACAATACCATATTCTGAATGTACACTGCATGACACGCTGCAATTACGCAGCACGATACACTGTGATACATTGCATATACTGTACACTGCATGATACTGTACACTGCACAATCGTAGACCACCTGGATTGTAAAGAACTACTGTACTGTATATACACAAGTTTAAAAAAATAACAATTGTTTTTGTAAAACGCATGTCGATCTTTTTCCATGTCAACTTAACGACCATGTCAACCTACAGTAACTGGTGTCAACCAATTTCAAAAGCCGCACCATCTAGGTCGACGCAAAAAAACAAATTGACCTTTTGACCCGGGTTAACGTTTGGTCCTTGTTTAACCATTTGTTTACCACAAATACTGTACAGTGCTGTATAGACCGGATACCTGCTGCTACAGCAGCCCCTGCTATAATGTACTGTACCTGTAACTACAGTAACTTAAAGTACAGTAATCTACAGTAATGTACTGTACTTACAATCCCTTATGGCCTGCAGGCGTCGTGGGGTCCGCCTCACGAGGTCACTCCACCTCCTCTGGAGAGACCTCACCGTTCTCCTCCGGTTGTAGGTCCGGAGGATATCCCTGCTGGCCCTCCGGTATGCCCTCACTTTCTCCTCGTTGCTGGCGAGAGTTCTGTCCCGCCAGCGAACGAGGAGACGCAGCTCACCAAGAGCATAGGGACGGTCCCGTGCAGCAGCCATAACCGTCCTTATGCTCAATGAGCGTCTCAGACGTCGTGCGCCTCAGACGTCGTGCGTCTCAGACGTCGTGCGGTCCAGGCATTCAACGTACAGTACTGTAGTTACTGTACTTTGTGACAGTTTCCCTTAGTTTTAAATATGCCCTTTCTTTGACCACAGTATTTTCCACTGTCTTGCCCTACGCCCTTCCCTCCTGGGAGCCTTCACAGTTCTTATGCAATACACAAATACCGAAGATGCACAGTCCGTCAGAATACACTCATTTCATTCCCGCTGTTTAGGTGCATTTAGCGTAAAGAATCGCTCCTGCAGATGTACTTTGATTTATGTGAAACCTGTGTGCATCCTTCCATTGACTGTCTTACAATGTAAATAAAATAATACAGTGCATTATTACAGAAAAAAAAAAAAAAAGAAAGAAAGCACATCAGGTCTCGAACCCTGGACTCCCAGCGAGGGAGGTGGGAGCCTTCACCCCTAGCCCACGACGCCTCATGAGAGATTTCCAATTTCATGTGTGAAAGTACTGCAAACAGCGCCCGGCCCCCGCCCCATTGCTGTTGGTTTATGCCTTAGAGGACTCGGACGCTCGCATTTGTAAAGCACGGTGTTTTCCTCCGCCTCCTGCTAGCCTGTTGCCCTTCCCCCATGGGAGCCTGCACAGATCATGCAGTAGACAGGGAGGGAATGCAGGTCATGTGCAATACACAAACGCCCACTGTAGTACTATTTTGCTCACTTACAGTACCGTACTGTACTGTAGGTTGCATTTAGCGTAAAGAATCGCTCCTGCAGATGTACTTTGATTTATGTGAAACCTGTGTGCATCCTTCCATTGGATGTACTGTATTGGAGATAATTTTTTTTTTTTAAAGTGAATGTCACGGGAACACATTAAAAATAAGGTTGGCACTTCCTTCCCATTGGTGTTGGTTTACAGTATGCCGTAGTGTACTCGGACGCTCATGTAATTGCATTTCAAAGGCACAGTATTTTCCATCGTCTCCCCCCTACCCCCATCGCCCTTCCCCCCTGGGGGCCTGCACAGGGAGGAAATTCAGGTCCTGTGCAATACACAAACGCTGAAGATCTACTGTACAGTACTGTTTTGCTCAGTTGGTAGCGTCAGAATACACTCATTTCATTCCCGCTGTTTAGGTGCATTTAGCGTAAAGAATCGCTCCTGCAGATGTACTTTGATTTATGTGAAACCTGTGTGCATCCTTCCATTGACTGTCTTACAATGTAAATAAAATAATACAGTGCATTATTACAGAAAAAAAAAAAAAAAAGAAAGAAAGCACATCAGGTCTCGAACCCTGGACTCCCAGCGAGGGAGGTGGGAGCCTTCACCCCTAGCCCACGACGCCTCATGAGAGATTTCCAATTTCATGTGTGAAAGTACTGCAAACAGCGCCCGGCCCCCGCCCCATTGCTGTTGGTTTATGCCTTAGAGGACTCGGACGCTCGCATTTGTAAAGCACGGTGTTTTCCTCCGCCTCCTGCTAGCCTGTTGCCCTTCCCCCATGGGAGCCTGCACAGATCATGCAGTAGACAGGGAGGGAATGCAGGTCATGTGCAATACACAAACGCCCACTGTAGTACTATTTTGCTCACTTACAGTACCGTACTGTACTGTAGGTTGCATTTAGCGTAAAGAATCGCTCCTGCAGATGTACTTTGATTTATGTGAAACCTGTGTGCATCCTTCCATTGGATGTACTGTATTGGAGATAATTTTTTTTTTTTTAAAGTGAATGTCACGGGAACACATTAAAAATAAGGTTGGCACTTCCTTCCCATTGGTGTTGGTTTACAGTATGCCGTAGTGTACTCGGACGCTCATGTAATTGCATTTCAAAGGCACAGTATTTTCCATCGTCTCCCCCCTACCCCCATCGCCCTTCCCCCCTGGGGGCCTGCACAGGGAGGAAATTCAGGTCCTGTGCAATACACAAACGCTGAAGATCTACTGTACAGTACTGTTTTGCTCAGTTGGTAGCGTCAGAATACACTCATTTCATTCCCGCTGTTTAGGTGCATTTAGCGTAAAGAATCGCTCCTGCAGATGTACTTTGATTTATGTGAAACCTGTGTGCATCCTTCCATTGACTGTCTTACAATGTAAATAAAATAATACAGTGCATTATTACAGAAAAAAAAAAAAAAAAGAAAGAAAGCACATCAGGTCTCGAACCCTGGACTCCCAGCGAGGGAGGTGGGAGCCTTCACCCCTAGCCCACGACGCCTCATGAGAGATTTCCAATTTCATGTGTGAAAGTACTGCAAACAGCGCCCGGCCCCCGCCCCATTGCTGTTGGTTTATGCCTTAGAGGACTCGGACGCTCGCATTTGTAAAGCACGGTGTTTTCCTCCGCCTCCTGCTAGCCTGTTGCCCTTCCCCCATGGGAGCCTGCACAGATCATGCAGTAGACAGGGAGGGAATGCAGGTCATGTGCAATACACAAACGCCCACTGTAGTACTATTTTGCTCACTTACAGTACCGTACTGTACTGTAGGTTGCATTTAGCGTAAAGAATCGCTCCTGCAGATGTACTTTGATTTATGTGAAACCTGTGTGCATCCTTCCATTGGATGTACTGTATTGGAGATAATTTTTTTTTTTTTAAAGTGAATGTCACGGGAACACATTAAAAATAAGGTTGGCACTTCCTTCCCATTGGTGTTGGTTTACAGTATGCCGTAGTGTACTCGGACGCTCATGTAATTGCATTTCAAAGGCACAGTATTTTCCATCGTCTCCCCCCTACCCCCATCGCCCTTCCCCCCTGGGGGCCTGCACAGGGAGGAAATTCAGGTCCTGTGCAATACACAAACGCTGAAGATCTACTGTACAGTACTGTTTTGCTCAGTTGGTAGCGTCAGAATACACTCATTTCATTCCCGCTGTTTAGGTGCATTTAGCGTAAAGAATCGCTCCTGCAGATGTACTTTGATTTATGTGAAACCTGTGTGCATCCTTCCATTGACTGTCTTACAATGTAAATAAAATAATACAGTGCATTATTACAGAAAAAAAAAAAAAAAAGAAAGAAAGCACATCAGGTCTCGAACCCTGGACTCCCAGCGAGGGAGGTGGGAGCCTTCACCCCTAGCCCACGACGCCTCATGAGAGATTTCCAATTTCATGTGTGAAAGTACTGCAAACAGCGCCCGGCCCCCGCCCCATTGCTGTTGGTTTATGCCTTAGAGGACTCGGACGCTCGCATTTGCTAGTCCTCCATTCCCATTATGCATTAGCGAACTCAGACGCTCATATATTTTAAAAGCACGGTGTTTATACATTGTACTGTACATTCTTCCTTTTACACAATTACTGTAGTTGCGTCTCCATACACATACTGTACAGTACTCCATACTTTTTTCCACCGCCTCCCGTTACGCCTACAGTATTGCCAGAGCTGTAGATCAATCCGCCGCTATACTGTACGATCGAAAGTACTGGATTAGTGGAGCATTAGCGACACAGTGGTGGAGATGTGTAATGCATGATGAGTATCTAGATCGTCTCAACGCGCCTGCCTGTGATGAAACTCAGCTATCGCATTAGCGTGGCTAGACGCCCGTCTCGGCGGAGAAACAGTCAAGATAAAGGTGGCTACATCTAAAAGTAAACTAAACTAAAGTTTAAAGCAGAAATAGGGGCACTTTTAATATTTTTATTTTTGACCAAAATCGATGGGTCCGGGGCTTAGGGAATTTCTCATATGCCCCAAAACCGTTGAATCTCCTGTTCACATATCATGCTCTGAAATCAACTTTTTTCATCTCAGGGATTCATTTTGGGATGGTAACTAAAGTTTAAAGCAGAAATAGGGGCACTTTTAAAATTTTCATTTTTGACCAAAATCGATGGGTCCGGGGCTTAGGGAATTTCTCATATGCCCCAAAACATTTGAAGCTCCTGTTCAAAAATCATGCTCCGAAATCAACTTTTTTCATCTCAGGGATTCATTTTGGGATGGTAACTAAAGTTTAAAGCAGAAATAGGGGCACTTTTAAAATTTTAATTTTTGACCAAAATCGATGGGTCCGGGGCTTAGGGAATTTCTCATATGCCCCAAAACCGTTGAATCTCCTGTTCACAAATCATGCTCTGAAATCAACTTTTTTCATCTCAGGGATTCATTTTGGGATGGTAACTAAAGTTTAAAGCAGAAATAGTGGCACTTTTAAAATTTTCATTTTAGAACAAAATCGATGGGTCCAGGGCTTAGGGAATTTCTCATATGCCGCAAAACCGTTGAAGCTCCTGTTCAAAAATCATGCTCCGAAATCAACTTTTTTCATCTCAGGGATTCATTTTGGGATGGTAACTAAAGTTTAAAGCAGAAATAGGGGCACTTTTAAAATTTTCATTTTTGACCAAAATCGATGAGTCCGGGGCTTAGGGAATTTCTCATATGCCACAAAACCGTTGAATCTCCTGTTCACAAATCATGCTCTGAAATCAACTTTTTTCATTTCAGGGATTCATTTTGGGATGGTAACTAAAGTTTAAAGCAGAAATAGGGGCACTTTTAAAATTTTCATTTTTGACCAAAATCGATGGGTCCGGGGCTTAGGGAATTTCTCATATGCCCCAAAACCGTTGAAGCTCCTGTTCAAAAATCATGCTCCGAAATCAACTTTTTTCATCTCAGGGATTCATTTTGGGATGGTAACTAAAGTTTAAAGCAGAAATAGGGGCACTTTTAAAATTTTCATTTTTGACCAAAATCGATGGGTCCGGGGCTTAGGGAATATCTCATATGCCCCAAAACATTTGAAGCTCCTGTTCAAAAATCATGCTCCGAAATCAACTTTTTTCATCTCAGGGATTCATTTTGGGATGGTAACTAAAGTTTAAAGCAGAAATAGGGGCACTTTTAAAATTTTCATTTTTGACCAAAATCGATGGGTCCGGGGCTTAGGGAATTTCTCATATGCCCCAAAACCGTTGAATCTCCTGTTCACAAATCATGCTCTGAAATCAACTTTTTTCATCTCAGGGATTCATTTTGGGATGGTAACTAAAGTTTAAAGCAGAAATAGGGGCACTTTTAAAATTTTCATTTTTGACCAAAATCGATGGGTCCGGGGCTTAGGGAATTTCTCATATGCCCCAAAACCGTTGAATCTCCTGTTCACAAATCATGCTCTGAAATCAACTTTTTTCATCTCAGGGATTCATTTTGGGATGGTAACTAAAGTTTAAAGCAGAAATAGTGGCACTTTTAAAATTTTCATTTTAGAACAAAATCGATGGGTCCAGGGCTTAGGGAATTTCTCATATGCCGCAAAACCGTTGAAGCTCCTGTTCAAAAATCATGCTCCGAAATCAACTTTTTTCATCTCAGGGATTCATTTTGGGATGGTAACTAAAGTTTAAAGCAGAAATAGGGGCACTTTTAAAATTTTCATTTTTGACCAAAATCGATGAGTCCGGGGCTTAGGGAATTTCTCATATGCCACAAAACCGTTGAAGCTCCTGTTCAAAAATCATGCTCTGAAATCAACTTTTTTCATCTCAGGGATTCATTTTGGGATGGTAACTAAAGTTTAAAGCAGAAATAGGGGCACTTTTAAAATTTTCATTTTTGACCAAAATAGATGGGTCCAGGGCTTAGGGAATTTCTCATATGCCACAAAACCGTTGAAGCTCCTGTTTAAAAATCATGCTCTGAAATCAACTTTTTTCATCTCAGGGATTCATTTTGGGATGGTAACTAAAGTTTAAAGCAGAAATAGGGGCACTTTTAAAATTTTCATTTTTGACCAAAATCGATGGGTCCGGGGCTTAGGGAATTTCTCATATGCCACAAAACCGTTGAAGCTCCTGTTCAAAAATCATGCTCCGAAATCAACTTTTTTCATCTCAGGGATTCATTTTGGGATGGTAACTAAAGTTTAAAGCAGAAATAGGGGCACTTTTAAAATTTTCATTTTTGACCAAAATCGATGGGTCCGGGGCTTAGGGAATTTCTCATATGCCACAAAACCGTTGAAGCTCCTGTTCAAAAATCATGCTCTGAAATCAACTTTTTTCATCTCAGGGATTCATTTTGGGATGGTAACTAAAGTTTAAAGCAGAAATAGGGGCACTTTTAAAATTTTCATTTTTGACCAAAATCGATGGGTCCGGGGCTTAGGGAATTTCTCATATGCCCCAAAACCGTTGAAGCTCCTGTTCAAAAATCATGCTCCGAAATCAACTTTTTTCATCTCAGGGATTCATTTTGGGATGGTAACTAAAGTTTAAAGCAGAAATAGGGGCACTTTTAAAATTTTCATTTTTGACCAAAATCGATGGGTCCGGGGCTTAGGGAATTTCTCATATGCCCCAAAACCTTTGAAGCTCCTGTTCAAAAATCATGCTCCGAAATCAACTTTTTTCATCTCAGGGATTCATTTTGGGATGGTAACTAAAGTTTAAAGCAGAAATAGGGGCACTTTTAAAATTTTCATTTTTGACCAAAATCGATGGGTCCGGGGCTTAGGGAATTTCTCATATGCCCCAAAACCGTTGAATCTCCTGTTCACAAATCATGCTCTGAAATCAACTTTTTTCATCTCAGGGATTCATTTTGGGATGGTAACTAAAGTTTAAAGCAGAAATAGGGGCACTTTTAAAATTTTCATTTTTGACCAAAATCGATGGGTCCGGGGCTTAGGGAATTTCTCATATGCCCCAAAACCGTTGAATCTCCTGTTCACAAATCATGCTCTGAAATCAACTTTTTTCATCTCAGGGATTCATTTTGGGATGGTAACTAAAGTTTAAAGCAGAAATAGGGGCACTTTTAAAATTTTCATTTTAGACCAAAATCGATGGGTCCAGGGCTTAGGGAATTTCTCATATGCCACAAAACCGTTGAAGCTCCTGTTCAAAAATCATGCTCCGAAATCAACTTTTTTCATCTTAGGGATTCATTTTGGGATGGTAACTAAAGTTTAAAGCAGAAATAGGGGCACTTTTAAAATTTTAATTTTTGACCAGAATCGATGGGTCCGGGGCTTAGGGAATTTCTCATATGCCCCAAAACCTTTGAAGCTCCTGTTCAAAAATCATGCTCCGAAATCAACTTTTTTCATCTCAGGGATTCATTTTGGGATGGTAACTAAAGTTTAAAGCAGAAATAGGGGCACTTTTAAAATTTTCATTTTTGACCAAAATCGATGGGTCCGGGGCTTAGGGAATTTCTCATATGCCCCAAAACCGTTGAAGCTCCTGTTCAAAAATCATGCTCCGAAATCAACTTTTTTCATCTCAGGGATTCATTTTGGGATGGTAACTAAAGTTTAAAGCAGAAATAGGGGCACTTTTACAATTTTCATTTTTGACTAAAATCGATGGGTCTGGGGCTCAGGGAATTTCTCATATGCCACAAAACCGTTGAAGCTCCTGTTCAAAAATCATGCTCCGAAATCAACTTTTTTCATCTCAGGGATTCATTTTGGGATGGTAACTAAAGTTTAAAGCAGAAATAGGGGCACTTTTAAAATTTTCATTTTTGACCAAAATCGATGGGTCCGGGGCTTAGGGAATTTCTCATATGCCCCAAAACCGTTGAAGCTCCTGTTCAAAAATCATGCTCTGAAATCAACTTTTTTCATCTCAGGGATTCATTTTGGGATGGTAACTAAAGTTTAAAGCAGAAATAGGGGCACTTTTAAAATTTTCATTTTTGACCAAAATCGATGGGTCCGGGGCTTAGGGAATTTCTCATATGCCACAAAACCGTTGAAGCTCCTGTTCAAAAATCATGATCCGAAATCAACTTTTTTCATCTCAGGGATTCATTTGGAGATGGTAACTAAAGTTTAAAGCAGAAATAGGGGCACTTTTAAAATTTTCATTTTTGACCAAAATCGATGGGTCCGGGGCTTAGGGAATTTCTCATATGCCCCAAAACCGTTGAAGCTCCTGTTCAAAAATCATGCTCCGAAATCAACTTTTTTCATCTCAAGGATTCATTTTGGGATGGTAACTAAAGTTTAAAGCAGAAATAGGGGCACTTTTACAATTTTCATTTTTGACTAAAATCGATGGGTCCGGTGCTCAGGGAATTTCTCATATGCCCCAAAACCGTTGAAGCTCCTGTTCAAAAATCATGCTCCGAAATCAACTTTTTTCATCTCAGGTATTCATTTTGGGACGGTAACTAAAGTTTAAAGCAGAAATAGGGGCACTTTTAAAATTTTCATTTTTGACCAAAATCGATGGGTCCGGTGCTCAGGGAATTTCTCATATGCCACAAAACCGTTGAAGCTCCTGTTCAAAAATCATGTCCGAAATCAACTTTTTTCATCTCAGGGATTCATTTTGGGATGGTAACTAAAGTTTAAAGCAGAAATAGGGGCACTTTTAAAATTTTCATTTTTGACAAAATCGATGGGTCCGGGGCTTAGGGAATTTCTCATATGCCCCAAAACCGTTGAATCTCCTGTTCACAAATCATGCTCTGAAATCAACTTTTTTCATCTCAGGGATTCATTTTGGGATGGTAACTAAAGTTTAAAGCAGAAATAGTGGCACTTTTAAAATTTTCATTTTAGACCAGAATCAATGGGTCCGGGGCTTAGGGAATTTCTCATATGCCGCAAAACCGTTGAAGCTCCTGTTCAAAAATCATGCTCCGAAATCAACTTTTTTCATCTCAGGGATTCATTTTGGGATGGTAACTAAAGTTTAAAGCAGAAATAGGGGCACTTTTAAAATTTTCATTTTTGACCAAAATCGATGGGTCCGGGGCTTAGGGAATTTCTCATATGCCACAAAACCGTTGAAGCTCCTGTTCAAAAATCATGCTCTGAAATCAACTTTTTTCATCTCAGGGATTCATTTTGGGATGGTAACTAAAGTTTAAAGCAGAAATAGGGGCACTTTTAAAATTTTCATTTTTGACCAAAATCGATGGGTCCGGGGCTTAGGGAATTTCTCATATGCCCCAAAACCTTTGAAGCTCCTGTTCAAAAATCATGCTCCGAAATCAACTTTTTTCATCTCAGGGATTCATTTTGGGATGGTAACTAAAGTTTAAAGCAGAAATAGGGGCACTTTTAAAATTTTCATTTTTGACCAAAATCGATGGGTCCGGGGCTTAGGGAATTTCTCATATGCCCCAAAACCGTTGAATCTCCTGTTCACAAATCATGCTCTGAAATCAACTTTTTTCATCTCAGGGATTCATTTTGGGATGGTAACTAAAGTTTAAAGCAGAAATAGGGGCACTTTTAAAATTTTCATTTTTGACCAGAATCGATGGGTCCGGGGCTTAGGGAATTTCTCATATGCCACAAAACCGTTGAAGCTCCTGTTCAAAAATCATGCTCCGAAATAAACTTTTTTCATCTCAGGGATTCATTTTGGGATGGTAACTAAAGTTTAAAGCAGAAATAGGGGCACTTTTAAAATTTTCATTTTTGACCAAAATCGATGGGTCCGGGGCTTAGGGAATTTCTCATATGCCCCAAAACCGTTGAATCTCCTGTTCACAAATCATGCTCTGAAATCAACTTTTTTCATCTCAGGGATTCATTTTGGGATGGTAACTAAAGTTTAAAGCAGAAATAGGGGCACTTTTAAAATTTTCATTTTTGAACAAAATCGATGGGTCCGGGGCTTAGGGAATTTCTCATATGCCCCAAAACCGTTGAATCTCCTGTTCACAAATCATGCTCTGAAATCAACTTTTTTCATCTCAGGGATTCATTTTGGGATGGTAACTAAAGTTTAAAGCAGAAATAGGGGCACTTTTAAAATTTTCATTTTAGACCAAAATCGATGGGTCTGGGGCTTAGGGAATTTCTCATATGCCACAAAACCGTTGAAGCTCCTGTTCAAAAATCATGCTCCGAAATCAACTTTTTTCATCTCAGGGATTCATTTTGGGATGGTAACTAAAGTTTAAAGCAGAAATAGGGGCACTTTTAAAATTTTCATTTTTGACCAGAATCGATGGGTCCGGGGCTTAGGGAATTTCTCATATGCCACAAAACCGTTGAAGCTCCTGTTCAAAAATCATGCTCTGAAATCAACTTTTTTCATCTCAGGGATTCATTTTGGGATGGTAACTAAAGTTTAAAGCAGAAATAGGGGCACTTTTAATATTTTTATTTTTGACCAAAATCGATGGGTCCGGGGCTTAGGGAATTTCTCATATGCCCCAAAACCGTTGAATCTCCTGTTCACAAATCATGCTCTGAAATCAACTTTTTTCATCTCAGGGATTCATTTTGGGATGGTAACTAAAGTTTAAAGCAGAAATAGGGGCACTTTTAAAATTTTCATTTTTGACCAAAATCGATGGGTCCGGGGCTTAGGGAATTTCTCATATGCCCCAAAACCGTTGAAGCTCCTGTTCAAAAATCATGCTCCGAAATCAACTTTTTTCATCTCAGGGATTCATTTTGGGATGGTAACTAAAGTTTAAAGCAGAAATAGGGGCACTTTTAAAATTTTCATTTTTGACCAAAATCGATGGGTCCGGGGCTTAGGGAATTTCTCATATGCCCCAAAACATTTGAATCTCCTGTTCAAAAATCATGCTCCGAAATCAACTTTTTTCATCTCAGGGATTCATTTTGGGATGGTAACTAAAGTTTAAAGCAGAAATAGGGGCACTTTTAAAATTTTCATTTTTGACCAAAATCGATGGGTCCGGGGCTTAGGGAATTTCTCATATGCCCCAAAACCGTTGAATCTCCTGTTCACAAATCATGCTCTGAAATCAACTTTTTTCATCTCAGGGATTCATTTTGGGATGGTAACTAAAGTTTAAAGCAGAAATAGTGGCACTTTTAAAATTTTCATTTTAGACCAAAATCGATGGGTCCAGGGCTTAGGGAATTTCTCATATGCCGCAAAACCGTTGAAGCTCCTGTTCAAAAATCATGCTCCGAAATCAACTTTTTTCATCTCAGGGATTCATTTTGGGATGGTAACTAAAGTTTAAAGCAGAAATAGGGGCACTTTTAAAATTTTCATTTTTGACCAAAATCGATGAGTCCGGGGCTTAGGGAATTTCTCATATGCCACAAAACCGTTGAAGCTCCTGTTCAAAAATCATGCTCTGAAATCAACTTTTTTCATCTCAGGGATTCATTTTGGGATGGTAACTAAAGTTTAAAGCAGAAATAGGGGCACTTTTAAAATTTTCATTTTTGACCAAAATAGATGGGTCCAGGGCTTAGGGAATTTCTCATATGCCACAAAACCGTTGAAGCTCCTGTTCAAAAATCATGCTCTGAAATCAACTTTTTTCATCTCAGGGATTCATTTTGGGATGGTAACTAAAGTTTAAAGCAGAAATAGGGGCACTTTTAAAATTTTCATTTTTGACCAAAATCAATGGGTCCGGGGCTTAGGGAATTTCTCATATGCCACAAAACCGTTGAAGCTCCTGTTCAAAAATCATGCTCCGAAATCAACTTTTTTCATCTCAGGGATTCATTTTGGGATGGTAACTAAAGTTTAAAGCAGAAATAGGGGCACTTTTAAAATTTTCATTTTTGACCAAAATCGATGGGTCCGGGGCTTAGGGAATTTCTCATATGCCACAAAACCGTTGAAGCTCCTGTTCAAAAATCATGCTCTGAAATCAACTTTTTTCATCTCAGGGATTCATTTTGGGATGGTAACTAAAGTTTAAAGCAGAAATAGGGGCACTTTTAAAATTTTCATTTTTGACCAGAATCGATGGGTCCGGGGCTTAGGGAATTTCTCATATGCCACAAAACCGTTGAAGCTCCTGTTCAAAAATCATGCTCTGAAATCAACTTTTTTCATCTCAGGGATTCATTTTGGGATGGTAACTAAAGTTTAAAGCAGAAATAGGGGCACTTTTAATATTTTTATTTTTGACCAAAATCGATGGGTCCGGGGCTTAGGGAATTTCTCATATGCCCCAAAACCGTTGAATCTCCTGTTCACAAATCATGCTCTGAAATCAACTTTTTTCATCTCAGGGATTCATTTTGGGATGGTAACTAAAGTTTAAAGCAGAAATAGGGGCACTTTTAAAATTTTCATTTTTGACCAAAATCGATGGGTCCGGGGCTTAGGGAATTTCTCATAAGCCCCAAAACCGTTGAAGCTCCTGTTCAAAAATCATGCTCTGAAATCAACTTTTTTCATCTCAGGGATTCATTTTGGGATGGTAACTAAAGTTTAAAGCAGAAATAGGGGCACTTTTAAAATTTTCTTTTTTGACCAAAATCGATGGGTCCGGGGCTTAGGGAATTTCTCATATGCCCCAAAACCTTTGAAGCTCCTGTTCAAAAATCATGCTCCGAAATCAACTTTTTTCATCTCAGGGATTCATTTTGGGATGGTAACTAAAGTTTAAAGCAGAAATAGGGGCACTTTTAAAATTTTCATTTTTGACCAAAATCGATGGGTCCGGGGCTTAGGGAATTTCTCATATGCCCCAAAACCGTTGAATCTCCTGTTCACAAATCATGCTCTGAAATCAACTTTTTTCATCTCAGGGATTCATTTTGGGATGGTAACTAAAGTTTAAAGCAGAAATAGGGGCACTTTTAAAATTTTCATTTTTGACCAGAATCGATGGGTCCGGGGCTTAGGGAATTTCTCATATGCCACAAAACCGTTGAAGCTCCTGTTCAAAAATCATGCTCCGAAATAAACTTTTCATCTCAGGGATTCATTTTGGGATGGTAACTAAAGTTTAAAGCAGAAATAGGGGCACTTTTAAAATTTTCATTTTTGACCAAAATCGATGGGTCCGGGGCTTAGGGAATTTCTCATATGCCCCAAAACCGTTGAATCTCCTGTTCACAAATCATGCTCTGAAATCAACTTTTTTCATCTCAGGGATTCATTTTGGGATGGTAACTAAAGTTTAAAGCAGAAATAGGGGCACTTTTAAAATTTTCATTTTTGACCAAAATCGATGGGTCCGGGGCTTAGGGAATTTCTCATATGCCCCAAAACCGTTGAATCTCCTGTTCACAAATCATGCTCTGAAATCAACTTTTTTCATCTCAGGGATTCATTTTGGGATGGTAACTAAAGTTTAAAGCAGAAATAGGGGCACTTTTAAAATTTTCATTTTAGACCAAAATCGATGGGTCTGGGGCTTAGGGAATTTCTCATATGCCACAAAACCGTTGAAGCTCCTGTTCAAAAATCATGCTCCGAAATCAACTTTTTTCATCTCAGGGATTCATTTTGGGATGGTAACTAAAGTTTAAAGCAGAAATAGGGGCACTTTTAAAATTTTCATTTTTGACCAGAATCGATGGGTCCGGGGCTTAGGGAATTTCTCATATGCCACAAAACCGTTGAAGCTCCTGTTCAAAAATCATGCTCTGAAATCAACTTTTTTCATCTCAGGGATTCATTTTGGGATGGTAACTAAAGTTTAAAGCAGAAAGAGGGGCACTTTTAATATTTTTATTTTTGACCAAAATCGATGGGTCCGGGGCTTAGGGAATTTCTCATATGCCCCAAAACCGTTGAATCTCCTGTTCACAAATCATGCTCTGAAATCAACTTTTTTCATCTCAGGGATTCATTTTGGGATGGTAACTAAAGTTTAAAGCAGAAATAGGGGCACTTTTAAAATTTTCATTTTTGACCAAAATCGATGGGTCCGGGGCTTAGGGAATTTCTCATATGCCCCAAAACCGTTGAAGCTCCTGTTCAAAAATCATGCTCCGAAATCAACTTTTTTCATCTCAGGGATTCATTTTGGGATGGTAACTAAAGTTTAAAGCAGAAATAGGGGCACTTTTAAAATTTTCATTTTTGACCAAAATCGATGGGTCCGGGGCTTAGGGAATTTCTCATATGCCCCAAAACATTTGAATCTCCTGTTCAAAAATCATGCTCCGAAATCAACTTTTTTCATCTCAGGGATTCATTTTGGGATGGTAACTAAAGTTTAAAGCAGAAATAGGGGCACTTTTAAAATTTTCATTTTTGACCAAAATCGATGGGTCCGGGGCTTAGGGAATTTCTCATATGCCCCAAAACCGTTGAATCTCCTGTTCACAAATCATGCTCTGAAATCAACTTTTTTCATCTCAGGGATTCATTTTGGGATGGTAACTAAAGTTTAAAGCAGAAATAGTGGCACTTTTAAAATTTTCATTTTAGACCAAAATCGATGGGTCCAGGGCTTAGGGAATTTCTCATATGCCGCAAAACCGTTGAAGCTCCTGTTCAAAAATCATGCTCCGAAATCAACTTTTTTCATCTCAGGGATTCATTTTGGGATGGTAACTAAAGTTTAAAGCAGAAATAGGGGCACTTTTAAAATTTTCATTTTTGACCAAAATCGATGAGTCCGGGGCTTAGGGAATTTCTCATATGCCACAAAACCGTTGAAGCTCCTGTTCAAAAATCATGCTCTGAAATCAACTTTTTTCATCTCAGGGATTCATTTTGGGATGGTAACTAAAGTTTAAAGCAGAAATAGGGGCACTTTTAAAATTTTCATTTTTGACCAAAATAGATGGGTCCAGGGCTTAGGGAATTTCTCATATGCCACAAAACCGTTGAAGCTCCTGTTCAAAAATCATGCTCTGAAATCAACTTTTTTCATCTCAGGGATTCATTTTGGGATGGTAACTAAAGTTTAAAGCAGAAATAGGGGCACTTTTAAAATTTTCATTTTTGACCAAAATCAATGGGTCCGGGGCTTAGGGAATTTCTCATATGCCACAAAACCGTTGAAGCTCCTGTTCAAAAATCATGCTCCGAAATCAACTTTTTTCATCTCAGGGATTCATTTTGGGATGGTAACTAAAGTTTAAAGCAGAAATAGGGGCACTTTTAAAATTTTCATTTTTGACCAAAATCGATGGGTCCGGGGCTTAGGGAATTTCTCATATGCCACAAAACCGTTGAAGCTCCTGTTCAAAAATCATGCTCTGAAATCAACTTTTTTCATCTCAGGGATTCATTTTGGGATGGTAACTAAAGTTTAAAGCAGAAATAGGGGCACTTTTAAAATTTTCATTTTTGACCAGAATCGATGGGTCCGGGGCTTAGGGAATTTCTCATATGCCACAAAACCGTTGAAGCTCCTGTTCAAAAATCATGCTCTGAAATCAACTTTTTTCATCTCAGGGATTCATTTTGGGATGGTAACTAAAGTTTAAAGCAGAAATAGGGGCACTTTTAATATTTTTATTTTTGACCAAAATCGATGGGTCCGGGGCTTAGGGAATTTCTCATATGCCCCAAAACCGTTGAATCTCCTGTTCACAAATCATGCTCTGAAATCAACTTTTTTCATCTCAGGGATTCATTTTGGGATGGTAACTAAAGTTTAAAGCAGAAATAGGGGCACTTTTAAAATTTTCATTTTTGACCAAAATCGATGGGTCCGGGGCTTAGGGAATTTCTCATATGCCCCAAAACCGTTGAAGCTCCTGTTCAAAAATCATGCTCTGAAATCAACTTTTTTCATCTCAGGGATTCATTTTGGGATGGTAACTAAAGTTTAAAGCAGAAATAGGGGCACTTTTAAAATTTTCTTTTTTGACCAAAATCGATGGGTCCGGGGCTTAGGGAATTTCTCATATGCCCCAAAACCTTTGAAGCTCCTGTTCAAAAATCATGCTCCGAAATCAACTTTTTTCATCTCAGGGATTCATTTTGGGATGGTAACTAAAGTTTAAAGCAGAAATAGGGGCACTTTTAAAATTTTCATTTTTGACCAGAATCGATGGGTCCGGGGCTTAGGGAATTTCTCATATGCCACAAAACCGTTGAAGCTCCTGTTCAAAAATCATGCTCTGAAATCAACTTTTTTCATCTCAGGGATTCATTTTGGGATGGTAACTAAAGTTTAAAGCAGAAATAGGGGCACTTTTAATATTTTTATTTTTGACCAAAATCGATGGGTCCGGGGCTTAGGGAATTTCTCATATGCCCCAAAACCGTTGAATCTCCTGTTCACAAATCATGCTCTGAAATCAACTTTTTTCATCTCAGGGATTCATTTTGGGATGGTAACTAAAGTTTAAAGCAGAAATAGGGGCACTTTTAAAATTTTCATTTTTGACCAAAATCGATGGGTCCGGGGCTTAGGGAATTTCTCATATGCCCCAAAACCGTTGAAGCTCCTGTTCAAAAATCATGCTCCGAAATCAACTTTTTTCATCTCAGGGATTCATTTTGGGATGGTAACTAAAGTTTAAAGCAGAAATAGGGGCACTTTTAAAATTTTCATTTTTGACCAAAATCGATGGGTCCGGGGCTTAGGGAATTTCTCATATGCCCCAAAACATTTGAAGCTCCTGTTCAAAAATCATGCTCCGAAATCAACTTTTTTCATCTCAGGGATTCATTTTGGGATGGTAACTAAAGTTTAAAGCAGAAATAGGGGCACTTTTAAAATTTTCATTTTTGACCAAAATCGATGGGTCCGGGGCTTAGGGAATTTCTCATATGCCCCAAAACCGTTGAATCTCCTGTTCACAAATCATGCTCTGAAATCAACTGTTTTCATCTCAGGGATTCATTTTGGGATGGTAACTAAAGTTTAAAGCAGAAATAGGGGCACTTTTAAAATTTTCATTTTTGACCAATATCGATGGGTCCGGGGCTTAGGGAATTTCTCATATGCCACAAAACCGTTGAAGCTCCTGTTCAAAAATCATGCTCTGAAATCAACTTTTTTCATCTCAGGGATTCATTTTGGGATGGTAACTAAAGTTTAAAGCAGAAATAGGGGCACTTTTAAAATTTTCATTTTTGACCAAAATAGATGGGTCCAGGGCTTAGGGAATTTCTCATATGCCACAAAACCGTTGAAGCTCCTGTTCAAAAATCATGCTCTGAAATCAACTTTTTTCATCTCAGGGATTCATTTTGGGATGGTAACTAAAGTTTAAAGCAGAAATAGGGGCACTTTTAAAATTTTCATTTTTGACCAAAATCGATGGGTCCGGGGCTTAGGGAATTTCTCATATGCCCCAAAACCGTTGAATCTCCTGTTCACAAATCATGCTCTGAAATCAACTTTTTTCATCTCAGGGATTCATTTTGGGATGGTAACTAAAGTTTAAAGCAGAAATAGGGGCACTTTTAAAATTTTCATTTTTGAACAAAATCGATGGGTCCGGGGCTTAGGGAATTTCTCATATGCCCCAAAACCGTTGAATCTCCTGTTCACAAATCATGCTCTGAAATCAACTTTTTTCATCTCAGGGATTCATTTTGGGATGGTAACTAAAGTTTAAAGCAGAAATAGGGGCACTTTTAAAATTTTCATTTTAGACCAAAATCGATGGGTCTGGGGCTTAGGGAATTTCTCATATGCCACAAAACCGTTGAAGCTCCTGTTCAAAAATCATGCTCCGAAATCAACTTTTTTCATCTCAGGGATTCATTTTGGGATGGTAACTAAAGTTTAAAGCAGAAATAGGGGCACTTTTAAAATTTTCATTTTTGACCAGAATCGATGGGTCCGGGGCTTAGGGAATTTCTCATATGCCACAAAACCGTTGAAGCTCCTGTTCAAAAATCATGCTCTGAAATCAACTTTTTTCATCTCAGGGATTCATTTTGGGATGGTAACTAAAGTTTAAAGCAGAAAGAGGGGCACTTTTAATATTTTTATTTTTGACCAAAATCGATGGGTCCGGGGCTTAGGGAATTTCTCATATGCCCCAAAACCGTTGAATCTCCTGTTCACAAATCATGCTCTGAAATCAACTTTTTTCATCTCAGGGATTCATTTTGGGATGGTAACTAAAGTTTAAAGCAGAAATAGGGGCACTTTTAAAATTTTCATTTTTGACCAAAATCGATGGGTCCGGGGCTTAGGGAATTTCTCATATGCCCCAAAACCGTTGAAGCTCCTGTTCAAAAATCATGCTCCGAAATCAACTTTTTTCATCTCAGGGATTCATTTTGGGATGGTAACTAAAGTTTAAAGCAGAAATAGGGGCACTTTTAAAATTTTCATTTTTGACCAAAATCGATGGGTCCGGGGCTTAGGGAATTTCTCATATGCCCCAAAACATTTGAATCTCCTGTTCAAAAATCATGCTCCGAAATCAACTTTTTTCATCTCAGGGATTCATTTTGGGATGGTAACTAAAGTTTAAAGCAGAAATAGGGGCACTTTTAAAATTTTCATTTTTGACCAAAATCGATGGGTCCGGGGCTTAGGGAATTTCTCATATGCCCCAAAACCGTTGAATCTCCTGTTCACAAATCATGCTCTGAAATCAACTTTTTTCATCTCAGGGATTCATTTTGGGATGGTAACTAAAGTTTAAAGCAGAAATAGTGGCACTTTTAAAATTTTCATTTTAGACCAAAATCGATGGGTCCAGGGCTTAGGGAATTTCTCATATGCCGCAAAACCGTTGAAGCTCCTGTTCAAAAATCATGCTCCGAAATCAACTTTTTTCATCTCAGGGATTCATTTTGGGATGGTAACTAAAGTTTAAAGCAGAAATAGGGGCACTTTTAAAATTTTCATTTTTGACCAAAATCGATGAGTCCGGGGCTTAGGGAATTTCTCATATGCCACAAAACCGTTGAAGCTCCTGTTCAAAAATCATGCTCTGAAATCAACTTTTTTCATCTCAGGGATTCATTTTGGGATGGTAACTAAAGTTTAAAGCAGAAATAGGGGCACTTTTAAAATTTTCATTTTTGACCAAAATAGATGGGTCCAGGGCTTAGGGAATTTCTCATATGCCACAAAACCGTTGAAGCTCCTGTTCAAAAATCATGCTCTGAAATCAACTTTTTTCATCTCAGGGATTCATTTTGGGATGGTAACTAAAGTTTAAAGCAGAAATAGGGGCACTTTTAAAATTTTCATTTTTGACCAAAATCAATGGGTCCGGGGCTTAGGGAATTTCTCATATGCCACAAAACCGTTGAAGCTCCTGTTCAAAAATCATGCTCCGAAATCAACTTTTTTCATCTCAGGGATTCATTTTGGGATGGTAACTAAAGTTTAAAGCAGAAATAGGGGCACTTTTAAAATTTTCATTTTTGACCAAAATCGATGGGTCCGGGGCTTAGGGAATTTCTCATATGCCACAAAACCGTTGAAGCTCCTGTTCAAAAATCATGCTCTGAAATCAACTTTTTTCATCTCAGGGATTCATTTTGGGATGGTAACTAAAGTTTAAAGCAGAAATAGGGGCACTTTTAAAATTTTCATTTTTGACCAGAATCGATGGGTCCGGGGCTTAGGGAATTTCTCATATGCCACAAAACCGTTGAAGCTCCTGTTCAAAAATCATGCTCTGAAATCAACTTTTTTCATCTCAGGGATTCATTTTGGGATGGTAACTAAAGTTTAAAGCAGAAATAGGGGCACTTTTAATATTTTTATTTTTGACCAAAATCGATGGGTCCGGGGCTTAGGGAATTTCTCATATGCCCCAAAACCGTTGAATCTCCTGTTCACAAATCATGCTCTGAAATCAACTTTTTTCATCTCAGGGATTCATTTTGGGATGGTAACTAAAGTTTAAAGCAGAAATAGGGGCACTTTTAAAATTTTCATTTTTGACCAAAATCGATGGGTCCGGGGCTTAGGGAATTTCTCATATGCCCCAAAACCGTTGAAGCTCCTGTTCAAAAATCATGCTCTGAAATCAACTTTTTTCATCTCAGGGATTCATTTTGGGATGGTAACTAAAGTTTAAAGCAGAAATAGGGGCACTTTTAAAATTTTCTTTTTTGACCAAAATCGATGGGTCCGGGGCTTAGGGAATTTCTCATATGCCCCAAAACCTTTGAAGCTCCTGTTCAAAAATCATGCTCCGAAATCAACTTTTTTCATCTCAGGGATTCATTTTGGGATGGTAACTAAAGTTTAAAGCAGAAATAGGGGCACTTTTAAAATTTTCATTTTTGACCAGAATCGATGGGTCCGGGGCTTAGGGAATTTCTCATATGCCACAAAACCGTTGAAGCTCCTGTTCAAAAATCATGCTCTGAAATCAACTTTTTTCATCTCAGGGATTCATTTTGGGATGGTAACTAAAGTTTAAAGCAGAAATAGGGGCACTTTTAATATTTTTATTTTTGACCAAAATCGATGGGTCCGGGGCTTAGGGAATTTCTCATATGCCCCAAAACCGTTGAATCTCCTGTTCACAAATCATGCTCTGAAATCAACTTTTTTCATCTCAGGGATTCATTTTGGGATGGTAACTAAAGTTTAAAGCAGAAATAGGGGCACTTTTAAAATTTTCATTTTTGACCAAAATCGATGGGTCCGGGGCTTAGGGAATTTCTCATATGCCCCAAAACCGTTGAAGCTCCTGTTCAAAAATCATGCTCCGAAATCAACTTTTTTCATCTCAGGGATTCATTTTGGGATGGTAACTAAAGTTTAAAGCAGAAATAGGGGCACTTTTAAAATTTTCATTTTTGACCAAAATCGATGGGTCCGGGGCTTAGGGAATTTCTCATATGCCCCAAAACATTTGAAGCTCCTGTTCAAAAATCATGCTCCGAAATCAACTTTTTTCATCTCAGGGATTCATTTTGGGATGGTAACTAAAGTTTAAAGCAGAAATAGGGGCACTTTTAAAATTTTCATTTTTGACCAAAATCGATGGGTCCGGGGCTTAGGGAATTTCTCATATGCCCCAAAACCGTTGAATCTCCTGTTCACAAATCATGCTCTGAAATCAACTGTTTTCATCTCAGGGATTCATTTTGGGATGGTAACTAAAGTTTAAAGCAGAAATAGGGGCACTTTTAAAATTTTCATTTTTGACCAATATCGATGGGTCCGGGGCTTAGGGAATTTCTCATATGCCACAAAACCGTTGAAGCTCCTGTTCAAAAATCATGCTCTGAAATCAACTTTTTTCATCTCAGGGATTCATTTTGGGATGGTAACTAAAGTTTAAAGCAGAAATAGGGGCACTTTTAAAATTTTCATTTTTGACCAAAATAGATGGGTCCAGGGCTTAGGGAATTTCTCATATGCCACAAAACCGTTGAAGCTCCTGTTCAAAAATCATGCTCTGAAATCAACTTTTTTCATCTCAGGGATTCATTTTGGGATGGTAACTAAAGTTTAAAGCAGAAATAGGGGCACTTTTAAAATTTTCATTTTTGACCAAAATCGATGGGTCCGGGGCTTAGGGAATTTCTCATATGCCACAAAACCGTTGAAGCTCCTGTTCAAAAATCATGCTCCGAAATCAACTTTTTTCATCTCAGGGATTCATTTTGGGATGGTAACTAAAGTTTAAAGCAGAAATAGGGGCACTTTTAAAATTTTCATTTTTGACCAAAATCGATGGGTCCGGGGCTTAGGGAATTTCTCATATGCCACAAAACCGTTGAAGCTCCTGTTCAAAAATCATGCTCTGAAATCAACTTTTTTCATCTCAGGGATTCATTTTGGGATGGTAACTAAAGTTTAAAGCAGAAATAGGGGCACTTTTAAAATTTTCATTTTTGACCAGAATCGATGGGTCCGGGGCTTAGGGAATTTCTCATATGCCACAAAACCGTTGAAGCTCCTGTTCAAAAATCATGCTCTGAAATCAACTTTTTTCATCTCAGGGATTCATTTTGGGATGGTAACTAAAGTTTAAAGCAGAAATAGGGGCACTTTTAATATTTTTATTTTTGACCAAAATCGATGGGTCCGGGGCTTAGGGAATTTCTCATATGCCCCAAAACCGTTGAATCTCCTGTTCACAAATCATGCTCTGAAATCAACTTTTTTCATCTCAGGGATTCATTTTGGGATGGTAACTAAAGTTTAAAGCAGAAATAGGGGCACTTTTAAAATTTTCATTTTTGACCAAAATCGATGGGTCCGGGGCTTAGGGAATTTCTCATATGCCCCAAAACCGTTGAAGCTCCTGTTCAAAAATCATGCTCTGAAATCAACTTTTTTCATCTCAGGGATTCATTTTGGGATGGTAACTAAAGTTTAAAGCAGAAATAGGGGCACTTTTAAAATTTTCTTTTTTGACCAAAATCGATGGGTCCGGGGCTTAGGGAATTTCTCATATGCCCCAAAACCTTTGAAGCTCCTGTTCAAAAATCATGCTCCGAAATCAACTTTTTTCATCTCAGGGATTCATTTTGGGATGGTAACTAAAGTTTAAAGCAGAAATAGGGGCACTTTTAAAATTTTCATTTTTGACCAGAATCGATGGGTCCGGGGCTTAGGGAATTTCTCATATGCCACAAAACCGTTGAAGCTCCTGTTCAAAAATCATGCTCTGAAATCAACTTTTTTCATCTCAGGGATTCATTTTGGGATGGTAACTAAAGTTTAAAGCAGAAATAGGGGCACTTTTAAAATTTTCATTTTTGACCAAAATCGATGGGTCCGGGGCTTAGGGAATTTCTCATATGCCCCAAAACCGTTGAAGCTCCTGTTCAAAAATCATGCTCCGAAATCAACTTTTTTCATCTCAGGGATTCATTTTGGGATGGTAACTAAAGTTTAAAGCAGAAATAGGGGCACTTTTAAAATTTTCATTTTTGACCAAAATCGATGGGTCCGGGGCTTAGGGAATTTCTCATATGCCCCAAAACATTTGAAGCTCCTGTTCAAAAATCATGCTCCGAAATCAACTTTTTTCATCTCAGGGATTCATTTTGGGATGGTAACTAAAGTTTAAAGCAGAAATAGGGGCACTTTTAAAATTTTCATTTTTGACCAAAATCGATGGGTCCGGGGCTTAGGGAATTTCTCATATGCCCCAAAACCGTTGAATCTCCTGTTCACAAATCATGCTCTGAAATCAACTTTTTTCATCTCAGGGATTCATTTTGGGATGGTAACTAAAGTTTAAAGCAGAAATAGGGGCACTTTTAAAATTTTCATTTTTGACCAAAATCGATGGGTCCGGGGCTTAGGGAATTTCTCATATGCCCCAAAACCGTTGAATCTCCTGTTCACAAATCATGCTCTGAAATCAACTTTTTTCATCTCAGGGATTCATTTTGGGATGGTAACTAAAGTTTAAAGCAGAAATAGTGGCACTTTTAAAATTTTCATTTTAGAACAAAATCGATGGGTCCAGGGCTTAGGGAATTTCTCATATGCCGCAAAACCGTTGAAGCTCCTGTTCAAAAATCATGCTCCGAAATCAACTTTTTTCATCTCAGGGATTCATTTTGGGATGGTAACTAAAGTTTAAAGCAGAAATAGGGGCACTTTTAAAATTTTCATTTTTGACCAAAATCGATGAGTCCGGGGCTTAGGGAATTTCTCATATGCCACAAAACCGTTGAAGCTCCTGTTCAAAAATCATGCTCTGAAATCAACTTTTTTCATCTCAGGGATTCATTTTGGGATGGTAACTAAAGTTTAAAGCAGAAATAGGGGCACTTTTAAAATTTTCATTTTTGACCAAAATAGATGGGTCCAGGGCTTAGGGAATTTCTCATATGCCACAAAACCGTTGAAGCTCCTGTTCAAAAATCATGCTCTGAAATCAACTTTTTTCATCTCAGGGATTCATTTTGGGATGGTAACTAAAGTTTAAAGCAGAAATAGGGGCACTTTTAAAATTTTCATTTTTGACCAGAATCGATGGGTCCGGGGCTTAGGGAATTTCTCATATGCCACAAAACCGTTGAAGCTCCTGTTCAAAAATCATGCTCTGAAATCAACTTTTTTCATCTCAGGGATTCATTTTGGGATGTAACTAAAGTTTAAAGCAGAAATAGGGGCACTTTTAATATTTTTATTTTTGACCAAAATCGATGGGTCCGGGGCTTAGGGAATTTCTCATATGCCCCAAAACCGTTGAATCTCCTGTTCACAAATCATGCTCTGAAATCAACTTTTTTCATCTCAGGGATTCATTTTGGGATGGTAACTAAAGTTTAAAGCAGAAATAGGGGCACTTTTAAAATTTTCATTTTTGACCAAAATCGATGGGTCCGGGGCTTAGGGAATTTCTCATATGCCCCAAAACCGTTGAAGCTCCTGTTCAAAAATCATGCTCCGAAATCAACTTTTTTCATCTCAGGGATTCATTTTGGGATGGTAACTAAAGTTTAAAGCAGAAATAGGGGCACTTTTAAAATTTTCATTTTTGACCAAAATCGATGGGTCCGGGGCTTAGGGAATTTCTCATATGCCCCAAAACCGTTGAAGCTCCTGTTCAAAAATCATGCTCCGAAATCAACTTTTTTCATCTCAGGGATTCATTTTGGGATGGTAACTAAAGTTTAAAGCAGAAATAGGGGCACTTTTAAAATTTTCATTTTTGACCAAAATCGATGGGTCCGGGGCTTAGGGAATTTCTCATATGCCCCAAAACCTTTGAAGCTCCTGTTCAAAAATCATGCTCCGAAATCAACTTTTTTCATCTCAGGGATTCATTTTGGGATGGTAACTAAAGTTTAAAGCAGAAATAGGGGCACTTTTAAAATTTTCATTTTTGACCAGAATCGATGGGTCCGGGGCTTAGGGAATTTCTCATATGCCACAAAACCGTTGAAGCTCCTGTTCAAAAATCATGCTCTGAAATCAACTTTTTTCATCTCAGGGATTCATTTTGGGATGGTAACTAAAGTTTAAAGCAGAAATAGGGGCACTTTTAAAATTTTCATTTTTGACCAAAATCGATGGGTCCGGGGCTTAGGGAATTTCTCATATGCCCCAAAACCGTTGAAGCTCCTGTTCAAAAATCATGCTCCGAAATCAACTTTTTTCATCTCAGGGATTCATTTTGGGATGGTAACTAAAGTTTAAAGCAGAAATAGGGGCACTTTTAAAATTTTCATTTTTGACCAAAATCGATGGGTCCGGGGCTTAGGGAATTTCTCATATGCCCCAAAACATTTGAAGCTCCTGTTCAAAAATCATGCTCCGAAATCAACTTTTTTCATCTCAGGGATTCATTTTGGGATGGTAACTAAAGTTTAAAGCAGAAATAGGGGCACTTTTAAAATTTTCATTTTTGACCAAAATCGATGGGTCCGGGGCTTAGGGAATTTCTCATATGCCCCAAAACCGTTGAATCTCCTGTTCACAAATCATGCTCTGAAATCAACTTTTTTCATCTCAGGGATTCATTTTGGGATGGTAACTAAAGTTTAAAGCAGAAATAGGGGCACTTTTAAAATTTTCATTTTTGACCAAAATCGATGGGTCCGGGGCTTAGGGAATTTCTCATATGCCCCAAAACCGTTGAATCTCCTGTTCACAAATCATGCTCTGAAATCAACTTTTTTCATCTCAGGGATTCATTTTGGGATGGTAACTAAAGTTTAAAGCAGAAATAGTGGCACTTTTAAAATTTTCATTTTAGAACAAAATCGATGGGTCCAGGGCTTAGGGAATTTCTCATATGCCGCAAAACCGTTGAAGCTCCTGTTCAAAAATCATGCTCCGAAATCAACTTTTTTCATCTCAGGGATTCATTTTGGGATGGTAACTAAAGTTTAAAGCAGAAATAGGGGCACTTTTAAAATTTTCATTTTTGACCAAAATCGATGAGTCCGGGGCTTAGGGAATTTCTCATATGCCACAAAACCGTTGAAGCTCCTGTTCAAAAATCATGCTCTGAAATCAACTTTTTTCATCTCAGGGATTCATTTTGGGATGGTAACTAAAGTTTAAAGCAGAAATAGGGGCACTTTTAAAATTTTCATTTTTGACCAAAATAGATGGGTCCAGGGCTTAGGGAATTTCTCATATGCCACAAAACCGTTGAAGCTCCTGTTCAAAAATCATGCTCTGAAATCAACTTTTTTCATCTCAGGGATTCATTTTGGGATGGTAACTAAAGTTTAAAGCAGAAATAGGGGCACTTTTAAAATTTTCATTTTTGACCAGAATCGATGGGTCCGGGGCTTAGGGAATTTCTCATATGCCACAAAACCGTTGAAGCTCCTGTTCAAAAATCATGCTCTGAAATCAACTTTTTTCATCTCAGGGATTCATTTTGGGATGTAACTAAAGTTTAAAGCAGAAATAGGGGCACTTTTAATATTTTTATTTTTGACCAAAATCGATGGGTCCGGGGCTTAGGGAATTTCTCATATGCCCCAAAACCGTTGAATCTCCTGTTCACAAATCATGCTCTGAAATCAACTTTTTTCATCTCAGGGATTCATTTTGGGATGGTAACTAAAGTTTAAAGCAGAAATAGGGGCACTTTTAAAATTTTCATTTTTGACCAAAATCGATGGGTCCGGGGCTTAGGGAATTTCTCATATGCCCCAAAACCGTTGAAGCTCCTGTTCAAAAATCATGCTCCGAAATCAACTTTTTTCATCTCAGGGATTCATTTTGGGATGGTAACTAAAGTTTAAAGCAGAAATAGGGGCACTTTTAAAATTTTCATTTTTGACCAAAATCGATGGGTCCGGGGCTTAGGGAATTTCTCATATGCCCCAAAACCGTTGAAGCTCCTGTTCAAAAATCATGCTCCGAAATCAACTTTTTTCATCTCAGGGATTCATTTTGGGATGGTAACTAAAGTTTAAAGCAGAAATAGGGGCACTTTTAAAATTTTCATTTTTGACCAAAATCGATGGGTCCGGGGCTTAGGGAATTTCTCATATGCCCCAAAACCGTTGAATCTCCTGTTCACAAATCATGCTCTGAAATCAACTTTTTTCATCTCAGGGATTCATTTTGGGATGGTAACTAAAGTTTAAAGCAGAAATAGGGGCACTTTTAAAATTTTCATTTTTGACCAAAATCGATGGGTCCGGGGCTTAGGGAATTTCTCATATGCCCCAAAACCGTTGAATCTCCTGTTCACAAATCATGCTCTGAAATCAACTTTTTTCATCTCAGGGATTCATTTTGGGATGGTAACTAAAGTTTAAAGCAGAAATAGGGGCACTTTTAAAATTTTCATTTTAGACCAAAATCGATGGGTCCAGGGCTTAGGGAATTTCTCATATGCCACAAAACCGTTGAAGCTCCTGTTCAAAAATCATGCTCCGAAATCAACTTTTTTCATCTTAGGGATTCATTTTGGGATGGTAACTAAAGTTTAAAGCAGAAATAGGGGCACTTTTAAAATTTTCATTTTTGACCAGAATCGATGGGTCTGGGGCTTAGGGAATTTCTCATATGCCCCAAAACCTTTGAAGCTCCTGCTCAAAAATAATGCTCCGAAATCAACTTTTTTCATCTCAGGGATTCATTTTGGGATGGTAACTAAAGTTTAAAGCAGAAATAGGGGCACTTTTAAAATTTTCATTTTTGACCAAAATCGATGGGTCCGGGGCTTAGGGAATTTCTCATATGCCACAAAACCGTTGAAGCTCCTGTTCAAAAATCATGATCCGAAATCAACTTTTTTCATCTCAGGGATCCATTTGGAGATGGTAACTAAAGTTTAAAGCAGAAATAGGGGCACTTTTAAAATTTTCATTTTTGACCAGAATCGATGGGTCCGGGGCTTAGGGAATTTCTCATATGCCACAAAACCGTTGAAGCTCCTGTTCAAAAATCATGCTCTGAAATCAACTTTTTTCATCTCAGGGATTCATTTTGGGATGTAACTAAAGTTTAAAGCAGAAATAGGGGCACTTTTAATATTTTTATTTTTGACCAAAATCGATGGGTCCGGGGCTTAGGGAATTTCTCATATGCCCCAAAACCGTTGAATCTCCTGTTCACAAATCATGCTCTGAAATCAACTTTTTTCATCTCAGGGATTCATTTTGGGATGGTAACTAAAGTTTAAAGCAGAAATAGGGGCACTTTTAAAATTTTCATTTTTGACCAAAATCGATGGGTCCGGGGCTTAGGGAATTTCTCATATGCCCCAAAACCGTTGAAGCTCCTGTTCAAAAATCATGCTCCGAAATCAACTTTTTTCATCTCAGGGATTCATTTTGGGATGGTAACTAAAGTTTAAAGCAGAAATAGGGGCACTTTTAAAATTTTCATTTTTGACCAAAATCGATGGGTCCGGGGCTTAGGGAATTTCTCATATGCCCCAAAACCGTTGAAGCTCCTGTTCAAAAATCATGCTCCGAAATCAACTTTTTTCATCTCAGGGATTCATTTTGGGATGGTAACTAAAGTTTAAAGCAGAAATAGGGGCACTTTTAAAATTTTCATTTTTGACCAAAATCGATGGGTCCGGGGCTTAGGGAATTTCTCATATGCCCCAAAACCTTTGAAGCTCCTGTTCAAAAATCATGCTCCGAAATCAACTTTTTTCATCTCAGGGATTCATTTTGGGATGGTAACTAAAGTTTAAAGCAGAAATAGGGGCACTTTTAAAATTTTCATTTTTGACCAAAATCGATGGGTCCGGGGCTTAGGGAATTTCTCATATGCCCCAAAACCGTTGAATCTCCTGTTCACAAATCATGCTCTGAAATCAACTTTTTTCATCTCAGGGATTCATTTTGGGATGGTAACTAAAGTTTAAAGCAGAAATAGGGGCACTTTTAAAATTTTCATTTTTGACCAAAATCGATGGGTCCGGGGCTTAGGGAATTTCTCATATGCCCCAAAACCGTTGAATCTCCTGTTCACAAATCATGCTCTGAAATCAACTTTTTTCATCTCAGGGATTCATTTTGGGATGGTAACTAAAGTTTAAAGCAGAAATAGGGGCACTTTTAAAATTTTCATTTTAGACCAAAATCGATGGGTCCAGGGCTTAGGGAATTTCTCATATGCCACAAAACCGTTGAAGCTCCTGTTCAAAAATCATGCACCGAAATCAACTTTTTTCATCTTAGGGATTCATTTTGGGATGGTAACTAAAGTTTAAAGCAGAAATAGGGGCACTTTTAAAATTTTCATTTTTGACCAGAATCGATGGGTCCGGGGCTTAGGGAATTTCTCATATGCCCCAAAACCTTTGAAGCTCCTGCTCAAAAATCATGCTCCGAAATCAACTTTTTTCATCTCAGGGATTCATTTTGGGATGGTAACTAAAGTTTAAAGCAGAAATAGGGGCACTTTTAAAATTTTCATTTTTGACCAAAATCGATGGGTCCGGGGCTTAGGGAATTTCTCATATGCCACAAAACCGTTGAAGCTCCTGTTCAAAAATCATGATCCGAAATCAACTTTTTTCATCTCAGGGATTCATTTGGAGATGGTAACTAAAGTTTAAAGCAGAAATAGGGGCACTTTTAAAATTTTCATTTTTGACCAAAATCGATGGGTCCGGGGCTTAGGGAATTTCTCATATGCCCCAAAACCGTTGAAGCTCCTGTTCAAAAATCATGCTCCGAAATCAACTTTTTTCATCTCAGGGATTCATTTTGGGATGGTAACTAAAGTTTAAAGCAGAAATAGGGGCACTTTTACAATTTTCATTTTTGACTAAAATCGATGGGTCTGGGGCTCAGGGAATTTCTCATATGCCACAAAACCGTTGAAGCTCCTGTTCAAAAATCATGCTCCGAAATCAACTTTTTTCATCTCAGGGATTCATTTTGGGATGGTAACTAAAGTTTAAAGCAGAAATAGGGGCACTTTTAAAATTTTCATTTTTGACCAAAATCGATGGGTCCGGGGCTTAGGGAATTTCTCATATGCCCCAAAACCGTTGAAGCTCCTGTTCAAAAATCATGCTCTGAAATCAACTTTTTTCATCTCAGGGATTCATTTTGGGATGGTAACTAAAGTTTAAAGCAGAAATAGGGGCACTTTTAAAATTTTCATTTTTGACCAAAATCGATGGGTCCGGGGCTTAGGGAATTTCTCATATGCCACAAAACCGTTGAAGCTCCTGTTCAAAAATCATGCTCTGAAATCAACTTTTTTCATCTCAGGGATTCATTTTGGGATGGTAACTAAAGTTTAAAGCAGAAATAGGGGCACTTTTAATATTTTTATTTTTGACCAAAATCGATGGGTCCGGGGCTTAGGGAATTTCTCATATGCCCCAAAACCGTTGAATCTCCTGTTCACAAATCATGCTCTGAAATCAACTTTTTTCATCTCAGGGATTCATTTTGGGATGGTAACTAAAGTTTAAAGCAGAAATAGGGGCACTTTTAAAATTTTCATTTTTGACCAAAATCGATGGGTCCGGGGCTTAGGGAATTTCTCATATGCCCCAAAACCGTTGAAGCTCCTGTTCAAAAATCATGCTCCGAAATCAACTTTTTTCATCTCAGGGATTCATTTTGGGATGGTAACTAAAGTTTAAAGCAGAAATAGGGGCACTTTTAAAATTTTCATTTTTGACCAAAATCGATGGGTCCGGGGCTTAGGGAATTTCTCATATGCCCCAAAACATTTGAAGCTCCTGTTCAAAAATCATGCTCCGAAATCAACTTTTTTCATCTCAGGGATTCATTTTGGGATGGTAACTAAAGTTTAAAGCAGAAATAGGGGCACTTTTAAAATTTTCATTTCTGACCAAAATCGATGGGTCCGGGGCTTAGGGAATTTCTCATATGCCCCAAAACCGTTGAATCTCCTGTTCACAAATCATGCTCTGAAATCAAATTTTTTCATCTCAGGGATTCATTTTGGGATGGTAACTAAAGTTTAAAGCAGAAATAGGGGCACTTTTAAAATTTTCATTTTTGACCAAAATCGATGGGTCCGGGGCTTAGGGAATTTCTCATATGCCCCAAAACCGTTGAATCTCCTGTTCACAAATCATGCTCTGAAATCAACTTTTTTCATCTCAGGGATTCATTTTGGGATGGTAACTAAAGTTTAAAGCAGAAATAGTGGCACTTTTAAAATTTTCATTTTAGAACAAAATCGATGGGTCCAGGGCTTAGGGAATTTCTCATATGCCGCAAAACCGTTGAAGCTCCTGTTCAAAAATCATGCTCCGAAATCAACTTTTTTCATCTCAGGGATTCATTTTGGGATGGTAACTAAAGTTTAAAGCAGAAATAGGGGCACTTTTAAAATTTTCATTTTTGACCAAAATCGATGAGTCCGGGGCTTAGGGAATTTCTCATATGCCACAAAACCGTTGAAGCTCCTGTTCAAAAATCATGCTCTGAAATCAACTTTTTTCATCTCAGGGATTCATTTTGGGATGGTAACTAAAGTTTAAAGCAGAAATAGGGGCACTTTTAAAATTTTCATTTTTGACCAAAATCGATGGGTCCGGGGCTTAGGGAATTTCTCATATGCCCCAAAACCGTTGAAGCTCCTGTTCAAAAATCATGCTCTGAAATCAACTTTTTTCATCTCAGGGTTTCATTTTGGGATGGTAACTAAAGTTTAAAGCAGAAATAGGGGCACTTTTAAAATTTTCATTTTTGACCAAAATCGATGGGTCCGGGGCTTAGGGAATTTCTCATATGCCCCAAAACCTTTGAAGCTCCTGTTCAAAAATCATGCTCCGAAATCAACTTTTTTCATCTCAGGGATTCATTTTGGGATGGTAACTAAAGTTTAAAGCAGAAATAGGGGCACTTTTAAAATTTTCATTTTTGACCAGAATCGATGGGTCCGGGGCTTAGGGAATTTCTCATATGCCACAAAACCGTTGAAGCTCCTGTTCAAAAATCATGCTCTGAAATCAACTTTTTTCATCTCAGGGATTCATTTTGGGATGGTAACTAAAGTTTAAAGCAGAAATAGGGGCACTTTTAATATTTTTATTTTTGACCAAAATCGATGGGTCCGGGGCTTAGGGAATTTCTCATATGCCCCAAAACCGTTGAAGCTCCAGTTCAAAAATCATGCTCCGAAATCAACTTTTTTCATCTCAGGGATTCATTTTGGGATGGTAACTAAAGTTTAAAGCAGAAATAGGGGCACTTTTAAAATTTTCATTTTTGACCAAAATCGATGGGTCCGGGGCTTAGGGAATTTCTCATATGCCCCAAAACCGTTGAATCTCCTGTTCACAAATCATGCTCTGAAATCAACTTTTTTCATCTCAGGGATTCATTTTGGGATGGTAACTAAAGTTTAAAGCAGAAATAGGGGCACTTTTAAAATTTTCATTTTTGACCAAAATCGATGGGTCCGGGGCTTAGGGAATTTCTCATATGCCCCAAAACCGTTGAATCTCCTGTTCACAAATCATGCTCTGAAATCAACTTTTTTCATCTCAGGGATTCATTTTGGGATGGTAACTAAAGTTTAAAGCAGAAATAGTGGCACTTTTAAAATTTTCATTTTAGAACAAAATCGATGGGTCCAGGGCTTAGGGAATTTCTCATATGCCGCAAAACCGTTGAAGCTCCTGTTCAAAAATCATGCTCCGAAATCAACTTTTTTCATCTCAGGGATTCATTTTGGGATGGTAACTAAAGTTTAAAGCAGAAATAGGGGCACTTTTAAAATTTTCATTTTTGACCAAAATCGATGAGTCCGGGGCTTAGGGAATTTCTCATATGCCACAAAACCGTTGAAGCTCCTGTTCAAAAATCATGCTCTGAAATCAACTTTTTTCATCTCAGGGATTCATTTTGGGATGGTGACTAAAGTTTAAAGCAGAAATAGGGGCACTTTTAAAATTTTCATTTTTGACCAAAATAGATGGGTCCAGGGCTTAGGGAATTTCTCATATGCCACAAAACCGTTGAAGCTCCTGTTCAAAAATCATGCTCTGAAATCAACTTTTTTCATCTCAGGGATTCATTTTCGGATGGTAACTAAAGTTTAAAGCAGAAATAGGGGCACTTTTAAAATTTTCATTTTTGACCAGAATCGATGGGTCCGGGGCTTAGGGAATTTCTCATATGCCACAAAACCGTTGAAGCTCCTGTTCAAAAATCATGCTCTGAAATCAACTTTTTTCATCTCAGGGATTCATTTTGGGATGTAACTAAAGTTTAAAGCAGAAATAGGGGCACTTTTAATATTTTTATTTTTGACCAAAATCGATGGGTCCGGGGCTTAGGGAATTTCTCATATGCCCCAAAACCGTTGAATCTCCTGTTCACAAATCATGCTCTGAAATCAACTTTTTTCATCTCAGGGATTCATTTTGGGATGGTAACTAAAGTTTAAAGCAGAAATAGGGGCACTTTTAAAATTTTCATTTTTGACCAAAATCGATGGGTCCGGGGCTTAGGGAATTTCTCATATGCCCCAAAACCGTTGAAGCTCCTGTTCAAAAATCATGCTCCGAAATCAACTTTTTTCATCTCAGGGATTCATTTTGGGATGGTAACTAAAGTTTAAAGCAGAAATAGGGGCACTTTTAAAATTTTCATTTTTGACCAAAATCGATGGGTCCGGGGCTTAGGGAATTTCTCATATGCCCCAAAACCTTTGAAGCTCCTGTTCAAAAATCATGCTCCGAAATCAACTTTTTTCATCTCAGGGACTCATTTTGGGATGGTAACTAAAGTTTAAAGCAGAAATAGGGGCACTTTTAAAATTTTCATTTTTGACCAAAATCGATGGGTCCGGGGCTTAGGGAATTTCTCATATGCCCCAAAACCGTTGAATCTCCTGTTCACAAATCATGCTCTGAAATCAACTTTTTTCATCTCAGGGATTCATTTTGGGATGGTAACTAAAGTTTAAAGCAGAAATAGGGGCACTTTTAAAATTTTCATTTTTGACCAAAATCGATGGGTCCAGGGCTTAGGGAATTTCTCATATGCCACAAAACCGTTGAAGCTCCTGTTCACAAATCATGCTCCGAAATCAACTTTTTTCATCTTAGGGATTCATTTTGGGATGGTAACTAAAGTTTAAAGCAGAAATAGGGGCACTTTTAAAATTTTCATTTTTGACCAGAATCGATGGGTCCGGGGCTTAGGGAATTTCTCATATGCCCCAAAACCTTTGAAGCTCCTGTTCAAAAATCATGCTCCGAAATCAACTTTTTTCATCTCAGGGATTCATTTTGGGATGGTAACTAAAGTTTAAAGCAGAAATAGGGGCACTTTTAAAATTTTCATTTTTGACCAAAATCGATGGGTCCGGGGCTTAGGGAATTTCTCATATGCCACAAAACCGTTGAAGCTCCTGTTCAAAAATCATGATCCGAAATCAACTTTTTTCATCTCAGGGATTCATTTGGAGATGGTAACTAAAGTTTAAAGCAGAAATAGGGGCACTTTTAAAATTTTCATTTTTGACCAAAATCGATGGGTCCGGGGCTTAGGGAATTTCTCATATGCCCCAAAACCGTTGAAGCTCCTGTTCAAAAATCATGCTCCGAAATCAACTTTTTTCATCTCAGGGATTCATTTTGGGATGGTAACTAAAGTTTAAAGCAGAAATAGGGGCACTTTTACAATTTTCATTTTTGACTAAAATCGATGGGTCTGGGGCTCAGGGAATTTCTCATATGCCACAAAACCGTTGAAGCTCCTGTTCAAAAATCATGCTCCGAAATCAACTTTTTTCATCTCAGGGATTCATTTTGGGATGGTAACTAAAGTTTAAAGCAGAAATAGGGGCACTTTTAAAATTTTCATTTTTGACCAAAATCGATGGGTCCGGGGCTTAGGGAATTTCTCATATGCCCCAAAACCGTTGAAGCTCCTGTTCAAAAATCATGCTCCGAAATCAACTTTTTTCATCTCAGGGATTCATTTTGGGATGGTAACTAAAGTTTAAAGCAGAAATAGGGGCACTTTTACAATTTTCATTTTTGACTAAAATCGATGGGTCTGGGGCTCAGGGAATTTCTCATATGCCACAAAACCGTTGAAGCTCCTGTTCAAAAATCATGCTCCGAAATCAACTTTTTTCATCTCAGGGATTCATTTTGGGATGGTAACTAAAGTTTAAAGCAGAAATAGGGGCACTTTTAAAATTTTCATTTTTGACCAAAATCGATGGGTCCGGGGCTTAGGGAATTTCTCATATGCCCCAAAACCGTTGAAGCTCCTGTTCAAAAATCATGCTCTGAAATCAACTTTTTTCATCTCAGGGATTCATTTTGGGATGGTAACTAAAGTTTAAAGCAGAAATAGGGGCACTTTTAAAATTTTCATTTTTGACCAAAATCGATGGGTCCGGGGCTTAGGGAATTTCTCATATGCCACAAAACCGTTGAAGCTCCTGTTCAAAAATCATGCTCTGAAATCAACTTTTTTCATCTCAGGGATTCATTTTGGGATGGTAACTAAAGTTTAAAGCAGAAATAGGGGCACTTTTAATATTTTTATTTTTGACCAAAATCGATGGGTCCGGGGCTTAGGGAATTTCTCATATGCCCCAAAACCGTTGAATCTCCTGTTCACAAATCATGCTCTGAAATCAACTTTTTTCATCTCAGGGATTCATTTTGGGATGGTAACTAAAGTTTAAAGCAGAAATAGGGGCACTTTTAAAATTTTCATTTTTGACCAAAATCGATGGGTCCGGGGCTTAGGGAATTTCTCATATGCCCCAAAACCGTTGAAGCTCCTGTTCAAAAATCATGCTCCGAAATCAACTTTTTTCATCTCAGGGATTCATTTTGGGATGGTAACTAAAGTTTAAAGCAGAAATAGGGGCACTTTTAAAATTTTCATTTTTGACCAAAATCGATGGGTCCGGGGCTTAGGGAATTTCTCATATGCCCCAAAACATTTGAAGCTCCTGTTCAAAAATCATGCTCCGAAATCAACTTTTTTCATCTCAGGGATTCATTTTGGGATGGTAACTAAAGTTTAAAGCAGAAATAGGGGCACTTTTAAAATTTTCATTTCTGACCAAAATCGATGGGTCCGGGGCTTAGGGAATTTCTCATATGCCCCAAAACCGTTGAATCTCCTGTTCACAAATCATGCTCTGAAATCAACTTTTTTCATCTCAGGGATTCATTTTGGGATGGTAACTAAAGTTTAAAGCAGAAATAGGGGCACTTTTAAAATTTTCATTTTTGACCAAAATCGATGGGTCCGGGGCTTAGGGAATTTCTCATATGCCCCAAAACCGTTGAATCTCCTGTTCACAAATCATGCTCTGAAATCAACTTTTTTCATCTCAGGGATTCATTTTGGGATGGTAACTAAAGTTTAAAGCAGAAATAGTGGCACTTTTAAAATTTTCATTTTAGAACAAAATCGATGGGTCCAGGGCTTAGGGAATTTCTCATATGCCGCAAAACCGTTGAAGCTCCTGTTCAAAAATCATGCTCCGAAATCAACTTTTTTCATCTCAGGGATTCATTTTGGGATGGTAACTAAAGTTTAAAGCAGAAATAGGGGCACTTTTAAAATTTTCATTTTTGACCAAAATCGATGAGTCCGGGGCTTAGGGAATTTCTCATATGCCACAAAACCGTTGAAGCTCCTGTTCAAAAATCATGCTCTGAAATCAACTTTTTTCATCTCAGGGATTCATTTTGGGATGGTAACTAAAGTTTAAAGCAGAAATAGGGGCACTTTTAAAATTTTCATTTTTGACCAAAATCGATGGGTCCGGGGCTTAGGGAATTTCTCATATGCCCCAAAACCGTTGAAGCTCCTGTTCAAAAATCATGCTCTGAAATCAACTTTTTTCATCTCAGGGTTTCATTTTGGGATGGTAACTAAAGTTTAAAGCAGAAATAGGGGCACTTTTAAAATTTTCATTTTTGACCAAAATCGATGGGTCCGGGGCTTAGGGAATTTCTCATATGCCCCAAAACCTTTGAAGCTCCTGTTCAAAAATCATGCTCCGAAATCAACTTTTTTCATCTCAGGGATTCATTTTGGGATGGTAACTAAAGTTTAAAGCAGAAATAGGGGCACTTTTAAAATTTTCATTTTTGACCAGAATCGATGGGTCCGGGGCTTAGGGAATTTCTCATATGCCACAAAACCGTTGAAGCTCCTGTTCAAAAATCATGCTCTGAAATCAACTTTTTTCATCTCAGGGATTCATTTTGGGATGGTAACTAAAGTTTAAAGCAGAAATAGGGGCACTTTTAATATTTTTATTTTTGACCAAAATCGATGGGTCCGGGGCTTAGGGAATTTCTCATATGCCCCAAAACCGTTGAATCTCCTGTTCACAAATCATGCTCTGAAATCAACTTTTTTCATCTCAGGGATTCATTTTGGGATGGTAACTAAAGTTTAAAGCAGAAATAGGGGCACTTTTAAAATTTTCATTTTTGACCAAAATCGATGGGTCCGGGGCTTAGGGAATTTCTCATATGCCCCAAAACCGTTGAAGCTCCTGTTCAAAAATCATGCTCCGAAATCAACTTTTTTCATCTCAGGGATTCATTTTGGGATGGTAACTAAAGTTTAAAGCAGAAATAGGGGCACTTTTAAAATTTTCATTTTTGACCAAAATCGATGGGTCCGGGGCTTAGGGAATTTCTCATATGCCCCAAAACATTTGAAGCTCCTGTTCAAAAATCATGCTCCGAAATCAACTTTTTTCATCTCAGGGATTCATTTTGGGATGGTAACTAAAGTTTAAAGCAGAAATAGGGGCACTTTTAAAATTTTCATTTTTGACCAAAATCGATGGGTCCGGGGCTTAGGGAATTTCTCATATGCCCCAAAACCGTTGAATCTCCTGTTCACAAATCATGCTCTGAAATCAACTTTTTTCATCTCAGGGATTCATTTTGGGATGGTAACTAAAGTTTAAAGCAGAAATAGGGGCACTTTTAAAATTTTCATTTTTGACCAAAATCGATGGGTCCGGGGCTTAGGGAATTTCTCATATGCCCCAAAACCGTTGAATCTCCTGTTCACAAATCATGCTCTGAAATCAACTTTTTTCATCTCAGGGATTCATTTTGGGATGGTAACTAAAGTTTAAAGCAGAAATAGTGGCACTTTTAAAATTTTCATTTTAGAACAAAATCGATGGGTCCAGGGCTTAGGGAATTTCTCATATGCCGCAAAACCGTTGAAGCTCCTGTTCAAAAATCATGCTCCGAAATCAACTTTTTTCATCTCAGGGATTCATTTTGGGATGGTAACTAAAGTTTAAAGCAGAAATAGGGGCACTTTTAAAATTTTCATTTTTGACCAAAATCGATGAGTCCGGGGCTTAGGGAATTTCTCATATGCCACAAAACCGTTGAAGCTCCTGTTCAAAAATCATGCTCTGAAATCAACTTTTTTCATCTCAGGGATTCATTTTGGGATGGTAACTAAAGTTTAAAGCAGAAATAGGGGCACTTTTAAAATTTTCATTTTTGACCAAAATAGATGGGTCCAGGGCTTAGGGAATTTCTCATATGCCACAAAACCGTTGAAGCTCCTGTTCAAAAATCATGCTCTGAAATCAACTTTTTTCATCTCAGGGATTCATTTTCGGATGGTAACTAAAGTTTAAAGCAGAAATAGGGGCACTTTTAAAATTTTCATTTTTGACCAGAATCGATGGGTCCGGGGCTTAGGGAATTTCTCATATGCCACAAAACCGTTGAAGCTCCTGTTCAAAAATCATGCTCTGAAATCAACTTTTTTCATCTCAGGGATTCATTTTGGGATGTAACTAAAGTTTAAAGCAGAAATAGGGGCACTTTTAATATTTTTATTTTTGACCAAAATCGATGGGTCCGGGGCTTAGGGAATTTCTCATATGCCCCAAAACCGTTGAATCTCCTGTTCACAAATCATGCTCTGAAATCAACTTTTTTCATCTCAGGGATTCATTTTGGGATGGTAACTAAAGTTTAAAGCAGAAATAGGGGCACTTTTAAAATTTTCATTTTTGACCAAAATCGATGGGTCCGGGGCTTAGGGAATTTCTCATATGCCCCAAAACCGTTGAAGCTCCTGTTCAAAAATCATGCTCCGAAATCAACTTTTTTCATCTCAGGGATTCATTTTGGGATGGTAACTAAAGTTTAAAGCAGAAATAGGGGCACTTTTAAAATTTTCATTTTTGACCAAAATCGATGGGTCCGGGGCTTAGGGAATTTCTCATATGCCCCAAAACCTTTGAAGCTCCTGTTCAAAAATCATGCTCCGAAATCAACTTTTTTCATCTCAGGGACTCATTTTGGGATGGTAACTAAAGTTTAAAGCAGAAATAGGGGCACTTTTAAAATTTTCATTTTTGACCAAAATCGATGGGTCCGGGGCTTAGGGAATTTCTCATATGCCCCAAAACCGTTGAATCTCCTGTTCACAAATCATGCTCTGAAATCAACTTTTTTCATCTCAGGGATTCATTTTGGGATGGTAACTAAAGTTTAAAGCAGAAATAGGGGCACTTTTAAAATTTTCATTTTTGACCAAAATCGATGGGTCCAGGGCTTAGGGAATTTCTCATATGCCACAAAACCGTTGAAGCTCCTGTTCACAAATCATGCTCCGAAATCAACTTTTTTCATCTTAGGGATTCATTTTGGGATGGTAACTAAAGTTTAAAGCAGAAATAGGGGCACTTTTAAAATTTTCATTTTTGACCAGAATCGATGGGTCCGGGGCTTAGGGAATTTCTCATATGCCCCAAAACCTTTGAAGCTCCTGTTCAAAAATCATGCTCCGAAATCAACTTTTTTCATCTCAGGGATTCATTTTGGGATGGTAACTAAAGTTTAAAGCAGAAATAGGGGCACTTTTAAAATTTTCATTTTTGACCAAAATCGATGGGTCCGGGGCTTAGGGAATTTCTCATATGCCACAAAACCGTTGAAGCTCCTGTTCAAAAATCATGATCCGAAATCAACTTTTTTCATCTCAGGGATTCATTTGGAGATGGTAACTAAAGTTTAAAGCAGAAATAGGGGCACTTTTAAAATTTTCATTTTTGACCAAAATCGATGGGTCCGGGGCTTAGGGAATTTCTCATATGCCCCAAAACCGTTGAAGCTCCTGTTCAAAAATCATGCTCCGAAATCAACTTTTTTCATCTCAGGGATTCATTTTGGGATGGTAACTAAAGTTTAAAGCAGAAATAGGGGCACTTTTACAATTTTCATTTTTGACTAAAATCGATGGGTCTGGGGCTCAGGGAATTTCTCATATGCCACAAAACCGTTGAAGCTCCTGTTCAAAAATCATGCTCCGAAATCAACTTTTTTCATCTCAGGGATTCATTTTGGGATGGTAACTAAAGTTTAAAGCAGAAATAGGGGCACTTTTAAAATTTTCATTTTTGACCAAAATCGATGGGTCCGGGGCTTAGGGAATTTCTCATATGCCCCAAAACCGTTGAAGCTCCTGTTCAAAAATCATGCTCTGAAATCAACTTTTTTCATCTCAGGGATTCATTTTGGGATGGTAACTAAAGTTTAAAGCAGAAATAGGGGCACTTTTACAATTTTCATTTTTGACTAAAATCGATGGGTCCGGGGCTCAGGGAATTTCTCATATGCCCCAAAACCGTTGAAGCTCCTGTTCAAAAATCATGCTCCGAAATCAACTTTTTTCATCTCAGGTATTCATTTTGGGACGGTAACTAAAGTTTAAAGCAGAAATAGGGGCACTTTTAAAATTTTCATTTTTGACCAAAATCGATGGGTCCGGTGCTCAGGGAATTTCTCATATGCCACAAAACCGTTGAAGCTCCTGTTCAAAAATCATGTCCGAAATCAACTTTTTTCATCTCAGGGATTCATTTTGGGATGGTAACTAAAGTTTAAAGCAGAAATAGGGGCACTTTTAAAATTTTCATTTTTGACAAAATCGATGGGTCCGGGGCTTAGGGAATTTCTCATATGCCCCAAAACCGTTGAATCTCCTGTTCACAAATCATGCTCTGAAATCAACTTTTTTCATCTCAGGGATTCATTTTGGGATGGTAACTAAAGTTTAAAGCAGAAATAGTGGCACTTTTAAAATTTTCATTTTAGACCAGAATCGATGGGTCCGGGGCTTAGGGAATTTCTCATATGCCGCAAAACCGTTGAAGCTCCTGTTCAAAAATCATGCTCCGAAATCAACTTTTTTCATCTCAGGGATTCATTTTGGGATGGTAACTAAAGTTTAAAGCAGAAATAGGGGCACTTTTAAAATTTTCATTTTTGACCAAAATCGATGAGTCCGGGGCTTAGGGAATTTCTCATATGCCCCAAAACCGTTGAATCTCCTGTTCACAAATCATGCTCTGAAATCAACTTTTTTCATCTCAGGGATTCATTTTGGGATGGTAACTAAAGTTTAAAGCAGAAATAGGGGCACTTTTAAAATTTTCATTTTTGACCAAAATCGATGGGTCCGGGGCTTAGGGAATTTCTCATATGCCACAAAACCGTTGAAGCTCCTGTTCAAAAATCATGCTCTGAAATCAACTTTTTTCATCTCAGGGATTCATTTTGGGATGGTAACTAAAGTTTAAAGCAGAAATAGGGGCACTTTTAAAATTTTCATTTTTGACCAAAATCGATGGGTCCGGGGCTTAGGGAATTTCTCATATGCCCCAAAACCTTTGAAGCTCCTGTTCAAAAATCATGCTCCGAAATCAACTTTTTTCATCTCAGGGATTCATTTTGGGATGGTAACTAAAGTTTAAAGCAGAAATAGGGGCACTTTTAAAATTTTCATTTTTGACCAAAATCGATGGGTCCGGGGCTTAGGGAATTTCTCATATGCCCCAAAACCGTTGAATCTCCTGTTCACAAATCATGCTCTGAAATCAACTTTTTTCATCTCAGGGATTCATTTTGGGATGGTAACTAAAGTTTAAAGCAGAAATAGGGGCACTTTTAAAATTTTCATTTTTGACCAGAATCGATGGGTCCGGGGCTTAGGGAATTTCTCATATGCCACAAAACCGTTGAATCTCCTGTTCAAAAATCATGCTCTGAAATCAACTTTTTTCATCTCAGGGATTCATTTTGGGATGGTAACTAAAGTTTAAAGCAGAAATAGGGGCACTTTTAATATTATTATTTTTGACCAAAATCGATGGGTCCGGGGCTTAGGGAATTTCTCATATGCCACAAAACAGTTGAAGCTCCTGTTCAAAAATCATGCTCCGAAATCAACTTTTTTCATCTCAGGGATTCATTTTGGGATGGTAACTAAAGTTTAAAGCAGAAATAGGGGCACTTTTAAAATTTTCATTTTTGACCAGAATCGATGGGTCCGGGGCTTAGGGAATTTCTCATATGCCACAAAACCGTTGAAGCTCCTGTTCAAAAATCATGCTCCGAAATAAACTTTTTTCATCTCAGGGATTCATTTTGGGATGGTAACTAAAGTTTAAAGCAGAAATAGGGGCACTTTTAAAATTTTCATTTTTGACCAAAATCGATGGGTCCGGGGCTTAGGGAATTTCTCATATGCCCCAAAACCGTTGAATCTCCTGTTCACAAATCATGCTCTGAAATCAACTTTTTTCATCTCAGGGATTCATTTTGGGATGGTAACTAAAGTTTAAAGCAGAAATAGGGGCACTTTTAAAATTTTCATTTTTGACCAAAATCGATGGGTCCGGGGCTTAGGGAATTTCTCATATGCCCCAAAACCGTTGAATCTCCTGTTCACAAATCATGCTCTGAAATCAACTTTTTTCATCTCAGGGATTCATTTTGGGATGGTAACTAAAGTTTAAAGCAGAAATAGGGGCACTTTTAAAATTTTCATTTTAGACCAAAATCGATGGGTCTGGGGCTTAGGGAATTTCTCATATGCCACAAAACCGTTGAAGCTCCTGTTCAAAAATCATGCTCCGAAATCAACTTTTTTCATCGTAGGGATTCATTTTGGGATGGTAACTAAAGTTTAAAGCAGAAATAGGGGCACTTTTAAAATTTTCATTTTTGACCAAAATCGATGGGTCCGGGGCTTAGGGAATTTCTCATATGCCACAAAACCGTTGAAGCTCCTGTTCAAAAATCATGATCCGAAATCAACTTTTTTCATCTCAGGGATTCATTTGGAGATGGTAACTAAAGTTTAAAGCAGAAATAGGGGCACTTTTAAAATTTTCATTTTTGACCAAAATCGATGGGTCCGGGGCTTAGGGAATTTCTCATATGCCCCAAAACCGTTGAAGCTCCTGTTCAAAAATCATGCTCCGAAATCAACTTTTTTCATCTCAGGGATTCATTTTGGGATGGTAACTAAAGTTTAAAGCAGAAATAGGGGCACTTTTACAATTTTCATTTTTGACTAAAATCGATGGGTCTGGGGCTCAGGGAATTTCTCATATGCCACAAAACCGTTGAAGCTCCTGTTCAAAAATCATGCTCCGAAATCAACTTTTTTCATCTCAGGGATTCATTTTGGGATGGTAACTAAAGTTTAAAGCAGAAATAGGGGCACTTTTAAAATTTTCATTTTTGACCAAAATCGATGGGTCCGGGGCTTAGGGAATTTCTCATATGCCCCAAAACCGTTGAAGCTCCTGTTCAAAAATCATGCTCCGAAATCAACTTTTTTCATCTCAGGGATTCATTTTGGGATGGTAACTAAAGTTTAAAGCAGAAATAGGGGCACTTTTAAAATTTTCATTTTTGACCAAAATCGATGGGTCCGGGGCTTAGGGAATTTCTCATATGCCACAAAACCGTTGAAGCTCCTGTTCAAAAATCATGATCCGAAATCAACTTTTTTCATCTCAGGGATTCATTTGGAGATGGTAACTAAAGTTTAAAGCAGAAATAGGGGCACTTTTAAAATTTTCATTTTTGACCAAAATCGATGGGTCCGGGGCTTAGGGAATTTCTCATATGCCCCAAAACCGTTGAAGCTCCTGTTCAAAAATCATGCTCCGAAATCAACTTTTTTCATCTCAGGGATTCACTTTGGGATGGTAACTAAAGTTTAAAGCAGAAATAGGGGCACTTTTAAAATTTTCATTTTTGACCAAAATCGATGGGTCCGGGGCTTAGGGAATTTCTCATATGCCCCAAAACCGTTGAAGCTCCTGTTCAAAAATCATGCTCTGAAATCAACTTTTTTCATCTCAGGGATTCATTTTGGGATGGTAACTAAAGTTTAAAGCAGAAATAGGGGCACTTTTAAAATTTTCATTTTTGACCAAAATCGATGGGTCCGGGGCTTAGGGAATTTCTCATATGCCCCAAAACCGTTGAATCTCCTGTTCACAAATCATGCTCTGAAATCAACTTTTTTCATCTCAGGGATTCATTTTGGGATGGTAACTAAAGTTTAAAGCAGAAATAGTGGCACTTTTAAAATTTTCATTTTAGACCAAAATCGATGGGTCCAGGGCTTAGGGAATTTCTCATATGCCGCAAAACCGTTGAAGCTCCTGTTCAAAAATCATGCTCCGAAATCAACTTTTTTCATCTCAGGGATTCATTTTGGGATGGTAACTAAAGTTTAAAGCAGAAATAGGGGCACTTTTAAAATTTTCATTTTTGACCAAAATCCATGAGTCCGGGGCTTAGGGAATTTCTCATATGCCACTAAACCGTTGAAGCTCCTGTTCAAAAATCATGCTCTGAAATCAACTTTTTTCATCTCAGGGATTCATTTTGGGATGGTAACTAAAGTTTAAAGCAGAAATAGGGGCACTTTTAAAATTTTCATTTTTGACCAAAATAGATGGGTCCAGGGCTTAGGGAATTTCTCATATGCCACAAAACCGTTGAAGCTCCTGTTCAAAAATCATGCTCTGAAATCAACTTTTTTCATCTCAGGGATTCATTTTGGGATGGTAACTAAAGTTTAAAGCAGAAATAGGGGCACTTTTAAAATTTTCATTTTTGACCAAAATCGATGGGTCCGGGGCTTAGGGAATTTCTCATATGCCACAAAACCGTTGAAGCTCCTGTTCAAAAATCATGCTCCGAAATCAACTTTTTTCATCTCAGGGATTCACTTTGGGATGGTAACTAAAGTTTAAAGCAGAAATAGGGGCACTTTTAAAATTTTCATTTTTGACCAAAATCGATGGGTCCGGGGCTTAGGGAATTTCTCATATGCCCCAAAACCGTTGAAGCTCCTGTTCAAAAATCATGCTCTGAAATCAACTTTTTTCATCTCAGGGATTCATTTTGGGATGGTAACTAAAGTTTAAAGCAGAAATAGGGGCACTTTTAAAATTTTCATTTTTGACCAAAATCGATGGGTCCGGGGCTTAGGGAATTTCTCATATGCCCCAAAACCGTTGAATCTCCTGTTCACAAATCATGCTCTGAAATCAACTTTTTTCATCTCAGGGATTCATTTTGGGATGGTAACTAAAGTTTAAAGCAGAAATAGTGGCACTTTTAAAATTTTCATTTTAGACCAAAATCGATGGGTCCAGGGCTTAGGGAATTTCTCATATGCCGCAAAACCGTTGAAGCTCCTGTTCAAAAATCATGCTCCGAAATCAACTTTTTTCATCTCAGGGATTCATTTTGGGATGGTAACTAAAGTTTAAAGCAGAAATAGGGGCACTTTTAAAATTTTCATTTTTGACCAAAATCCATGAGTCCGGGGCTTAGGGAATTTCTCATATGCCACTAAACCGTTGAAGCTCCTGTTCAAAAATCATGCTCTGAAATCAACTTTTTTCATCTCAGGGATTCATTTTGGGATGGTAACTAAAGTTTAAAGCAGAAATAGGGGCACTTTTAAAATTTTCATTTTTGACCAAAATAGATGGGTCCAGGGCTTAGGGAATTTCTCATATGCCACAAAACCGTTGAAGCTCCTGTTCAAAAATCATGCTCTGAAATCAACTTTTTTCATCTCAGGGATTCATTTTGGGATGGTAACTAAAGTTTAAAGCAGAAATAGGGGCACTTTTAAAATTTTCATTTTTGACCAAAATCGATGGGTCCGGGGCTTAGGGAATTTCTCATATGCCACAAAACCGTTGAAGCTCCTGTTCAAAAATCATGCTCCGAAATCAACTTTTTTCATCTCAGGGATTCATTTTGGGATGGTAACTAAAGTTTAAAGCAGAAATAGGGGCACTTTTAAAATTTTCATTTTTGACCAAAATCGATGGGTCCGGGGCTTAGGGAATTTCTCATATGCCCCAAAACCGTTGAAGCTCCTGTTCAAAAATCATGCTCTGAAATCAACTTTTTTCATCTCAGGGATTCATTTTGGGATGGTAACTAAAGTTTAAAGCAGAAATAGGGGCACTTTTAAAATTTTCATTTTTGACCAGAATCGATGGGTCCGGGGCTTAGGGAATTTCTCATATGCCACAAAACCGTTGAAGCTCCTGTTCAAAAATCATGCTCTGAAATCAACTTTTTTCATCTCAGGGATTCATTTTGGGATGGTAACTAAAGTTTAAAGCAGAAATAGGGGCACTTTTAATATTTTTATTTTTGACCAAAATCGATGGGTCCGGGGCTTAGGGAATTTCTCATATGCCCCAAAACCGTTGAATCTCCTGTTCACAAATCATGCTCTGAAATCAACTTTTTTCATCTCAGGGATTCATTTTGGGATGGTAACTAAAGTTTAAAGCAGAAATAGGGGCACTTTTAAAATTTTCTTTTTTGACCAAAATCGATGGGTCCGGGGCTTAGGGAATTTCTCATATGCCCCAAAACCGTTGAAGCTCCTGTTCAAAAATCATGCTCCGAAATCAACTTTTTTCATCTCAGGGATTCATTTTGGGATGGTAACTAAAGTTTAAAGCAGAAATAGGGGCACTTTTAAAATTTTCATTTTTGACCAAAATCGATGGGTCCGGGGCTTAGGGAATTTCTCATATGCCCCAAAACCTTTGAAGCTCCTGTTCAAAAATCATGCTCCGAAATCAACTTTTTTCATCTCAGGGATTCATTTTGGGATGGTAACTAAAGTTTAAAGCAGAAATAGGGGCACTTTTAAAATTTTCATTTTTGACCAAAATCGATGGGTCCGGGGCTTAGGGAATTTCTCATATGCCCCAAAACCGTTGAATCTCCTGTTCACAAATCATGCTCTGAAATCAACTTTTTTCATCTCAGGGATTCATTTTGGGATGGTAACTAAAGTTTAAAGCAGTAATAGGGGCACTTTTAAAATTTTCATTTTTGACCAAAATCGATGGGTCCGGGGCTTAGGGAATTTCTCATATGCCCCAAAACCGTTGAATCTCCTGTTCACAAATCATGCTCTGAAATCAACTTTTTTCATCTCAGGGATTCATTTTGGGATGGTAACTAAAGTTTAAAGCAGAAATAGGGGCACTTTTAAAATTTTCATTTTAGACCAAAATCGATGGGTCCGGGGCTTAGGGAATTTCTCATATGCCACAAAACCGTTGAAGCTCCTGTTCAAAAATCATGCTCCGAAATCAACTTTTTTCATCTCAGGGATTCACTTTGGGATGGTAACTAAAGTTTAAAGCAGAAATAGGGGCACTTTTAAAATTTTCATTTTTGACCAAAATCGATGGGTCCGGGGCTTAGGGAATTTCTCATATGCCCCAAAACCGTTGAAGCTCCTGTTCAAAAATCATGCTCTGAAATCAACTTTTTTCATCTCAGGGATTCATTTTGGGATGGTAACTAAAGTTTAAAGCAGAAATAGGGGCACTTTTAAAATTTTCATTTTTGACCAAAATCGATGGGTCCGGGGCTTAGGGAATTTCTCATATGCCCCAAAACCGTTGACTCTCCTGTTCACAAATCATGCTCTGAAATCAACTTTTTTCATCTCAGGGATTCATTTTGGGATGGTAACTAAAGTTTAAAGCAGAAATAGGGGCACTTTTAAAATTTTCATTTTTGACCAAAATCGATGGGTCCGGGGCTTAGGGAATTTCTCATATGCCCCAAAACCGTTGAATCTCCTGTTCACAAATCATGCTCTGAAATCAACTTTTTTCATCTCAGGGATTCATTTTGGGATGGTAACTAAAGTTTAAAGCAGAAATAGTGGCACTTTTAAAATTTTCATTTTAGACCAAAATCGATGGGTCCAGGGCTTAGGGAATTTCTCATATGCCGCAAAACCGTTGAAGCTCCTGTTCAAAAATCATGCTCCGAAATCAACTTTTTTCATCTCAGGGATTCATTTTGGGATGGTAACTAAAGTTTAAAGCAGAAATAGGGGCACTTTTAAAATTTTCATTTTTGACCAAAATCCATGAGTCCGGGGCTTAGGGAATTTCTCATATGCCACAAAACCGTTGAAGCTCCTGTTCAAAAATCATGCTCTGAAATCAACTTTTTTCATCTCAGGGATTCATTTTGGGATGGTAACTAAAGTTTAAAGCAGAAATAGGGGCACTTTTAAAATTTTCATTTTTGACCAAAATAGATGGGTCCAGGGCTTAGGGAATTTCTCATATGCCACAAAACCGTTGAAGCTCCTGTTCAAAAATCATGCTCTGAAATCAACTTTTTTCATCTCAGGGATTCATTTTGGGATGGTAACTAAAGTTTAAAGCAGAAATAGGGGCACTTTTAAAATTTTCATTTTTGACCAAAATCGATGGGTCCGGGGCTTAGGGAATTTCTCATATGCCACAAAACCGTTGAAGCTCCTGTTCAAAAATCATGCTCCGAAATCAACTTTTTTCATCTCAGGGATTCATTTTGGGATGGTAACTAAAGTTTAAAGCAGAAATAGGGGCACTTTTAAAATTTTCATTTTTGACCAAAATCGATGGGTCCGGGGCTTAGGGAATTTCTCATATGCCACAAAACCGTTGAAGCTCCTGTTCAAAAATCATGCTCTGAAATCAACTTTTTTCATCTCAGGGATTCATTTTGGGATGGTAACTAAAGTTTAAAGCAGAAATAGGGGCACTTTTAAAATTTTCATTTTTGACCAGAATCGATGGGTCCGGGGCCTAGGGAATTTCTCATATGCCACAAAACCGTTGAAGCTCCTGTTCAAAAATCATGCTCTGAAATCAACTTTTTTCATCTCAGGGATTCATTTTGGGATGGTAACTAAAGTTTAAAGCAGAAATAGGGGCACTTTTAATATTTTTATTTTTGACCAAAATCGATGGGTCCGGGGCTTAGGGAATTTCTCATATGCCCCAAAACCGTTGAATCTCCTGTTCACAAATCATGCTCTGAAATCAACTTTTTTCATCTCAGGGATTCATTTTGGGATGGTAACTAAAGTTTAAAGCAGAAATAGGGGCACTTTTAAAATTTTCTTTTTTGACCAAAATCGATGGGTCCGGGGCTTAGGGAATTTCTCATATGCCCCAAAACCGTTGAAGCTCCTGTTCAAAAATCATGCTCCGAAATCAACTTTTTTCATCTCAGGGATTCATTTTGGGATGGTAACTAAAGTTTAAAGCAGAAATAGGGGCACTTTTAAAATTTTCATTTTTGACCAAAATCGATGGGTCCGGGGCTTAGGGAATTTCTCATATGCCCCAAAACCTTTGAAGCTCCTGTTCAAAAATCATGCTCCGAAATCAACTTTTTTCATCTCAGGGATTCATTTTGGGATGGTAACTAAAGTTTAAAGCAGAAATAGGGGCACTTTTAAAATTTTCATTTTTGACCAAAATCGATGGGTCCGGGGCTTAGGGAATTTCTCATATGCCCCAAAACCGTTGAATCTCCTGTTCACAAATCATGCTCTGAAATCAACTTTTTTCATCTCAGGGATTCATTTTGGGATGGTAACTAAAGTTTAAAGCAGTAATAGGGGCACTTTTAAAATTTTCATTTTTGACCAAAATCGATGGGTCCGGGGCTTAGGGAATTTCTCATATGCCCCAAAACCGTTGAATCTCCTGTTCACAAATCATGCTCTGAAATCAACTTTTTTCATCTCAGGGATTCATTTTGGGATGGTAACTAAAGTTTAAAGCAGAAATAGGGGCACTTTTAAAATTTTCATTTTAGACCAAAATCGATGGGTCCGGGGCTTAGGGAATTTCTCATATGCCACAAAACCGTTGAAGCTCCTGTTCAAAAATCATGCTCCGAAATCAACTTTTTTCATCTTAGGGATTCATTTTGGGATGGTAACTAAAGTTTAAAGCAGAAATAGGGGCACTTTTAAAATTTTCATTTTTGACCAGAATCGATGGGTCCGGGGCTTAGGGAATTTCTCATATGCCACAAAACCGTTGAAGCTCCTGTTCAAAAATCATGCTCCGAAATAAACTTTTTTCCTCTCAGGGATTCATTTTGGGATGGTAACTAAAGTTTAAAGCAGAAATAGGGGCACTTTTAAAATTTTCATTTTTGACCAAAATCGATGGGTCCGGGGCTTAGGGAATTTCTCATATGCCACAAAACCGTTGAAGCTCCTGTTCAAAAATCATGATCCGAAATCAACTTTTTTCATCTCAGGGATTCATTTGGAGATGGTAACTAAAGTTTAAAGCAGAAATAGGGGCACTTTTAAAATTTTCATTTTTGACCAAAATCGATGGGTCCGGGGCTTAGGGAATTTCTCATATGCCCCAAAACCGTTGAAGCTCCTGTTCAAAAATCATGCTCCGAAATCAACTTTTTTCATCTCAGGGATTCATTTTGGGATGGTAACTAAAGTTTAAAGCAGAAATAGGGGCACTTTTACAATTTTCATTTTTGACTAAAATCGATGGGTCTGGGGCTCAGGGAATTTCTCATATGCCACAAAACCGTTGAAGCTCCTGTTCAAAAATCATGCTCCGAAATCAACTTTTTTCATCTCAGGGATTCATTTTGGGATGGTAACTAAAGTTTAAAGCAGAAATAGGGGCACTTTTAAAATTTTCATTTTTGACCAAAATCGATGGGTCCGGGGCTTAGGGAATTTCTCATATGCCCCAAAACCGTTGAAGCTCCTGTTCAAAAATCATGCTCCGAAATCAACTTTTTTCATCTCAGGGATTCATTTTGGGATGGTAACTAAAGTTTAAAGCAGAAATAGGGGCACTTTTAAAATTTTCATTTTTGACCAAAATCGATGGGTCCGGGGCTTAGGGAATTTCTCATATGCCACAAAACCGTTGAAGCTCCTGTTCAAAAATCATGATCCGAAATCAACTTTTTTCATCTCAGGGATTCATTTGGAGATGGTAACTAAAGTTTAAAGCAGAAATAGGGGCACTTTTAAAATTTTCATTTTTGACCAAAATCGATGGGTCCGGGGCTTAGGGAATTTCTCATATGCCCCAAAACCGTTGAAGCTCCTGTTCAAAAATCATGCTCCGAAATCAACTTTTTTCATCTCAGGGATTCATTTTGGGATGGTAACTAAAGTTTAAAGCAGAAATAGGGGCACTTTTAAAATTTTCATTTTTGACAAAATCGATGGGTCCGGGGCTTAGGGAATTTCTCATATGCCCCAAAACCGTTGAATCTCCTGTTCACAAATCATGCTCTGAAATCAACTTTTTTCATCTCAGGGATTCATTTTGGGATGGTAACTAAAGTTTAAAGCAGAAATAGTGGCACTTTTAAAATTTTCATTTTAGACCAAAATCGATGGGTCCAGGGCTTAGGGAATTTCTCATATGCCGCAAAACCGTTGAAGCTCCTGTTCAAAAATCATGCTCCGAAATCAACTTTTTTCATCTCAGGGATTCATTTTGGGATGGTAACTAAAGTTTAAAGCAGAAATAGGGGCACTTTTAAAATTTTCATTTTTGACCAAAATCGATGAGTCCGGGGCTTAGGGAATTTCTCATATGCCACAAAACCGTTGAAGCTCCTGTTCAAAAATCATGCTCTGAAATCAACTTTTTTCATCTCAGGGATTCATTTTGGGATGGTAACTAAAGTTTAAAGCAGAAATAGGGGCACTTTTAAAATTTTCATTTTTGACCAAAATAGATGGGTCCAGGGCTTAGGGAATTTCTCATATGCCACAAAACCGTTGAAGCTCCTGTTCAAAAATCATGCTCTGAAATCAACTTTTTTCATCTCAGGGATTCATTTTGGGATGGTAACTAAAGTTTAAAGCAGAAATAGGGGCACTTTTAAAATTTTCATTTTTGACCAAAATCGATGGGTCCGGGGCTTAGGGAATTTCTCATATGCCACAAAACCGTTGAAGCTCCTGTTCAAAAATCATGCTCCGAAATCAACTTTTTTCATCTCAGGGATTCATTTTGGGATGGTAACTAAAGTTTAAAGCAGAAATAGGGGCACTTTTAAAATTTTCATTTTTGACCAAAATCGATGGGTCCGGGGCTTAGGGAATTTCTCATATGCCACAAAACCGTTGAAGCTCCTGTTCAAAAATCATGCTCTGAAATCAACTTTTTTCATCTCAGGGATTCATTTTGGGATGGTAACTAAAGTTTAAAGCAGAAATAGGGGCACTTTTAAAATTTTCATTTTTGACCAGAATCGATGGGTCCGGGGCTTAGGGAATTTCTCATATGCCACAAAACCGTTGAAGCTCCTGTTCAAAAATCATGCTCTGAAATCAACTTTTTTCATCTCAGGGATTCATTTTGGGATGGTAACTAAAGTTTAAAGCAGAAATAGGGGCACTTTTAATATTTTTATTTTTGACCAAAATCGATGGGTCCGGGGCTTAGGGAATTTCTCATATGCCACAAAACAGTTGAAGCTCCTGTTCAAAAATCATGCTCTGAAATCAACTTTTTTCATCTCAGGGATTCATTTTGGGATGGTAACTAAAGTTTAAAGCAGAAATAGGGGCACTTTTAAAATTTTCATTTTTGACCAAAATCGATGGGTCCGGGGCTTAGGGAATTTCTCATATGCCCCAAAACCTTTGAAGCTCCTGTTCAAAAATCATGCTCCGAAATCAACTTTTTTCATCTCAGGGATTCATTTTGGGATGGTAACTAAAGTTTAAAGCAGAAATAGGGGCACTTTTAAAATTTTCATTTTTGACCAAAATCGATGGGTCCGGGGCTTAGGGAATTTCTCATATGCCCCAAAACCGTTGAATCTCCTGTTCACAAATCATGCTCTGAAATCAACTTTTTTCATCTCAGGGATTCATTTTGGGATGGTAACTAAAGTTTAAAGCAGAAATAGGGGCACTTTTAAAATTTTCATTTTTGACCAAAATCGATGGGTCCGGGGCTTAGGGAATTTCTCATATGCCCCAAAACCGTTGAATCTCCTGTTCACAAATCATGCTCTGAAATCAACTTTTTTCATCTCAGGGATTCATTTTGGGATGGTAACTAAAGTTTAAAGCAGAAATAGGGGCACTTTTAAAATTTTCATTTTAGACCAAAATCGATGGGTCCGGGGCTTAGGGAATTTCTCATATGCCACAAAACCGTTGAAGCTCCTGTTCAAAAATCATGCTCCGAAATCAACTTTTTTCATCTTAGGGATTCATTTTGGGATGGTAACTAAAGTTTAAAGCAGAAATAGGGGCACTTTTAAAATTTTCATTTTTGACCAGAATCGATGGGTCCGGGGCTTAGGGAATTTCTCATATGCCACAAAACCGTTGAAGCTCCTGTTCAAAAATCATGCTCCGAAATAAACTGTTTTCCTCTCAGGGATTCATTTTGGGATGGTAACTAAAGTTTAAAGCAGAAATAGGGGCACTTTTAAAATTTTCATTTTTGACCAAAATCGATGGGTCCGGGGCTTAGGGAATTTCTCATATGCCACAAAACCGTTGAAGCTCCTGTTCAAAAATCATGATCCGAAATCAACTTTTTTCATCTCAGGGATTCATTTGGAGATGGTAACTAAAGTTTAAAGCAGAAATAGGGGCACTTTTAAAATTTTCATTTTTGACCAAAATCGATGGGTCCGGGGCTTAGGGAATTTCTCATATGCCCCAAAACCGTTGAAGCTCCTGTTCAAAAATCATGCTCCGAAATCAACTTTTTTCATCTCAGGGATTCATTTTGGGATGGTAACTAAAGTTTAAAGCAGAAATAGGGGCACTTTTACAATTTTCATTTTTGACTAAAATCGATGGGTCTGGGGCTCAGGGAATTTCTCATATGCCACAAAACCGTTGAAGCTCCTGTTCAAAAATCATGCTCCGAAATCAACTTTTTTCATCTCAGGGATTCATTTTTGGGATGGTAACTAAAGTTTAAAGCAGAAATAGGGGCACTTTTAAAATTTTCATTTTTGACCAAAATCGATGGGTCCGGGGCTTAGGGAATTTCTCATATGCCCCAAAACCGTTGAAGCTCCTGTTCAAAAATCATGCTCCGAAATCAACTTTTTTCATCTCAGGGATTCATTTTGGGATGGTAACTAAAGTTTAAAGCAGAAATAGGGGCACTTTTAAAATTTTCATTTTTGACCAAAATCGATGGGTCCGGGGCTTAGGGAATTTCTCATATGCCACAAAACCGTTGAAGCTCCTGTTCAAAAATCATGATCCGAAATCAACTTTTTTCATCTCAGGGATTCATTTGGAGATGGTAACTAAAGTTTAAAGCAGAAATAGGGGCACTTTTAAAATTTTCATTTTTGACCAAAATCGATGGGTCCGGGGCTTAGGGAATTTCTCATATGCCCCAAAACCGTTGAAGCTCCTGTTCAAAAATCATGCTCCGAAATCAACTTTTTTCATCTCAGGGATTCATTTTGGGATGGTAACTAAAGTTTAAAGCAGAAATAGGGGCACTTTTACAATTTTCATTTTTGACTAAAATCGATGGGTCTGGGGCTCAGGGAATTTCTCATATGCCCCAAAACCGTTGAAGCTCCTGTTCAAAAATCATGCTCCGAAATCAACTTTTTTCATCTCAGGTATTCATTTTGGGACGGTAACTAAAGTTTAAAGCAGAAATAGGGGCACTTTTAAAATTTTCATTTTTGACCAAAATCGATGGGTCCGGGGCTTAGGGAATTTCTCATATGCCCCAAAACCGTTGAATCTCCTGTTCACAAATCATGCTCTGAAATCAACGTTTTTCATCTCAGGGATTCATTTTGGGATGGTAACTAAAGTTTAAAGCAGAAATAGGGGCACTTTTAAAATTTTCATTTTTGACCAAAATCGATGGGTCCGGGGCTTAGGGAATTTCTCATATGCCCCAAAACCGTTGAAGCTCCTGTTCAAAAATCATGCTCCGAAATCAACTTTTTTCATCTCAGGGATTCATTTTGGGATGGTAACTAAAGTTTAAAGCAGAAATAGGGGCACTTTTAAAATTTTCATTTTTGACCAAAATCGATGGGTCCGGGGCTTAGGGAATTTCTCATATGCCCCAAAACCGTTGAATCTCCTGTTCACAAATCATGCTCTGAAATCAACTTTTTTCATCTCAGGGATTCATTTTGGGATGGTAACTAAAGTTTAAAGCAGAAATAGGGGCACTTTTAAAATTTTCATATTTGACCAAAATCGATGGGTCCGGGGCTTAGGGAATTTCTCATATGCCCCAAAACCGTTGAATCTCCTGTTCACAAATCATGCTCTGAAATCAACTTTTTTCATCTCAGGGATTCATTTTGGGATGGTAACTAAAGTTTAAAGCAGAAATAGGGGCACTTTTAAAATTTTCATTTTAGACCAAAATCGATGGGTCCGGGGCTTAGGGAATTTCTCATATGCCACAAAACCGTTGAAGCTCCTGTTCAAAAATCATGCTCCGAAATCAACTTTTTTCATCTTAGGGATTCATTTTGGGATGGTAACTAAAGTTTAAAGCAGAAATAGGGGCACTTTTAAAATTTTCATTTTTGACCAGAATCGATGGGTCCGGGGCTTAGGGAATTTCTCATATGCCACAAAACCGTTGAAGCTCCTGTTCAAAAATCATGATCCGAAATCAACTTTTTTCATCTCAGGGATTCATTTGGAGATGGTAACTAAAGTTTAAAGCAGAAATAGGGGCACTTTTAAAATTTTCATTTTTGACCAAAATCGATGGGTCCGGGGCTTAGGGAATTTCTCATATGCCCCAAAACCGTTGAAGCTCCTGTTCAAAAATCATGCTCCGAAATAAACTTTTTTCATCTCAGGGATTCATTTTGGGATGGTAACTAAAGTTTAAAGCAGAAATAGGGGCACTTTTACAATTTTCATTTTTGACTAAAATCGATGGGTCTGGGGCTCAGGGAATTTCTCATATGCCACAAAACCGTTGAAGCTCCTGTTCAAAAATCATGCTCCGAAATCAACTTTTTTCATCTCAGGGATTCATTTTGGGATGGTAACTAAAGTTTAAAGCAGAAATAGGGGCACTTTTAAAATTTTCATTTTTGACCAAAATCGATGGGTCCGGGGCTTAGGGAATTTCTCATATGCCCCAAAACCGTTGAAGCTCCTGTTCAAAAATCATGCTCCGAAATCAACTTTTTTCATCTCAGGGATTCATTTTGGGATGGTAACTAAAGTTTAAAGCAGAAATAGGGGCACTTTTAAAATTTTCATTTTTGACCAAAATCGATGGGTCCGGGGCTTAGGGAATTTCTCATATGCCACAAAACCGTTGAAGCTCCTGTTCAAAAATCATGATCCGAAATCAACTTTTTTCATCTCAGGGATTCATTTGGAGATGGTAACTAAAGTTTAAAGCAGAAATAGGGGCACTTTTAAAATTTTCATTTTTGACCAAAATCGATGGGTCCGGGGCTTAGGGAATTTCTCATATGCCCCAAAACCGTTGAAGCTCCTGTTCAAAAATCATGCTCCGAAATCAACTTTTTTCATCTCAGGGATTCATTTTGGGATGGTAACTAAAGTTTAAAGCAGAAATAGGGGCACTTTTAAAATTTTCATTTTTGACAAAATCGATGGGTCCGGGGCTTAGGGAATTTCTCATATGCCCCAAAACCGTTGAATCTCCTGTTCACAAATCATGCTCTGAAATCAACTTTTTTCATCTCAGGGATTCATTTTGGGATGGTAACTAAAGTTTAAAGCAGAAATAGTGGCACTTTTAAAATTTTCATTTTAGACCAAAATCGATGGGTCCAGGGCTTAGGGAATTTCTCATATGCCGCAAAACCGTTGAAGCTCCTGTTCAAAAATCATGCTCCGAAATCAACTTTTTTCATCTCAGGGATTCATTTTGGGATGGTAACTAAAGTTTAAAGCAGAAATAGGGGCACTTTTAAAATTTTCATTTTTGACCAAAATCGATGAGTCCGGGGCTTAGGGAATTTCTCATATGCCACAAAACCGTTGAAGCTCCTGTTCAAAAATCATGCTCTGAAATCAACTTTTTTCATCTCAGGGATTCATTTTGGGATGGTAACTAAAGTTTAAAGCAGAAATAGGGGCACTTTTAAAATTTTCATTTTTGACCAAAATAGATGGGTCCAGGGCTTAGGGAATTTCTCATATGCCACAAAACCGTTGAAGCTCCTGTTCAAAAATCATGCTCTGAAATCAACTTTTTTCATCTCAGGGATTCATTTTGGGATGGTAACTAAAGTTTAAAGCAGAAATAGGGGCACTTTTAAAATTTTCATTTTTGACCAAAATCGATGGGTCCGGGGCTTAGGGAATTTCTCATATGCCACAAAACCGTTGAAGCTCCTGTTCAAAAATCATGCTCCGAAATCAACTTTTTTCATCTCAGGGATTCATTTTGGGATGGTAACTAAAGTTTAAAGCAGAAATAGGGGCACTTTTAAAATTTTCATTTTTGACCAAAATCGATGGGTCCGGGGCTTAGGGAATTTCTCATATGCCACAAAACCGTTGAAGCTCCTGTTCAAAAATCATGCTCTGAAATCAACTTTTTTCATCTCAGGGATTCATTTTGGGATGGTAACTAAAGTTTAAAGCAGAAATAGGGGCACTTTTAAAATTTTCATTTTTGACCAGAATCGATGGGTCCGGGGCTTAGGGAATTTCTCATATGCCACAAAACCGTTGAAGCTCCTGTTCAAAAATCATGCTCTGAAATCAACTTTTTTCATCTCAGGGATTCATTTTGGGATGGTAACTAAAGTTTAAAGCAGAAATAGGGGCACTTTTAATATTTTTATTTTTGACCAAAATCGATGGGTCCGGGGCTTAGGGAATTTCTCATATGCCACAAAACAGTTGAAGCTCCTGTTCAAAAATCATGCTCTGAAATCAACTTTTTTCATCTCAGGGATTCATTTTGGGATGGTAACTAAAGTTTAAAGCAGAAATAGGGGCACTTTTAAAATTTTCATTTTTGACCAAAATCGATGGGTCCGGGGCTTAGGGAATTTCTCATATGCCCCAAAACCTTTGAAGCTCCTGTTCAAAAATCATGCTCCGAAATCAACTTTTTTCATCTCAGGGATTCATTTTGGGATGGTAACTAAAGTTTAAAGCAGAAATAGGGGCACTTTTAAAATTTTCATTTTTGACCAAAATCGATGGGTCCGGGGCTTAGGGAATTTCTCATATGCCCCAAAACCGTTGAATCTCCTGTTCACAAATCATGCTCTGAAATCAACTTTTTTCATCTCAGGGATTCATTTTGGGATGGTAACTAAAGTTTAAAGCAGAAATAGGGGCACTTTTAAAATTTTCATTTTTGACCAAAATCGATGGGTCCGGGGCTTAGGGAATTTCTCATATGCCCCAAAACCGTTGAATCTCCTGTTCACAAATCATGCTCTGAAATCAACTTTTTTCATCTCAGGGATTCATTTTGGGATGGTAACTAAAGTTTAAAGCAGAAATAGGGGCACTTTTAAAATTTTCATTTTAGACCAAAATCGATGGGTCCGGGGCTTAGGGAATTTCTCATATGCCACAAAACCGTTGAAGCTCCTGTTCAAAAATCATGCTCCGAAATCAACTTTTTTCATCTTAGGGATTCATTTTGGGATGGTAACTAAAGTTTAAAGCAGAAATAGGGGCACTTTTAAAATTTTCATTTTTGACCAGAATCGATGGGTCCGGGGCTTAGGGAATTTCTCATATGCCACAAAACCGTTGAAGCTCCTGTTCAAAAATCATGCTCCGAAATAAACTTTTTTCCTCTCAGGGATTCATTTTGGGATGGTAACTAAAGTTTAAAGCAGAAATAGGGGCACTTTTAAAATTTTCATTTTTGACCAAAATCGATGGGTCCGGGGCTTAGGGAATTTCTCATATGCCACAAAACCGTTGAAGCTCCTGTTCAAAAATCATGATCCGAAATCAACTTTTTTCATCTCAGGGATTCATTTGGAGATGGTAACTAAAGTTTAAAGCAGAAATAGGGGCACTTTTAAAATTTTCATTTTTGACCAAAATCGATGGGTCCGGGGCTTAGGGAATTTCTCATATGCCCCAAAACCGTTGAAGCTCCTGTTCAAAAATCATGCTCCGAAATCAACTTTTTTCATCTCAGGGATTCATTTTGGGATGGTAACTAAAGTTTAAAGCAGAAATAGGGGCACTTTTACAATTTTCATTTTTGACTAAAATCGATGGGTCTGGGGCTCAGGGAATTTCTCATATGCCACAAAACCGTTGAAGCTCCTGTTCAAAAATCATGCTCCGAAATCAACTTTTTTCATCTCAGGGATTCATTTTGGGATGGTAACTAAAGTTTAAAGCAGAAATAGGGGCACTTTTAAAATTTTCATTTTTGACCAAAATCGATGGGTCCGGGGCTTAGGGAATTTCTCATATGCCCCAAAACCGTTGAAGCTCCTGTTCAAAAATCATGCTCCGAAATCAACTTTTTTCATCTCAGGGATTCATTTTGGGATGGTAACTAAAGTTTAAAGCAGAAATAGGGGCACTTTTAAAATTTTCATTTTTGACCAAAATCGATGGGTCCGGGGCTTAGGGAATTTCTCATATGCCACAAAACCGTTGAAGCTCCTGTTCAAAAATCATGATCCGAAATCAACTTTTTTCATCTCAGGGATTCATTTGGAGATGGTAACTAAAGTTTAAAGCAGAAATAGGGGCACTTTTAAAATTTTCATTTTTGACCAAAATCGATGGGTCCGGGGCTTAGGGAATTTCTCATATGCCCCAAAACCGTTGAAGCTCCTGTTCAAAAATCATGCTCCGAAATCAACTTTTTTCATCTCAGGGATTCATTTTGGGATGGTAACTAAAGTTTAAAGCAGAAATAGGGGCACTTTTACAATTTTCATTTTTGACTAAAATCGATGGGTCTGGGGCTCAGGGAATTTCTCATATGCCCCAAAACCGTTGAAGCTCCTGTTCAAAAATCATGCTCCGAAATCAACTTTTTTCATCTCAGGTATTCATTTTGGGACGGTAACTAAAGTTTAAAGCAGAAATAGGGGCACTTTTAAAATTTTTATTTTTGACCAAAATCGATGGGTCCGGTGCTCAGGGAATTTCTCATATGCCACAAAACCGTTGAAGCTCCTGTTCAAAAATCATGTCCGAAATCAACTTTTTTCATCTCAGGGATTCATTTTGGGATGGTAACTAAAGTTTAAAGCAGAAATAGGGGCACTTTTAAAATTTTCATTTTTGACCAAAATCGATGGGTCCGGGGCTTAGGGAATTTCTCATATGCCCCAAAACCGTTGAAGCTCCTGTTCAAAAATCATGCTCTGAAATCAACTTTTTTCATCTCAGGGATTCATTTTGGGATGGTAACTAAAGTTTAAAGCAGAAATAGGGGCACTTTTAAAATTTTCATTTTTGACCAAAATCGATGGGTCCGGGGCTTAGGGAATTTCTCATATGCCCCAAAACCGTTGAAGCTCCTGTTCAAAAATCATGCTCCGAAATCAACTTTTTTCATCTCAGGGATTCATTTTGGGATGGTAACTAAAGTTTAAAGCAGAAATAGGGGCACTTTTAAAATTTTCATTTTTGACCAAAATCGATGGGTCCGGGGCTTAGGGAATTTCTCATATGCCCCAAAACCGTTGAATCTCCTGTTCACAAATCATGCTCTGAAATCAACGTTTTTCATCTCAGGGATTCATTTTGGGATGGTAACTAAAGTTTAAAGCAGAAATAGGGGCACTTTTAAAATTTTAATTTTTGACCAAAATCGATGGGTCCGGGGCTTAGGGAATTTCTCATATGCCCCAAAACCTTTGAAGCTCCTGTTCAAAAATCATGCTCCGAAATCAACTTTTTTCATCTCAGGGATTCATTTTGGGATGGTAACTAAAGTTTAAAGCAGAAATAGGGGCACTTTTAAAATTTTCATTTTTGACCAAAATCGATGGGTCCGGGGCTTAGGGAATTTCTCATATGCCCCAAAACCGTTGAATCTCCTGTTCACAAATCATGCTCTGAAATCAACTTTTTTCATCTCAGGGATTCATTTTGGGATGGTAACTAAAGTTTAAAGCAGAAATAGGGGCACTTTTAAAATTTTCATATTTGACCAAAATCGATGGGTCCGGGGCTTAGGGAATTTCTCATATGCCCCAAAACCGTTGAATCTCCTGTTCACAAATCATGCTCTGAAATCAACTTTTTTCATCTCAGGGATTCATTTTGGGATGGTAACTAAAGTTTAAAGCAGAAATAGGGGCACTTTTAAAATTTTCATTTTAGACCAAAATCGATGGGTCCGGGGCTTAGGGAATTTCTCATATGCCACAAAACCGTTGAAGCTCCTGTTCAAAAATCATGCTCCGAAATCAACTTTTTTCATCTTAGGGATTCATTTTGGGATGGTAACTAAAGTTTAAAGCAGAAATAGGGGCACTTTTAAAATTTTCATTTTTGACCAGAATCGATGGGTCCGGGGCTTAGGGAATTTCTCATATGCCACAAAACCGTTGAAGCTCCTGTTCAAAAATCATGATCCGAAATCAACTTTTTTCATCTCAGGGATTCATTTGGAGATGGTAACTAAAGTTTAAAGCAGAAATAGGGGCACTTTTAAAATTTTCATTTTTGACCAAAATCGATGGGTCCGGGGCTAAGGGAATTTCTCATATGCCCCAAAACCGTTGAAGCTCCTGTTCAAAAATCATGCTCCGAAATCAACTTTTTTCATCTCAGGGATTCATTTTGGGATGGTAACTAAAGTTTAAAGCAGAAATAGGGGCACTTTTAACATTTTCATTTTTGACCAGAATCGATGGGTCCGGGGCTTAGGGAATTTCTCATATGCCACAAAACCGTTGAAGCTCCTGTTCAAAAATCATGCTCCGAAATAAACTTTTTTCCTCTCAGGGATTCATTTTGGGATGGTAACTAAAGTTTAAAGCAGAAATAGGGGCACTTTTAAAATTTTCATTTTTGACCAAAATCGATGGGTCCGGGGCTTAGGGAATTTCTCATATGCCACAAAACCGTTGAAGCTCCTGTTCAAAAATCATGATCCGAAATCAACTTTTTTCATCTCAGGGATTCATTTGGAGATGGTAACTAAAGTTTAAAGCAGAAATAGGGGCACTTTTAAAATGTTCATTTTTGACCAAAATCGATGGGTCCGGGGCTTAGGGAATTTCTCATATGCCCCAAAACCGTTGAAGCTCCTGTTCAAAAATCATGCTCCGAAATCAACTTTTTTCATCTCAGGGATTCATTTTGGGATGGTAACTAAAGTTTAAAGCAGAAATAGGGGCACTTTTACAATTTTCATTTTTGACTAAAATCGATGGGTCTGGGGCTCAGGGAATTTCTCATATGCCACAAAACCGTTGAAGCTCCTGTTCAAAAATCATGCTCCGAAATCAACTTTTTTCATCTCAGGGATTCATTTTGGGATGGTAACTAAAGTTTAAAGCAGAAATAGGGGCACTTTTAAAATTTTCATTTTTGACCAAAATCGATGGGTCCGGGGCTTAGGGAATTTCTCATATGCCCCAAAACCGTTGAAGCTCCTGTTCAAAAATCATGCTCCGAAATCAACTTTTTTCATCTCAGGGATTCATTTTGGGATGGTAACTAAAGTTTAAAGCAGAAATAGGGGCACTTTTAAAATTTTCATTTTTGACCAAAATCAATGGGTCCGGGGCTTAGGGAATTTCTCATATGCCACAAAACCGTTGAAGCTCCTGTTCAAAAATCATGATCCGAAATCAACTTTTTTCATCTCAGGGATTCATTTGGAGATGGTAACTAAAGTTTAAAGCAGAAATAGGGGCACTTTTAAAATTTTCATTTTTGACCAAAATCGATGGGTCCGGGGCTTAGGGAATTTCTCATATGCCCCAAAACCGTTGAAGCTCCTGTTCAAAAATCATGCTCCGAAATCAACTTTTTTCATCTCAGGGATTCATTTTGGGATGGTAACTAAAGTTTAAAGCAGAAATAGGGGCACTTTTACAATTTTCATTTTTGACTAAAATCGATGGGTCTGGGGCTCAGGGAATTTCTCATATGCCCCAAAACCGTTGAAGCTCCTGTTCAAAAATCATGCTCCGAAATCAACTTTTTTCATCTCAGGTATTCATTTTGGGACGGTAACTAAAGTTTAAAGCAGAAATAGGGGCACTTTTAAAATTTTTATTTTTGACCAAAATCGATGGGTCCGGTGCTCAGGGAATTTCTCATATGCCACAAAACCGTTGAAGCTCCTGTTCAAAAATCATGTCCGAAATCAACTTTTTTCATCTCAGGGATTCATTTTGGGATGGTAACTAAAGTTTAAAGCAGAAATAGGGGCACTTTTAAAATTTTCATTTTTGACCAAAATCGATGGGTCCGGGGCTTAGGGAATTTCTCATATGCCCCAAAACCGTTGAAGCTCCTGTTCAAAAATCATGCTCCGAAATCAACTTTTTTCATCTCAGGGATTCATTTTGGGATGGTAACTAAAGTTTAAAGCAGAAATAGGGGCACTTTTAAAATTTTCATTTTTGACCAAAATCGATGGGTCCGGGGCTTAGGGAATTTCTCATATGCCCCAAAACCTTTGAAGCTCCTGTTCAAAAATCATGCTCCGAAATCAACTTTTTTCATCTCAGGGATTCATTTTGGGATGGTAACTAAAGTTTAAAGCAGAAATAGGGGCACTTTTAAAATTTTCATTTTTGACCAAAATCGATGGGTCCGGGGCTTAGGGAATTTCTCATATGCCCCAAAACCGTTGAATCTCCTGTTCACAAATCATGCTCTGAAATCAACTTTTTTCATCTCAGGGATTCATTTTGGGATGGTAACTAAAGTTTAAAGCAGAAATAGGGGCACTTTTAAAATTTTCATATTTGACCAAAATCGATGGGTCCGGGGCTTAGGGAATTTCTCATATGCCCCAAAACCGTTGAATCTCCTGTTCACAAATCATGCTCTGAAATCAACTTTTTTCATCTCAGGGATTCATTTTGGGATGGTAACTAAAGTTTAAAGCAGAAATAGGGGCACTTTTAAAATTTTCATTTTTGACCAAAATCGATGGGTCCGGGGCTTAGGGAATTTCTCATATGCCCCAAAACCGTTGAATCTCCTGTTCACAAATCATGCTCTGAAATCAACGTTTTTCATCTCAGGGATTCATTTTGGGATGGTAACTAAAGTTTAAAGCAGAAATAGGGGCACTTTTAAAATTTTAATTTTTGACCAAAATCGATGGGTCCGGGGCTTAGGGAATTTCTCATATGCCCCAAAACCGTTGAAGCTCCTGTTCAAAAATCATGCTCCGAAATCAACTTTTTTCATCTCAGGGATTCATTTTGGGATGGTAACTAAAGTTTAAAGCAGAAATAGGGGCACTTTTAAAATTTTCATTTTTGACCAAAATCGATGGGTCCGGGGCTTAGGGAATTTCTCATATGCCCCAAAACCTTTGAAGCTCCTGTTCAAAAATCATGCTCCGAAATCAACTTTTTTCATCTCAGGGATTCATTTTGGGATGGTAACTAAAGTTTAAAGCAGAAATAGGGGCACTTTTAAAATTTTCATTTTTGACCAAAATCGATGGGTCCGGGGCTTAGGGAATTTCTCATATGCCCCAAAACCGTTGAATCTCCTGTTCACAAATCATGCTCTGAAATCAACTTTTTTCATCTCAGGGATTCATTTTGGGATGGTAACTAAAGTTTAAAGCAGAAATAGGGGCACTTTTAAAATTTTCATATTTGACCAAAATCGATGGGTCCGGGGCTTAGGGAATTTCTCATATGCCCCAAAACCGTTGAATCTCCTGTTCACAAATCATGCTCTGAAATCAACTTTTTTCATCTCAGGGATTCATTTTGGGATGGTAACTAAAGTTTAAAGCAGAAATAGGGGCACTTTTAAAATTTTCATTTTAGACCAAAATCGATGGGTCCGGGGCTTAGGGAATTTCTCATATGCCACAAAACCGTTGAAGCTCCTGTTCAAAAATCATGCTCCGAAATCAACTTTTTTCATCTTAGGGATTCATTTTGGGATGGTAACTAAAGTTTAAAGCAGAAATAGGGGCACTTTTAAAATTTTCATTTTTGACCAGAATCGATGGGTCCGGGGCTTAGGGAATTTCTCATATGCCACAAAACCGTTGAAGCTCCTGTTCAAAAATCATGATCCGAAATCAACTTTTTTCATCTCAGGGATTCATTTGGAGATGGTAACTAAAGTTTAAAGCAGAAATAGGGGCACTTTTAAAATTTTCATTTTTGACCAAAATCGATGGGTCCGGGGCTAAGGGAATTTCTCATATGCCCCAAAACCGTTGAAGCTCCTGTTCAAAAATCATGCTCCGAAATCAACTTTTTTCATCTCAGGGATTCATTTTGGGATGGTAACTAAAGTTTAAAGCAGAAATAGGGGCACTTTTAAAATTTTCATTTTTGACCAGAATCGATGGGTCCGGGGCTTCGGGAATTTCTCATATGCCACAAAACCGTTGAAGCTCCTGTTCAAAAATCATGATCCGAAATCAACTTTTTTCATCTCAGGGATTCATTTGGAGATGGTAACTAAAGTTTAAAGCAGAAATAGGGGCACTTTTAAAATTTTAATTTTTGACCAAAATCGATGGGTCCGGGGCTTAGGGAATTTCTCATATGCCCCAAAACCGTTGAAGCTCCTGTTCAAAAATCATGCTCCGAAATCAACTTTTTTCATCTCAGGGATTCATTTTGGGATGGTAACTAAAGTTTAAAGCAGAAATAGGGGCACTTTTACAATTTTCATTTTTGACTAAAATCGATGGGTCTGGGGCTCAGGGAATTTCTCATATGCCACAAAACCGTTGAAGCTCCTGTTCAAAAATCATGCTCCGAAATCAACTTTTTTCATCTCAGGGATTCATTTTGGGATGGTAACTAAAGTTTAAAGCAGAAATAGGGGCACTTTTAAAATTTTCATTTTTGACCAAAATCGATGGGTCCGGGGCTTAGGGAATTTCTCATATGCCCCAAAACCGTTGAAGCTCCTGTTCAAAAATCATGCTCCGAAATCAACTTTTTTCATCTCAGGGATTCATTTTGGGATGGTAACTAAAGTTTAAAGCAGAAATAGGGGCACTTTTAAAATTTTCATTTTTGACCAAAATCGATGGGTCCGGGGCTTAGGGAATTTCTCATATGCCACAAAACCGTTGAAGCTCCTGTTCAAAAATCATGATCCGAAATCAACTTTTTTCATCTCAGGGATTCATTTGGAGATGGTAACTAAAGTTTAAAGCAGAAATAGGGGCACTTTTAAAATTTTCATTTTTGACCAAAATCGATGGGTCCGGGGCTTAGGGAATTTCTCATATGCCCCAAAACCGTTGAAGCTCCTGTTCAAAAATCATGCTCCGAAATCAACTTTTTTCATCTCAGGGATTCATTTTGGGATGGTAACTAAAGTTTAAAGCAGAAATAGGGGCACTTTTACAATTTTCATTTTTGACTAAAATCGATGGGTCTGGGGCTCAGGGAATTTCTCATATGCCACAAAACCGTTGAAGCTCCTGTTCAAAAATCATGTCCGAAATCAACTTTTTTCATCTCAGGGATTCATTTTGGGATGGTAACTAAAGTTTAAAGCAGAAATAGGGGCACTTTTAAAATTTTCATTTTTGACCAAAATCGATGGGTCCGGGGCTTAGGGAATTTCTCATATGCCCCAAAACCGTTGAAGCTCCTGTTCAAAAATCATGCTCTGAAATCAACTTTTTTCATCTCAGGGATTCATTTTGGGATGGTAACTAAAGTTTAAAGCAGAAATAGGGGCACTTTTAAAATTTTCATTTTTGACCAAAATCGATGGGTCCGGGGCTTAGGGAATTTCTCATATGCCCCAAAACCGTTGAAGCTCCTGTTCAAAAATCATGCTCCGAAATCAACTTTTTTCATCTCAGGGATTCATTTTGGGATGGTAACTAAAGTTTAAAGCAGAAATAGGGGCACTTTTAAAATTTTCATTTTTGACCAAAATCGATGGGTCCGGGGCTTAGGGAATTTCTCATATGCCCCAAAACCGTTGAATCTCCTGTTCACAAATCATGCTCTGAAATCAACGTTTTTCATCTCAGGGATTCATTTTGGGATGGTAACTAAAGTTTAAAGCAGAAATAGGGGCACTTTTAAAATTTTCATTTTTGACCAAAATCGATGGGTCCGGGGCTTAGGGAATTTCTCATATGCCCCAAAACCGTTGAAGCTCCTGTTCAAAAATCATGCTCCGAAATCAACTTTTTTCATCTCAGGGATTCATTTTGGGATGGTAACTAAAGTTTAAAGCAGAAATAGGGGCACTTTTAAAATTTTCATTTTTGACCAAAATCGATGGGTCCGGGGCTTAGGGAATTTCTCATATGCCCCAAAACCTTTGAAGCTCCTGTTCAAAAATCATGCTCCGAAATCAACTTTTTTCATCTCAGGGATTCATTTTGGGATGGTAACTAAAGTTTAAAGCAGAAATAGGGGCACTTTTAAAATTTTCATTTTTGACCAAAATCGATGGGTCCGGGGCTTAGGGAATTTCTCATATGCCCCAAAACCGTTGAATCTCCTGTTCACAAATCATGCTCTGAAATCAACTTTTTTCATCTCAGGGATTCATTTTGGGATGGTAACTAAAGTTTAAAGCAGAAATAGGGGCACTTTTAAAATTTTCATATTTGACCAAAATCGATGGGTCCGGGGCTTAGGGAATTTCTCATATGCCCCAAAACCGTTGAATCTCCTGTTCACAAATCATGCTCTGAAATCAACTTTTTTCATCTCAGGGATTCATTTTGGGATGGTAACTAAAGTTTAAAGCAGAAATAGGGGCACTTTTAAAATTTTCATTTTTGACCAGAATCGATGGGTCCGGGGCTTAGGGAATTTCTCATATGCCACAAAACCGTTGAAGCTCCTGTTCAAAAATCATGATCCGAAATCAACTTTTTTCATCTCAGGGATTCATTTGGAGATGGTAACTAAAGTTTAAAGCAGAAATAGGGGCACTTTTAAAATTTTCATTTTTGACCAAAATCGATGGGTCCGGGGCTTAGGGAATTTCTCATATGCCCCAAAACCGTTGAAGCTCCTGTTCAAAAATCATGCTCCGAAATCAACTTTTTTCATCTCAGGGATTCATTTTGGGATGGTAACTAAAGTTTAAAGCAGAAATAGGGGCACTTTTACAATTTTCATTTTTGACTAAAATCGATGGGTCTGGGGCTCAGGGAATTTCTCATATGCCACAAAACCGTTGAAGCTCCTGTTCAAAAATCATGCTCCGAAATCAACTTTTTTCATCTCAGGGATTCATTTTGGGATGGTAACTAAAGTTTAAAGCAGAAATAGGGGCACTTTTAAAATTTTCATTTTTGACCAAAATCGATGGGTCCGGGGCTTAGGGAATTTCCCATATGCCCCAAAACCGTTGAAGCTCCTGTTCAAAAATCATGCTCCGAAATCAACTTTTTTCATCTCAGGGATTCATTTTGGGATGGTAACTAAAGTTTAAAGCAGAAATAGGGGCACTTTTAAAATTTTCATTTTTGACCAAAATCGATGGGTCCGGGGCTTAGGGAATTTCTCATATGCCACAAAACCGTTGAAGCTCCTGTTCAAAAATCATGATCCGAAATCAACTTTTTTCATCTCAGGGATTCATTTGGAGATGGTAACTAAAGTTTAAAGCAGAAATAGGGGCACTTTTAAAATTTTCATTTTTGACCAAAATCGATGGGTCCGGGGCTTAGGGAATTTCTCATATGCCCCAAAACCGTTGAAGCTCCTGTTCAAAAATCATGCTCCGAAATCAACTTTTTTCATCTCAGGGATTCATTTTGGGATGGTAACTAAAGTTTAAAGCAGAAATAGGGGCACTTTTAAAATTTTCATTTTTGACCAAAATCGATGGGTCCGGGGCTTAGGGAATTTCTCATATGCCACAAAACCGTTGAAGCTCCTGTTCAAAAATCATGATCCGAAATCAACTTTTTTCATCTCAGGGATTCATTTGGAGATGGTAACTAAAGTTTAAAGCAGAAATAGGGGCACTTTTAAAATTTTCATTTTTGACCAAAATCGATGGGTCCGGGGCTTAGGGAATTTCTCATATGCCCCAAAACCGTTGAAGCTCCTGTTCAAAAATCATGCTCCGAAATCAACTTTTTTCATCTCAGGGATTCATTTTGGGATGGTAACTAAAGTTTAAAGCAGAAATAGGGGCACTTTTACAATTTTCATTTTTGACTAAAATCGATGGGTCTGGGGCTCAGGGAATTTCTCATATGCCCCAAAACCGTTGAAGCTCCTGTTCAAAAATCATGATCCGAAATCAACTTTTTTCATCTCAGGGATTCATTTTGGGATGGTAACTAAAGTTTAAAGCAGAAATAGGGGCACTTTTACAATTTTCATTTTTGACTAAAATCGATGGGTCTGGGGCTCAGGGAATTTCTCATATGCCACAAAACCGTTGAAGCTCCTGTTCAAAAATCATGATCCGAAATCAACTTTTTTCATCTCAGGGATTCATTTGGAGATGGTAACTAAAGTTTAAAGCAGAAATAGGGGCACTTTTAAAATTTTCATTTTTGACCAAAATCGATGGGTCCGGGGCTTAGGGAATTTCTCATATGCCCCAAAACCGTTGAAGCTCCTGTTCAAAAATCATGCTCCGAAATCAACTTTTTTCATCTCAGGGATTCATTTTGGGATGGTAACTAAAGTTTAAAGCAGAAATAGGGGCACTTTTACAATTTTCATTTTTGACTAAAATCGATGGGTCTGGGGCTCAGGGAATTTCTCATATGCCCCAAAACCGTTGAAGCTCCTGTTCAAAAATCATGCTCCGAAATCAACTTTTTTCATCTCAGGTATTCATTTTGGGACGGTAACTAAAGTTTAAAGCAGAAATAGGGGCACTTTTAAAATTTTTATTTTTGACCAAAATCGATGGGTCCGGTGCTCAGGGAATTTCTCATATGCCACAAAACCGTTGAAGCTCCTGTTCAAAAATCATGTCCGAAATCAACTTTTTTCATCTCAGGGATTCATTTTGGGATGGTAACTAAAGTTTAAAGCAGAAATAGGGGCACTTTTAAAATTTTCATTTTTGACCAAAATCGATGGGTCCGGGGCTTAGGGAATTTCTCATATGCCCCAAAACCGTTGAAGCTCCTGTTCAAAAATCATGCTCTGAAATCAACTTTTTTCATCTCAGGGATTCATTTTGGGATGGTAACTAAAGTTTAAAGCAGAAATAGGGGCACTTTTAAAATTTTCATTTTTGACCAAAATCGATGGGTCCGGGGCTTAGGGAATTTCTCATATGCCCCAAAACCGTTGAAGCTCCTGTTCAAAAATCATGCTCCGAAATCAACTTTTTTCATCTCAGGGATTCATTTTGGGATGGTAACTAAAGTTTAAAGCAGAAATAGGGGCACTTTTAAAATTTTCATTTTTGACCAAAATCGATGGGTCCGGGGCTTAGGGAATTTCTCATATGCCCCAAAACCGTTGAATCTCCTGTTCACAAATCATGCTCTGAAATCAACGTTTTTCATCTCAGGGATTCATTTTGGGATGGTAACTAAAGTTTAAAGCAGAAATAGGGGCACTTTTAAAATTTTCATTTTTGACCAAAATCGATGGGTCCGGGGCTTAGGGAATTTCTCATATGCCCCAAAACCGTTGAAGCTCCTGTTCAAAAATCATGCTCCGAAATCAACTTTTTTCATCTCAGGGATTCATTTTGGGATGGTAACTAAAGTTTAAAGCAGAAATAGGGGCACTTTTAAAATTTTCATTTTTGACCAAAATCGATGGGTCCGGGGCTTAGGGAATTTCTCATATGCCCCAAAACCTTTGAAGCTCCTGTTCAAAAATCATGCTCCGAAATCAACTTTTTTCATCTCAGGGATTCATTTTGGGATGGTAACTAAAGTTTAAAGCAGAAATAGGGGCACTTTTAAAATTTTCATTTTTGACCAAAATCGATGGGTCCGGGGCTTAGGGAATTTCTCATATGCCCCAAAACCGTTGAATCTCCTGTTCACAAATCATGCTCTGAAATCAACTTTTTTCATCTCAGGGATTCATTTTGGGATGGTAACTAAAGTTTAAAGCAGAAATAGGGGCACTTTTAAAATTTTCATATTTGACCAAAATCGATGGGTCCGGGGCTTAGGGAATTTCTCATATGCCCCAAAACCGTTGAATCTCCTGTTCACAAATCATGCTCTGAAATCAACTTTTTTCATCTCAGGGATTCATTTTGGGATGGTAACTAAAGTTTAAAGCAGAAATAGGGGCACTTTTAAAATTTTCATTTTTGACCAGAATCGATGGGTCCGGGGCTTAGGGAATTTCTCATATGCCACAAAACCGTTGAAGCTCCTGTTCAAAAATCATGATCCGAAATCAACTTTTTTCATCTCAGGGATTCATTTGGAGATGGTAACTAAAGTTTAAAGCAGAAATAGGGGCACTTTTAAAATTTTCATTTTTGACCAAAATCGATGGGTCCGGGGCTTAGGGAATTTCTCATATGCCCCAAAACCGTTGAAGCTCCTGTTCAAAAATCATGCTCCGAAATCAACTTTTTTCATCTCAGGGATTCATTTTGGGATGGTAACTAAAGTTTAAAGCAGAAATAGGGGCACTTTTACAATTTTCATTTTTGACTAAAATCGATGGGTCTGGGGCTCAGGGAATTTCTCATATGCCACAAAACCGTTGAAGCTCCTGTTCAAAAATCATGCTCCGAAATCAACTTTTTTCATCTCAGGGATTCATTTTGGGATGGTAACTAAAGTTTAAAGCAGAAATAGGGGCACTTTTAAAATTTTCATTTTTGACCAAAATCGATGGGTCCGGGGCTTAGGGAATTTCCCATATGCCCCAAAACCGTTGAAGCTCCTGTTCAAAAATCATGCTCCGAAATCAACTTTTTTCATCTCAGGGATTCATTTTGGGATGGTAACTAAAGTTTAAAGCAGAAATAGGGGCACTTTTAAAATTTTCATTTTTGACCAAAATCGATGGGTCCGGGGCTTAGGGAATTTCTCATATGCCACAAAACCGTTGAAGCTCCTGTTCAAAAATCATGATCCGAAATCAACTTTTTTCATCTCAGGGATTCATTTGGAGATGGTAACTAAAGTTTAAAGCAGAAATAGGGGCACTTTTAAAATTTTCATTTTTGACCAAAATCGATGGGTCCGGGGCTTAGGGAATTTCTCATATGCCCCAAAACCGTTGAATCTCCTGTTCACAAATCATGCTCTGAAATCAACTTTTTTCATCTCAGGGATTCATTTTGGGATGGTAACTAAAGTTTAAAGCAGAAATAGGGGCACTTTTAAAATTTTCATTTTAGACCAAAATCGATGGGTCCGGGGCTTAGGGAATTTCTCATATGCCACAAAACCGTTGAAGCTCCTGTTCAAAAATCATGCTCCGAAATCAACTTTTTTCATCTTAGGGATTCATTTTGGGATGGTAACTAAAGTTTAAAGCAGAAATAGGGGCACTTTTAAAATTTTCATTTTTGACCAGAATCGATGGGTCCGGGGCTTAGGGAATTTCTCATATGCCACAAAACCGTTGAAGCTCCTGTTCAAAAATCATGCTCCGAAATAAACTTTTTTCCTCTCAGGGATTCATTTTGGGATGGTAACTAAAGTTTAAAGCAGAAATAGGGGCACTTTTAAAATTTTAATTTTTGACCAAAATCGATGGGTCCGGGGCTTAGGGAATTTCTCATATGCCACAAAACCGTTGAAGCTCCTGTTCAAAAATCATGATCCGAAATCAACTTTTTTCATCTCAGGGATTCATTTTGGGATGGTAACTAAAGTTTAAAGCAGAAATAGGGGCACTTTTAAAATTTTCATTTTTGACCAAAATCGATGGGTCCGGGGCTTAGGGAATTTCTCATATGCCACAAAACCGTTGAAGCTCCTGTTCTAAATTCATGCTCCGAAATCAACTCTTTTCATCTCAGGGATTCATTTTGGGATGGTAACTAAAGTTTAAAGCAGAAATAGGGGCACTTTTAAAATTTTCATTTTTGACCAAAATCGATGGGTCCGGGGCTTAGGGAATTTCTCATATGCCACAAAACCGTTGAAGCTCCTGTTCAAAAATCATGATCCGAAATCAACTTTTTTCATCTCAGGGATTCATTTGGAGATGGTAACTAAAGTTTAAAGCAGAAATAGGGGCACTTTTAAAATTTTCATTTTTGACCAAAATCGATGGGTCCGGGGCTTAGGGAATTTCTCATATGCCCCAAAACCGTTGAAGCTCCTGTTCAAAAATCATGCTCCGAAATCAACTTTTTTCATCTCAGGTATTCATTTTGGGACGGTAACTAAAGTTTAAAGCAGAAATAGGGGCACTTTTAAAATTTTTATTTTTGACCAAAATCGATGGGTCCGGTGCTCAGGGAATTTCTCATATGCCACAAAACCGTTGAAGCTCCTGTTCAAAAATCATGTCCAAAATCAACTTTTTTCATCTCAGGGATTCATTTTGGGATGGTAACTAAAGTTTAAAGCAGAAATAGGGGCACTTTTAAAATTTTCATTTTTGACCAAAATCGATGGGTCCGGGGCTTAGGGAATTTCTCATATGCCCCAAAACCGTTGAAGCTCCTGTTCACAAATCATGCTCTGAAATCAACTTTTTTCATCTCAGGGATTCATTTTGGGATGGTAACTAAAGTTTAAAGCAGAAATAGGGGCACTTTTAAAATTTTCATTTTTGACCAAAATCGATGGGTCCGGGGCTTATGGAATTTCTCATATGCCCCAAAACCGTTGAAGCTCCTGTTAAAAAATCATGCTCCGAAATCAACTTTTTTCATCTCAGGGATTCATTTTGGGATGGTAACTAAAGTTTAAAGCAGAAATAGGGGCACTTTTAAAATTTTCATTTTTGACCAAAATCAATGGGTCCGGGGCTTAGGGAATTTCTCATATGCCCCAAATCCGTTGAAGCTCCTGTTCAAAAATCATGCTCCGAAATCAACTTTTTTCATCTCAGGGATTCATTTTGGGATGGTAACTAAAGTTTAAAGCAGAAATAGGGGCACTTTTAAAATTTTCATTTTTGACCAAAATCGATGGGTCCGGGGCTTAGGGAATTTCTCATATGCCCCAAAACCGTTGAAGCTCCTGTTCAAAAATCATGCTCCGAAATCAACTTTTTTCATCTCAGGGATTCATTTTGGGATGGTAACTAAAGTTTAAAGCAGAAATAGGGGCACTTTTAAAATTTTCATTTTTGACCAAAATCGATGGGTCCGGGGCTTAGGGAATTTCTCATATGCCCCAAATCCGTTGAAGCTCCTGTTCAAAAATCATGCTCCGAAATCAACTTTTTTCATCTCAGGGATTCATTTTGGGATGGTAACTAAAGTTTAAAGCAGAAATAGGGGAACTTTTAAAATTTTCATTTTTGACCAATATCGATGGGTCCGGGGCTTAGGGAATTTCTCATATGCCACAAAACCGTTGAAGCTCCTGTTCAAAAATCATGCTCCGAAATCAACTTTTTTCATCTCAGGGATTCATTTTGGGATGGTAACTAAAGTTTAAAGCAGAAATAGGGGCACTTTTAAAATGTTCATTTTTGACCAAAATCGATGGGTCCGGGGCTTAGGGAATTTCTCATATGCCCCAAAACTGTTGAAGCTCCTGTTCAAAAATCATGCTCTGAAATCAACTTTTTTCATCTCAGGGATTCATTTTGGGATGGTAACTAAAGTTTAAAGCAGAAATAGGGGCACTTTTAAAATTTTCATTTTTGACCAAAATCGATGAGTCCGGGGCTTAGGGAATTTCTCATATGCCACAAAACCGTTGAAGCTCCTGTTCAAAAATCATGCTCTGAAATCAACTTTTTTCATCTCAGGGATTCATTTTGGGATGGTAACTAAAGTTTAAAGCAGAAATAGGGGCACTTTTAAAATTTTCATTTTTGACCAAAATCGATGGGTCCGGGGCTTAGGGAAATTCTCATATGCCTCAAAACCGTTGAAGCTCCTGTTCAAAAATCATGCTCTGAAATCAACTTTTTTCATCTCAGGGATTCATTTTGGGATGGTAACTAAAGTTTAAAGCAGAAATAGGGGCACTTTTAAAATTTTCATTTTTGACTAAAATCGATGGGTCCAGGGCTTAGGGAATTTCTCATATGCCCCAAAACCGTTGAAGCTCCTGTTCAAAAATCATGCTCCGAAATCAACTTTTTTCATCTCAGGGATTCATTTTGGGATGGTAACTAAAGTTTAAAGCAGAAATAGGGGCACTTTTAAAATTTTCATTTTTGACCAAAATCGATGGGTCCGGGGCTTAGGGAATTTCTCATATGCCGCAAAACCGTTGAAGCTCCTGTTCAAAAATCATGCTCCGAAATCAACTTTTTTCATCTCAGGGATTCATTTTGGGATGGTAACTAAAGTTTAAAGCAGAAATAGGGGCACTTTTAAAATTTTCATTTTTGTCCAAAATCGATGAGTCCGGGGCTTAGGGAATTTCTCATATGCCCCAAAACCGTTGAAGCTCCTGTTCAAAAATCATGCTCCGAAATCAACTTTTTTCATCTCAGGGATTAATTTTGGGATGGTAACTAAAGTTTAAAGCAGAAATGGGGGCACTTTTAAAATTTTCATTTTTGACCAAAATAGATGGGTCCGGGGCTTAGGGAAATTCTCATATGCCCCAAAACCGTTGAAGCTCCTGTTCAAAAATCATGCTCTGAAATAAACTTTTTTCATCTCAGGGATCCATTTTGGGATGGTAACTAAAGTTTAAAGCAGAAATAGGGGCACTTTTAAAATTTTCATTTTTGACCAAAATCGATGAGTCCGGGGCTTAGGGAATTTCTCATATGCCACAAAACCGTTGAAGCTCCTGTTCAAAAATCATGCTCTGAAATCAACTTTTTTCATCTCAGGGATACATTTTGGGATGGTAACTAAAGTTTAAAGCAGAAATAGGGGCACTTTTAAAATTTTCATATTTCACCAAAATCGATGGGTCCAGGGCTTAGGGAATTTCTCATATGCCACAAAACCGTTGAAGCTCCTGTTCAAAAATCATGCTCCGAAATCAACTTTTTTCATCTCAGGGATTCATTTTGGGATGGTAACTAAAGTTTAAAGCAGAAATAGGGGCACTTTTAAAATTTTCATTTTTGACCAAAATCGATGGGTCCGGGGCTTAGGGAATTTCTCATATGCCACAAAACCGCTGAAGCTCCTGTTCAAAAATCATGCTCCGAAATCAACTTTTTTCATCTCAGGGATTCATTTTGGGATGGTAACTAAAATTTAAAGCAAAAATAGGGGCACTTTTAAAATTTTCATTTTTGACCAAAATCGATGGGTCCGGGGCTTAGGGAATTTCTCATATGCCCCAAAACTGTTGAAGCTCCTGTTCAAAAATCATGCTCTGAAATCAACTTTTTTCATCTCAGGGATTCATTTTGGGATGGTAACTAAAGTTTAAAGCAGAAATAGGGGCACTTTTAAAATTTTCATTTTTGACCAAAATCGAAGGGGCCGGGGCTTAGGGAATTTCTCATATGCCGCAAAACCGTTGAAGCTCCTGTTCAAAAATCATGCTCCGAAATCAACTTTTTTCATCTCAGGGATTCATTTTGGGATGGTAACTAAAGTTTAAAGCAGAAATAGGGGCACTTTTAAAATTTTCATTTTTGTCCAAAATCGATGAGTCCGGGGCTTAGGGAATTTCTCATATGCCACAAAACCATTGAAGCTTCTGTTCAAAAATCATGCTCTGAAATCAACTTTTTTCATCTCAGGGATTCATTTTGGGATGGTAACTAAAGTTTAAAGCAGAAATAGGGGCACTTTTAAAATTTTCATTTTTGACCAAAATCGATGGGTCCAGGGCTTAGGGAATTTCTCATATGCCACAAAACCGTTGAAGCTCCTATTCAAAAATCATGCTCTGAAATCAACTTTTTTCATCTCAGGGATTCATTTTGGGATGGTAACTAAAGTTTAAAGCAGAAATAGGGGCACTTTTAAAATTTTCATTTTTGACTAAAATCGATGGGTCCGGGGCTTAGGGAATTTCTCATATGCCCCAAAACCGTTGAAGCTCCTGTTCAAAAATCATGCTCTGAAATCAACTTTTTTCATCTCAGGGATTCATTTTGGGATGGTAACTAAAGTTTAAAGCAGAAATAGGGGCACCTTTAAAATTTTCATTTTTGACCAAAATCGATGGGTCCGGGGCTTAGGGAATTTCTCACATGCCACAAAACCGTTGTAGCTCCTGTTCAAAAATCATGCTCTGAAATCAACTTTTTTCATCTCAGGGATTCATTTTGGGATGGTAACTAAAGTTTAAAGCAGAAATAGGGGCACTTTTAAAATTTTCATTTTTGACCAAAATTGATGGGTTCGGGGCTTAGGGAATTTCTCATATGCCCCAAAACCGTTGAAGCTCCTGTTCAAAAATCATGCTCCGAAATCAACTTTTTTCATCTCAGGGATTCATTTTGGGATGGTAACTAAAGTTTAAAGCAGAAATAGGGGCACTTTTAAAATTTTCATTTTTGACCAAAATAGATGGGTCCGGGGCTTAGGGAAATTCTCATATGCCCCAAAACCGTTGAAGCTCCTGTTCAAAAATCATGCTCTGAAATCAACTTTTTTCATCTCAGGGATTCATTTTGGGATGGTAACTAAAGTTTAAAGCAGAAATAGGGGCACTTTTAAAATTTTCATTTTTGACCAAAATCGATGAGTCCGGGGCTTAGGGAATTTCTCATATGCCACAAAACCGTTGAAGCTCCTGTTCAAAAATCATGCTCTGAAATCAACTTTTTTCATCTCAGGGATTCATTTTGGGATGGTACTGTAACTAAAGTTTAAAGCAGAAATAGGGGCACTTTTAAAATTTTCATTTTTGACCAAAATCGATGGGTCCAGGGCTTAGGGAATTTCTCATATGCCACAAAACCGTTGAAGCTCCTGTTCAAAAATCATGCTCTGAAATCAACTTTTTTCATCTCAGGGATACATTTTGGGATGGTAACTAAAGTTTAAAGCAGAAATAGGGGCACTTTTAAAATTTTCATATTTGACCAAAATCGATGGGTCCAGGGCTTAGGGAATTTCTCATATGCCACAAAACCGTTGAAGCTCCTGTTCAAAAATCATGCTCCGAAATCAACTTTTTTCATCTCAGGGATTCATTTTGGGATGGTAACTAAAGTTTAAAGCAGAAATAGGGGCACTTTTAAAATTTTCATTTTTGACTAAAATCGATGGGTCCGGGGCTTAGGGATTTCTCATATGCCGCAAAACCGTTGAAGCTCCTGTTCAAAAATCATGCTCCAAAATCAACTTTTTTCATCTCAGGGATTCATTTTGGGATGGTAAGTAAAGTTTAAAGCAGAAATAGGGGCACTTTTAAAATTTTCATTTTTGAACAAAATCGATGGGTCCGGGGCTTAGGGAATTTCTCATATGCCACAAAACCGCTGAAGCTCCTGTTCAAAAATCATGCTCCGAAATCAACTTTTTTCATCTCAGGGATTCATTTTGGGACGGTAACTAAAATTTAAAGCAAAAATAGGGGCACTTTTAAAATGTTCATTTTTGACCAAAATCGATGGGTCCGGGGCTTAGGGAATTTCTCATATGCCCCAAAACTGTTGAAGCTCCTGTTCAAAAATCATGCTCTGAAATCAACTTTTTTCATCTCAGGGATTCATTTTGGGATGGTAACTAAAGTTTAAAGCAGAAATAGGGGCACTTTTAAAATTTTCATTTTTGACCAAAATCGATGGGTCCGGGGCTTAGGGAATTTCTCATATGCCGCAAAACCGTTGAAGCTCCTGTTCAAAAATCATGCTCCGAAATCAACTTTTTTCATCTCAGGGATTCATTTTGGGATGGTAACTAAAGTTTAAAGCAGAAATAGGGGCACTTTTAAAATTTTCATTTTTGTCCAAAATCGATGAGTCCGGGGCTTAGGGAATTTCTCATATGCCACAAAACCATTGAAGCTTCTGTTCAAAAATCATGCTCTGAAATCAACTTTTTTCATCTCAGGGATTCATTTTGGGATGGTAACTAAAGTTTAAAGCAGAAATAGGGGCACTTTTAAAATTTTAATTTTTGACCAAAATCGATGGGTCCAGGGCTTAGGGAATTTCTCATATGCCACAAAACCGTTGAAGCTCCTGTTCAAAAATCATGCTCTGAAATCAACTTTTTTCATCTCAGGGATACATTTTGGGATGGTAACTAAAGTTTAAAGCAGAAATAGGGGCACTTTTAAAATTTTCATTTTTGACCAAAATCGATGGGTCCGGGGCTTAGGGAATTTCTCATATGCCACAAAACCGTTGAAGCTCCTGTTCAAAAATCATGCTCTGAAATCAACTTTTTTCATCTCAGGGATTCATTTTGGGATGGTAACTAAAGTTTAAAGCAGAAATAGCGGCACTTTTAAAATTTTCATTTTTGACTAAAATCGATGGGTCCGGGGCTTAGGGAATTTCTCATATGCCCCAAAACCGTTGAAGCTCCTGTTCAAAAATCATGCTCCGAAATCAACTTTTTTCATCTCAGGGATTAATTTTGGGATGGTAACTAAAGTTTAAAGCAGAAATAGGGGCACTTTTAAAATTTTCATTTTTGACCAAAATAGATGGGTCCGGGGCTTAGGGAAATTCTCATATGCCCCAAAACCGTTGAAGCTCCTGTTCAAAAATCATGCTCTGAAATAAACTTTTTTCATCTCAGGGATTCATTTTGGGATGGTAACTAAAGTTTAAAGCAGAAATAGGGGCACTTTTAAAATTTTCATTTTTGACCAAAATCGATGAGTCCGGGGCTTAGGGAATTTCTCATATGCCACAAAACCGTTGAAGCTCCTGTTCAAAAATCATGCTCTGAAATCAACTTTTTTCATCTCAGGGATTCATTTTGGGATGGTAACTAAAGTTTAAAGCAGAAATAGGGGCACTTTTAAAATTTTCATTTTTGACCAAAATCGATGGGTCCAGGGCTTAGGGAATTTCTCATATGCCACAAAACCGTTGAAGCTCCTGTTCAAAAATCATGCTCTGAAATCAACTTTTTTCATCTCAGGGATACATTTTGGGATGGTAACTAAAGTTTAAAGCAGAAATAGGGGCACTTTTAAAATTTTCATATTTCACCAAAATCGATGGGTCCAGGGCTTAGGGAATTTCTCATATGCCACAAAACCGTTGAAGCTCCTGTTCAAAAATCATGCTCCGAAATCAACATTTTTCATCTCAGGGATTCATTTTGGGATGGTAACTAAAGTTTAAAGCAGAAATAGGGGCACTTTTAAAATTTTCATTTTTGACCAAAATCGATGGGTCCGGGGCTTAGGGAATTTCTCATATGCCACAAAACCGCTGAAGCTCCTGTTCAAAAATCATGCTCCGAAATCAACTTTTTTCATCTCAGGGATTCATTTTGGGATGGTAACTAAAGTTTAAAGCAGAAATAGGGGCACTTTTAAATTTTCATTTTTGACTAAAATCGATGGGTCCGGGGCTTAGGGAATTTCTCATATGCCACAAAACCGTTGAAGCTCCTGTTCAAAAATCATGCTCCGAAATAAACTTTTTTCCTCTCAGGGATTCATTTTGGGATGGTAACTAAAGTTTAAAGCAGAAATAGGGGCACTTTTAAAATTTTAATTTTTGACCAAAATCGATGGGTCCGGGGCTTAGGGAATTTCTCATATGCCACAAAACCGTTGAAGCTCCTGTTCAAAAATCATGATCCGAAATCAACTTTTTTCATCTCAGGGATTCATTTTGGGATGGTAACTAAAGTTTAAAGCAGAAATAGGGGCACTTTTAAAATTTTCATTTTTGACCAAAATCGATGGGTCCGGGGCTTAGGGAATTTCTCATATGCCACAAAACCGTTGAAGCTCCTGTTCTAAATTCATGCTCCGAAATCAACTCTTTTCATCTCAGGGATTCATTTTGGGATGGTAACTAAAGTTTAAAGCAGAAATAGGGGCACTTTTAAAATTTTCATTTTTGACCAAAATCGATGGGTCCGGGGCTTAGGGAATTTCTCATATGCCACAAAACCGTTGAAGCTCCTGTTCAAAAATCATGATCCGAAATCAACTTTTTTCATCTCAGGGATTCATTTGGAGATGGTAACTAAAGTTTAAAGCAGAAATAGGGGCACTTTTAAAATTTTCATTTTTGACCAAAATCGATGGGTCCGGGGCTTAGGGAATTTCTCATATGCCCCAAAACCGTTGAAGCTCCTGTTCAAAAATCATGCTCCGAAATCAACTTTTTTCATCTCAGGTATTCATTTTGGGACGGTAACTAAAGTTTAAAGCAGAAATAGGGGCACTTTTAAAATTTTTATTTTTGACCAAAATCGATGGGTCCGGTGCTCAGGGAATTTCTCATATGCCACAAAACCGTTGAAGCTCCTGTTCAAAAATCATGTCCAAAATCAACTTTTTTCATCTCAGGGATTCATTTTGGGATGGTAACTAAAGTTTAAAGCAGAAATAGGGGCACTTTTAAAATTTTCATTTTTGACCAAAATCGATGGGTCCGGGGCTTAGGGAATTTCTCATATGCCCCAAAACCGTTGAAGCTCCTGTTCACAAATCATGCTCTGAAATCAACTTTTTTCATCTCAGGGATTCATTTTGGGATGGTAACTAAAGTTTAAAGCAGAAATAGGGGCACTTTTAAAATTTTCATTTTTGACCAAAATCGATGGGTCCGGGGCTTATGGAATTTCTCATATGCCCCAAAACCGTTGAAGCTCCTGTTAAAAAATCATGCTCCGAAATCAACTTTTTTCATCTCAGGGATTCATTTTGGGATGGTAACTAAAGTTTAAAGCAGAAATAGGGGCACTTTTAAAATTTTCATTTTTGACCAAAATCAATGGGTCCGGGGCTTAGGGAATTTCTCATATGCCCCAAATCCGTTGAAGCTCCTGTTCAAAAATCATGCTCCGAAATCAACTTTTTTCATCTCAGGGATTCATTTTGGGATGGTAACTAAAGTTTAAAGCAGAAATAGGGGCACTTTTAAAATTTTCATTTTTGACCAAAATCGATGGGTCCGGGGCTTAGGGAATTTCTCATATGCCCCAAAACCGTTGAAGCTCCTGTTCAAAAATCATGCTCCGAAATCAACTTTTTTCATCTCAGGGATTCATTTTGGGATGGTAACTAAAGTTTAAAGCAGAAATAGGGGCACTTTTAAAATTTTCATTTTTGACCAAAATCGATGGGTCCGGGGCTTAGGGAATTTCTCATATGCCCCAAATCCGTTGAAGCTCCTGTTCAAAAATCATGCTCCGAAATCAACTTTTTTCATCTCAGGGATTCATTTTGGGATGGTAACTAAAGTTTAAAGCAGAAATAGGGGAACTTTTAAAATTTTCATTTTTGACCAATATCGATGGGTCCGGGGCTTAGGGAATTTCTCATATGCCACAAAACCGTTGAAGCTCCTGTTCAAAAATCATGCTCCGAAATCAACTTTTTTCATCTCAGGGATTCATTTTGGGATGGTAACTAAAGTTTAAAGCAGAAATAGGGGCACTTTTAAAATGTTCATTTTTGACCAAAATCGATGGGTCCGGGGCTTAGGGAATTTCTCATATGCCCCAAAACTGTTGAAGCTCCTGTTCAAAAATCATGCTCTGAAATCAACTTTTTTCATCTCAGGGATTCATTTTGGGATGGTAACTAAAGTTTAAAGCAGAAATAGGGGCACTTTTAAAATTTTCATTTTTGACCAAAATCGATGAGTCCGGGGCTTAGGGAATTTCTCATATGCCACAAAACCGTTGAAGCTCCTGTTCAAAAATCATGCTCTGAAATCAACTTTTTTCATCTCAGGGATTCATTTTGGGATGGTAACTAAAGTTTAAAGCAGAAATAGGGGCACTTTTAAAATTTTCATTTTTGACCAAAATCGATGGGTCCGGGGCTTAGGGAAATTCTCATATGCCTCAAAACCGTTGAAGCTCCTGTTCAAAAATCATGCTCTGAAATCAACTTTTTTCATCTCAGGGATTCATTTTGGGATGGTAACTAAAGTTTAAAGCAGAAATAGGGGCACTTTTAAAATTTTCATTTTTGACTAAAATCGATGGGTCCAGGGCTTAGGGAATTTCTCATATGCCCCAAAACCGTTGAAGCTCCTGTTCAAAAATCATGCTCCGAAATCAACTTTTTTCATCTCAGGGATTCATTTTGGGATGGTAACTAAAGTTTAAAGCAGAAATAGGGGCACTTTTAAAATTTTCATTTTTGACCAAAATCGATGGGTCCGGGGCTTAGGGAATTTCTCATATGCCGCAAAACCGTTGAAGCTCCTGTTCAAAAATCATGCTCCGAAATCAACTTTTTTCATCTCAGGGATTCATTTTGGGATGGTAACTAAAGTTTAAAGCAGAAATAGGGGCACTTTTAAAATTTTCATTTTTGTCCAAAATCGATGAGTCCGGGGCTTAGGGAATTTCTCATATGCCCCAAAACCGTTGAAGCTCCTGTTCAAAAATCATGCTCCGAAATCAACTTTTTTCATCTCAGGGATTAATTTTGGGATGGTAACTAAAGTTTAAAGCAGAAATGGGGGCACTTTTAAAATTTTCATTTTTGACCAAAATAGATGGGTCCGGGGCTTAGGGAAATTCTCATATGCCCCAAAACCGTTGAAGCTCCTGTTCAAAAATCATGCTCTGAAATAAACTTTTTTCATCTCAGGGATCCATTTTGGGATGGTAACTAAAGTTTAAAGCAGAAATAGGGGCACTTTTAAAATTTTCATTTTTGACCAAAATCGATGAGTCCGGGGCTTAGGGAATTTCTCATATGCCACAAAACCGTTGAAGCTCCTGTTCAAAAATCATGCTCTGAAATCAACTTTTTTCATCTCAGGGATACATTTTGGGATGGTAACTAAAGTTTAAAGCAGAAATAGGGGCACTTTTAAAATTTTCATATTTCACCAAAATCGATGGGTCCAGGGCTTAGGGAATTTCTCATATGCCACAAAACCGTTGAAGCTCCTGTTCAAAAATCATGCTCCGAAATCAACTTTTTTCATCTCAGGGATTCATTTTGGGATGGTAACTAAAGTTTAAAGCAGAAATAGGGGCACTTTTAAAATTTTCATTTTTGACCAAAATCGATGGGTCCGGGGCTTAGGGAATTTCTCATATGCCACAAAACCGCTGAAGCTCCTGTTCAAAAATCATGCTCCGAAATCAACTTTTTTCATCTCAGGGATTCATTTTGGGATGGTAACTAAAATTTAAAGCAAAAATAGGGGCACTTTTAAAATTTTCATTTTTGACCAAAATCGATGGGTCCGGGGCTTAGGGAATTTCTCATATGCCCCAAAACTGTTGAAGCTCCTGTTCAAAAATCATGCTCTGAAATCAACTTTTTTCATCTCAGGGATTCATTTTGGGATGGTAACTAAAGTTTAAAGCAGAAATAGGGGCACTTTTAAAATTTTCATTTTTGACCAAAATCGAAGGGGCCGGGGCTTAGGGAATTTCTCATATGCCGCAAAACCGTTGAAGCTCCTGTTCAAAAATCATGCTCCGAAATCAACTTTTTTCATCTCAGGGATTCATTTTGGGATGGTAACTAAAGTTTAAAGCAGAAATAGGGGCACTTTTAAAATTTTCATTTTTGTCCAAAATCGATGAGTCCGGGGCTTAGGGAATTTCTCATATGCCACAAAACCATTGAAGCTTCTGTTCAAAAATCATGCTCTGAAATCAACTTTTTTCATCTCAGGGATTCATTTTGGGATGGTAACTAAAGTTTAAAGCAGAAATAGGGGCACTTTTAAAATTTTCATTTTTGACCAAAATCGATGGGTCCAGGGCTTAGGGAATTTCTCATATGCCACAAAACCGTTGAAGCTCCTATTCAAAAATCATGCTCTGAAATCAACTTTTTTCATCTCAGGGATTCATTTTGGGATGGTAACTAAAGTTTAAAGCAGAAATAGGGGCACTTTTAAAATTTTCATTTTTGACTAAAATCGATGGGTCCGGGGCTTAGGGAATTTCTCATATGCCCCAAAACCGTTGAAGCTCCTGTTCAAAAATCATGCTCTGAAATCAACTTTTTTCATCTCAGGGATTCATTTTGGGATGGTAACTAAAGTTTAAAGCAGAAATAGGGGCACCTTTAAAATTTTCATTTTTGACCAAAATCGATGGGTCCGGGGCTTAGGGAATTTCTCACATGCCACAAAACCGTTGTAGCTCCTGTTCAAAAATCATGCTCTGAAATCAACTTTTTTCATCTCAGGGATTCATTTTGGGATGGTAACTAAAGTTTAAAGCAGAAATAGGGGCACTTTTAAAATTTTCATTTTTGACCAAAATTGATGGGTTCGGGGCTTAGGGAATTTCTCATATGCCCCAAAACCGTTGAAGCTCCTGTTCAAAAATCATGCTCCGAAATCAACTTTTTTCATCTCAGGGATTCATTTTGGGATGGTAACTAAAGTTTAAAGCAGAAATAGGGGCACTTTTAAAATTTTCATTTTTGACCAAAATAGATGGGTCCGGGGCTTAGGGAAATTCTCATATGCCCCAAAACCGTTGAAGCTCCTGTTCAAAAATCATGCTCTGAAATCAACTTTTTTCATCTCAGGGATTCATTTTGGGATGGTAACTAAAGTTTAAAGCAGAAATAGGGGCACTTTTAAAATTTTCATTTTTGACCAAAATCGATGAGTCCGGGGCTTAGGGAATTTCTCATATGCCACAAAACCGTTGAAGCTCCTGTTCAAAAATCATGCTCTGAAATCAACTTTTTTCATCTCAGGGATTCATTTTGGGATGGTACTGTAACTAAAGTTTAAAGCAGAAATAGGGGCACTTTTAAAATTTTCATTTTTGACCAAAATCGATGGGTCCAGGGCTTAGGGAATTTCTCATATGCCACAAAACCGTTGAAGCTCCTGTTCAAAAATCATGCTCTGAAATCAACTTTTTTCATCTCAGGGATACATTTTGGGATGGTAACTAAAGTTTAAAGCAGAAATAGGGGCACTTTTAAAATTTTCATATTTGACCAAAATCGATGGGTCCAGGGCTTAGGGAATTTCTCATATGCCACAAAACCGTTGAAGCTCCTGTTCAAAAATCATGCTCCGAAATCAACTTTTTTCATCTCAGGGATTCATTTTGGGATGGTAACTAAAGTTTAAAGCAGAAATAGGGGCACTTTTAAAATTTTCATTTTTGACTAAAATCGATGGGTCCGGGGCTTAGGGATTTCTCATATGCCGCAAAACCGTTGAAGCTCCTGTTCAAAAATCATGCTCCAAAATCAACTTTTTTCATCTCAGGGATTCATTTTGGGATGGTAAGTAAAGTTTAAAGCAGAAATAGGGGCACTTTTAAAATTTTCATTTTTGAACAAAATCGATGGGTCCGGGGCTTAGGGAATTTCTCATATGCCACAAAACCGCTGAAGCTCCTGTTCAAAAATCATGCTCCGAAATCAACTTTTTTCATCTCAGGGATTCATTTTGGGACGGTAACTAAAATTTAAAGCAAAAATAGGGGCACTTTTAAAATGTTCATTTTTGACCAAAATCGATGGGTCCGGGGCTTAGGGAATTTCTCATATGCCCCAAAACTGTTGAAGCTCCTGTTCAAAAATCATGCTCTGAAATCAACTTTTTTCATCTCAGGGATTCATTTTGGGATGGTAACTAAAGTTTAAAGCAGAAATAGGGGCACTTTTAAAATTTTCATTTTTGACCAAAATCGATGGGTCCGGGGCTTAGGGAATTTCTCATATGCCGCAAAACCGTTGAAGCTCCTGTTCAAAAATCATGCTCCGAAATCAACTTTTTTCATCTCAGGGATTCATTTTGGGATGGTAACTAAAGTTTAAAGCAGAAATAGGGGCACTTTTAAAATTTTCATTTTTGTCCAAAATCGATGAGTCCGGGGCTTAGGGAATTTCTCATATGCCACAAAACCATTGAAGCTTCTGTTCAAAAATCATGCTCTGAAATCAACTTTTTTCATCTCAGGGATTCATTTTGGGATGGTAACTAAAGTTTAAAGCAGAAATAGGGGCACTTTTAAAATTTTAATTTTTGACCAAAATCGATGGGTCCAGGGCTTAGGGAATTTCTCATATGCCACAAAACCGTTGAAGCTCCTGTTCAAAAATCATGCTCTGAAATCAACTTTTTTCATCTCAGGGATACATTTTGGGATGGTAACTAAAGTTTAAAGCAGAAATAGGGGCACTTTTAAAATTTTCATTTTTGACCAAAATCGATGGGTCCGGGGCTTAGGGAATTTCTCATATGCCACAAAACCGTTGAAGCTCCTGTTCAAAAATCATGCTCTGAAATCAACTTTTTTCATCTCAGGGATTCATTTTGGGATGGTAACTAAAGTTTAAAGCAGAAATAGCGGCACTTTTAAAATTTTCATTTTTGACTAAAATCGATGGGTCCGGGGCTTAGGGAATTTCTCATATGCCCCAAAACCGTTGAAGCTCCTGTTCAAAAATCATGCTCCGAAATCAACTTTTTTCATCTCAGGGATTAATTTTGGGATGGTAACTAAAGTTTAAAGCAGAAATAGGGGCACTTTTAAAATTTTCATTTTTGACCAAAATAGATGGGTCCGGGGCTTAGGGAAATTCTCATATGCCCCAAAACCGTTGAAGCTCCTGTTCAAAAATCATGCTCTGAAATAAACTTTTTTCATCTCAGGGATTCATTTTGGGATGGTAACTAAAGTTTAAAGCAGAAATAGGGGCACTTTTAAAATTTTCATTTTTGACCAAAATCGATGAGTCCGGGGCTTAGGGAATTTCTCATATGCCACAAAACCGTTGAAGCTCCTGTTCAAAAATCATGCTCTGAAATCAACTTTTTTCATCTCAGGGATTCATTTTGGGATGGTAACTAAAGTTTAAAGCAGAAATAGGGGCACTTTTAAAATTTTCATTTTTGACCAAAATCGATGGGTCCAGGGCTTAGGGAATTTCTCATATGCCACAAAACCGTTGAAGCTCCTGTTCAAAAATCATGCTCTGAAATCAACTTTTTTCATCTCAGGGATACATTTTGGGATGGTAACTAAAGTTTAAAGCAGAAATAGGGGCACTTTTAAAATTTTCATATTTCACCAAAATCGATGGGTCCAGGGCTTAGGGAATTTCTCATATGCCACAAAACCGTTGAAGCTCCTGTTCAAAAATCATGCTCCGAAATCAACATTTTTCATCTCAGGGATTCATTTTGGGATGGTAACTAAAGTTTAAAGCAGAAATAGGGGCACTTTTAAAATTTTCATTTTTGACCAAAATCGATGGGTCCGGGGCTTAGGGAATTTCTCATATGCCACAAAACCGCTGAAGCTCCTGTTCAAAAATCATGCTCCGAAATCAACTTTTTTCATCTCAGGGATTCATTTTGGGATGGTAACTAAAGTTTAAAGCAGAAATAGGGGCACTTTTAAAATTTTCATTTTTGACTAAAATCGATGGGTCCGGGGCTTAGGGAATTTCTCATATGCCCCAAAACCGTTGAAGCTCCTGTTCAAAAATCATGCTCTGAAATCAACTTTTTTCATCTCAGGGATTCATTTTGGGATGGTAACTAAAGTTTAAAGCAGAAATAGGGGCACCTTTAAAATTTTCATTTTTGACCAAAATCGATGGGTCCGGGGCTTAGGGAATTTCTCACATGCCACAAAACCGTTGTAGCTCCTGTTCAAAAATCATGCTCTGAAATCAACTTTTTTCATCTCAGGGATTCATTTTGGGATGGTAACTAAAGTTTAAAGCAGAAATAGGGGCACTTTTAAAATTTTCATTTTTGACCAAAATTGATGGGTTCGGGGCTTAGGGAATTTCTCATATGCCCCAAAACCGTTGAAGCTCCTGTTCAAAAATCATGCTCCGAAATCAACTTTTTTCATCTCAGGGATTCATTTTGGGATGGTAACTAAAGTTTAAAGCAGAAATAGGGGCACTTTTAAAATTTTCATTTTTGACCAAAATCGATGGGTCCGGGGCTTAGGGAATTTATCATATGCCCCAAAACCGTTGAAGCTCCTGTTCAAAAATCATGCTCTGAAATCAACTTTTTTCATCTCAGGGATTCATTTTGGGATGGTAACTAAAGTTTAAAGCAGAAATAGGGGCACTTTTAAAATTTTCATTTTTGACCAAAATCGATGGGTCCAGGGCTTAGGGAATTTCTCATATGCCACAAAACCGTTGAAGCTCCTATTCAAAAATCATGCTCTGAAATCAACTTTTTTCATCTCAGGGATTCATTTTGGGATGGTAACTAAAGTTTAAAGCAGAAATAGGGGCACTTTTAAAATTTTCATTTTTGACTAAAATCGATGGGTCCGGGGCTTAGGGAATTTCTCATATGCCCCAAAACCGTTGAAGCTCCTGTTCAAAAATCATGCTCTGAAATCAACTTTTTTCATCTCAGGGATTCATTTTGGGATGGTAACTAAAGTTTAAAGCAGAAATAGGGGCACCTTTAAAATTTTCATTTTTGACCAAAATCGATGGGTCCGGGGCTTAGGGAATTTCTCACATGCCACAAAACCGTTGTAGCTCCTGTTCAAAAATCATGCTCTGAAATCAACTTTTTTCATCTCAGGGATTCATTTTGGGATGGTAACTAAAGTTTAAAGCAGAAATAGGGGCACTTTTAAAATTTTCATTTTTGACCAAAATTGATGGGTTCGGGGCTTAGGGAATTTCTCATATGCCCCAAAACCGTTGAAGCTCCTGTTCAAAAATCATGCTCCGAAATCAACTTTTTTCATCTCAGGGATTCATTTTGGGATGGTAACTAAAGTTTAAAGCAGAAATAGGGGCACTTTTAAAATTTTCATTTTTGACCAAAATCGATGGGTCCAGGGCTTAGGGAATTTCTCATATGCCGCAAAACCGTTGAAGCTCCTGTTCAAAAATCATGCTCCGAAATCAACTTTTTTCATCTCAGGGATTCATTTTGGGATGGTAACTAAAGTTTAAAGCAGAAATAGGGGCACTTTTAAAATTTTCATTTTTGACCAAAATCGATGAGTCCGGGGCTTAGGGAATTTCTCATATGCCACAAAACCGTTGAAGCTCCTGTTCAAAAATCATGCTCTGAAATCAACTTTTTTCATCTCAGGGATTCATTTTGGGATGGTAACTAAAGTTTAAAGCAGAAATAGGGGCACTTTTAAAATTTTCATTTTTGACCAAAATAGATGGGTCCAGGGCTTAGGGAATTTCTCATATGCCACAAAACCGTTGAAGCTCCTGTTCAAAAATCATGCTCTGAAATCAACTTTTTTCATCTCAGGGATTCATTTTGGGATGGTAACTAAAGTTTAAAGCAGAAATAGGGGCACTTTTAAAATTTTCATTTTTGACCAGAATCGATGGGTCCGGGGCTTAGGGAATTTCTCATATGCCACAAAACCGTTGAAGCTCCTGTTCAAAAATCATGCTCTGAAATCAACTTTTTTCATCTCAGGGATTCATTTTGGGATGGTAACTAAAGTTTAAAGCAGAAATAGGGGCACTTTTAATATTTTTATTTTTGACCAAAATCGATGGGTCCGGGGCTTAGGGAATTTCTCATATGCCCCAAAACCGTTGAATCTCCTGTTCACAAATCATGCTCTGAAATCAACTTTTTTCATCTCAGGCATTCATTTTGGGATGGTAACTAAAGTTTAAAGCAGAAATAGGGGCACTTTTAAAATTTTCATTTTTGACCAAAATCGATGGGTCCGGGGCTTAGGGAATTTCTCATATGCCACAAAACCGTTGAAGCTCCTGTTCAAAAATCATGCTCCGAAATCAACTTTTTTCATCTCAGGGATTCATTTTGGGATGGTAACTAAAGTTTAAAGCAGAAATAGGGGCACTTTTAAAATTTTCATTTTTGACCAGAATCGATGGGTCCGGGGCTTAGGGAATTTCTCATATGCCACAAAACCGTTGAAGCTCCTGTTCAAAAATCATGCTCTGAAATCAACTTTTTTCATCTCAGGGATTCATTTTGGGATGGTAACTAAAGTTTAAAGCAGAAATAGGGGCACCTTTAAAATTTTCATTTTTGACCAAAATCGATGGGTCCGGGGCTTAGGGAATTTCTCACATGCCACAAAACCGTTGTAGCTCCTGTTCAAAAATCATGCTCTGAAATCAACTTTTTTCATCTCAGGGATTCATTTTGGGATGGTAACTAAAGTTTAAAGCAGAAATAGGGGCACTTTTAAAATTTTCATTTTTGACCAAAATTGATGGGTTCGGGGCTTAGGGAATTTCTCATATGCCACAAAACCGTTGAAGCTCCTGTTCAAAAATCATGCTCCGAAATCAACTTTTTTCATCTCAGGGATTCATTTTGGGATGGTAACTAAAGTTTAAAGCAGAAATAGGGGCACTTTTAAAATTTTCATTTTTGACCAAAATCGATGGGTCCAGGGCTTAGGGAATTTCTCATATGCCGCAAAACCGTTGAAGCTCCTGTTCAAAAATCATGCTCCGAAATCAACTTTTTTCATCTCAGGGATTCATTTTGGGATGGTAACTAAAGTTTAAAGCAGAAATAGGGGCACTTTTAAAATTTTCATTTTTGACCAAAATCGATGAGTCCGGGGCTTAGGGAATTTCTCATATGCCACAAAACCGTTGAAGCTCCTGTTCAAAAATCATGCTCTGAAATCAACTTTTTTCATCTCAGGGATTCATTTTGGGATGGTAACTAAAGTTTAAAGCAGAAATAGGGGCACTTTTAAAATTTTCATTTTTGACCAAAATAGATGGGTCCAGGGCTTAGGGAATTTCTCATATGCCACAAAACCGTTGAAGCTCCTGTTCAAAAATCATGCTCTGAAATCAACTTTTTTCATCTCAGGGATTCATTTTGGGATGGTAACTAAAGTTTAAAGCAGAAATAGGGGCACTTTTAAAATTTTCATTTTTGACCAGAATCGATGGGTCCGGGGCTTAGGGAATTTCTCATATGCCACAAAACCGTTGAAGCTCCTGTTCAAAAATCATGCTCTGAAATCAACTTTTTTCATCTCAGGGATTCATTTTGGGATGGTAACTAAAGTTTAAAGCAGAAATAGGGGCACCTTTAAAATTTTCATTTTTGACCAAAATCGATGGGTCCGGGGCTTAGGGAATTTCTCACATGCCACAAAACCGTTGTAGCTCCTGTTCAAAAATCATGCTCTGAAATCAACTTTTTTCATCTCAGGGATTCATTTTGGGATGGTAACTAAAGTTTAAAGCAGAAATAGGGGCACTTTTAAAATTTTCATTTTTGACCAAAATTGATGGGTTCGGGGCTTAGGGAATTTCTCATATGCCCCAAAACCGTTGAAGCTCCTGTTCAAAAATCATGCTCCGAAATCAACTTTTTTCATCTCAGGGATTCATTTTGGGATGGTAACTAAAGTTTAAAGCAGAAATAGGGGCACTTTTAAAATTTTCATTTTTGACCAAAATCGATGGGTCCTGGGCTTAGGGAATTTATCATATGCCCCAAAACCGTTGAAGCTCCTGTTCAAAAATCATGCTCTGAAATCAACTTTTTTCATCTCAGGGATTCATTTTGGGATGGTAACTAAAGTTTAAAGCAGAAATAGGGGCACTTTTAAAATTTTCATTTTTGACCAAAATCGATGGGTCCAGGGCTTAGGGAATTTCTCATATGCCACAAAACCGTTGAAGCTCCTATTCAAAAATCATGCTCTGAAATCAACTTTTTTCATCTCAGGGATTCATTTTGGGATGGTAACTAAAGTTTAAAGCAGAAATAGGGGCACTTTTAAAATTTTCATTTTTGACTAAAATCGATGGGTCCGGGGCTTAGGGAATTTCTCATATGCCCCAAAACCGTTGAAGCTCCTGTTCAAAAATCATGCTCTGAAATCAACTTTTTTCATCTCAGGGATTCATTTTGGGATGGTAACTAAAGTTTAAAGCAGAAATAGGGGCACCTTTAAAATTTTCATTTTTGACCAAAATCGATGGGTCCGGGGCTTAGGGAATTTCTCACATGCCACAAAACCGTTGTAGCTCCTGTTCAAAAATCATGCTCTGAAATCAACTTTTTTCATCTCAGGGATTCATTTTGGGATGGTAACTAAAGTTTAAAGCAGAAATAGGGGCACTTTTAAAATTTTCATTTTTGACCAAAATTGATGGGTTCGGGGCTTAGGGAATTTCTCATATGCCCCAAAACCGTTGAAGCTCCTGTTCAAAAATCATGCTCCGAAATCAACTTTTTTCATCTCAGGGATTCATTTTGGGATGGTAACTAAAGTTTAAAGCAGAAATAGGGGCACTTTTAAAATTTTCATTTTTGACCAAAATCGATGGGTCCAGGGCTTAGGGAATTTCTCATATGCCGCAAAACCGTTGAAGCTCCTGTTCAAAAATCATGCTCCGAAATCAACTTTTTTCATCTCAGGGATTCATTTTGGGATGGTAACTAAAGTTTAAAGCAGAAATAGGGGCACTTTTAAAATTTTCATTTTTGACCAAAATCGATGAGTCCGGGGCTTAGGGAATTTCTCATATGCCACAAAACCGTTGAAGCTCCTGTTCAAAAATCATGCTCTGAAATCAACTTTTTTCATCTCAGGGATTCATTTTGGGATGGTAACTAAAGTTTAAAGCAGAAATAGGGGCACTTTTAAAATTTTCATTTTTGACCAAAATAGATGGGTCCAGGGCTTAGGGAATTTCTCATATGCCACAAAACCGTTGAAGCTCCTGTTCAAAAATCATGCTCTGAAATCAACTTTTTTCATCTCAGGGATTCATTTTGGGATGGTAACTAAAGTTTAAAGCAGAAATAGGGGCACTTTTAAAATTTTCATTTTTGACCAGAATCGATGGGTCCGGGGCTTAGGGAATTTCTCATATGCCACAAAACCGTTGAAGCTCCTGTTCAAAAATCATGCTCTGAAATCAACTTTTTTCATCTCAGGGATTCATTTTGGGATGGTAACTAAAGTTTAAAGCAGAAATAGGGGCACTTTTAATATTTTTATTTTTGACCAAAATCGATGGGTCCGGGGCTTAGGGAATTTCTCATATGCCCCAAAACCGTTGAATCTCCTGTTCACAAATCATGCTCTGAAATCAACTTTTTTCATCTCAGGCATTCATTTTGGGATGGTAACTAAAGTTTAAAGCAGAAATAGGGGCACTTTTAAAATTTTCATTTTTGACCAAAATCGATGGGTCCGGGGCTTAGGGAATTTCTCATATGCCACAAAACCGTTGAAGCTCCTGTTCAAAAATCATGCTCCGAAATCAACTTTTTTCATCTCAGGGATTCATTTTGGGATGGTAACTAAAGTTTAAAGCAGAAATAGGGGCACTTTTAAAATTTTCATTTTTGACCAGAATCGATGGGTCCGGGGCTTAGGGAATTTCTCATATGCCACAAAACCGTTGAAGCTCCTGTTCACAAATCATGCTCTGAAATCAACTTTTTTCATCTCAGGGATTCATTTTGGGATGGTAACTAAAGTTTAAAGCAGAAATAGGGGCACTTTTAAAATTTTCATTTTTGACCAAAATCGATGGGTCCGGGGCTTAGGGAATTTCTCATATGCCCCAAAACCGTTGAATCTCCTGTTCACAAATCATGCTCTGAAATCAACTTTTTTCATCTCAGGGATTCATTTTGGGATGGTAACTAAAGTTTAAAGCAGAAATAGTGGCACTTTTAAAATTTTCATTTTAGACCAAAATCGATGGGTCCAGGGCTTAGGGAATTTCTCATATGCCGCAAAACCGTTGAAGCTCCTGTTCAAAAATCATGCTCCGAAATCAACTTTTTTCATCTCAGGGATTCATTTTGGGATGGTAACTAAAGTTTAAAGCAGAAATAGTGGCACTTTTAAAATTTTCATTTTAGACCAAAATCGATGGGTCCAGGGCTTAGGGAATTTCTCATATGCCGCAAAACCGTTGAAGCTCCTGTTCAAAAATCATGCTCCGAAATCAACTTTTTTCATCTCAGGGATTCATTTTGGGATGGTAACTAAAGTTTAAAGCAGAAATAGGGGCACTTTTAAAATTTTCATTTTTGACCAAAATCGATGAGTCCGGGGCTTAGGGAATTTCTCATATGCCACAAAACCGTTGAAGCTCCTGTTCAAAAATCATGCTCTGAAATCAACTTTTTTCATCTCAGGGATTCATTTTGGGATGGTAACTAAAGTTTAAAGCAGAAATAGGGGCACTTTTAAAATTTTCATTTTTGACCAAAATAGATGGGTCCAGGGCTTAGGGAATTTCTCATATGCCACAAAACCGTTGAAGCTCCTGTTCAAAAATCATGCTCTGAAATCAACTTTTTTCATCTCAGGGATTCATTTTGGGATGGTAACTAAAGTTTAAAGCAGAAATAGGGGCACTTTTAAAATTTTCATTTTTGACCAAAATCGATGGGTCCGGGGCTTAGGGAATTTCTCATATGCCACAAAACCGTTGAAGCTCCTGTTCAAAAATCATGCTCCGAAATCAACTTTTTTCATCTCAGGGATTCATTTTGGGATGGTAACTAAAGTTTAAAGCAGAAATAGGGGCACTTTTAAAATTTTCATTTTTGACCAAAATCGATGGGTCCGGGGCTTAGGGAATTTCTCATATGCCACAAAACCGTTGAAGCTCCTGTTCAAAAATCATGCTCTGAAATCAACTTTTTTCATCTCAGGGATTCATTTTGGGATGGTAACTAAAGTTTAAAGCAGAAATAGGGGCACTTTTAAAATTTTCATTTTTGACCAGAATCGATGGGTCCGGGGCTTAGGGAATTTCTCATATGCCACAAAACCGTTGAAGCTCCTGTTCAAAAATCATGCTCTGAAATCAACTTTTTTCATCTCAGGGATTCATTTTGGGATGGTAACTAAAGTTTAAAGCAGAAATAGGGGCACTTTTAAAATTTTCATGTTTGACCAAAATCGATGGGTCCGGGGCTTAGGGAATTTCTCATATGCCCCAAAACCTTTGAAGCTCCTGTTCAAAAATCATGCTCCGAAATCAACTTTTTTCATCTCAGGGATTCATTTTGGGATGGTAACTAAAGTTTAAAGCAGAAATAGGGGCACTTTTAAAATTTTCATTTTTGACCAGAATCGATGGGTCCGGGGCTTAGGGAATTTCTCATATGCCACAAAACCGTTGAAGCTCCTGTTCAAAAATCATGCTCTGAAATCAACTTTTTTCATCTCAGGGATTCATTTTGGGATGGTAACTAAAGTTTAAAGCAGAAATAGGGGCACTTTTAATATTTTTATTTTTGACCAAAATCGATGGGTCCGGGGCTTAGGGAATTTCTCATATGCCCCAAAACCGTTGAATCTCCTGTTCACAAATCATGCTCTGAAATCAACTTTTTTCATCTCAGGGATTCATTTTGGGATGGTAACTAAAGTTTAAAGCAGAAATAGGGGCACTTTTAAAATTTTCATTTTTGACCAAAATCGATGGGTCCGGGGCTTAGGGAATTTCTCATATGCCCCAAAACCGTTGAAGCTCCTGTTCAAAAATCATGCTCCGAAATCAACTTTTTTCATCTCAGGGATTCATTTTGGGATGGTAACTAAAGTTTAAAGCAGAAATAGGGGCACTTTTAAAATTTTCATTTTTGACCAAAATCGATGGGTCCGGGGCTTAGGGAATTTCTCATATGCCCCAAAACATTTGAAGCTCCTGTTCAAAAATCATGCTCCGAAATCAACTTTTTTCATCTCAGGGATTCATTTTGGGATGGTAACTAAAGTTTAAAGCAGAAATAGGGGCACTTTTAAAATTTTCATTTTTGACCAAAATCGATGGGTCCGGGGCTTAGGGAATTTCTCATATGCCCCAAAACCGTTGAATCTCCTGTTCACAAATCATGCTCTGAAATCAACTTTTTTCATCTCAGGGATTCATTTTGGGATGGTAACTAAAGTTTAAAGCAGAAATAGGGGCACTTTTAAAATTTTAATTTTTGACCAAAATCGATGGGTCCGGGGCTTAGGGAATTTCTCATATGCCCCAAAACCGTTGAATCTCCTGTTCACAAATCATGCTCTGAAATCAACTTTTTTCATCTCAGGGATTCATTTTGGGATGGTAACTAAAGTTTAAAGCAGAAATAGTGGCACTTTTAAAATTTTCATTTTAGAACAAAATCGATGGGTCCAGGGCTTAGGGAATTTCTCATATGCCGCAAAACCGTTGAAGCTCCTGTTCAAAAATCATGCTCCGAAATCAACTTTTTTCATCTCAGGGATTCATTTTGGGATGGTAACTAAAGTTTAAAGCAGAAATAGGGGCACTTTTAAAATTTTCATTTTTGACCAAAATCGATGAGTCCGGGGCTTAGGGAATTTCTCATATGCCACAAAACCGTTGAAGCTCCTGTTCAAAAATCATGCTCTGAAATCAACTTTTTTCATCTCAGGGATTCATTTTGGGATGGTAACTAAAGTTTAAAGCAGAAATAGGGGCACTTTTAAAATTTTCATTTTTGACCAAAATAGATGGGTCCAGGGCTTAGGGAATTTCTCATATGCCACAAAACCGTTGAAGCTCCTGTTCAAAAATCATGCTCTGAAATCAACTTTTTTCATCTCAGGGATTCATTTTGGGATGGTAACTAAAGTTTAAAGCAGAAATAGGGGCACTTTTAAAATTTTCATTTTTGACCAAAATCGATGGGTCCGGGGCTTAGGGAATTTCTCATATGCCACAAAACCGTTGAAGCTCCTGTTCAAAAATCATGCTCCGAAATCAACTTTTTTCATCTCAGGGATTCATTTTGGGATGGTAACTAAAGTTTAAAGCAGAAATAGGGGCACTTTTAAAATTTTCATTTTTGACCAAAATTGATGGGTCCGGGCTTAGGGAATTTCTCATATGCCACAAAACCGTTGAAGCTCCTGTTCAAAAATCATGCTCTGAAATCAACTTTTTTCATCTCAGGGATTCATTTTGGGATGGTAACTAAAGTTTAAAGCAGAAATAGGGGCACTTTTAAAATTTTCATTTTTGACCAGAATCGATGGGTCCGGGGCTTAGGGAATTTCTCATATGCCACAAAACCGTTGAAGCTCCTGTTCAAAAATCATGCTCTGAAATCAACTTTTTTCATCTCAGGGATTCATTTTGGGATGTAACTAAAGTTTAAAGCAGAAATAGGGGCACTTTTAATATTTTTATTTTTGACCAAAATCGATGGGTCCGGGGCTTAGGGAATTTCTCATATGCCCCAAAACCGTTGAATCTCCTGTTCACAAATCATGCTCTGAAATCAACTTTTTTCATCTCAGGGATTCATTTTGGGATGGTAACTAAAGTTTAAAGCAGAAATAGGGGCACTTTTAAAATTTTCATTTTTGACCAAAATCGATGGGTCCGGGGCTTAGGGAATTTCTCATATGCCCCAAAACCGTTGAAGCTCCTGTTCAAAAATCATGCTCCGAAATCAACTTTTTTCATCTCAGGGATTCATTTTGGGATGGTAACTAAAGTTTAAAGCAGAAATAGGGGCACTTTTAAAATTTTCATTTTTGACCAAAATCGATGGGTCCGGGGCTTAGGGAATTTCTCATATGCCCCAAAACATTTGAAGCTCCTGTACAAAAATCATGCTCCGAAATCAACTTTTTTCATCTCAGGGATTCATTTTGGGATGGTAACTAAAGTTTAAAGCAGAAATAGGGGCACTTTTAAAATTTTCATTTTTGACCAAAATCGATGGGTCCGGGGCTTAGGGAATTTCTCATATGCCCCAAAACCGTTGAATCTCCTGTTCACAAATCATGCTCTGAAATCAACTTTTTTCATCTCAGGGATTCATTTTGGGATGGTAACTAAAGTTTAAAGCAGAAATAGGGGCACTTTTAAAATTTTAATTTTTGACCAAAATCGATGGGTCCGGGGCTTAGGGAATTTCTCATATGCCCCAAAACCGTTGAATCTCCTGTTCACAAATCATGCTCTGAAATCAACTTTTTTCATCTCAGGGATTCATTTTGGGATGGTAACTAAAGTTTAAAGCAGAAATAGTGGCACTTTTAAAATTTTCATTTTAGAACAAAACCGATGGGTCCAGGGCTTAGGGAATTTCTCATATGCCGCAAAACCGTTGAAGCTCCTGTTCAAAAATCATGCTCCGAAATCAACTTTTTTCATCTCAGGGATTCATTTTGGGATGGTAACTAAAGTTTAAAGCAGAAATAGGGGCACTTTTAAAATTTTCATTTTTGACCAAAATCGATGAGTCCGGGGCTTAGGGAATTTCTCATATGCCACAAAACCGTTGAAGCTCCTGTTCAAAAATCATGCTCTGAAATCAACTTTTTTCATCTCAGGGATTCATTTTGGGATGGTAACTAAAGTTTAAAGCAGAAATAGGGGCACTTTTAAAATTTTCATTTTTGACCAAAATAGATGGGTCCAGGGCTTAGGGAATTTCTCATATGCCACAAAACCGTTGAAGCTCCTGTTCAAAAATCATGCTCTGAAATCAACTTTTTTCATCTCAGGGATTCATTTTGGGATGGTAACTAAAGTTTAAAGCAGAAATAGGGGCACTTTTAAAATTTTCATTTTTGACCAAAATCGATGGGTCCGGGGCTTAGGGAATTTCTCATATGCCACAAAACCGTTGAAGCTCCTGTTCAAAAATCATGCTCCGAAATCAACTTTTTTCATCTCAGGGATTCATTTTGGGATGGTAACTAAAGTTTAAAGCAGAAATAGGGGCACTTTTAAAATTTTCATTTTTGACCAAAATTGATGGGTCCGGGCTTAGGGAATTTCTCATATGCCACAAAACCGTTGAAGCTCCTGTTCAAAAATCATGCTCTGAAATCAACTTTTTTCATCTCAGGGATTCATTTTGGGATGGTAACTAAAGTTTAAAGCAGAAATAGGGGCACTTTTAAAATTTTCATTTTTGACCAGAATCGATGGGTCCGGGGCTTAGGGAATTTCTCATATGCCACAAAACCGTTGAAGCTCCTGTTCAAAAATCATGCTCTGAAATCAACTTTTTTCATCTCAGGGATTCATTTTGGGATGTAACTAAAGTTTAAAGCAGAAATAGGGGCACTTTTAATATTTTTATTTTTGACCAAAATCGATGGGTCCGGGGCTTAGGGAATTTCTCATATGCCCCAAAACCGTTGAATCTCCTGTTCACAAATCATGCTCTGAAATCAACTTTTTTCATCTCAGGGATTCATTTTGGGATGGTAACTAAAGTTTAAAGCAGAAATAGGGGCACTTTTAAAATTTTCATTTTTGACCAAAATCGATGGGTCCGGGGCTTAGGGAATTTCTCATATGCCCCAAAACCGTTGAAGCTCCTGTTCAAAAATCATGCTCCGAAATCAACTTTTTTCATCTCAGGGATTCATTTTGGGATGGTAACTAAAGTTTAAAGCAGAAATAGGGGCACTTTTAAAATTTTCATTTTTGACCAAAATCGATGGGTCCGGGGCTTAGGGAATTTCTCATATGCCCCAAAACCTTTGAAGCTCCTGTTCAAAAATCATGCTCCGAAATCAACTTTTTTCATCTCAGGGATTCATTTTGGGATGGTAACTAAAGTTTAAAGCAGAAATAGGGGCACTTTTAAAATTTTCATTTTTGACCAAAATCGATGGGTCCGGGGCTTAGGGAATTTCTCATATGCCCCAAAACCGTTGAATCTCCTGTTCACAAATCATGCTCTGAAATCAACTTTTTTCATCTCAGGGATTCATTTTGGGATGGTAACTAAAGTTTAAAGCAGAAATAGGGGCACTTTTAAAATTTTCATTTTTGACCAAAATCGATGGGTCCGGGGCTTAGGGAATTTCTCATATGCCCCAAAACTGTTGAATCTCCTGTTCACAAATCATGCTCTGAAATCAACTTTTTTCATCTCAGGGATTCATTTTGGGATGGTAACTAAAGTTTAAAGCAGAAATAGGGGCACTTTTAAAATTTTCATTTTAGACCAAAATCGATGGGTCCAGGGCTTAGGGAATTTCTCATATGCCACAAAACCGTTGAAGCTCCTGTTCAAAAATCATGCTCCGAAATCAACTTTTTTCATCTTAGGGATTCATTTTGGGATGGTAACTAAAGTTTAAAGCAGAAATAGGGGCACTTTTAAAATTTTCATTTTTGACCAGAATCGATGGGTCCGGGGCTTAGGGAATTTCTCATATGCCCCAAAACCTTTGAAGCTCCTGTTCAAAAATCATGCTCCGAAATCAACTTTTTTCATCTCAGGGATTCATTTTGGGATGGTAACTAAAGTTTAAAGCAGAAATAGGGGCACTTTTAAAATTTTCATTTTTGACCAAAATCGATGGGTCCGGGGCTTAGGGAATTTCTCATATGCCACAAAACCGTTGAAGCTCCTGTTCAAAAATCATGATCCGAAATCAACTTTTTTCATCTCAGGGATTCATTTGGAGATGGTAACTAAAGTTTAAAGCAGAAATAGGGGCACTTTTAAAATTTTCATTTTTGACCAAAATCGATGGGTCCGGGGCTTAGGGAATTTCTCATATGCCCCAAAACCGTTGAAGCTCCTGTTCAAAAATCATGCTCCGAAATCAACTTTTTTCATCTCAGGGATTCATTTTGGGATGGTAACTAAAGTTTAAAGCAGAAATAGGGGCACTTTTACAATTTTCATTTTTGACTAAAATCGATGGGTCTGGGACTCAGGGAATTTCTCATATGCCACAAAACCGTTGAAGCTCCTGTTCAAAAATCATGCTCCGAAATCAACTTTTTTCATCTCAGGGATTCATTTTGGGATGGTAACTAAAGTTTAAAGCAGAAATAGGGGCACTTTTAAAATTTTCATTTTTGACCAAAATCGATGGGTCCGGGGCTTAGGGAATTTCTCATATGCCCCAAAACCGTTGAAGCTCCTGTTCAAAAATCATGCTCTGAAATCAACTTTTTTCATCTCAGGGATTCATTTTGGGATGGTAACTAAAGTTTAAAGCAGAAATAGGGGCACTTTTAAAATTTTCATTTTTGACCAAAATCGATGGGTCCGGGGCTTAGGGAATTTCTCATATGCCACAAAACCGTTGAAGCTCCTGTTCAAAAATCATGATCCGAAATCAACTTTTTTCATCTCAGGGATTCATTTGGAGATGGTAACTAAAGTTTAAAGCAGAAATAGGGGCACTTTTAAAATTTTCATTTTTGACCAAAATCGATGGGTCCGGGGCTTAGGGAATTTCTCATATGCCCCAAAACCGTTTTAAGCTCCTGTTCAAAAATCATGCTCCGAAATCAACTTTTTTCATCTCAGGGATTCATTTTGGGATGGTAACTAAAGTTTAAAGCAGAAATAGGGGCACTTTTACAATTTTCATTTTTGACCAAAATCGATGGGTCCGGGGCTCAGGGAATTTCTCATATGCCCCAAAACCTTTGAAGCTCCTGTTCAAAAATCATGCTCCGAAATCAACTTTTTTCATCTCAGGGATTCATTTTGGGATGGTAACTAAAGTTTAAAGCAGAAATAGGGGCACTTTTAAAATTTTCATTTTTGACCAGAATCGATGGGTCCGGGGCTTAGGGAATTTCTCATATGCCACAAAACCGTTGAAGCTCCTGTTCAAAAATCATGCTCTGAAATCAACTTTTTTCATCTCAGGGATTCATTTTGGGATGGTAACTAAAGTTTAAAGCAGAAATAGGGGCACTTTTAATATTTTTATTTTTGACCAAAATCGATGGGTCCGGGGCTTAGGGAATTTCTCATATGCCCCAAAACCGTTGAATCTCCTGTTCACAAATCATGCTCTGAAATCAACTTTTTTCATCTCAGGGATTCATTTTGGGATGGTAACTAAAGTTTAAAGCAGAAATAGGGGCACTTTTAAAATTTTCATTTTTGACCAAAATCGATGGGTCCGGGGCTTAGGGAATTTCTCATATGCCCCAAAACCGTTGAAGCTCCTGTTCAAAAATCATGCTCCGAAATCAACTTTTTTCATCTCAGGGATTCATTTTGGGATGGTAACTAAAGTTTAAAGCAGAAATAGGGGCACTTTTAAAATTTTCATTTTTGACCAAAATCGATGGGTCCGGGGCTTAGGGAATTTCTCATATGCCCCAAAACATTTGAAGCTCCTGTTCAAAAATCATGCTCCGAAATCAACTTTTTTCATCTCAGGGATTCATTTTGGGATGGTAACTAAAGTTTAAAGCAGAAATAGGGGCACTTTTAAAATTTTCATTTTTGACCAAAATCGATGGGTCCGGGGCTTAGGGAATTTCTCATATGCCCCAAAACCGTTGAATCTCCTGTTCACAAATCATGCTCTGAAATCAACTTTTTTTATCTCAGGGATTCATTTTGGGATGGTAACTAAAGTTTAAAGCAGAAATAGGGGCACTTTTAAAATTTTAATTTTTGACCAAAATCGATGGGTCCGGGGCTTAGGGAATTTCTCATATGCCCCAAAACCGTTGAATCTCCTGTTCACAAATCATGCTCTGAAATCAACTTTTTTCATCTCAGGGATTCATTTTGGGATGGTAACTAAAGTTTAAAGCAGAAATAGTGTCACTTTTAAAATTTTCATTTTAGAACAAAATCGATGGGTCCAGGGCTTAGGGAATTTCTCATATGCCGCAAAACCGTTGAAGCTCCTGTTCAAAAATCATGCTCCGAAATCAACTTTTTTCATCTCAGGGATTCATTTTGGGATGGTAACTAAAGTTTAAAGCAGAAATAGGGGCACTTTTAAAATTTTCATTTTTGACCAAAATCGATGAGTCCGGGGCTTAGGGAATTTCTCATATGCCACAAAACCGTTGAAGCTCCTGTTCAAAAATCATGCTCTGAAATCAACTTTTTTCATCTCAGGGATTCATTTTGGGATGGTAACTAAAGTTTAAAGCAGAAATAGGGGCACTTTTAAAATTTTCATTTTTGACCAAAATAGATGGGTCCAGGGCTTAGGGAATTTCTCATATGCCACAAAACCGTTGAAGCTCCTGTTCAAAAATCATGCTCTGAAATCAACTTTTTTCATCTCAGGGATTCATTTTGGGATGGTAACTAAAGTTTAAAGCAGAAATAGGGGCACTTTTAAAATTTTCATTTTTGACCAAAATCGATGGGTCCGGGGCTTAGGGAATTTCTCATATGCCACAAAACCGTTGAAGCTCCTGTTCAAAAATCATGCTCCGAAATCAACTTTTTTCATCTCAGGGATTCATTTTGGGATGGTAACTAAAGTTTAAAGCAGAAATAGGGGCACTTTTAAAATTTTCATTTTTGACCAAAATCGATGGGTCCGGGCTTAGGGAATTTCTCATATGCCACAAAACCGTTGAAGCTCCTGTTCAAAAATCATGCTCTGAAATCAACTTTTTTCATCTCAGGGATTCATTTTGGGATGGTAACTACAGTTTAAAGCAGAAATAGGGGCACTTTTAAAATTTTCATTTTTGACCAGAATCGATGGGTCCGGGGCTTAGGGAATTTCTCATATGCCACAAAACCGTTGAAGCTCCTGTTCAAAAATCATGCTCTGAAATCAACTTTTTTCATCTCAGGGATTCATTTTGGGATGTAACTAAAGTTTAAAGCAGAAATAGGGGCACTTTTAATATTTTTATTTTTGACCAAAATCGATGGGTCCGGGGCTTAGGGAATTTCTCATATGCCCCAAAACCGTTGAATCTCCTGTTCACAAATCATGCTCTGAAATCAACTTTTTTCATCTCAGGGATTCATTTTGGGATGGTAACTAAAGTTTAAAGCAGAAATAGGGGCACTTTTAAAATTTTCATTTTTGACCAAAATCGATGGGTCCGGGGCTTAGGGAATTTCTCATATGCCCCAAAACCGTTGAAGCTCCTGTTCAAAAATCATGCTCCGAAATCAACTTTTTTCATCTCAGGGATTCATTTTGGGATGGTAACTAAAGTTTAAAGCAGAAATAGGGGCACTTTTAAAATTTTCATTTTTGACCAAAATCGATGGGTCCGGGGCTTAGGGAATTTCTCATATGCCCCAAAACCTTTGAAGCTCCTGTTCAAAAATCATGCTCCGAAATCAACTTTTTTCATCTCAGGGATTCATTTTGGGATGGTAACTAAAGTTTAAAGCAGAAATAGGGGCACTTTTAAAATTTTCATTTTTGACCAAAATCGATGGGTCCGGGGCTTAGGGAATTTCTCATATGCCCCAAAACCGTTGAATCTCCTGTTCACAAATCATGCTCTGAAATCAACTTTTTTCATCTCAGGGATTCATTTTGGGATGGTAACTAAAGTTTAAAGCAGAAATAGGGGCACTTTTAAAATTTTCATTTTTGACCAAAATCGATGGGTCCGGGGCTTAGGGAATTTCTCATATGCCCCAAAACCGTTGAATCTCCTGTTCACAAATCATGCTCTGAAATCAACTTTTTTCATCTCAGGGATTCATTTTGGGATGGTAACTAAAGTTTAAAGCAGAAATAGGGGCACTTTTAAAATTTTCATTTTAGACCAAAATCGATGGGTCCAGGGCTTAGGGAATTTCTCATATGCCACAAAACCGTTGAAGCTCCTGTTCAAAAATCATGCTCCGAAATCAACTTTTTTCATCTTAGGGATTCATTTTGGGATGGTAACTAAAGTTTAAAGCAGAAATAGGGGCACTTTTAAAATTTTCATTTTTGACCAGAATCGATGGGTCCGGGGCTTAGGGAATTTCTCATATGCCCCAAAACCTTTGAAGCTCCTGTTCAAAAATCATGCTCCGAAATCAACTTTTTTCATCTCAGGGATTCATTTTGGGATGGTAACTAAAGTTTAAAGCAGAAATAGGGGCACTTTTAAAATTTTCATTTTTGACCAAAATCGATGGGTCCGGGGCTTAGGGAATTTCTCATATGCCACAAAACCGTTGAAGCTCCTGTTCAAAAATCATGATCCGAAATCAACTTTTTTCATCTCAGGGATTCATTTGGAGATGGTAACTAAAGTTTAAAGCAGAAATAGGGGCACTTTTAAAATTTTCATTTTTGACCAAAATCGATGGGTCCGGGGCTTAGGGAATTTCTCATATGCCCCAAAACCGTTGAAGCTCCTGTTCAAAAATCATGCTCCGAAATCAACTTTTTTCATCTCAGGGATTCATTTTGGGATGGTAACTAAAGTTTAAAGCAGAAATAGGGGCACTTTTACAATTTTCATTTTTGACTAAAATTGATGGGTCTGGGGCTCAGGGAATTTCTCATATGCCACAAAACCGTTGAAGCTCCTGTTCAAAAATCATGCTCCGAAATCAACTTTTTTCATCTCAGGGATTCATTTTGGGATGGTAACTAAAGTTTAAAGCAGAAATAGGGGCACTTTTAAAATTTTCATTTTTGACCAAAATCGATGGGTCCGGGGCTTAGGGAATTTCTCATATGCCCCAAAACCGTTGAAGCTCCTGTTCAAAAATCATGCTCTGAAATCAACTTTTTTCATCTCAGGGATTCATTTTGGGATGGTAACTAAAGTTTAAAGCAGAAATAGGGGCACTTTTAAAATTTTCATTTTTGACCAAAATCGATGGGTCCGGGGCTTAGGGAATTTCTCATATGCCACAAAACCGTTGAAGCTCCTGTTCAAAAATCATGATCCGAAATCAACTTTTTTCATCTCAGGGATTCATTTGGAGATGGTAACTAAAGTTTAAAGCAGAAATAGGGGCACTTTTAAAATTTTCATTTTTGACCAAAATCGATGGGTCCGGGGCTTAGGGAATTTCTCATATGCCCCAAAACCGTTGAAGCTCCTGTTCAAAAATCATGCTCCGAAATCAACTTTTTTCATCTCAGGGATTCATTTTGGGATGGTAACTAAAGTTTAAAGCAGAAATAGGGGCACTTTTACAATTTTCATTTTTGACTAAAATCGATGGGTCCGGGGCTCAGGGAATTTCTCATATGCCCCAAAACCGTTGAAGCTCCTGTTCAAAAATCATGCTCCGAAATCAACTTTTTTCATCTCAGGTATTCATTTTGGGACGGTAACTAAAGTTTAAAGCAGAAATAGGGGCACTTTTAAAATTTTCATTTTTGACCAAAATCGATGGGTCCGGTGCTCAGGGAATTTCTCATATGCCACAAAACCGTTGAAGCTCCTGTTCAAAAATCATGTCCGAAATCAACTTTTTTCATCTCAGGGATTCATTTTGGGATGGTAACTAAAGTTTAAAGCAGAAATAGGGGCACTTTTAAAATTTTCATTTTTGACCAAAATCGATGGGTCCGGGGCTTAGGGAATTTCTCATATGCCCCAAAACCGTTGAATCTCCTGTTCACAAATCATGCTCTGAAATCAACTTTTTTCATCTCAGGGATTCATTTTGGGATGGTAACTAAAGTTTAAAGCAGAAATAGTGGCACTTTTAAAATTTTCATTTTAGACCAGAATCGATGGGTCCGGGGCTTAGGGAATTTCTCATATGCCGCAAAACCGTTGAAGCTCCTGTTCAAAAATCATGCTCCGAAATCAACTTTTTTCATCTCAGGGATTCATTTTGGGATGGTAACTAAAGTTTAAAGCAGAAATAGGGGCACTTTTAAAATTTTCATTTTTGACCAAAATCGATGAGTCCGGGGCTTAGGGAATTTCTCATATGCCCCAAAACCGTTGAATCTCCTGTTCACAAATCATGCTCTGAAATCAACTTTTTTCATCTCAGGGATTCATTTTGGGATGGTAACTAAAGTTTAAAGCAGAAATAGGGGCACTTTTAAAATTTTCATTTTTGACCAAAATCGATGGGTCCGGGGCTTAGGGAATTTCTCATATGCCACAAAACCGTTGAAGCTCCTGTTCAAAAATCATGCTCTGAAATCAACTTTTTTCATCTCAGGGATTCATTTTGGGATGGTAACTAAAGTTTAAAGCAGAAATAGGGGCACTTTTAAAATTTTCATTTTTGACCAAAATCGATGGGTCCGGGGCTTAGGGAATTTCTCATATGCCCCAAAACCTTTGAAGCTCCTGTTCAAAAATCATGCTCCGAAATCAACTTTTTTCATCTCAGGGATTCATTTTGGGATGGTAACTAAAGTTTAAAGCAGAAATAGGGGCACTTTTAATATTTTTATTTTTGACCAAAATCGATGGGTCCGGGGCTTAGGGAATTTCTCATATGCCACAAAACAGTTGAAGCTCCTGTTCAAAAATCATGCTCCGAAATCAACTTTTTTCATCTCAGGGATTCATTTTGGGATGGTAACTAAAGTTTAAAGCAGAAATAGGGGCACTTTTAAAATTTTCATTTTTGACCAGAATCGATGGGTCCGGGGCTTAGGGAATTTCTCATATGCCACAAAACCGTTGAAGCTCCTGTTCAAAAATCATGCTCCGAAATAAACTTTTTTCATCTCAGGGATTCATTTTGGGATGGTAACTAAAGTTTAAAGCAGAAATAGGGGCACTTTTAAAATTTTCATTTTTGACCAGAATCGATGGGTCCGGGGCTTAGGGAATTTCTCATATGCCACAAAACCGTTGAATCTCCTGTTCAAAAATCATGCTCTGAAATCAACTTTTTTCATCTCAGGGATTCATTTTGGGATGGTAACTAAAGTTTAAAGCAGAAATAGGGGCACTTTTAAAATTTTCATTTTTGACCAAAATCGATGGGTCCGGGGCTTAGGGAATTTCTCATATGCCCCAAAACCGTTGAATCTCCTGTTCACAAATCATGCTCTGAAATCAACTTTTTTCATCTCAGGGATTCATTTTGGGATGGTAACTAAAGTTTAAAGCAGAAATAGGGGCACTTTTAAAATGTTCATTTTTGACCAAAATCGATGGGTCCGGGGCTTAGGGAATTTCTCATATGCCCCAAAACCGTTGAATCTCCTGTTCACAAATCATGCTCTGAAATCAACTTTTTTCATCTCAGGGATTCATTTTGGGATGGTAACTAAAGTTTAAAGCAGAAATAGGGGCACTTTTAAAATTTTCATTTTTGACCAGAATCGATGGGTCCGGGGCTTAGGGAATTTCTCATATGCCACAAAACCGTTGAAGCTCCTGTTCAAAAATCATGCTCTGAAATCAACTTTTTTCATCTCAGGGATTCATTTTGGGATGGTAACTAAAGTTTAAAGCAGAAATAGGGGCACTTTTAATATTTTTATTTTTGACCAAAATCGATGGGTCCGGGGCTTAGGGAATTTCTCATATGCCCCAAAACCGTTGAATCTCCTGTTCACAAATCATGCTCTGAAATCAACTTTTTTCATCTCAGGGATTCATTTTGGGATGGTAACTAAAGTTTAAAGCAGAAATAGGGGCACTTTTAAAAATTTTCATTTTTGACCAAAATCGATGGGTCCGGGGCTTAGGGAATTTCTCATATGCCCCAAAACCGTTGAAGCTCCTGTTCAAAAATCATGCTCCGAAATCAACTTTTTTCATCTCAGGGATTCATTTTGGGATGGTAACTAAAGTTTAAAGCAGAAATAGGGGCACTTTTAAAATTTTCATTTTTGACCAAAATCGATGGGTCCGGGGCTTAGGGAATTTCTCATATGCCCCAAAACATTTGAATCTCCTGTTCAAAAATCATGCTCCGAAATCAACTTTTTTCATCTCAGGGATTCATTTTGGGATGGTAACTAAAGTTTAAAGCAGAAATAGGGGCACTTTTAAAATTTTCATTTTTGACCAAAATCGATGGGTCCGGGGCTTAGGGAATTTCTCATATGCCCCAAAACCGTTGAATCTCCTGTTCACAAATCATGCTCTGAAATCAACTTTTTTCATCTCAGGGATTCATTTTGGGATGGTAACTAAAGTTTAAAGCAGAAATAGTGGCACTTTTAAAATTTTCATTTTAGACCAAAATCGATGGGTCCAGGGCTTAGGGAATTTCTCATATGCCGCAAAACCGTTGAAGCTCCTGTTCAAAAATCATGCTCCGAAATCAACTTTTTTCATCTCAGGGATTCATTTTGGGATGGTAACTAAAGTTTAAAGCAGAAATAGGGGCACTTTTAAAATTTTCATTTTTGACCAAAATCGATGAGTCCGGGGCTTAGGGAATTTCTCATATGCCACAAAACCGTTGAAGCTCCTGTTCAAAAATCATGCTCTGAAATCAACTTTTTTCATCTCAGGGATTCATTTTGGGATGGTAACTAAAGTTTAAAGCAGAAATAGGGGCACTTTTAAAATTTTCATTTTTGACCAAAATAGATGGGTCCAGGGCTTAGGGAATTTCTCATATGCCACAAAACCGTTGAAGCTCCTGTTCAAAAATCATGCTCTGAAATCAACTTTTTTCATCTCAGGGATTCATTTTGGGATGGTAACTAAAGTTTAAAGCAGAAATAGGGGCACTTTTAAAATTTTCATTTTTGACCAAAATCGATGGGTCCGGGGCTTAGGGAATTTCTCATATGCCACAAAACCGTTGAAGCTCCTGTTCAAAAATCATGCTCCGAAATCAACTTTTTTCATCTCAGGGATTCATTTTGGGATGGTAACTAAAGTTTAAAGCAGAAATAGGGGCACTTTTAAAATTTTCATTTTTGACCAGAATCGATGGGTCCGGGGCTTAGGGAATTTCTCATATGCCACAAAACCGTTGAAGCTCCTGCTCAAAAATCATGCTCCGAAATAAACTTTTTTCCTCTCAGGGATTCATTTTGGGATGGTAACTAAAGTTTAAAGCAGAAATAGGGGCACTTTTAAAATTTTCATTTTTGACCAAAATCGATGGGTCCGGGGCTTAGGGAATTTCTCATATGCCACAAAACCGTTGAAGCTCCTGTTCAAAAATCATGATCCGAAATCAACTTTTTTCATCTCAGGGATTCATTTGGAGATGGTAACTAAAGTTTAAAGCAGAAATAGGGGCACTTTTAAAATTTTCATTTTTGACCAAAATCGATGGGTCCGGGGCTTAGGGAATTTCTCATATGCCCCAAAACCGTTGAAGCTCCTGTTCAAAAATCATGCTCCGAAATCAACTTTTTTCATCTCAGGGATTCATTTTGGGATGGTAACTAAAGTTTAAAGCAGAAATAGGGGCACTTTTACAATTTTCATTTTTGACTAAAATCGATGGGTCTGGGGCTCAGGAAATTTCTCATATGCCACAAAACCGTTGAAGCTCCTGTTCAAAAATCATGCTCTGAAATCAACTTTTTTCATCTCAGGGATTCATTTTGGGATGGTAACTAAAGTTTAAAGCAGAAATAATGGCACTTTTAAAATTTTCATTTTTGACCAAAATCGATGGGTCCGGGGCTTAGGGAATTTCTCATATGCCCCAAAACAGTTGAAGCTCCTGTTCAAAAATCATGCTCCGAAATCAACTTTTTTCATCTCAGGGATTCATTTTGGGATGGTAACTAAAGTTTAAAGCAGAAATAGGGGCACTTTTAAAATTTTCATTTTTGACCAAAATCGATGGGTCCGGGGCTTAGGGAATTTCTCATATGCCACAAAACCGTTGAAGCTCCTGTTCAAAAATCATGCTCCGAAATCAACTTTTTTCATCTCAGGGATTCATTTGGAGATGGTAACTAAAGTTTAAAGCAGAAATAGGGGCACTTTTAAAATTTTCATTTTTGACCAAAATCGATGGGTCCGGGGCTTAGGGAATTTCTCATATGCCCCAAAACCATTGAAGCTCCTGTTCAAAAATCATGCTCCGAAATCAACTTTTTTCATCTCAGGGATTCATTTTGGGATGGTAACTAAAGTTTAAAGCAGAAATAGGGGCACTTTTACAATTTTCATTTTTGACTAAAATCGATGGGTCTGGGGCTCAGGGAATTTCTCATATGCCCCAAAACCGTTGAAGCTCCTGTTCAAAAATCATGCTCCGAAATCAACTTTTTTCATCTCAGGGATTCATTTTGGGATGGTAACTAAAGTTTAAAGCAGAAATAGGGGCACTTTTAAAATTTTCATTTTTGACCAAAATCGATGGGTCCGGGGCTTAGGGAATTTCTCATATGCCACAAAACCGTTGAAGCTCCTGTTCAAAAATCATGCTCCGAAATCAACTTTTTTCATCTCAGGGATTCATTTTGGGATGGTAACTAAAGTTTAAAGCAGAAATAGGGGCACTTTTAAAATTTTCATTTTTGACTAAAATCGATGGGTCCAGGGCTTAGGGAATTTCTCATATGCCCCAAAACCGTTGAAGCTCCTGTTCAAAAATCATGCTCCGAAATCAACTTTTTTCATCTCAGGGATTCATTTTGGGATGGTAACTAAAGTTTAAAGCAGAAATAGGGGCACTTTTAAAATTTTCATTTTTGACCAAAATAGATGGGTCCGGGGCTTAGGGAAATTCTCATATGCCCCAAAACCGTTGAAGCTCCTGTTCATAAATCATGCTCTGAAATCAACTTTTTTCATCTCAGGGATTCATTTTGGGATGGTAACTAAAGTTTAAAGCAGATATAGGGGCACTTTTAAAATTTTCATTTTTGACCAAAATCGATGGGTCCAGGGCTTAGGGAATTTCTCATATGCCACAAAACCGTTGAAGCTCCTGTTCAAAAATCATGCTCTGAAATCAACTTTTTTCATCTCAGGGATACATTTTGGGATGGTAACTAAAGTTTAAAGCAGAAATAGGGGCACTTTTAAAATTTTCATATTTGACCAAAATCGATGGGTCCAGGGCTTAGAGAATTTCTCATATGCCACAAAACCGTTGAAGCTCCTGTTCAAAAATCATGCTCCGAAATCAACTTTTTTCATCTCAGGGATTCATTTTGGGATGGTAACTAAAGTTTAAAGCAGAAATAGGGGCACTTTTAAAATTTTCATTTTTGACTAAAATCGATGGGTCCGGGGCTTAGGGATTTCTCATATGCCGCAAAACCGTTGAAGCTCCTGTTCAAAAATCATGCTCCAAAATCAACTTTTTTCATCTCAGGGATTCATTTTGGGATGGTAACTAAAGTTTAAAGCAGAAATAGGGGCACTTTTAAAATTTTCATTTTTGACCAAAATCGATGGGTCCGGGGCTTAGGGAATTTCTCATATGCCCCAAAACTGTTGAAGCTCCTGTTCAAAAATCATGCTCTGAAATCAACTTTTTTCATCTCAGGGATTCATTTTGGGATGGTAACTAAAGTTTAAAACAGAAATAGGGGCACTTTTAAAATTTTCATTTTTGACCAAAATCGATGGGTCCGGGGCTTAGGGAAATTCTCATATGCCCCAAAACCGTTGAAGCTCCTGTTCAAAAATCATGCTCTGAAATCAACTTTTTTCATCTCAGGGATTCATTTTGGGATGGTAACTAAAGTTTAAAGCAGAAATAGGGGCACTTTTAAAATTTTCATTTTTGACCAAAATAGATGGGTCCAGGGCTTAGGGAATTTCTCATATGCCACAAAACCGTTGAAGCTCCTGTTCAAAAATCATGCTCTGAAATCAACTTTTTTCATCTCAGGGATACATTTTGGGATGGTAACTAAAGTTTAAAGCAGAAATAGGGGCACTTTTAAAATTTTCATTTTTGACCAAAATCGATGGGTCCGGGGCTTAGGGAATTTCTCATATGCCACAAAACCGTTGAAGCTCCTGTTCAAAAATCATGCTCCGAAATCAACTTTTTTCATCTCAGGGATTCATTTTGGGATGGTAACTAAAGTTTAAAGCAGAAATAGGGGCACTTTTAAAATTTTCATTTTTGACCAGAATCGATGGGTCCGGGGCTTAGGGAATTTCTCATATGCCACAAAACCGTTGAAGCTCCTGTTCAAAAATCATTCTCTGAAATCAACTTTTTTCATCTCAGGGATTCATTTTGGGATGGTAACTAAAGTTTAAAGCAGAAATAGGGGCACTTTTAATATTTTTATTTTTGACCAAAATCGATGGGTCCGGGGCTTAGGGAATTTCTCATATGCCCCAAAACCCTTGAATCTCCTGTTCACAAATCATGCTCTGAAATCAACTTTTTTCATCTCAGGGATTCATTTTGGGATGGTAACTAAAGTTTAAAGCAGAAATAGGGGCACTTTTAAAATTTTCATTTTTGACCAAAATCGATGGGTCCGGGGCTTAGGGAATTTCTCATATGCCCCAAAACCGTTGAAGCTCCTGTTCAAAAATCATACTCCGAAATCAACTTTTTTCATCTCAGGGATTCATTTTGGGATGGTAACTAAAGTTTAAAGCAGAAATAGGGGCACTTTTAAAATTTTCATTTTTGACCAAAATCGATGGGTCCGGGGCTTAGGGAATTTCTCATATGCCCCAAAACCTTTGAAGCTCCTGTTCAAAAATCATGCTCAAAAAACAACTTTTTTCATCTCAGGGATTCATTTGGAGATGGTAACTAAAGTTTAAAGCAGAAATAGGGGCACTTTTAAAATTTTCATTTTTGACCAAAATCGATGGGTCCGGGGCTTAGGGAATTTCTCATATGCCCCAAAACCGTTGAAGCTCCTGTTCAAAAATCATGCTCCGAAATCAACTTTTTTCATCTCAGGGATTCATTTTGGGATGGTAACTAAAGTTTAAAGCAGAAATAGGGGCACTTTTACAATTTTCATTTTTGACTAAAATCGATGGGTCTGGGGCTCAGGGAATTTCTCATATGCCACAAAACCGTTGAAGCTCCTGTTCAAAAATCATGCTCCGAAATCAACTTTTTTCATCTCAGGGATTCATTTTGGGATGGTAACTAAAGTTTAAAGCAGAAATAGGGGCACTTTTAAAATTTTCATTTTTGACCAAAATCGATGGGTCCGGGGCTTAGGGAATTTCTCATATGCCCCAAAACCGTTGAAGCTCCTGTTCAAAAATCATGCTCCGAAATCAACTTTTTTCATCTCAGGGATTCATTTTGGGATGGTAACTAAAGTTTAAAGCAGAAATAGGGGCACTTTTAAAATTTTCATTTTTGACCAAAATCGATGGGTCTGGGGCTTAGGGAATTTCTCATATGCCACAAAACCGTTGAAGCTCCTGTTCAAAAATCATGCTCCGAAATCAACTTTTTTCATCTCAGGGATTCATTTTGGGATGGTAACTAAAGTTTAAAGCAGAAATAGGGGCACTTTTAAAATTTTCATTTTTGACCAGAATCGATGGGTCCGGGGCTTAGGGAATTTCTCATATGCCACAAAACCGTTGAAGCTCCTGTTCAAAAATCATTCTCTGAAATCAACTTTTTTCATCTCAGGGATTCATTTTGGGATGGTAACTAAAGTTTAAAGCAGAAATAGGGGCACTTTTAATATTTTTATTTTTGACCAAAATCGATGGGTCCGGGGCTTAGGGAATTTCTCATATGCCCCAAAACCGTTGAATCTCCTGTTCACAAATCATGCTCTGAAATCAACTTTTTTCATCTCAGGGATTCATTTTGGGATGGTAACTAAAGTTTAAAGCAGAAATAGGGGCACTTTTAAAATTTTCATTTTTGACCAAAATCGATGGGTCCGGGGCTTAGGGAATTTCTCATATGCCCCAAAACCGTTGAAGCTCCTGTTCAAAAATCATACTCCGAAATCAACTTTTTTCATCTCAGGGATTCATTTTGGGATGGTAACTAAAGTTTAAAGCAGAAATAGGGGCACTTTTACAATTTTCATTTTTGACTAAAATCGATGGGTCTGGGGCTCAGGGAATTTCTCATATGCCACAAAACCGTTGAAGCTCCTGTTCAAAAATCATGCTCTGAAATCAACTTTTTTCATCTCAGGGATTCATTTTGGGATGGTAACTAAAGTTTAAAGCAGAAATAATGGCACTTTTAAAATTTTCATTTTTGACCAAAATCGATGGGTCCGGGGCTTAGGGAATTTCTCATATGCCCCAAAACCGTTGAAGCTCCTGTTCAAAAATCATACTCCGAAATCAACTTTTTTCATCTCAGGGATTCATTTTGGGATGGTAACTAAAGTTTAAAGCAGAAATAGGGGCACTTTTACAATTTTCATTTTTGACTAAAATCGATGGGTCTGGGGCTCAGGGAATTTCTCATATGCCACAAAACCGTTGAAGCTCCTGTTCAAAAATCATGCTCCGAAATCAACTTTTTTCATCTCAGGGATTCATTTTGGGATGGTAACTAAAGTTTAAAGCAGAAATAGGGGCACTTTTAAAATTTTCATTTTTGACCAAAATCGATGGGTCCGGGGCTTAGGGAATTTCTCATATGCCCCAAAACCGTTGAAGCTCCTGTTCAAAAATCATGCTCCGAAATCAACTTTTTTCATCTCAGGGATTCATTTTGGGATGGTAACTAAAGTTTAAAGCAGAAATAGGGGCACTTTTAAAATTTTCATTTTTGACCAAAATCGATGGGTCTGGGGCTTAGGGAATTTCTCATATGCCACAAAACCGTTGAAGCTCCTGTTCAAAAATCATGCTCCGAAATCAACTTTTTTCATCTCAGGGATTCATTTTGGGATGGTAACTAAAGTTTAAAGCAGAAATAGGGGCACTTTTAAAATTTTCATTTTTGACCAGAATCGATGGGTCCGGGGCTTAGGGAATTTCTCATATGCCACAAAACCGTTGAAGCTCCTGTTCAAAAATCATTCTCTGAAATCAACTTTTTTCATCTCAGGGATTCATTTTGGGATGGTAACTAAAGTTTAAAGCAGAAATAGGGGCACTTTTAATATTTTTATTTTTGACCAAAATCGATGGGTCCGGGGCTTAGGGAATTTCTCATATGCCCCAAAACCGTTGAATCTCCTGTTCACAAATCATGCTCTGAAATCAACTTTTTTCATCTCAGGGATTCATTTTGGGATGGTAACTAAAGTTTAAAGCAGAAATAGGGGCACTTTTAAAATTTTCATTTTTGACCAAAATCGATGGGTCCGGGGCTTAGGGAATTTCTCATATGCCCCAAAACCGTTGAAGCTCCTGTTCAAAAATCATACTCCGAAATCAACTTTTTTCATCTCAGGGATTCATTTTGGGATGGTAACTAAAGTTTAAAGCAGAAATAGGGGCACTTTTAAAATTTTCATTTTTGACCAAAATCGATGGGTCCGGAGCTTAGGGAATTTCTCATATGCCCCAAAACCTTTGAAGCTCCTGTTCAAAAATCATGCTCCGAAAACAACTTTTTTCATCTCAGGGATTCATTTGGAGATGGTAACTAAAGTTTAAAGCAGAAATAGGGGCACTTTTAAAATTTTCATTTTTGACCAAAATCGATGGGTCCGGGGCTTAGGGAATTTCTCATATGCCCCAAAACCGTTGAAGCTCCTGTTCAAAAATCATGCTCCGAAATCAACTTTTTTCATCTCAGGGATTCATTTTGGGATGGTAACTAAAGTTTAAAGCAGAAATAGGGGCACTTTTACAATTTTCATTTTTGACTAAAATCGATGGGTCTGGGGCTCAGGGAATTTCTCATATGCCACAAAACCGTTGAAGCTCCTGTTCAAAAATCATGCTCCGAAATCAACTTTTTTCATCTTAGGGATTCATTTTGGGATGGTAACTAAAGTTTAAAGCAGAAATAGGGGCACTTTTAAAATTTTCATTTTTGACCAAAATCGATGGGTCCGGGGCTTAGGGAATTTCTCATATGCCCCAAAACCGTTGAAGCTCCTGTTCAAAAATCATGCTCCGAAATCAACTTTTTTCATCTCAGGGATTCATTTTGGGATGGTAACTAAAGTTTAAAGCAGAAATAGGGGCACTTTTAAAATTTTCATTTTTGACCAAAATCGATGGGTCTGGGGCTTAGGGAATTTCTCATATGCCACAAAACCGTTGAAGCTCCTGTTCAAAAATCATGATCCGAAATCAACTTTTTTCATCTCAGGGATTCATTTGGAGATGGTAACTAAAGTTTAAAGCAGAAATAGGGGCACTTTTAAAATTTTCATTTTTGACCAAAATCGATGGGTCCGGGGCTTAGAGAATTTCTCATATGCCCCAAAACCGTTGAAGCTCCTGTTCAAAAATCATGCTCCGAAATCAACTTTTTTCATCTCAGGGATTCATTTTGGGATGGTAACTAAAGTTTAAAGCAGAAATAGGGGCACTTTTACAATTTTCATTTTTGACTAAAATCGATGGGTCTGGGGCTCAGGGAATTTCTCATATGCCCCAAAACCGTTGAAGCTCCTGTTCAAAAATCATGCTCCGAAATCAACTTTTTTCATCTCAGGTATTCATTTTGGGACGGTAACTAAAGTTTAAAGCAGAAATAGGGGCACTTTTAAAATTTTTATTTTTGACCAAAATCGATGGGTCCGGTGCTCAGGGAATTTCTCATATGCCACAAAACCGTTGAAGCTCCTGTTCAAAAATCATGTCCGAAATCAACTTTTTTCATCTCAGGGATTCATTTTGGGATGGTAACTAAAGTTTAAAGCAGAAATAGGGGCACTTTTAAAATTTTCATTTTTGACCAAAATCGATGGGTCCGGGGCTTAGGGAATTTCTCATATGCCCCAAAACCGTTGAAGCTCCTGTTCAAAAATCATGCTCCGAAATCAACTTTTTTCATCTCAGGGATTCATTTTGGGATGGTAACTAAAGTTTAAAGCAGAAATAGGGGCACTTTTAAAATTTTCATTTTTGACCAAAATCGATGAGTCCGGGGCTTAGGGAATTTCTCATATGCCACAAAACCGTTGAAGCTCCTGTTCAAAAATCATGCTCTGAAATCAACTTTTTTCATCTCAGGGATTCATTTTGGGATGGTAACTAAAGTTTAAAGCAGAAATAGGGGCACTTTTAAAATTTTCATTTTTGACCAAAATCGATGGGTCCGGGGCTTAGGGAAATTCTCATATGCCCCAAAACCGTTGAAGCTCCTGTTCAAAAATCATGCTCTGAAATCAACTTTTTTCATCTCAGGGATTCATTTTGGGATGGTAACTAAAGTTTAAAGCAGAAATAGGGGCACTTTTAAAATTTTCATTTTTGACTAAAATCGATGGGTCCAGGGCTTAGGGAATTTCTCATATGCCCCAAAACCGTTGAAGCTCCTGTTCAAAAATCATGCTCCGAAATCAACTTTTTTCATCTCAGGGATTCATTTTGGGATGGTAACTAAAGTTTAAAGCAGAAATAGGGGCACTTTTAAAATTTTCATTTTTGACCAAAATAGATGGGTCCGGGGCTTAGGGAAATTCTCATATGCCCCAAAACCGTTGAAGCTCCTGTTCAAAAATCATGCTCTGAAATCAACTTTTTTCATCTCAGGGATACATTTTGGGATGGTAACTAAAGTTTAAAGCAGAAATAGGGGCACTTTTAAAATTTTCATATTTGACCAAAATCGATGGGTCCAGGGCTTAGGGAATTTCTCATATGCCACAAAACCGTTGAAGCTCCTGTTCAAAAATCATGCTCCGAAATCAACTTTTTTCATCTCAGGGATTCATTTTGGGATGGTAACTAAAGTTTAAAGCAGAAATAGGGGCACTTTTAAAATTTTCATTTTTGACTAAAATCGATGGGTCCGGGGCTTAGGGATTTCTCATATGCCGCAAAACCGTTGAAGCTCCTGTTCAAAAATCATGCTCCAAAATCAACTTTTTTCATCTCAGGGATTCATTTTGGGATGGTAAGTAAAGTTTAAAGCAGAAATAGGGGCACTTTTAAAATTTTCATTTTTGACCAAAATCGATGGGTCCGGGGCTTAGGGAATTTCTCATATGCCACAAAACCGTTGAAGCTCCTGTTCAAAAATCATGCTCCGAAATCAACTTTTTTCATCTCAGGGATTCATTTTGGGATGGTAACTAAAGTTTAAAGCAGAAATAGGGGCACTTTTAAAATTTTCATTTTTGACCAGAATCGATGGGTCCGGGGCTTAGGGAATTTCTCATATGCCACAAAACCGTTGAAGCTCCTGTTCAAAAATCATTCTCTGAAATCAACTTTTTTCATCTCAGGGATTCATTTTGGGATGGTAACTAAAGTTTAAAGCAGAAATAGGGGCACTTTTAATATTTTTATTTTTGACCAAAATCGATGGGTCCGGGGCTTAGGGAATTTCTCATATGCCCCAAAACCGTTGAATCTCCTGTTCACAAATCATGCTCTGAAATCAACTTTTTTCATCTCAGGGATTCATTTTGGGATGGTAACTAAAGTTTAAAGCAGAAATAGGGGCACTTTTAAAATTTTCATTTTTGACCAAAATCGATGGGTCCGGGGCTTAGGGAATTTCTCATATGCCCCAAAACCGTTGAAGCTCCTGTTCAAAAATCATACTCCGAAATCAACTTTTTTCATCTCAGGGATTCATTTTGGGATGGTAACTAAAGTTTAAAGCAGAAATAGGGGCACTTTTAAAATTTTCATTTTTGACCAAAATCGATGGGGCCGGGGCTTAGGGAATTTCTCATATGCCCCAAAACCTTTGAAGCTCCTGTTCAAAAATCATGCTCCGAAATCAACTTTTTTCATCTCAGGGATTCATTTTGGGATGGTAACTAAAGTTTAAAGCAGAAATAGGGGCACTTTTAAAATTTTCATTTTTGACCAAAATCGATGGGTCCGGGGCTTAGGGAATTTCTCATATGCCCCAAAACCGTTGAATCTCCTGTTCACAAATCATGCTCTGAAATCAACTTTTTTCATCTCAGGGATTCATTTTGTGATGGTAACTAAAGTTTAAAGCAGAAATAGGGGCACTTTTAAAATTTTCATTTTAGACCAAAATCGATGGGTCCGGGGCTTAGGGAATTTCTCATATGCCACAAAACCGTTGAAGCTCCTGTTCAAAAATCATGCTCTGAAATCAACTTTTTTCATCTCAGGGATTCATTTTGGGATGGTAACTAAAGTTTAAAGCAGAAATAGGGGCACTTTTAAAATTTTCATTTTTGACCAAAATAGATGGGTCCAGGGCTTAGGGAATTTCTCATATGCCACAAAACCGTTGAAGCTCCTGTTCAAAAATCATGCTCTGAAATCAACTTTTTTCATCTCAGGGATTCATTTTGGGATGGTAACTAAAGTTTAAAGCAGAAATAGGGGCACTTTTAAAATTTTCATTTTTGACCAGAATCGATGGGTCCGGGGCTTAGGGAATTTCTCATATGCCACAAAACCGTTGAAGCTCCTGTTCAAAAATCATGCTCTGAAATCAACTTTTTTCATCTCAGGGATTCATTTTGGGATGGTAACTAAAGTTTAAAGCAGAAATAGGGGCACTTTTAATATTTTTATTTTTGACCAAAATCGATGGGTCCGGGGCTTAGGGAATTTCTCATATGCCCCAAAACCGTTGAATCTCCTGTTCACAAATCATGCTCTGAAATCAACTTTTTTCATCTCAGGCATTCATTTTGGGATGGTAACTAAAGTTTAAAGCAGAAATAGGGGCACTTTTAAAATTTTCATTTTTGACCAAAATCGATGGGTCCGGGGCTTAGGGAATTTCTCATATGCCACAAAACCGTTGAAGCTCCTGTTCAAAAATCATGCTCCGAAATCAACTTTTTTCATCTCAGGGATTCATTTTGGGATGGTAACTAAAGTTTAAAGCAGAAATAGGGGCACTTTTAAAATTTTCATTTTTGACCAGAATCGATGGGTCCGGGGCTTAGGGAATTTCTCATATGCCACAAAACCGTTGAAGCTCCTGTTCACAAATCATGCTCTGAAATCAACTTTTTTCATCTCAGGGATTCATTTTGGGATGGTAACTAAAGTTTAAAGCAGAAATAGGGGCACTTTTAAAATTTTCATTTTTGACCAAAATCGATGGGTCCGGGGCTTAGGGAATTTCTCATATGCCCCAAAACCGTTGAATCTCCTGTTCACAAATCATGCTCTGAAATCAACTTTTTTCATCTCAGGGATTCATTTTGGGATGGTAACTAAAGTTTAAAGCAGAAATAGTGGCACTTTTAAAATTTTCATTTTAGACCAAAATCGATGGGTCCAGGGCTTAGGGAATTTCTCATATGCCGCAAAACCGTTGAAGCTCCTGTTCAAAAATCATGCTCCGAAATCAACTTTTTTCATCTCAGGGATTCATTTTGGGATGGTAACTAAAGTTTAAAGCAGAAATAGTGGCACTTTTAAAATTTTCATTTTAGACCAAAATCGATGGGTCCAGGGCTTAGGGAATTTCTCATATGCCGCAAAACCGTTGAAGCTCCTGTTCAAAAATCATGCTCCGAAATCAACTTTTTTCATCTCAGGGATTCATTTTGGGATGGTAACTAAAGTTTAAAGCAGAAATAGGGGCACTTTTAAAATTTTCATTTTTGACCAAAATCGATGAGTCCGGGGCTTAGGGAATTTCTCATATGCCACAAAACCGTTGAAGCTCCTGTTCAAAAATCATGCTCTGAAATCAACTTTTTTCATCTCAGGGATTCATTTTGGGATGGTAACTAAAGTTTAAAGCAGAAATAGGGGCACTTTTAAAATTTTCATTTTTGACCAAAATAGATGGGTCCAGGGCTTAGGGAATTTCTCATATGCCACAAAACCGTTGAAGCTCCTGTTCAAAAATCATGCTCTGAAATCAACTTTTTTCATCTCAGGGATTCATTTTGGGATGGTAACTAAAGTTTAAAGCAGAAATAGGGGCACTTTTAAAATTTTCATTTTTGACCAAAATCGATGGGTCCGGGGCTTAGGGAATTTCTCATATGCCACAAAACCGTTGAAGCTCCTGTTCAAAAATCATGCTCCGAAATCAACTTTTTTCATCTCAGGGATTCATTTTGGGATGGTAACTAAAGTTTAAAGCAGAAATAGGGGCACTTTTAAAATTTTCATTTTTGACCAAAATCGATGGGTCCGGGGCTTAGGGAATTTCTCATATGCCACAAAACCGTTGAAGCTCCTGTTCAAAAATCATGCTCTGAAATCAACTTTTTTCATCTCAGGGATTCATTTTGGGATGGTAACTAAAGTTTAAAGCAGAAATAGGGGCACTTTTAAAATTTTCATTTTTGACCAGAATCGATGGGTCCGGGGCTTAGGGAATTTCTCATATGCCACAAAACCGTTGAAGCTCCTGTTCAAAAATCATGCTCTGAAATCAACTTTTTTCATCTCAGGGATTCATTTTGGGATGGTAACTAAAGTTTAAAGCAGAAATAGAGGCACTTTTAAAATTTTCATGTTTGACCAAAATCGATGGGTCCGGGGCTTAGGGAATTTCTCATATGCCCCAAAACCTTTGAAGCTCCTGTTCAAAAATCATGCTCCGAAATCAACTTTTTTCATCTCAGGGATTCATTTTGGGATGGTAACTAAAGTTTAAAGCAGAAATAGGGGCACTTTTAAAATTTTCATTTTTGACCAGAATCGATGGGTCCGGGGCTTAGGGAATTTCTCATATGCCACAAAACCGTTGAAGCTCCTGTTCAAAAATCATGCTCTGAAATCAACTTTTTTCATCTCAGGGATTCATTTTGGGATGGTAACTAAAGTTTAAAGCAGAAATAGGGGCACTTTTAATATTTTTATTTTTGACCAAAATCGATGGGTCCGGGGCTTAGGGAATTTCTCATATGCCCCAAAACCGTTGAATCTCCTGTTCACAAATCATGCTCTGAAATCAACTTTTTTCATCTCAGGGATTCATTTTGGGATGGTAACTAAAGTTTAAAGCAGAAATAGGGGCACTTTTAAAATTTTCATTTTTGACCAAAATCGATGGGTCCGGGGCTTAGGGAATTTCTCATATGCCCCAAAACCGTTGAAGCTCCTGTTCAAAAATCATGCTCCGAAATCAACTTTTTTCATCTCAGGGATTCATTTTGGGATGGTAACTAAAGTTTAAAGCAGAAATAGGGGCACTTTTAAAATTTTCATTTTTGACCAAAATCGATGGGTCCGGGGCTTAGGGAATTTCTCATATGCCCCAAAACATTTGAAGCTCCTGTTCAAAAATCATGCTCCGAAATCAACTTTTTTCATCTCAGGGATTCATTTTGGGATGGTAACTAAAGTTTAAAGCAGAAATAGGGGCACTTTTAAAATTTTCATTTTTGACCAAAATCGATGGGTCCGGGGCTTAGGGAATTTCTCATATGCCCCAAAACCGTTGAATCTCCTGTTCACAAATCATGCTCTGAAATCAACTTTTTTCATCTCAGGGATTCATTTTGGGATGGTAACTAAAGTTTAAAGCAGAAATAGGGGCACTTTTAAAATTTTAATTTTTGACCAAAATCGATGGGTCCGGGGCTTAGGGAATTTCTCATATGCCCCAAAACCGTTGAATCTCCTGTTCACAAATCATGCTCTGAAATCAACTTTTTTCATCTCAGGGATTCATTTTGGGATGGTAACTAAAGTTTAAAGCAGAAATAGTGGCACTTTTAAAATTTTCATTTTAGAACAAAATCGATGGGTCCAGGGCTTAGGGAATTTCTCATATGCCGCAAAACCGTTGAAGCTCCTGTTCAAAAATCATGCTCCGAAATCAACTTTTTTCATCTCAGGGATTCATTTTGGGATGGTAACTAAAGTTTAAAGCAGAAATAGGGGCACTTTTAAAATTTTCATTTTTGACCAAAATCGATGAGTCCGGGGCTTAGGGAATTTCTCATATGCCACAAAACCGTTGAAGCTCCTGTTCAAAAATCATGCTCTGAAATCAACTTTTTTCATCTCAGGGATTCATTTTGGGATGGTAACTAAAGTTTAAAGCAGAAATAGGGGCACTTTTAAAATTTTCATTTTTGACCAAAATAGATGGGTCCAGGGCTTAGGGAATTTCTCATATGCCACAAAACCGTTGAAGCTCCTGTTCAAAAATCATGCTCTGAAATCAACTTTTTTCATCTCAGGGATTCATTTTGGGATGGTAACTAAAGTTTAAAGCAGAAATAGGGGCACTTTTAAAATTTTCATTTTTGACCAAAATCGATGGGTCCGGGGCTTAGGGAATTTCTCATATGCCACAAAACCGTTGAAGCTCCTGTTCAAAAATCATGCTCCGAAATCAACTTTTTTCATCTCAGGGATTCATTTTGGGATGGTAACTAAAGTTTAAAGCAGAAATAGGGGCACTTTTAAAATTTTCATTTTTGACCAAAATTGATGGGTCCGGGCTTAGGGAATTTCTCATATGCCACAAAACCGTTGAAGCTCCTGTTCAAAAATCATGCTCTGAAATCAACTTTTTTCATCTCAGGGATTCATTTTGGGATGGTAACTAAAGTTTAAAGCAGAAATAGGGGCACTTTTAAAATTTTCATTTTTGACCAGAATCGATGGGTCCGGGGCTTAGGGAATTTCTCATATGCCACAAAACCGTTGAAGCTCCTGTTCAAAAATCATGCTCTGAAATCAACTTTTTTCATCTCAGGGATTCATTTTGGGATGTAACTAAAGTTTAAAGCAGAAATAGGGGCACTTTTAATATTTTTATTTTTGACCAAAATCGATGGGTCCGGGGCTTAGGGAATTTCTCATATGCCCCAAAACCGTTGAATCTCCTGTTCACAAATCATGCTCTGAAATCAACTTTTTTCATCTCAGGGATTCATTTTGGGATGGTAACTAAAGTTTAAAGCAGAAATAGGGGCACTTTTAAAATTTTCATTTTTGACCAAAATCGATGGGTCCAGGGCTTAGGGAATTTCTCATATGCCCCAAAACCGTTGAAGCTCCTGTTCAAAAATCATGCTCCGAAATCAACTTTTTTCATCTCAGGGATTCATTTTGGGATGGTAACTAAAGTTTAAAGCAGAAATAGGGGCACTTTTAAAATTTTCATTTTTGACCAAAATCGATGGGTCCGGGGCTTAGGGAATTTCTCATATGCCCCAAAACATTTGAAGCTCCTGTACAAAAATCATGCTCCGAAATCAACTTTTTTCATCTCAGGGATTCATTTTGGGATGGTAACTAAAGTTTAAAGCAGAAATAGGGGCACTTTTAAAATTTTCATTTTTGACCAAAATCGATGGGTCCGGGGCTTAGGGAATTTCTCATATGCCCCAAAACCGTTGAATCTCCTGTTCACAAATCATGCTCTGAAATCAACTTTTTTCATCTCAGGGATTCATTTTGGGATGGTAACTAAAGTTTAAAGCAGAAATAGGGGCACTTTTAAAATTTTAATTTTTGACCAAAATCGATGGGTCCGGGGCTTAGGGAATTTCTCATATGCCCCAAAACCGTTGAATCTCCTGTTCACAAATCATGCTCTGAAATCAACTTTTTTCATCTCAGGGATTCATTTTGGGATGGTAACTAAAGTTTAAAGCAGAAATAGTGGCACTTTTAAAATTTTCATTTTAGAACAAAACCGATGGGTCCAGGGCTTAGGGAATTTCTCATATGCCGCAAAACCGTTGAAGCTCCTGTTCAAAAATCATGCTCCGAAATCAACTTTTTTCATCTCAGGGATTCATTTTGGGATGGTAACTAAAGTTTAAAGCAGAAATAGGGGCACTTTTAAAATTTTCATTTTTGACCAAAATCGATGAGTCCGGGGCTTAGGGAATTTCTCATATGCCACAAAACCGTTGAAGCTCCTGTTCAAAAATCATGCTCTGAAATCAACTTTTTTCATCTCAGGGATTCATTTTGGGATGGTAACTAAAGTTTAAAGCAGAAATAGGGGCACTTTTAAAATTTTCATTTTTGACCAAAATAGATGGGTCCAGGGCTTAGGGAATTTCTCATATGCCACAAAACCGTTGAAGCTCCTGTTCAAAAATCATGCTCTGAAATCAACTTTTTTCATCTCAGGGATTCATTTTGGGATGGTAACTAAAGTTTAAAGCAGAAATAGGGGCACTTTTAAAATTTTCATTTTTGACCAAAATCGATGGGTCCGGGGCTTAGGGAATTTCTCATATGCCACAAAACCGTTGAAGCTCCTGTTCAAAAATCATGCTCCGAAATCAACTTTTTTCATCTCAGGGATTCATTTTGGGATGGTAACTAAAGTTTAAAGCAGAAATAGGGGCACTTTTAAAATTTTCATTTTTGACCAAAATTGATGGGTCCGGGCTTAGGGAATTTCTCATATGCCACAAAACCGTTGAAGCTCCTGTTCAAAAATCATGCTCTGAAATCAACTTTTTTCATCTCAGGGATTCATTTTGGGATGGTAACTAAAGTTTAAAGCAGAAATAGGGGCACTTTTAAAATTTTCATTTTTGACCAGAATCGATGGGTCCGGGGCTTAGGGAATTTCTCATATGCCACAAAACCGTTGAAGCTCCTGTTCAAAAATCATGCTCTGAAATCAACTTTTTTCATCTCAGGGATTCATTTTGGGATGTAACTAAAGTTTAAAGCAGAAATAGGGGCACTTTTAATATTTTTATTTTTGACCAAAATCGATGGGTCCGGGGCTTAGGGAATTTCTCATATGCCCCAAAACCGTTGAATCTCCTGTTCACAAATCATGCTCTGAAATCAACTTTTTTCATCTCAGGGATTCATTTTGGGATGGTAACTAAAGTTTAAAGCAGAAATAGGGGCACTTTTAAAATTTTCATTTTTGACCAAAATCGATGGGTCCGGGGCTTAGGGAATTTCTCATATGCCCCAAAACCGTTGAAGCTCCTGTTCAAAAATCATGCTCCGAAATCAACTTTTTTCATCTCAGGGATTCATTTTGGGATGGTAACTAAAGTTTAAAGCAGAAATAGGGGCACTTTTAAAATTTTCATTTTTGACCAAAATCGATGGGTCCGGGGCTTAGGGAATTTCTCATATGCCCCAAAACCTTTGAAGCTCCTGTTCAAAAATCATGCTCCGAAATCAACTTTTTTCATCTCAGGGATTCATTTTGGGATGGTAACTAAAGTTTAAAGCAGAAATAGGGGCACTTTTAAAATTTTCATTTTTGACCAAAATCGATGGGTCCGGGGCTTAGGGAATTTCTCATATGCCCCAAAACCGTTGAATCTCCTGTTCACAAATCATGCTCTGAAATCAACTTTTTTCATCTCAGGGATTCATTTTGGGATGGTAACTAAAGTTTAAAGCAGAAATAGGGGCACTTTTAAAATTTTCATTTTTGACCAAAATCGATGGGTCCGGGGCTTAGGGAATTTCTCATATGCCCCAAAACTGTTGAATCTCCTGTTCACAAATCATGCTCTGAAATCAACTTTTTTCATCTCAGGGATTCATTTTGGGATGGTAACTAAAGTTTAAAGCAGAAATAGGGGCACTTTTAAAATTTTCATTTTAGACCAAAATCGATGGGTCCAGGGCTTAGGGAATTTCTCATATGCCACAAAACCGTTGAAGCTCCTGTTCAAAAATCATGCTCCGAAATCAACTTTTTTCATCTTAGGGATTCATTTTGGGATGGTAACTAAAGTTTAAAGCAGAAATAGGGGCACTTTTAAAATTTTCATTTTTGACCAGAATCGATGGGTCCGGGGCTTAGGGAATTTCTCATATGCCCCAAAACCTTTGAAGCTCCTGTTCAAAAATCATGCTCCGAAATCAACTTTTTTCATCTCAGGGATTCATTTTGGGATGGTAACTAAAGTTTAAAGCAGAAATAGGGGCACTTTTAAAATTTTCATTTTTGACCAAAATCGATGGGTCCGGGGCTTAGGGAATTTCTCATATGCCACAAAACCGTTGAAGCTCCTGTTCAAAAATCATGATCCGAAATCAACTTTTTTCATCTCAGGGATTCATTTGGAGATGGTAACTAAAGTTTAAAGCAGAAATAGGGGCACTTTTAAAATTTTCATTTTTGACCAAAATCGATGGGTCCGGGGCTTAGGGAATTTCTCATATGCCCCAAAACCGTTGAAGCTCCTGTTCAAAAATCATGCTCCGAAATCAACTTTTTTCATCTCAGGGATTCATTTTGGGATGGTAACTAAAGTTTAAAGCAGAAATAGGGGCACTTTTACAATTTTCATTTTTGACTAAAATCGATGGGTCTGGGACTCAGGGAATTTCTCATATGCCACAAAACCGTTGAAGCTCCTGTTCAAAAATCATGCTCCGAAATCAACTTTTTTCATCTCAGGGATTCATTTTGGGATGGTAACTAAAGTTTAAAGCAGAAATAGGGGCACTTTTAAAATTTTCATTTTTGACCAAAATCGATGGGTCCGGGGCTTAGGGAATTTCTCATATGCCCCAAAACCGTTGAAGCTCCTGTTCAAAAATCATGCTCTGAAATCAACTTTTTTCATCTCAGGGATTCATTTTGGGATGGTAACTAAAGTTTAAAGCAGAAATAGGGGCACTTTTAAAATTTTCATTTTTGACCAAAATCGATGGGTCCGGGGCTTAGGGAATTTCTCATATGCCACAAAACCGTTGAAGCTCCTGTTCAAAAATCATGATCCGAAATCAACTTTTTTCATCTCAGGGATTCATTTGGAGATGGTAACTAAAGTTTAAAGCAGAAATAGGGGCACTTTTAAAATTTTCATTTTTGACCAAAATCGATGGGTCCGGGGCTTAGGGAATTTCTCATATGCCCCAAAACCGTTTTAAGCTCCTGTTCAAAAATCATGCTCCGAAATCAACTTTTTTCATCTCAGGGATTCATTTTGGGATGGTAACTAAAGTTTAAAGCAGAAATAGGGGCACTTTTACAATTTTCATTTTTGACCAAAATCGATGGGTCCGGGGCTCAGGGAATTTCTCATATGCCCCAAAACCTTTGAAGCTCCTGTTCAAAAATCATGCTCCGAAATCAACTTTTTTCATCTCAGGGATTCATTTTGGGATGGTAACTAAAGTTTAAAGCAGAAATAGGGGCACTTTTAAAATTTTCATTTTTGACCAGAATCGATGGGTCCGGGGCTTAGGGAATTTCTCATATGCCACAAAACCGTTGAAGCTCCTGTTCAAAAATCATGCTCTGAAATCAACTTTTTTCATCTCAGGGATTCATTTTGGGATGGTAACTAAAGTTTAAAGCAGAAATAGGGGCACTTTTAATATTTTTATTTTTGACCAAAATCGATGGGTCCGGGGCTTAGGGAATTTCTCATATGCCCCAAAACCGTTGAATCTCCTGTTCACAAATCATGCTCTGAAATCAACTTTTTTCATCTCAGGGATTCATTTTGGGATGGTAACTAAAGTTTAAAGCAGAAATAGGGGCACTTTTAAAATTTTCATTTTTGACCAAAATCGATGGGTCCGGGGCTTAGGGAATTTCTCATATGCCCCAAAACCGTTGAAGCTCCTGTTCAAAAATCATGCTCCGAAATCAACTTTTTTCATCTCAGGGATTCATTTTGGGATGGTAACTAAAGTTTAAAGCAGAAATAGGGGCACTTTTAAAATTTTCATTTTTGACCAAAATCGATGGGTCCGGGGCTTAGGGAATTTCTCATATGCCCCAAAACATTTGAAGCTCCTGTTCAAAAATCATGCTCCGAAATCAACTTTTTTCATCTCAGGGATTCATTTTGGGATGGTAACTAAAGTTTAAAGCAGAAATAGGGGCACTTTTAAAATTTTCATTTTTGACCAAAATCGATGGGTCCGGGGCTTAGGGAATTTCTCATATGCCCCAAAACCGTTGAATCTCCTGTTCACAAATCATGCTCTGAAATCAACTTTTTTTATCTCAGGGATTCATTTTGGGATGGTAACTAAAGTTTAAAGCAGAAATAGGGGCACTTTTAAAATTTTAATTTTTGACCAAAATCGATGGGTCCGGGGCTTAGGGAATTTCTCATATGCCCCAAAACCGTTGAATCTCCTGTTCACAAATCATGCTCTGAAATCAACTTTTTTCATCTCAGGGATTCATTTTGGGATGGTAACTAAAGTTTAAAGCAGAAATAGTGGCACTTTTAAAATTTTCATTTTAGAACAAAATCGATGGGTCCAGGGCTTAGGGAATTTCTCATATGCCGCAAAACCGTTGAAGCTCCTGTTCAAAAATCATGCTCCGAAATCAACTTTTTTCATCTCAGGGATTCATTTTGGGATGGTAACTAAAGTTTAAAGCAGAAATAGGGGCACTTTTAAAATTTTCATTTTTGACCAAAATCGATGAGTCCGGGGCTTAGGGAATTTCTCATATGCCACAAAACCGTTGAAGCTCCTGTTCAAAAATCATGCTCTGAAATCAACTTTTTTCATCTCAGGGATTCATTTTGGGATGGTAACTAAAGTTTAAAGCAGAAATAGGGGCACTTTTAAAATTTTCATTTTTGACCAAAATAGATGGGTCCAGGGCTTAGGGAATTTCTCATATGCCACAAAACCGTTGAAGCTCCTGTTCAAAAATCATGCTCTGAAATCAACTTTTTTCATCTCAGGGATTCATTTTGGGATGGTAACTAAAGTTTAAAGCAGAAATAGGGGCACTTTTAAAATTTTCATTTTTGACCAAAATCGATGGGTCCGGGGCTTAGGGAATTTCTCATATGCCACAAAACCGTTGAAGCTCCTGTTCAAAAATCATGCTCCGAAATCAACTTTTTTCATCTCAGGGATTCATTTTGGGATGGTAACTAAAGTTTAAAGCAGAAATAGGGGCACTTTTAAAATTTTCATTTTTGACCAAAATCGATGGGTCCGGGCTTAGGGAATTTCTCATATGCCACAAAACCGTTGAAGCTCCTGTTCAAAAATCATGCTCTGAAATCAACTTTTTTCATCTCAGGGATTCATTTTGGGATGGTAACTACAGTTTAAAGCAGAAATAGGGGCACTTTTAAAATTTTCATTTTTGACCAGAATCGATGGGTCCGGGGCTTAGGGAATTTCTCATATGCCACAAAACCGTTGAAGCTCCTGTTCAAAAATCATGCTCTGAAATCAACTTTTTTCATCTCAGGGATTCATTTTGGGATGTAACTAAAGTTTAAAGCAGAAATAGGGGCACTTTTAATATTTTTATTTTTGACCAAAATCGATGGGTCCGGGGCTTAGGGAATTTCTCATATGCCCCAAAACCGTTGAATCTCCTGTTCACAAATCATGCTCTGAAATCAACTTTTTTCATCTCAGGGATTCATTTTGGGATGGTAACTAAAGTTTAAAGCAGAAATAGGGGCACTTTTAAAATTTTCATTTTTGACCAAAATCGATGGGTCCGGGGCTTAGGGAATTTCTCATATGCCCCAAAACCGTTGAAGCTCCTGTTCAAAAATCATGCTCCGAAATCAACTTTTTTCATCTCAGGGATTCATTTTGGGATGGTAACTAAAGTTTAAAGCAGAAATAGGGGCACTTTTAAAATTTTCATTTTTGACCAAAATCGATGGGTCCGGGGCTTAGGGAATTTCTCATATGCCCCAAAACCTTTGAAGCTCCTGTTCAAAAATCATGCTCCGAAATCAACTTTTTTCATCTCAGGGATTCATTTTGGGATGGTAACTAAAGTTTAAAGCAGAAATAGGGGCACTTTTAAAATTTTCATTTTTGACCAAAATCGATGGGTCCGGGGCTTAGGGAATTTCTCATATGCCCCAAAACCGTTGAATCTCCTGTTCACAAATCATGCTCTGAAATCAACTTTTTTCATCTCAGGGATTCATTTTGGGATGGTAACTAAAGTTTAAAGCAGAAATAGGGGCACTTTTAAAATTTTCATTTTTGACCAAAATCGATGGGTCCGGGGCTTAGGGAATTTCTCATATGCCCCAAAACCGTTGAATCTCCTGTTCACAAATCATGCTCTGAAATCAACTTTTTTCATCTCAGGGATTCATTTTGGGATGGTAACTAAAGTTTAAAGCAGAAATAGGGGCACTTTTAAAATTTTCATTTTAGACCAAAATCGATGGGTCCAGGGCTTAGGGAATTTCTCATATGCCACAAAACCGTTGAAGCTCCTGTTCAAAAATCATGCTCCGAAATCAACTTTTTTCATCTTAGGGATTCATTTTGGGATGGTAACTAAAGTTTAAAGCAGAAATAGGGGCACTTTTAAAATTTTCATTTTTGACCAGAATCGATGGGTCCGGGGCTTAGGGAATTTCTCATATGCCCCAAAACCTTTGAAGCTCCTGTTCAAAAATCATGCTCCGAAATCAACTTTTTTCATCTCAGGGATTCATTTTGGGATGGTAACTAAAGTTTAAAGCAGAAATAGGGGCACTTTTAAAATTTTCATTTTTGACCAAAATCGATGGGTCCGGGGCTTAGGGAATTTCTCATATGCCACAAAACCGTTGAAGCTCCTGTTCAAAAATCATGATCCGAAATCAACTTTTTTCATCTCAGGGATTCATTTGGAGATGGTAACTAAAGTTTAAAGCAGAAATAGGGGCACTTTTAAAATTTTCATTTTTGACCAAAATCGATGGGTCCGGGGCTTAGGGAATTTCTCATATGCCCCAAAACCGTTGAAGCTCCTGTTCAAAAATCATGCTCCGAAATCAACTTTTTTCATCTCAGGGATTCATTTTGGGATGGTAACTAAAGTTTAAAGCAGAAATAGGGGCACTTTTACAATTTTCATTTTTGACTAAAATTGATGGGTCTGGGGCTCAGGGAATTTCTCATATGCCACAAAACCGTTGAAGCTCCTGTTCAAAAATCATGCTCCGAAATCAACTTTTTTCATCTCAGGGATTCATTTTGGGATGGTAACTAAAGTTTAAAGCAGAAATAGGGGCACTTTTAAAATTTTCATTTTTGACCAAAATCGATGGGTCCGGGGCTTAGGGAATTTCTCATATGCCCCAAAACCGTTGAAGCTCCTGTTCAAAAATCATGCTCTGAAATCAACTTTTTTCATCTCAGGGATTCATTTTGGGATGGTAACTAAAGTTTAAAGCAGAAATAGGGGCACTTTTAAAATTTTCATTTTTGACCAAAATCGATGGGTCCGGGGCTTAGGGAATTTCTCATATGCCACAAAACCGTTGAAGCTCCTGTTCAAAAATCATGATCCGAAATCAACTTTTTTCATCTCAGGGATTCATTTGGAGATGGTAACTAAAGTTTAAAGCAGAAATAGGGGCACTTTTAAAATTTTCATTTTTGACCAAAATCGATGGGTCCGGGGCTTAGGGAATTTCTCATATGCCCCAAAACCGTTGAAGCTCCTGTTCAAAAATCATGCTCCGAAATCAACTTTTTTCATCTCAGGGATTCATTTTGGGATGGTAACTAAAGTTTAAAGCAGAAATAGGGGCACTTTTACAATTTTCATTTTTGACTAAAATCGATGGGTCCGGGGCTCAGGGAATTTCTCATATGCCCCAAAACCGTTGAAGCTCCTGTTCAAAAATCATGCTCCGAAATCAACTTTTTTCATCTCAGGTATTCATTTTGGGACGGTAACTAAAGTTTAAAGCAGAAATAGGGGCACTTTTAAAATTTTCATTTTTGACCAAAATCGATGGGTCCGGTGCTCAGGGAATTTCTCATATGCCACAAAACCGTTGAAGCTCCTGTTCAAAAATCATGTCCGAAATCAACTTTTTTCATCTCAGGGATTCATTTTGGGATGGTAACTAAAGTTTAAAGCAGAAATAGGGGCACTTTTAAAATTTTCATTTTTGACCAAAATCGATGGGTCCGGGGCTTAGGGAATTTCTCATATGCCCCAAAACCGTTGAATCTCCTGTTCACAAATCATGCTCTGAAATCAACTTTTTTCATCTCAGGGATTCATTTTGGGATGGTAACTAAAGTTTAAAGCAGAAATAGTGGCACTTTTAAAATTTTCATTTTAGACCAGAATCGATGGGTCCGGGGCTTAGGGAATTTCTCATATGCCGCAAAACCGTTGAAGCTCCTGTTCAAAAATCATGCTCCGAAATCAACTTTTTTCATCTCAGGGATTCATTTTGGGATGGTAACTAAAGTTTAAAGCAGAAATAGGGGCACTTTTAAAATTTTCATTTTTGACCAAAATCGATGAGTCCGGGGCTTAGGGAATTTCTCATATGCCCCAAAACCGTTGAATCTCCTGTTCACAAATCATGCTCTGAAATCAACTTTTTTCATCTCAGGGATTCATTTTGGGATGGTAACTAAAGTTTAAAGCAGAAATAGGGGCACTTTTAAAATTTTCATTTTTGACCAAAATCGATGGGTCCGGGGCTTAGGGAATTTCTCATATGCCACAAAACCGTTGAAGCTCCTGTTCAAAAATCATGCTCTGAAATCAACTTTTTTCATCTCAGGGATTCATTTTGGGATGGTAACTAAAGTTTAAAGCAGAAATAGGGGCACTTTTAAAATTTTCATTTTTGACCAAAATCGATGGGTCCGGGGCTTAGGGAATTTCTCATATGCCCCAAAACCTTTGAAGCTCCTGTTCAAAAATCATGCTCCGAAATCAACTTTTTTCATCTCAGGGATTCATTTTGGGATGGTAACTAAAGTTTAAAGCAGAAATAGGGGCACTTTTAATATTTTTATTTTTGACCAAAATCGATGGGTCCGGGGCTTAGGGAATTTCTCATATGCCACAAAACAGTTGAAGCTCCTGTTCAAAAATCATGCTCCGAAATCAACTTTTTTCATCTCAGGGATTCATTTTGGGATGGTAACTAAAGTTTAAAGCAGAAATAGGGGCACTTTTAAAATTTTCATTTTTGACCAGAATCGATGGGTCCGGGGCTTAGGGAATTTCTCATATGCCACAAAACCGTTGAAGCTCCTGTTCAAAAATCATGCTCCGAAATAAACTTTTTTCATCTCAGGGATTCATTTTGGGATGGTAACTAAAGTTTAAAGCAGAAATAGGGGCACTTTTAAAATTTTCATTTTTGACCAGAATCGATGGGTCCGGGGCTTAGGGAATTTCTCATATGCCACAAAACCGTTGAATCTCCTGTTCAAAAATCATGCTCTGAAATCAACTTTTTTCATCTCAGGGATTCATTTTGGGATGGTAACTAAAGTTTAAAGCAGAAATAGGGGCACTTTTAATATTTTTATTTTTGACCAAAATCGATGGGTCCGGGGCTTAGGGAATTTCTCATATGCCACAAAACAGTTGAAGCTCCTGTTCAAAAATCATGCTCCGAAATCAACTTTTTTCATCTCAGGGATTCATTTTGGGATGGTAACTAAAGTTTAAAGCAGAAATAGGGGCACTTTTAAAATTTTCATTTTTGACCAGAATCGATGGGTCTGGGGCTTAGGGAATTTCTCATATGCCACAAAACCGTTGAAGCTCCTGTTCAAAAATCATGCTCCAAAATAAACTTTTTTCATCTCAGGGATTCATTTTGGGATGGTAACTAAAGTTTAAAGCAGAAATAGGGGCACTTTTAAAATTTTCATTTTTGACCAAAATCGATGGGTCCGGGGCTTAGGGAATTTCTCATATGCCCCAAAACCGTTGAATCTCCTGTTCACAAATCATGCTCTGAAATCAACTTTTTTCATCTCAGGGATTCATTTTGGGATGGTAACTAAAGTTTAAAGCAGAAATAGGGGCACTTTTAAAATGTTCATTTTTGACCAAAATCGATGGGTCCGGGGCTTAGGGAATTTCTCATATGCCCCAAAACCGTTGAATCTCCTGTTCACAAATCATGCTCTGAAATCAACTTTTTTCATCTCAGGGATTCATTTTGGGATGGTAACTAAAGTTTAAAGCAGAAATAGGGGCACTTTTAAAATTTTCATTTTAGACCAAAATCGATGGGTCTGGGGCTTAGGGAATTTCTCATATGCCACAAAACCGTTGAAGCTCCTGTTCAAAAATCATGCTCCGAAATCAACTTTTTTCATCTCAGGGATTCATTTTGGGATGGTAACTAAAGTTTAAAGCAGAAATAGGGGCACTTTTAAAATTTTCATTTTTGACCAGAATCGATGGGTCCGGGGCTTAGGGAATTTCTCATATGCCACAAAACCGTTGAAGCTCCTGTTCAAAAATCATGCTCTGAAATCAACTTTTTTCATCTCAGGGATTCATTTTGGGATGGTAACTAAAGTTTAAAGCAGAAATAGGGGCACTTTTAATATTTTTATTTTTGACCAAAATCGATGGGTCCGGGGCTTAGGGAATTTCTCATATGCCCCAAAACCGTTGAATCTCCTGTTCACAAATCATGCTCTGAAATCAACTTTTTTCATCTCAGGGATTCATTTTGGGATGGTAACTAAAGTTTAAAGCAGAAATAGGGGCACTTTTAAAAATTTTCATTTTTGACCAAAATCGATGGGTCCGGGGCTTAGGGAATTTCTCATATGCCCCAAAACCGTTGAAGCTCCTGTTCAAAAATCATGCTCCGAAATCAACTTTTTTCATCTCAGGGATTCATTTTGGGATGGTAACTAAAGTTTAAAGCAGAAATAGGGGCACTTTTAAAATTTTCATTTTTGACCAAAATCGATGGGTCCGGGGCTTAGGGAATTTCTCATATGCCCCAAAACATTTGAATCTCCTGTTCAAAAATCATGCTCCGAAATCAACTTTTTTCATCTCAGGGATTCATTTTGGGATGGTAACTAAAGTTTAAAGCAGAAATAGGGGCACTTTTAAAATTTTCATTTTTGACCAAAATCGATGGGTCCGGGGCTTAGGGAATTTCTCATATGCCCCAAAACCGTTGAATCTCCTGTTCACAAATCATGCTCTGAAATCAACTTTTTTCATCTCAGGGATTCATTTTGGGATGGTAACTAAAGTTTAAAGCAGAAATAGTGGCACATTTAAAATTTTCATTTTAGACCAAAATCGATGGGTCCAGGGCTTAGGGAATTTCTCATATGCCGCAAAACCGTTGAAGCTCCTGTTCAAAAATCATGCTCCGAAATCAACTTTTTTCATCTCAGGGATTCATTTTGGGATGGTAACTAAAGTTTAAAGCAGAAATAGGGGCACTTTTAAAATTTTCATTTTTGACCAAAATCGATGAGTCCGGGGCTTAGGGAATTTCTCATATGCCACAAAACCGTTGAAGCTCCTGTTCAAAAATCATGCTCTGAAATCAACTTTTTTCATCTCAGGGATTCATTTTGGGATGGTAACTAAAGTTTAAAGCAGAAATAGGGGCACTTTTAAAATTTTCATTTTTGACCAAAATAGATGGGTCCAGGGCTTAGGGAATTTCTCATATGCCACAAAACCGTTGAAGCTCCTGTTCAAAAATCATGCTCTGAAATCAACTTTTTTCATCTCAGGGATTCATTTTGGGATGGTAACTAAAGTTTAAAGCAGAAATAGGGGCACTTTTAAAATTTTCATTTTTGACCAAAATCGATGGGTCCGGGGCTTAGGGAATTTCTCATATGCCACAAAACCGTTGAAGCTCCTGTTCAAAAATCATGCTCCGAAATCAACTTTTTTCATCTCAGGGATTCATTTTGGGATGGTAACTAAAGTTTAAAGCAGAAATAGGGGCACTTTTAAAATTTTCATTTTTGACCAGAATCGATGGGTCCGGGGCTTAGGGAATTTCTCATATGCCACAAAACCGTTGAAGCTCCTGCTCAAAAATCATGCTCCGAAATAAACTTTTTTCCTCTCAGGGATTCATTTTGGGATGGTAACTAAAGTTTAAAGCAGAAATAGGGGCACTTTTAAAATTTTCATTTTTGACCAAAATCGATGGGTCCGGGGCTTAGGGAATTTCTCATATGCCACAAAACCGTTGAAGCTCCTGTTCAAAAATCATGATCCGAAATCAACTTTTTTCATCTCAGGGATTCATTTGGAGATGGTAACTAAAGTTTAAAGCAGAAATAGGGGCACTTTTAAAATTTTCATTTTTGACCAAAATCGATGGGTCCGGGGCTTAGGGAATTTCTCATATGCCCCAAAACCGTTGAAGCTCCTGTTCAAAAATCATGCTCCGAAATCAACTTTTTTCATCTCAGGGATTCATTTTGGGATGGTAACTAAAGTTTAAAGCAGAAATAGGGGCACTTTTACAATTTTCATTTTTGACTAAAATCGATGGGTCTGGGGCTCAGGGAATTTCTCATATGCCACAAAACCGTTGAAGCTCCTGTTCAAAAATCATGCTCTGAAATCAACTTTTTTCATCTCAGGGATTCATTTTGGGATGGTAACTAAAGTTTAAAGCAGAAATAATGGCACTTTTAAAATTTTCATTTTTGACCAAAATCGATGGGTCCGGGGCTTAGGGAATTTCTCATATGCCCCAAAACAGTTGAAGCTCCTGTTCAAAAATCATGCTCCGAAATCAACTTTTTTCATCTCAGGGATTCATTTTGGGATGGTAACTAAAGTTTAAAGCAGAAATAGGGGCACTTTTAAAATTTTCATTTTTGACCAAAATCGATGGGTCCGGGGCTTAGGGAATTTCTCATATGCCACAAAACCGTTGAAGCTCCTGTTCAAAAATCATGCTCCGAAATCAACTTTTTTCATCTCAGGGATTCATTTGGAGATGGTAACTAAAGTTTAAAGCAGAAATAGGGGCACTTTTAAAATTTTCATTTTTGACCAAAATCGATGGGTCCGGGGCTTAGGGAATTTCTCATATGCCCCAAAACCATTGAAGCTCCTGTTCAAAAATCATGCTCCGAAATCAACTTTTTTCATCTCAGGGATTCATTTTGGGATGGTAACTAAAGTTTAAAGCAGAAATAGGGGCACTTTTACAATTTTCATTTTTGACTAAAATCGATGGGTCTGGGGCTCAGGGAATTTCTCATATGCCCCAAAACCGTTGAAGCTCCTGTTCAAAAATCATGCTCCGAAATCAACTTTTTTCATCTCAGGGATTCATTTTGGGATGGTAACTAAAGTTTAAAGCAGAAATAGGGGCACTTTTAAAATTTTCATTTTTGACCAAAATCGATGGGTCCGGGGCTTAGGGAATTTCTCATATGCCACAAAACCGTTGAAGCTCCTGTTCAAAAATCATGCTCCGAAATCAACTTTTTTCATCTCAGGGATTCATTTTGGGATGGTAACTAAAGTTTAAAGCAGAAATAGGGGCACTTTTAAAATTTTCATTTTTGACTAAAATCGATGGGTCCAGGGCTTAGGGAATTTCTCATATGCCCCAAAACCGTTGAAGCTCCTGTTCAAAAATCATGCTCCGAAATCAACTTTTTTCATCTCAGGGATTCATTTTGGGATGGTAACTAAAGTTTAAAGCAGAAATAGGGGCACTTTTAAAATTTTCATTTTTGACCAAAATAGATGGGTCCGGGGCTTAGGGAAATTCTCATATGCCCCAAAACCGTTGAAGCTCCTGTTCATAAATCATGCTCTGAAATCAACTTTTTTCATCTCAGGGATTCATTTTGGGATGGTAACTAAAGTTTAAAGCAGATATAGGGGCACTTTTAAAATTTTCATTTTTGACCAAAATCGATGGGTCCAGGGCTTAGGGAATTTCTCATATGCCACAAAACCGTTGAAGCTCCTGTTCAAAAATCATGCTCCGAAATCAACTTTTTTCATCTCAGGGATTCATTTTGGGATGGTAACTAAAGTTTAAAGCAGAAATAGGGGCACTTTTAAAATTTTCATTTTTGACCAAAATAGATGGGTCCGGGGCTTAGGGAAATTCTCATATGCCCCAAAACCGTTGAAGCTCCTGTTCAAAAATCATGCTCTGAAATCAACTTTTTTCATCTCAGGGATTCATTTTGGGATGGTAACTAAAGTTTAAAGCAGAAATAGGGGCACTTTTAAAATTTTCATTTTTGACCAAAATCGATGAGTCCGGGGCTTAGGGAATTTCTCATATGCCACAAAACCGTTGAAGCTCCTGTTCAAAAATCATGCTCTGAAATCAACTTTTTTCATCTCAGGGATTCATTTTGGGATGGTACTGTAACTAAAGTTTAAAGCAGAAATAGGGGCACTTTTAAAATTTTCATTTTTGACCAAAATCGATGGGTCCAGGGCTTAGGGAATTTCTCATATGCCACAAAACCGTTGAAGCTCCTGTTCAAAAATCATGCTCTGAAATCAACTTTTTTCATCTCAGGGATACATTTTGGGATGGTAACTAAAGTTTAAAGCAGAAATAGGGGCACTTTTAAAATTTTCATATTTGACCAAAATCGATGGGTCCAGGGCTTAGGGAATTTCTCATATGCCACAAAACCGTTGAAGCTCCTGTTCAAAAATCATGCTCCGAAATCAACTTTTTTCATCTCAGGGATTCATTTTGGGATGGTAACTAAAGTTTAAAGCAGAAATAGGGGCACTTTTAAAATTTTCATTTTTGACTAAAATCGATGGGTCCGGGGCTTAGGGATTTCTCATATGCCGCAAAACCGTTGAAGCTCCTGTTCAAAAATCATGCTCCAAAATCAACTTTTTTCATCTCAGGGATTCATTTTGGGATGGTAAGTAAAGTTTAAAGCAGAAATAGGGGCACTTTTAAAATTTTCATTTTTGAACAAAATCGATGGGTCCGGGGCTTAGGGAATTTCTCATATGCCACAAAACCGCTGAAGCTCCTGTTCAAAAATCATGCTCCGAAATCAACTTTTTTCATCTCAGGGATTCATTTTGGGACGGTAACTAAAATTTAAAGCAAAAATAGGGGCACTTTTAAAATGTTCATTTTTGACCAAAATCGATGGGTCCGGGGCTTAGGGAATTTCTCATATGCCCCAAAACTGTTGAAGCTCCTGTTCAAAAATCATGCTCTGAAATCAACTTTTTTCATCTCAGGGATTCATTTTGGGATGGTAACTAAAGTTTAAAGCAGAAATAGGGGCACTTTTAAAATTTTCATTTTTGACCAAAATCGATGGGTCCGGGGCTTAGGGAATTTCTCATATGCCGCAAAACCGTTGAAGCTCCTGTTCAAAAATCATGCTCCGAAATCAACTTTTTTCATCTCAGGGATTCATTTTGGGATGGTAACTAAAGTTTAAAGCAGAAATAGGGGCACTTTTAAAATTTTCATTTTTGTCCAAAATCGATGAGTCCGGGGCTTAGGGAATTTCTCATATGCCACAAAACCATTGAAGCTTCTGTTCAAAAATCATGCTCTGAAATCAACTTTTTTCATCTCAGGGATTCATTTTGGGATGGTAACTAAAGTTTAAAGCAGAAATAGGGGCACTTTTAAAATTTTAATTTTTGACCAAAATCGATGGGTCCAGGGCTTAGGGAATTTCTCATATGCCACAAAACCGTTGAAGCTCCTGTTCAAAAATCATGCTCTGAAATCAACTTTTTTCATCTCAGGGATACATTTTGGGATGGTAACTAAAGTTTAAAGCAGAAATAGGGGCACTTTTAAAATTTTCATTTTTGACCAAAATCGATGGGTCCGGGGCTTAGGGAATTTCTCATATGCCACAAAACCGTTGAAGCTCCTGTTCAAAAATCATGCTCTGAAATCAACTTTTTTCATCTCAGGGATTCATTTTGGGATGGTAACTAAAGTTTAAAGCAGAAATAGCGGCACTTTTAAAATTTTCATTTTTGACTAAAATCGATGGGTCCGGGGCTTAGGGAATTTCTCATATGCCCCAAAACCGTTGAAGCTCCTGTTCAAAAATCATGCTCCGAAATCAACTTTTTTCATCTCAGGGATTAATTTTGGGATGGTAACTAAAGTTTAAAGCAGAAATAGGGGCACTTTTAAAATTTTCATTTTTGACCAAAATAGATGGGTCCGGGGCTTAGGGAAATTCTCATATGCCCCAAAACCGTTGAAGCTCCTGTTCAAAAATCATGCTCTGAAATAAACTTTTTTCATCTCAGGGATTCATTTTGGGATGGTAACTAAAGTTTAAAGCAGAAATAGGGGCACTTTTAAAATTTTCATTTTTGACCAAAATCGATGAGTCCGGGGCTTAGGGAATTTCTCATATGCCACAAAACCGTTGAAGCTCCTGTTCAAAAATCATGCTCTGAAATCAACTTTTTTCATCTCAGGGATTCATTTTGGGATGGTAACTAAAGTTTAAAGCAGAAATAGGGGCACTTTTAAAATTTTCATTTTTGACCAAAATCGATGGGTCCAGGGCTTAGGGAATTTCTCATATGCCACAAAACCGTTGAAGCTCCTGTTCAAAAATCATGCTCTGAAATCAACTTTTTTCATCTCAGGGATACATTTTGGGATGGTAACTAAAGTTTAAAGCAGAAATAGGGGCACTTTTAAAATTTTCATATTTCACCAAAATCGATGGGTCCAGGGCTTAGGGAATTTCTCATATGCCACAAAACCGTTGAAGCTCCTGTTCAAAAATCATGCTCCGAAATCAACATTTTTCATCTCAGGGATTCATTTTGGGATGGTAACTAAAGTTTAAAGCAGAAATAGGGGCACTTTTAAAATTTTCATTTTTGACCAAAATCGATGGGTCCGGGGCTTAGGGAATTTCTCATATGCCACAAAACCGCTGAAGCTCCTGTTCAAAAATCATGCTCCGAAATCAACTTTTTTCATCTCAGGGATTCATTTTGGGATGGTAACTAAAGTTTAAAGCAGAAATAGGGGCACTTTTAAAATTTTCATTTTTGACTAAAATCGATGGGTCCGGGGCTTAGGGAATTTCTCATATGCCCCAAAACCGTTGAAGCTCCTGTTCAAAAATCATGCTCTGAAATCAACTTTTTTCATCTCAGGGATTCATTTTGGGATGGTAACTAAAGTTTAAAGCAGAAATAGGGGCACCTTTAAAATTTTCATTTTTGACCAAAATCGATGGGTCCGGGGCTTAGGGAATTTCTCACATGCCACAAAACCGTTGTAGCTCCTGTTCAAAAATCATGCTCTGAAATCAACTTTTTTCATCTCAGGGATTCATTTTGGGATGGTAACTAAAGTTTAAAGCAGAAATAGGGGCACTTTTAAAATTTTCATTTTTGACCAAAATTGATGGGTTCGGGGCTTAGGGAATTTCTCATATGCCCCAAAACCGTTGAAGCTCCTGTTCAAAAATCATGCTCCGAAATCAACTTTTTTCATCTCAGGGATTCATTTTGGGATGGTAACTAAAGTTTAAAGCAGAAATAGGGGCACTTTTAAAATTTTCATTTTTGACCAAAATCGATGGGTCCGGGGCTTAGGGAATTTATCATATGCCCCAAAACCGTTGAAGCTCCTGTTCAAAAATCATGCTCTGAAATCAACTTTTTTCATCTCAGGGATTCATTTTGGGATGGTAACTAAAGTTTAAAGCAGAAATAGGGGCACTTTTAAAATTTTCATTTTTGACCAAAATCGATGGGTCCAGGGCTTAGGGAATTTCTCATATGCCACAAAACCGTTGAAGCTCCTATTCAAAAATCATGCTCTGAAATCAACTTTTTTCATCTCAGGGATTCATTTTGGGATGGTAACTAAAGTTTAAAGCAGAAATAGGGGCACTTTTAAAATTTTCATTTTTGACTAAAATCGATGGGTCCGGGGCTTAGGGAATTTCTCATATGCCCCAAAACCGTTGAAGCTCCTGTTCAAAAATCATGCTCTGAAATCAACTTTTTTCATCTCAGGGATTCATTTTGGGATGGTAACTAAAGTTTAAAGCAGAAATAGGGGCACCTTTAAAATTTTCATTTTTGACCAAAATCGATGGGTCCGGGGCTTAGGGAATTTCTCACATGCCACAAAACCGTTGTAGCTCCTGTTCAAAAATCATGCTCTGAAATCAACTTTTTTCATCTCAGGGATTCATTTTGGGATGGTAACTAAAGTTTAAAGCAGAAATAGGGGCACTTTTAAAATTTTCATTTTTGACCAAAATTGATGGGTTCGGGGCTTAGGGAATTTCTCATATGCCCCAAAACCGTTGAAGCTCCTGTTCAAAAATCATGCTCCGAAATCAACTTTTTTCATCTCAGGGATTCATTTTGGGATGGTAACTAAAGTTTAAAGCAGAAATAGGGGCACTTTTAAAATTTTCATTTTTGACCAAAATCGATGGGTCCAGGGCTTAGGGAATTTCTCATATGCCGCAAAACCGTTGAAGCTCCTGTTCAAAAATCATGCTCCGAAATCAACTTTTTTCATCTCAGGGATTCATTTTGGGATGGTAACTAAAGTTTAAAGCAGAAATAGGGGCACTTTTAAAATTTTCATTTTTGACCAAAATCGATGAGTCCGGGGCTTAGGGAATTTCTCATATGCCACAAAACCGTTGAAGCTCCTGTTCAAAAATCATGCTCTGAAATCAACTTTTTTCATCTCAGGGATTCATTTTGGGATGGTAACTAAAGTTTAAAGCAGAAATAGGGGCACTTTTAAAATTTTCATTTTTGACCAAAATAGATGGGTCCAGGGCTTAGGGAATTTCTCATATGCCACAAAACCGTTGAAGCTCCTGTTCAAAAATCATGCTCTGAAATCAACTTTTTTCATCTCAGGGATTCATTTTGGGATGGTAACTAAAGTTTAAAGCAGAAATAGGGGCACTTTTAAAATTTTCATTTTTGACCAGAATCGATGGGTCCGGGGCTTAGGGAATTTCTCATATGCCACAAAACCGTTGAAGCTCCTGTTCAAAAATCATGCTCTGAAATCAACTTTTTTCATCTCAGGGATTCATTTTGGGATGGTAACTAAAGTTTAAAGCAGAAATAGGGGCACTTTTAATATTTTTATTTTTGACCAAAATCGATGGGTCCGGGGCTTAGGGAATTTCTCATATGCCCCAAAACCGTTGAATCTCCTGTTCACAAATCATGCTCTGAAATCAACTTTTTTCATCTCAGGCATTCATTTTGGGATGGTAACTAAAGTTTAAAGCAGAAATAGGGGCACTTTTAAAATTTTCATTTTTGACCAAAATCGATGGGTCCGGGGCTTAGGGAATTTCTCATATGCCACAAAACCGTTGAAGCTCCTGTTCAAAAATCATGCTCCGAAATCAACTTTTTTCATCTCAGGGATTCATTTTGGGATGGTAACTAAAGTTTAAAGCAGAAATAGGGGCACTTTTAAAATTTTCATTTTTGACCAGAATCGATGGGTCCGGGGCTTAGGGAATTTCTCATATGCCACAAAACCGTTGAAGCTCCTGTTCAAAAATCATGCTCTGAAATCAACTTTTTTCATCTCAGGGATTCATTTTGGGATGGTAACTAAAGTTTAAAGCAGAAATAGGGGCACCTTTAAAATTTTCATTTTTGACCAAAATCGATGGGTCCGGGGCTTAGGGAATTTCTCACATGCCACAAAACCGTTGTAGCTCCTGTTCAAAAATCATGCTCTGAAATCAACTTTTTTCATCTCAGGGATTCATTTTGGGATGGTAACTAAAGTTTAAAGCAGAAATAGGGGCACTTTTAAAATTTTCATTTTTGACCAAAATTGATGGGTTCGGGGCTTAGGGAATTTCTCATATGCCCCAAAACCGTTGAAGCTCCTGTTCATAAATCATGCTCTGAAATCAACTTTTTTCATCTCAGGGATTCATTTTGGGATGGTAACTAAAGTTTAAAGCAGATATAGGGGCACTTTTAAAATTTTCATTTTTGACCAAAATCGATGGGTCCAGGGCTTAGGGAATTTCTCATATGCCACAAAACCGTTGAAGCTCCTGTTCAAAAATCATGCTCCGAAATCAACTTTTTTCATCTCAGGGATTCATTTTGGGATGGTAACTAAAGTTTAAAGCAGAAATAGGGGCACTTTTAAAATTTTCATTTTTGACCAAAATAGATGGGTCCGGGGCTTAGGGAAATTCTCATATGCCCCAAAACCGTTGAAGCTCCTGTTCAAAAATCATGCTCTGAAATCAACTTTTTTCATCTCAGGGATTCATTTTGGGATGGTAACTAAAGTTTAAAGCAGAAATAGGGGCACTTTTAAAATTTTCATTTTTGACCAAAATCGATGAGTCCGGGGCTTAGGGAATTTCTCATATGCCACAAAACCGTTGAAGCTCCTGTTCAAAAATCATGCTCTGAAATCAACTTTTTTCATCTCAGGGATTCATTTTGGGATGGTACTGTAACTAAAGTTTAAAGCAGAAATAGGGGCACTTTTAAAATTTTCATTTTTGACCAAAATCGATGGGTCCAGGGCTTAGGGAATTTCTCATATGCCACAAAACCGTTGAAGCTCCTGTTCAAAAATCATGCTCTGAAATCAACTTTTTTCATCTCAGGGATACATTTTGGGATGGTAACTAAAGTTTAAAGCAGAAATAGGGGCACTTTTAAAATTTTCATATTTGACCAAAATCGATGGGTCCAGGGCTTAGGGAATTTCTCATATGCCACAAAACCGTTGAAGCTCCTGTTCAAAAATCATGCTCCGAAATCAACTTTTTTCATCTCAGGGATTCATTTTGGGATGGTAACTAAAGTTTAAAGCAGAAATAGGGGCACTTTTAAAATTTTCATTTTTGACTAAAATCGATGGGTCCGGGGCTTAGGGATTTCTCATATGCCGCAAAACCGTTGAAGCTCCTGTTCAAAAATCATGCTCCAAAATCAACTTTTTTCATCTCAGGGATTCATTTTGGGATGGTAAGTAAAGTTTAAAGCAGAAATAGGGGCACTTTTAAAATTTTCATTTTTGAACAAAATCGATGGGTCCGGGGCTTAGGGAATTTCTCATATGCCACAAAACCGCTGAAGCTCCTGTTCAAAAATCATGCTCCGAAATCAACTTTTTTCATCTCAGGGATTCATTTTGGGACGGTAACTAAAATTTAAAGCAAAAATAGGGGCACTTTTAAAATGTTCATTTTTGACCAAAATCGATGGGTCCGGGGCTTAGGGAATTTCTCATATGCCCCAAAACTGTTGAAGCTCCTGTTCAAAAATCATGCTCTGAAATCAACTTTTTTCATCTCAGGGATTCATTTTGGGATGGTAACTAAAGTTTAAAGCAGAAATAGGGGCACTTTTAAAATTTTCATTTTTGACCAAAATCGATGGGTCCGGGGCTTAGGGAATTTCTCATATGCCGCAAAACCGTTGAAGCTCCTGTTCAAAAATCATGCTCCGAAATCAACTTTTTTCATCTCAGGGATTCATTTTGGGATGGTAACTAAAGTTTAAAGCAGAAATAGGGGCACTTTTAAAATTTTCATTTTTGTCCAAAATCGATGAGTCCGGGGCTTAGGGAATTTCTCATATGCCACAAAACCATTGAAGCTTCTGTTCAAAAATCATGCTCTGAAATCAACTTTTTTCATCTCAGGGATTCATTTTGGGATGGTAACTAAAGTTTAAAGCAGAAATAGGGGCACTTTTAAAATTTTAATTTTTGACCAAAATCGATGGGTCCAGGGCTTAGGGAATTTCTCATATGCCACAAAACCGTTGAAGCTCCTGTTCAAAAATCATGCTCTGAAATCAACTTTTTTCATCTCAGGGATACATTTTGGGATGGTAACTAAAGTTTAAAGCAGAAATAGGGGCACTTTTAAAATTTTCATTTTTGACCAAAATCGATGGGTCCGGGGCTTAGGGAATTTCTCATATGCCACAAAACCGTTGAAGCTCCTGTTCAAAAATCATGCTCTGAAATCAACTTTTTTCATCTCAGGGATTCATTTTGGGATGGTAACTAAAGTTTAAAGCAGAAATAGCGGCACTTTTAAAATTTTCATTTTTGACTAAAATCGATGGGTCCGGGGCTTAGGGAATTTCTCATATGCCCCAAAACCGTTGAAGCTCCTGTTCAAAAATCATGCTCCGAAATCAACTTTTTTCATCTCAGGGATTAATTTTGGGATGGTAACTAAAGTTTAAAGCAGAAATAGGGGCACTTTTAAAATTTTCATTTTTGACCAAAATAGATGGGTCCGGGGCTTAGGGAAATTCTCATATGCCCCAAAACCGTTGAAGCTCCTGTTCAAAAATCATGCTCTGAAATAAACTTTTTTCATCTCAGGGATTCATTTTGGGATGGTAACTAAAGTTTAAAGCAGAAATAGGGGCACTTTTAAAATTTTCATTTTTGACCAAAATCGATGAGTCCGGGGCTTAGGGAATTTCTCATATGCCACAAAACCGTTGAAGCTCCTGTTCAAAAATCATGCTCTGAAATCAACTTTTTTCATCTCAGGGATTCATTTTGGGATGGTAACTAAAGTTTAAAGCAGAAATAGGGGCACTTTTAAAATTTTCATTTTTGACCAAAATCGATGGGTCCAGGGCTTAGGGAATTTCTCATATGCCACAAAACCGTTGAAGCTCCTGTTCAAAAATCATGCTCTGAAATCAACTTTTTTCATCTCAGGGATACATTTTGGGATGGTAACTAAAGTTTAAAGCAGAAATAGGGGCACTTTTAAAATTTTCATATTTCACCAAAATCGATGGGTCCAGGGCTTAGGGAATTTCTCATATGCCACAAAACCGTTGAAGCTCCTGTTCAAAAATCATGCTCCGAAATCAACATTTTTCATCTCAGGGATTCATTTTGGGATGGTAACTAAAGTTTAAAGCAGAAATAGGGGCACTTTTAAAATTTTCATTTTTGACCAAAATCGATGGGTCCGGGGCTTAGGGAATTTCTCATATGCCACAAAACCGCTGAAGCTCCTGTTCAAAAATCATGCTCCGAAATCAACTTTTTTCATCTCAGGGATTCATTTTGGGATGGTAACTAAAGTTTAAAGCAGAAATAGGGGCACTTTTAAAATTTTCATTTTTGACTAAAATCGATGGGTCCGGGGCTTAGGGAATTTCTCATATGCCCCAAAACCGTTGAAGCTCCTGTTCAAAAATCATGCTCTGAAATCAACTTTTTTCATCTCAGGGATTCATTTTGGGATGGTAACTAAAGTTTAAAGCAGAAATAGGGGCACCTTTAAAATTTTCATTTTTGACCAAAATCGATGGGTCCGGGGCTTAGGGAATTTCTCACATGCCACAAAACCGTTGTAGCTCCTGTTCAAAAATCATGCTCTGAAATCAACTTTTTTCATCTCAGGGATTCATTTTGGGATGGTAACTAAAGTTTAAAGCAGAAATAGGGGCACTTTTAAAATTTTCATTTTTGACCAAAATTGATGGGTTCGGGGCTTAGGGAATTTCTCATATGCCCCAAAACCGTTGAAGCTCCTGTTCAAAAATCATGCTCCGAAATCAACTTTTTTCATCTCAGGGATTCATTTTGGGATGGTAACTAAAGTTTAAAGCAGAAATAGGGGCACTTTTAAAATTTTCATTTTTGACCAAAATCGATGGGTCCGGGGCTTAGGGAATTTATCATATGCCCCAAAACCGTTGAAGCTCCTGTTCAAAAATCATGCTCTGAAATCAACTTTTTTCATCTCAGGGATTCATTTTGGGATGGTAACTAAAGTTTAAAGCAGAAATAGGGGCACTTTTAAAATTTTCATTTTTGACCAAAATCGATGGGTCCAGGGCTTAGGGAATTTCTCATATGCCACAAAACCGTTGAAGCTCCTATTCAAAAATCATGCTCTGAAATCAACTTTTTTCATCTCAGGGATTCATTTTGGGATGGTAACTAAAGTTTAAAGCAGAAATAGGGGCACTTTTAAAATTTTCATTTTTGACTAAAATCGATGGGTCCGGGGCTTAGGGAATTTCTCATATGCCCCAAAACCGTTGAAGCTCCTGTTCAAAAATCATGCTCTGAAATCAACTTTTTTCATCTCAGGGATTCATTTTGGGATGGTAACTAAAGTTTAAAGCAGAAATAGGGGCACCTTTAAAATTTTCATTTTTGACCAAAATCGATGGGTCCGGGGCTTAGGGAATTTCTCACATGCCACAAAACCGTTGTAGCTCCTGTTCAAAAATCATGCTCTGAAATCAACTTTTTTCATCTCAGGGATTCATTTTGGGATGGTAACTAAAGTTTAAAGCAGAAATAGGGGCACTTTTAAAATTTTCATTTTTGACCAAAATTGATGGGTTCGGGGCTTAGGGAATTTCTCATATGCCCCAAAACCGTTGAAGCTCCTGTTCAAAAATCATGCTCCGAAATCAACTTTTTTCATCTCAGGGATTCATTTTGGGATGGTAACTAAAGTTTAAAGCAGAAATAGGGGCACTTTTAAAATTTTCATTTTTGACCAAAATCGATGGGTCCAGGGCTTAGGGAATTTCTCATATGCCGCAAAACCGTTGAAGCTCCTGTTCAAAAATCATGCTCCGAAATCAACTTTTTTCATCTCAGGGATTCATTTTGGGATGGTAACTAAAGTTTAAAGCAGAAATAGGGGCACTTTTAAAATTTTCATTTTTGACCAAAATCGATGAGTCCGGGGCTTAGGGAATTTCTCATATGCCACAAAACCGTTGAAGCTCCTGTTCAAAAATCATGCTCTGAAATCAACTTTTTTCATCTCAGGGATTCATTTTGGGATGGTAACTAAAGTTTAAAGCAGAAATAGGGGCACTTTTAAAATTTTCATTTTTGACCAAAATAGATGGGTCCAGGGCTTAGGGAATTTCTCATATGCCACAAAACCGTTGAAGCTCCTGTTCAAAAATCATGCTCTGAAATCAACTTTTTTCATCTCAGGGATTCATTTTGGGATGGTAACTAAAGTTTAAAGCAGAAATAGGGGCACTTTTAAAATTTTCATTTTTGACCAGAATCGATGGGTCCGGGGCTTAGGGAATTTCTCATATGCCACAAAACCGTTGAAGCTCCTGTTCAAAAATCATGCTCTGAAATCAACTTTTTTCATCTCAGGGATTCATTTTGGGATGGTAACTAAAGTTTAAAGCAGAAATAGGGGCACTTTTAATATTTTTATTTTTGACCAAAATCGATGGGTCCGGGGCTTAGGGAATTTCTCATATGCCCCAAAACCGTTGAATCTCCTGTTCACAAATCATGCTCTGAAATCAACTTTTTTCATCTCAGGCATTCATTTTGGGATGGTAACTAAAGTTTAAAGCAGAAATAGGGGCACTTTTAAAATTTTCATTTTTGACCAAAATCGATGGGTCCGGGGCTTAGGGAATTTCTCATATGCCACAAAACCGTTGAAGCTCCTGTTCAAAAATCATGCTCCGAAATCAACTTTTTTCATCTCAGGGATTCATTTTGGGATGGTAACTAAAGTTTAAAGCAGAAATAGGGGCACTTTTAAAATTTTCATTTTTGACCAGAATCGATGGGTCCGGGGCTTAGGGAATTTCTCATATGCCACAAAACCGTTGAAGCTCCTGTTCAAAAATCATGCTCTGAAATCAACTTTTTTCATCTCAGGGATTCATTTTGGGATGGTAACTAAAGTTTAAAGCAGAAATAGGGGCACCTTTAAAATTTTCATTTTTGACCAAAATCGATGGGTCCGGGGCTTAGGGAATTTCTCACATGCCACAAAACCGTTGTAGCTCCTGTTCAAAAATCATGCTCTGAAATCAACTTTTTTCATCTCAGGGATTCATTTTGGGATGGTAACTAAAGTTTAAAGCAGAAATAGGGGCACTTTTAAAATTTTCATTTTTGACCAAAATTGATGGGTTCGGGGCTTAGGGAATTTCTCATATGCCCCAAAACCGTTGAAGCTCCTGTTCAAAAATCATGCTCCGAAATCAACTTTTTTCATCTCAGGGATTCATTTTGGGATGGTAACTAAAGTTTAAAGCAGAAATAGGGGCACTTTTAAAATTTTCATTTTTGACCAAAATCGATGGGTCCTGGGCTTAGGGAATTTATCATATGCCCCAAAACCGTTGAAGCTCCTGTTCAAAAATCATGCTCTGAAATCAACTTTTTTCATCTCAGGGATTCATTTTGGGATGGTAACTAAAGTTTAAAGCAGAAATAGGGGCACTTTTAAAATTTTCATTTTTGACCAAAATCGATGGGTCCAGGGCTTAGGGAATTTCTCATATGCCACAAAACCGTTGAAGCTCCTATTCAAAAATCATGCTCTGAAATCAACTTTTTTCATCTCAGGGATTCATTTTGGGATGGTAACTAAAGTTTAAAGCAGAAATAGGGGCACTTTTAAAATTTTCATTTTTGACTAAAATCGATGGGTCCGGGGCTTAGGGAATTTCTCATATGCCCCAAAACCGTTGAAGCTCCTGTTCAAAAATCATGCTCTGAAATCAACTTTTTTCATCTCAGGGATTCATTTTGGGATGGTAACTAAAGTTTAAAGCAGAAATAGGGGCACCTTTAAAATTTTCATTTTTGACCAAAATCGATGGGTCCGGGGCTTAGGGAATTTCTCACATGCCACAAAACCGTTGTAGCTCCTGTTCAAAAATCATGCTCTGAAATCAACTTTTTTCATCTCAGGGATTCATTTTGGGATGGTAACTAAAGTTTAAAGCAGAAATAGGGGCACTTTTAAAATTTTCATTTTTGACCAAAATTGATGGGTTCGGGGCTTAGGGAATTTCTCATATGCCCCAAAACCGTTGAAGCTCCTGTTCAAAAATCATGCTCCGAAATCAACTTTTTTCATCTCAGGGATTCATTTTGGGATGGTAACTAAAGTTTAAAGCAGAAATAGGGGCACTTTTAAAATTTTCATTTTTGACCAAAATCGATGGGTCCAGGGCTTAGGGAATTTCTCATATGCCGCAAAACCGTTGAAGCTCCTGTTCAAAAATCATGCTCCGAAATCAACTTTTTTCATCTCAGGGATTCATTTTGGGATGGTAACTAAAGTTTAAAGCAGAAATAGGGGCACTTTTAAAATTTTCATTTTTGACCAAAATCGATGAGTCCGGGGCTTAGGGAATTTCTCATATGCCACAAAACCGTTGAAGCTCCTGTTCAAAAATCATGCTCTGAAATCAACTTTTTTCATCTCAGGGATTCATTTTGGGATGGTAACTAAAGTTTAAAGCAGAAATAGGGGCACTTTTAAAATTTTCATTTTTGACCAAAATAGATGGGTCCAGGGCTTAGGGAATTTCTCATATGCCACAAAACCGTTGAAGCTCCTGTTCAAAAATCATGCTCTGAAATCAACTTTTTTCATCTCAGGGATTCATTTTGGGATGGTAACTAAAGTTTAAAGCAGAAATAGGGGCACTTTTAAAATTTTCATTTTTGACCAGAATCGATGGGTCCGGGGCTTAGGGAATTTCTCATATGCCACAAAACCGTTGAAGCTCCTGTTCAAAAATCATGCTCTGAAATCAACTTTTTTCATCTCAGGGATTCATTTTGGGATGGTAACTAAAGTTTAAAGCAGAAATAGGGGCACCTTTAAAATTTTCATTTTTGACCAAAATCGATGGGTCCGGGGCTTAGGGAATTTCTCACATGCCACAAAACCGTTGTAGCTCCTGTTCAAAAATCATGCTCTGAAATCAACTTTTTTCATCTCAGGGATTCATTTTGGGATGGTAACTAAAGTTTAAAGCAGAAATAGGGGCACTTTTAAAATTTTCATTTTTGACCAAAATTGATGGGTTCGGGGCTTAGGGAATTTCTCATATGCCCCAAAACCGTTGAAGCTCCTGTTCAAAAATCATGCTCCGAAATCAACTTTTTTCATCTCAGGGATTCATTTTGGGATGGTAACTAAAGTTTAAAGCAGAAATAGGGGCACTTTTAAAATTTTCATTTTTGACCAAAATCGATGGGTCCTGGGCTTAGGGAATTTATCATATGCCCCAAAACCGTTGAAGCTCCTGTTCAAAAATCATGCTCTGAAATCAACTTTTTTCATCTCAGGGATTCATTTTGGGATGGTAACTAAAGTTTAAAGCAGAAATAGGGGCACTTTTAAAATTTTCATTTTTGACCAAAATCGATGGGTCCAGGGCTTAGGGAATTTCTCATATGCCACAAAACCGTTGAAGCTCCTATTCAAAAATCATGCTCTGAAATCAACTTTTTTCATCTCAGGGATTCATTTTGGGATGGTAACTAAAGTTTAAAGCAGAAATAGGGGCACTTTTAAAATTTTCATTTTTGACTAAAATCGATGGGTCCGGGGCTTAGGGAATTTCTCATATGCCCCAAAACCGTTGAAGCTCCTGTTCAAAAATCATGCTCTGAAATCAACTTTTTTCATCTCAGGGATTCATTTTGGGATGGTAACTAAAGTTTAAAGCAGAAATAGGGGCACCTTTAAAATTTTCATTTTTGACCAAAATCGATGGGTCCGGGGCTTAGGGAATTTCTCACATGCCACAAAACCGTTGTAGCTCCTGTTCAAAAATCATGCTCTGAAATCAACTTTTTTCATCTCAGGGATTCATTTTGGGATGGTAACTAAAGTTTAAAGCAGAAATAGGGGCACTTTTAAAATTTTCATTTTTGACCAAAATTGATGGGTTCGGGGCTTAGGGAATTTCTCATATGCCCCAAAACCGTTGAAGCTCCTGTTCAAAAATCATGCTCCGAAATCAACTTTTTTCATCTCAGGGATTCATTTTGGGATGGTAACTAAAGTTTAAAGCAGAAATAGGGGCACTTTTAAAATTTTCATTTTTGACCAAAATCGATGGGTCCAGGGCTTAGGGAATTTCTCATATGCCGCAAAACCGTTGAAGCTCCTGTTCAAAAATCATGCTCCGAAATCAACTTTTTTCATCTCAGGGATTCATTTTGGGATGGTAACTAAAGTTTAAAGCAGAAATAGGGGCACTTTTAAAATTTTCATTTTTGACCAAAATCGATGAGTCCGGGGCTTAGGGAATTTCTCATATGCCACAAAACCGTTGAAGCTCCTGTTCAAAAATCATGCTCTGAAATCAACTTTTTTCATCTCAGGGATTCATTTTGGGATGGTAACTAAAGTTTAAAGCAGAAATAGGGGCACTTTTAAAATTTTCATTTTTGACCAAAATAGATGGGTCCAGGGCTTAGGGAATTTCTCATATGCCACAAAACCGTTGAAGCTCCTGTTCAAAAATCATGCTCTGAAATCAACTTTTTTCATCTCAGGGATTCATTTTGGGATGGTAACTAAAGTTTAAAGCAGAAATAGGGGCACTTTTAAAATTTTCATTTTTGACCAGAATCGATGGGTCCGGGGCTTAGGGAATTTCTCATATGCCACAAAACCGTTGAAGCTCCTGTTCAAAAATCATGCTCTGAAATCAACTTTTTTCATCTCAGGGATTCATTTTGGGATGGTAACTAAAGTTTAAAGCAGAAATAGGGGCACTTTTAATATTTTTATTTTTGACCAAAATCGATGGGTCCGGGGCTTAGGGAATTTCTCATATGCCCCAAAACCGTTGAATCTCCTGTTCACAAATCATGCTCTGAAATCAACTTTTTTCATCTCAGGCATTCATTTTGGGATGGTAACTAAAGTTTAAAGCAGAAATAGGGGCACTTTTAAAATTTTCATTTTTGACCAAAATCGATGGGTCCGGGGCTTAGGGAATTTCTCATATGCCACAAAACCGTTGAAGCTCCTGTTCAAAAATCATGCTCCGAAATCAACTTTTTTCATCTCAGGGATTCATTTTGGGATGGTAACTAAAGTTTAAAGCAGAAATAGGGGCACTTTTAAAATTTTCATTTTTGACCAGAATCGATGGGTCCGGGGCTTAGGGAATTTCTCATATGCCACAAAACCGTTGAAGCTCCTGTTCACAAATCATGCTCTGAAATCAACTTTTTTCATCTCAGGGATTCATTTTGGGATGGTAACTAAAGTTTAAAGCAGAAATAGGGGCACTTTTAAAATTTTCATTTTTGACCAAAATCGATGGGTCCGGGGCTTAGGGAATTTCTCATATGCCCCAAAACCGTTGAATCTCCTGTTCACAAATCATGCTCTGAAATCAACTTTTTTCATCTCAGGGATTCATTTTGGGATGGTAACTAAAGTTTAAAGCAGAAATAGTGGCACTTTTAAAATTTTCATTTTAGACCAAAATCGATGGGTCCAGGGCTTAGGGAATTTCTCATATGCCGCAAAACCGTTGAAGCTCCTGTTCAAAAATCATGCTCCGAAATCAACTTTTTTCATCTCAGGGATTCATTTTGGGATGGTAACTAAAGTTTAAAGCAGAAATAGTGGCACTTTTAAAATTTTCATTTTAGACCAAAATCGATGGGTCCAGGGCTTAGGGAATTTCTCATATGCCGCAAAACCGTTGAAGCTCCTGTTCAAAAATCATGCTCCGAAATCAACTTTTTTCATCTCAGGGATTCATTTTGGGATGGTAACTAAAGTTTAAAGCAGAAATAGGGGCACTTTTAAAATTTTCATTTTTGACCAAAATCGATGAGTCCGGGGCTTAGGGAATTTCTCATATGCCACAAAACCGTTGAAGCTCCTGTTCAAAAATCATGCTCTGAAATCAACTTTTTTCATCTCAGGGATTCATTTTGGGATGGTAACTAAAGTTTAAAGCAGAAATAGGGGCACTTTTAAAATTTTCATTTTTGACCAAAATAGATGGGTCCAGGGCTTAGGGAATTTCTCATATGCCACAAAACCGTTGAAGCTCCTGTTCAAAAATCATGCTCTGAAATCAACTTTTTTCATCTCAGGGATTCATTTTGGGATGGTAACTAAAGTTTAAAGCAGAAATAGGGGCACTTTTAAAATTTTCATTTTTGACCAAAATCGATGGGTCCGGGGCTTAGGGAATTTCTCATATGCCACAAAACCGTTGAAGCTCCTGTTCAAAAATCATGCTCCGAAATCAACTTTTTTCATCTCAGGGATTCATTTTGGGATGGTAACTAAAGTTTAAAGCAGAAATAGGGGCACTTTTAAAATTTTCATTTTTGACCAAAATCGATGGGTCCGGGGCTTAGGGAATTTCTCATATGCCACAAAACCGTTGAAGCTCCTGTTCAAAAATCATGCTCTGAAATCAACTTTTTTCATCTCAGGGATTCATTTTGGGATGGTAACTAAAGTTTAAAGCAGAAATAGGGGCACTTTTAAAATTTTCATTTTTGACCAGAATCGATGGGTCCGGGGCTTAGGGAATTTCTCATATGCCACAAAACCGTTGAAGCTCCTGTTCAAAAATCATGCTCTGAAATCAACTTTTTTCATCTCAGGGATTCATTTTGGGATGGTAACTAAAGTTTAAAGCAGAAATAGGGGCACTTTTAAAATTTTCATGTTTGACCAAAATCGATGGGTCCGGGGCTTAGGGAATTTCTCATATGCCCCAAAACCTTTGAAGCTCCTGTTCAAAAATCATGCTCCGAAATCAACTTTTTTCATCTCAGGGATTCATTTTGGGATGGTAACTAAAGTTTAAAGCAGAAATAGGGGCACTTTTAAAATTTTCATTTTTGACCAGAATCGATGGGTCCGGGGCTTAGGGAATTTCTCATATGCCACAAAACCGTTGAAGCTCCTGTTCAAAAATCATGCTCTGAAATCAACTTTTTTCATCTCAGGGATTCATTTTGGGATGGTAACTAAAGTTTAAAGCAGAAATAGGGGCACTTTTAATATTTTTATTTTTGACCAAAATCGATGGGTCCGGGGCTTAGGGAATTTCTCATATGCCCCAAAACCGTTGAATCTCCTGTTCACAAATCATGCTCTGAAATCAACTTTTTTCATCTCAGGGATTCATTTTGGGATGGTAACTAAAGTTTAAAGCAGAAATAGGGGCACTTTTAAAATTTTCATTTTTGACCAAAATCGATGGGTCCGGGGCTTAGGGAATTTCTCATATGCCCCAAAACCGTTGAAGCTCCTGTTCAAAAATCATGCTCCGAAATCAACTTTTTTCATCTCAGGGATTCATTTTGGGATGGTAACTAAAGTTTAAAGCAGAAATAGGGGCACTTTTAAAATTTTCATTTTTGACCAAAATCGATGGGTCCGGGGCTTAGGGAATTTCTCATATGCCCCAAAACATTTGAAGCTCCTGTTCAAAAATCATGCTCCGAAATCAACTTTTTTCATCTCAGGGATTCATTTTGGGATGGTAACTAAAGTTTAAAGCAGAAATAGGGGCACTTTTAAAATTTTCATTTTTGACCAAAATCGATGGGTCCGGGGCTTAGGGAATTTCTCATATGCCCCAAAACCGTTGAATCTCCTGTTCACAAATCATGCTCTGAAATCAACTTTTTTCATCTCAGGGATTCATTTTGGGATGGTAACTAAAGTTTAAAGCAGAAATAGGGGCACTTTTAAAATTTTAATTTTTGACCAAAATCGATGGGTCCGGGGCTTAGGGAATTTCTCATATGCCCCAAAACCGTTGAATCTCCTGTTCACAAATCATGCTCTGAAATCAACTTTTTTCATCTCAGGGATTCATTTTGGGATGGTAACTAAAGTTTAAAGCAGAAATAGTGGCACTTTTAAAATTTTCATTTTAGAACAAAATCGATGGGTCCAGGGCTTAGGGAATTTCTCATATGCCGCAAAACCGTTGAAGCTCCTGTTCAAAAATCATGCTCCGAAATCAACTTTTTTCATCTCAGGGATTCATTTTGGGATGGTAACTAAAGTTTAAAGCAGAAATAGGGGCACTTTTAAAATTTTCATTTTTGACCAAAATCGATGAGTCCGGGGCTTAGGGAATTTCTCATATGCCACAAAACCGTTGAAGCTCCTGTTCAAAAATCATGCTCTGAAATCAACTTTTTTCATCTCAGGGATTCATTTTGGGATGGTAACTAAAGTTTAAAGCAGAAATAGGGGCACTTTTAAAATTTTCATTTTTGACCAAAATAGATGGGTCCAGGGCTTACGGAATTTCTCATATGCCACAAAACCGTTGAAGCTCCTGTTCAAAAATCATGCTCTGAAATCAACTTTTTTCATCTCAGGGATTCATTTTGGGATGGTAACTAAAGTTTAAAGCAGAAATAGGGGCACTTTTAAAATTTTCATTTTTGACCAAAATCGATGGGTCCGGGGCTTAGGGAATTTCTCATATGCCACAAAACCGTTGAAGCTCCTGTTCAAAAATCATGCTCCGAAATCAACTTTTTTCATCTCAGGGATTCATTTTGGGATGGTAACTAAAGTTTAAAGCAGAAATAGGGGCACTTTTAAAATTTTCATTTTTGACCAAAATTGATGGGTCCGGGCTTAGGGAATTTCTCATATGCCACAAAACCGTTGAAGCTCCTGTTCAAAAATCATGCTCTGAAATCAACTTTTTTCATCTCAGGGATTCATTTTGGGATGGTAACTAAAGTTTAAAGCAGAAATAGGGGCACTTTTAAAATTTTCATTTTTGACCAGAATCGATGGGTCCGGGGCTTAGGGAATTTCTCATATGCCACAAAACCGTTGAAGCTCCTGTTCAAAAATCATGCTCTGAAATCAACTTTTTTCATCTCAGGGATTCATTTTGGGATGTAACTAAAGTTTAAAGCAGAAATAGGGGCACTTTTAATATTTTTATTTTTGACCAAAATCGATGGGTCCGGGGCTTAGGGAATTTCTCATATGCCCCAAAACCGTTGAATCTCCTGTTCACAAATCATGCTCTGAAATCAACTTTTTTCATCTCAGGGATTCATTTTGGGATGGTAACTAAAGTTTAAAGCAGAAATAGGGGCACTTTTAAAATTTTCATTTTTGACCAAAATCGATGGGTCCGGGGCTTAGGGAATTTCTCATATGCCCCAAAACCGTTGAAGCTCCTGTTCAAAAATCATGCTCCGAAATCAACTTTTTTCATCTCAGGGATTCATTTTGGGATGGTAACTAAAGTTTAAAGCAGAAATAGGGGCACTTTTAAAATTTTCATTTTTGACCAAAATCGATGGGTCCGGGGCTTAGGGAATTTCTCATATGCCCCAAAACATTTGAAGCTCCTGTACAAAAATCATGCTCCGAAATCAACTTTTTTCATCTCAGGGATTCATTTTGGGATGGTAACTAAAGTTTAAAGCAGAAATAGGGGCACTTTTAAAATTTTCATTTTTGACCAAAATCGATGGGTCCGGGGCTTAGGGAATTTCTCATATGCCCCAAAACCGTTGAATCTCCTGTTCACAAATCATGCTCTGAAATCAACTTTTTTCATCTCAGGGATTCATTTTGGGATGGTAACTAAAGTTTAAAGCAGAAATAGGGGCACTTTTAAAATTTTAATTTTTGACCAAAATCGATGGGTCCGGGGCTTAGGGAATTTCTCATATGCCCCAAAACCGTTGAATCTCCTGTTCACAAATCATGCTCTGAAATCAACTTTTTTCATCTCAGGGATTCATTTTGGGATGGTAACTAAAGTTTAAAGCAGAAATAGTGGCACTTTTAAAATTTTCATTTTAGAACAAAACCGATGGGTCCAGGGCTTAGGGAATTTCTCATATGCCGCAAAACCGTTGAAGCTCCTGTTCAAAAATCATGCTCCGAAATCAACTTTTTTCATCTCAGGGATTCATTTTGGGATGGTAACTAAAGTTTAAAGCAGAAATAGGGGCACTTTTAAAATTTTCATTTTTGACCAAAATCGATGAGTCCGGGGCTTAGGGAATTTCTCATATGCCACAAAACCGTTGAAGCTCCTGTTCAAAAATCATGCTCTGAAATCAACTTTTTTCATCTCAGGGATTCATTTTGGGATGGTAACTAAAGTTTAAAGCAGAAATAGGGGCACTTTTAAAATTTTCATTTTTGACCAAAATAGATGGGTCCAGGGCTTAGGGAATTTCTCATATGCCACAAAACCGTTGAAGCTCCTGTTCAAAAATCATGCTCTGAAATCAACTTTTTTCATCTCAGGGATTCATTTTGGGATGGTAACTAAAGTTTAAAGCAGAAATAGGGGCACTTTTAAAATTTTCATTTTTGACCAAAATCGATGGGTCCGGGGCTTAGGGAATTTCTCATATGCCACAAAACCGTTGAAGCTCCTGTTCAAAAATCATGCTCCGAAATCAACTTTTTTCATCTCAGGGATTCATTTTGGGATGGTAACTAAAGTTTAAAGCAGAAATAGGGGCACTTTTAAAATTTTCATTTTTGACCAAAATTGATGGGTCCGGGCTTAGGGAATTTCTCATATGCCACAAAACCGTTGAAGCTCCTGTTCAAAAATCATGCTCTGAAATCAACTTTTTTCATCTCAGGGATTCATTTTGGGATGGTAACTAAAGTTTAAAGCAGAAATAGGGGCACTTTTAAAATTTTCATTTTTGACCAGAATCGATGGGTCCGGGGCTTAGGGAATTTCTCATATGCCACAAAACCGTTGAAGCTCCTGTTCAAAAATCATGCTCTGAAATCAACTTTTTTCATCTCAGGGATTCATTTTGGGATGTAACTAAAGTTTAAAGCAGAAATAGGGGCACTTTTAATATTTTTATTTTTGACCAAAATCGATGGGTCCGGGGCTTAGGGAATTTCTCATATGCCCCAAAACCGTTGAATCTCCTGTTCACAAATCATGCTCTGAAATCAACTTTTTTCATCTCAGGGATTCATTTTGGGATGGTAACTAAAGTTTAAAGCAGAAATAGGGGCACTTTTAAAATTTTCATTTTTGACCAAAATCGATGGGTCCGGGGCTTAGGGAATTTCTCATATGCCCCAAAACCGTTGAAGCTCCTGTTCAAAAATCATGCTCCGAAATCAACTTTTTTCATCTCAGGGATTCATTTTGGGATGGTAACTAAAGTTTAAAGCAGAAATAGGGGCACTTTTAAAATTTTCATTTTTGACCAAAATCGATGGGTCCGGGGCTTAGGGAATTTCTCATATGCCCCAAAACCTTTGAAGCTCCTGTTCAAAAATCATGCTCCGAAATCAACTTTTTTCATCTCAGGGATTCATTTTGGGATGGTAACTAAAGTTTAAAGCAGAAATAGGGGCACTTTTAAAATTTTCATTTTTGACCAAAATCGATGGGTCCGGGGCTTAGGGAATTTCTCATATGCCCCAAAACCGTTGAATCTCCTGTTCACAAATCATGCTCTGAAATCAACTTTTTTCATCTCAGGGATTCATTTTGGGATGGTAACTAAAGTTTAAAGCAGAAATAGGGGCACTTTTAAAATTTTCATTTTTGACCAAAATCGATGGGTCCGGGGCTTAGGGAATTTCTCATATGCCCCAAAACTGTTGAATCTCCTGTTCACAAATCATGCTCTGAAATCAACTTTTTTCATCTCAGGGATTCATTTTGGGATGGTAACTAAAGTTTAAAGCAGAAATAGGGGCACTTTTAAAATTTTCATTTTAGACCAAAATCGATGGGTCCAGGGCTTAGGGAATTTCTCATATGCCACAAAACCGTTGAAGCTCCTGTTCAAAAATCATGCTCCGAAATCAACTTTTTTCATCTTAGGGATTCATTTTGGGATGGTAACTAAAGTTTAAAGCAGAAATAGGGGCACTTTTAAAATTTTCATTTTTGACCAGAATCGATGGGTCCGGGGCTTAGGGAATTTCTCATATGCCCCAAAACCTTTGAAGCTCCTGTTCAAAAATCATGCTCCGAAATCAACTTTTTTCATCTCAGGGATTCATTTTGGGATGGTAACTAAAGTTTAAAGCAGAAATAGGGGCACTTTTAAAATTTTCATTTTTGACCAAAATCGATGGGTCCGGGGCTTAGGGAATTTCTCATATGCCACAAAACCGTTGAAGCTCCTGTTCAAAAATCATGATCCGAAATCAACTTTTTTCATCTCAGGGATTCATTTGGAGATGGTAACTAAAGTTTAAAGCAGAAATAGGGGCACTTTTAAAATTTTCATTTTTGACCAAAATCGATGGGTCCGGGGCTTAGGGAATTTCTCATATGCCCCAAAACCGTTGAAGCTCCTGTTCAAAAATCATGCTCCGAAATCAACTTTTTTCATCTCAGGGATTCATTTTGGGATGGTAACTAAAGTTTAAAGCAGAAATAGGGGCACTTTTACAATTTTCATTTTTGACTAAAATCGATGGGTCTGGGACTCAGGGAATTTCTCATATGCCACAAAACCGTTGAAGCTCCTGTTCAAAAATCATGCTCCGAAATCAACTTTTTTCATCTCAGGGATTCATTTTGGGATGGTAACTAAAGTTTAAAGCAGAAATAGGGGCACTTTTAAAATTTTCATTTTTGACCAAAATCGATGGGTCCGGGGCTTAGGGAATTTCTCATATGCCCCAAAACCGTTGAAGCTCCTGTTCAAAAATCATGCTCTGAAATCAACTTTTTTCATCTCAGGGATTCATTTTGGGATGGTAACTAAAGTTTAAAGCAGAAATAGGGGCACTTTTAAAATTTTCATTTTTGACCAAAATCGATGGGTCCGGGGCTTAGGGAATTTCTCATATGCCACAAAACCGTTGAAGCTCCTGTTCAAAAATCATGATCCGAAATCAACTTTTTTCATCTCAGGGATTCATTTGGAGATGGTAACTAAAGTTTAAAGCAGAAATAGGGGCACTTTTAAAATTTTCATTTTTGACCAAAATCGATGGGTCCGGGGCTTAGGGAATTTCTCATATGCCCCAAAACCGTTTTAAGCTCCTGTTCAAAAATCATGCTCCGAAATCAACTTTTTTCATCTCAGGGATTCATTTTGGGATGGTAACTAAAGTTTAAAGCAGAAATAGGGGCACTTTTACAATTTTCATTTTTGACCAAAATCGATGGGTCCGGGGCTCAGGGAATTTCTCATATGCCCCAAAACCTTTGAAGCTCCTGTTCAAAAATCATGCTCCGAAATCAACTTTTTTCATCTCAGGGATTCATTTTGGGATGGTAACTAAAGTTTAAAGCAGAAATAGGGGCACTTTTAAAATTTTCATTTTTGACCAGAATCGATGGGTCCGGGGCTTAGGGAATTTCTCATATGCCACAAAACCGTTGAAGCTCCTGTTCAAAAATCATGCTCTGAAATCAACTTTTTTCATCTCAGGGATTCATTTTGGGATGGTAACTAAAGTTTAAAGCAGAAATAGGGGCACTTTTAATATTTTTATTTTTGACCAAAATCGATGGGTCCGGGGCTTAGGGAATTTCTCATATGCCCCAAAACCGTTGAATCTCCTGTTCACAAATCATGCTCTGAAATCAACTTTTTTCATCTCAGGGATTCATTTTGGGATGGTAACTAAAGTTTAAAGCAGAAATAGGGGCACTTTTAAAATTTTCATTTTTGACCAAAATCGATGGGTCCGGGGCTTAGGGAATTTCTCATATGCCCCAAAACCGTTGAAGCTCCTGTTCAAAAATCATGCTCCGAAATCAACTTTTTTCATCTCAGGGATTCATTTTGGGATGGTAACTAAAGTTTAAAGCAGAAATAGGGGCACTTTTAAAATTTTCATTTTTGACCAAAATCGATGGGTCCGGGGCTTAGGGAATTTCTCATATGCCCCAAAACATTTGAAGCTCCTGTTCAAAAATCATGCTCCGAAATCAACTTTTTTCATCTCAGGGATTCATTTTGGGATGGTAACTAAAGTTTAAAGCAGAAATAGGGGCACTTTTAAAATTTTCATTTTTGACCAAAATCGATGGGTCCGGGGCTTAGGGAATTTCTCATATGCCCCAAAACCGTTGAATCTCCTGTTCACAAATCATGCTCTGAAATCAACTTTTTTTATCTCAGGGATTCATTTTGGGATGGTAACTAAAGTTTAAAGCAGAAATAGGGGCACTTTTAAAATTTTAATTTTTGACCAAAATCGATGGGTCCGGGGCTTAGGGAATTTCTCATATGCCCCAAAACCGTTGAATCTCCTGTTCACAAATCATGCTCTGAAATCAACTTTTTTCATCTCAGGGATTCATTTTGGGATGGTAACTAAAGTTTAAAGCAGAAATAGTGTCACTTTTAAAATTTTCATTTTAGAACAAAATCGATGGGTCCAGGGCTTAGGGAATTTCTCATATGCCGCAAAACCGTTGAAGCTCCTGTTCAAAAATCATGCTCCGAAATCAACTTTTTTCATCTCAGGGATTCATTTTGGGATGGTAACTAAAGTTTAAAGCAGAAATAGGGGCACTTTTAAAATTTTCATTTTTGACCAAAATCGATGAGTCCGGGGCTTAGGGAATTTCTCATATGCCACAAAACCGTTGAAGCTCCTGTTCAAAAATCATGCTCTGAAATCAACTTTTTTCATCTCAGGGATTCATTTTGGGATGGTAACTAAAGTTTAAAGCAGAAATAGGGGCACTTTTAAAATTTTCATTTTTGACCAAAATAGATGGGTCCAGGGCTTAGGGAATTTCTCATATGCCACAAAACCGTTGAAGCTCCTGTTCAAAAATCATGCTCTGAAATCAACTTTTTTCATCTCAGGGATTCATTTTGGGATGGTAACTAAAGTTTAAAGCAGAAATAGGGGCACTTTTAAAATTTTCATTTTTGACCAAAATCGATGGGTCCGGGGCTTAGGGAATTTCTCATATGCCACAAAACCGTTGAAGCTCCTGTTCAAAAATCATGCTCCGAAATCAACTTTTTTCATCTCAGGGATTCATTTTGGGATGGTAACTAAAGTTTAAAGCAGAAATAGGGGCACTTTTAAAATTTTCATTTTTGACCAAAATCGATGGGTCCGGGCTTAGGGAATTTCTCATATGCCACAAAACCGTTGAAGCTCCTGTTCAAAAATCATGCTCTGAAATCAACTTTTTTCATCTCAGGGATTCATTTTGGGATGGTAACTACAGTTTAAAGCAGAAATAGGGGCACTTTTAAAATTTTCATTTTTGACCAGAATCGATGGGTCCGGGGCTTAGGGAATTTCTCATATGCCACAAAACCGTTGAAGCTCCTGTTCAAAAATCATGCTCTGAAATCAACTTTTTTCATCTCAGGGATTCATTTTGGGATGTAACTAAAGTTTAAAGCAGAAATAGGGGCACTTTTAATATTTTTATTTTTGACCAAAATCGATGGGTCCGGGGCTTAGGGAATTTCTCATATGCCCCAAAACCGTTGAATCTCCTGTTCACAAATCATGCTCTGAAATCAACTTTTTTCATCTCAGGGATTCATTTTGGGATGGTAACTAAAGTTTAAAGCAGAAATAGGGGCACTTTTAAAATTTTCATTTTTGACCAAAATCGATGGGTCCGGGGCTTAGGGAATTTCTCATATGCCCCAAAACCGTTGAAGCTCCTGTTCAAAAATCATGCTCCGAAATCAACTTTTTTCATCTCAGGGATTCATTTTGGGATGGTAACTAAAGTTTAAAGCAGAAATAGGGGCACTTTTAAAATTTTCATTTTTGACCAAAATCGATGGGTCCGGGGCTTAGGGAATTTCTCATATGCCCCAAAACCTTTGAAGCTCCTGTTCAAAAATCATGCTCCGAAATCAACTTTTTTCATCTCAGGGATTCATTTTGGGATGGTAACTAAAGTTTAAAGCAGAAATAGGGGCACTTTTAAAATTTTCATTTTTGACCAAAATCGATGGGTCCGGGGCTTAGGGAATTTCTCATATGCCCCAAAACCGTTGAATCTCCTGTTCACAAATCATGCTCTGAAATCAACTTTTTTCATCTCAGGGATTCATTTTGGGATGGTAACTAAAGTTTAAAGCAGAAATAGGGGCACTTTTAAAATTTTCATTTTTGACCAAAATCGATGGGTCCGGGGCTTAGGGAATTTCTCATATGCCCCAAAACCGTTGAATCTCCTGTTCACAAATCATGCTCTGAAATCAACTTTTTTCATCTCAGGGATTCATTTTGGGATGGTAACTAAAGTTTAAAGCAGAAATAGGGGCACTTTTAAAATTTTCATTTTAGACCAAAATCGATGGGTCCAGGGCTTAGGGAATTTCTCATATGCCACAAAACCGTTGAAGCTCCTGTTCAAAAATCATGCTCCGAAATCAACTTTTTTCATCTTAGGGATTCATTTTGGGATGGTAACTAAAGTTTAAAGCAGAAATAGGGGCACTTTTAAAATTTTCATTTTTGACCAGAATCGATGGGTCTGGGGCTTAGGGAATTTCTCATATGCCCCAAAACCTTTGAAGCTCCTGTTCAAAAATCATGCTCCGAAATCAACTTTTTTCATCTCAGGGATTCATTTTGGGATGGTAACTAAAGTTTAAAGCAGAAATAGGGGCACTTTTAAAATTTTCATTTTTGACCAAAATCGATGGGTCCGGGGCTTAGGGAATTTCTCATATGCCACAAAACCGTTGAAGCTCCTGTTCAAAAATCATGATCCGAAATCAACTTTTTTCATCTCAGGGATTCATTTGGAGATGGTAACTAAAGTTTAAAGCAGAAATAGGGGCACTTTTAAAATTTTCATTTTTGACCAAAATCGATGGGTCCGGGGCTTAGGGAATTTCTCATATGCCCCAAAACCGTTGAAGCTCCTGTTCAAAAATCATGCTCCGAAATCAACTTTTTTCATCTCAGGGATTCATTTTGGGATGGTAACTAAAGTTTAAAGCAGAAATAGGGGCACTTTTACAATTTTCATTTTTGACTAAAATTGATGGGTCTGGGGCTCAGGGAATTTCTCATATGCCACAAAACCGTTGAAGCTCCTGTTCAAAAATCATGCTCCGAAATCAACTTTTTTCATCTCAGGGATTCATTTTGGGATGGTAACTAAAGTTTAAAGCAGAAATAGGGGCACTTTTAAAATTTTCATTTTTGACCAAAATCGATGGGTCCGGGGCTTAGGGAATTTCTCATATGCCCCAAAACCGTTGAAGCTCCTGTTCAAAAATCATGCTCTGAAATCAACTTTTTTCATCTCAGGGATTCATTTTGGGATGGTAACTAAAGTTTAAAGCAGAAATAGGGGCACTTTTAAAATTTTCATTTTTGACCAAAATCGATGGGTCCGGGGCTTAGGGAATTTCTCATATGCCACAAAACCGTTGAAGCTCCTGTTCAAAAATCATGATCCGAAATCAACTTTTTTCATCTCAGGGATTCATTTGGAGATGGTAACTAAAGTTTAAAGCAGAAATAGGGGCACTTTTAAAATTTTCATTTTTGACCAAAATCGATGGGTCCGGGGCTTAGGGAATTTCTCATATGCCCCAAAACCGTTGAAGCTCCTGTTCAAAAATCATGCTCCGAAATCAACTTTTTTCATCTCAGGGATTCATTTTGGGATGGTAACTAAAGTTTAAAGCAGAAATAGGGGCACTTTTACAATTTTCATTTTTGACTAAAATCGATGGGTCCGGGGCTCAGGGAATTTCTCATATGCCCCAAAACCGTTGAAGCTCCTGTTCAAAAATCATGCTCCGAAATCAACTTTTTTCATCTCAGGTATTCATTTTGGGACGGTAACTAAAGTTTAAAGCAGAAATAGGGGCACTTTTAAAATTTTCATTTTTGACCAAAATCGATGGGTCCGGTGCTCAGGGAATTTCTCATATGCCACAAAACCGTTGAAGCTCCTGTTCAAAAATCATGTCCGAAATCAACTTTTTTCATCTCAGGGATTCATTTTGGGATGGTAACTAAAGTTTAAAGCAGAAATAGGGGCACTTTTAAAATTTTCATTTTTGACCAAAATCGATGGGTCCGGGGCTTAGGGAATTTCTCATATGCCCCAAAACCGTTGAATCTCCTGTTCACAAATCATGCTCTGAAATCAACTTTTTTCATCTCAGGGATTCATTTTGGGATGGTAACTAAAGTTTAAAGCAGAAATAGTGGCACTTTTAAAATTTTCATTTTAGACCAGAATCGATGGGTCCGGGGCTTAGGGAATTTCTCATATGCCGCAAAACCGTTGAAGCTCCTGTTCAAAAATCATGCTCCGAAATCAACTTTTTTCATCTCAGGGATTCATTTTGGGATGGTAACTAAAGTTTAAAGCAGAAATAGGGGCACTTTTAAAATTTTCATTTTTGACCAAAATCGATGAGTCCGGGGCTTAGGGAATTTCTCATATGCCCCAAAACCGTTGAATCTCCTGTTCACAAATCATGCTCTGAAATCAACTTTTTTCATCTCAGGGATTCATTTTGGGATGGTAACTAAAGTTTAAAGCAGAAATAGGGGCACTTTTAAAATTTTCATTTTTGACCAAAATCGATGGGTCCGGGGCTTAGGGAATTTCTCATATGCCACAAAACCGTTGAAGCTCCTGTTCAAAAATCATGCTCTGAAATCAACTTTTTTCATCTCAGGGATTCATTTTGGGATGGTAACTAAAGTTTAAAGCAGAAATAGGGGCACTTTTAAAATTTTCATTTTTGACCAAAATCGATGGGTCCGGGGCTTAGGGAATTTCTCATATGCCCCAAAACCTTTGAAGCTCCTGTTCAAAAATCATGCTCCGAAATCAACTTTTTTCATCTCAGGGATTCATTTTGGGATGGTAACTAAAGTTTAAAGCAGAAATAGGGGCACTTTTAATATTTTTATTTTTGACCAAAATCGATGGGTCCGGGGCTTAGGGAATTTCTCATATGCCACAAAACAGTTGAAGCTCCTGTTCAAAAATCATGCTCCGAAATCAACTTTTTTCATCTCAGGGATTCATTTTGGGATGGTAACTAAAGTTTAAAGCAGAAATAGGGGCACTTTTAAAATTTTCATTTTTGACCAGAATCGATGGGTCCGGGGCTTAGGGAATTTCTCATATGCCACAAAACCGTTGAAGCTCCTGTTCAAAAATCATGCTCCGAAATCAACTTTTTTCATCTCAGGGATTCATTTTGGGATGGTAACTAAAGTTTAAAGCAGAAATAGGGGCACTTTTAAAATTTTCATTTTTGACCAGAATCGATGGGTCCGGGGCTTAGGGAATTTCTCATATGCCACAAAACCGTTGAATCTCCTGTTCAAAAATCATGCTCTGAAATCAACTTTTTTCATCTCAGGGATTCATTTTGGGATGGTAACTAAAGTTTAAAGCAGAAATAGGGGCACTTTTAAAATTTTCATTTTTGACCAAAATCGATGGGTCCGGGGCTTAGGGAATTTCTCATATGCCCCAAAACCGTTGAATCTCCTGTTCACAAATCATGCTCTGAAATCAACTTTTTTCATCTCAGGGATTCATTTTGGGATGGTAACTAAAGTTTAAAGCAGAAATAGGGGCACTTTTAAAATGTTCATTTTTGACCAAAATCGATGGGTCCGGGGCTTAGGGAATTTCTCATATGCCCCAAAACCGTTGAATCTCCTGTTCACAAATCATGCTCTGAAATCAACTTTTTTCATCTCAGGGATTCATTTTGGGATGGTAACTAAAGTTTAAAGCAGAAATAGGGGCACTTTTAAAATTTTCATTTTAGACCAAAATCGATGGGTCCGGGGCTTAGGGAATTTCTCATATGCCACAAAACCGTTGAAGCTCCTGTTCAAAAATCATGCTCTGAAATCAACTTTTTTCATCTCAGGGATTCATTTTGGGATGGTAACTAAAGTTTAAAGCAGAAATAGGGGCACTTTTAAAATTTTCATTTTTGACCAAAATCGATGGGTCCGGGGCTTAGGGAATTTCTCATATGCCCCAAAACCTTTGAAGCTCCTGTTCAAAAATCATGCTCCGAAATCAACTTTTTTCATCTCAGGGATTCATTTTGGGATGGTAACTAAAGTTTAAAGCAGAAATAGGGGCACTTTTAATATTTTTATTTTTGACCAAAATCGATGGGTCCGGGGCTTAGGGAATTTCTCATATGCCACAAAACAGTTGAAGCTCCTGTTCAAAAATCATGCTCCGAAATCAACTTTTTTCATCTCAGGGATTCATTTTGGGATGGTAACTAAAGTTTAAAGCAGAAATAGGGGCACTTTTAAAATTTTCATTTTTGACCAGAATCGATGGGTCCGGGGCTTAGGGAATTTCTCATATGCCACAAAACCGTTGAAGCTCCTGTTCAAAAATCATGCTCCGAAATCAACTTTTTTCATCTCAGGGATTCATTTTGGGATGGTAACTAAAGTTTAAAGCAGAAATAGGGGCACTTTTAAAATTTTCATTTTTGACCAGAATCGATGGGTCCGGGGCTTAGGGAATTTCTCATATGCCACAAAACCGTTGAATCTCCTGTTCAAAAATCATGCTCTGAAATCAACTTTTTTCATCTCAGGGATTCATTTTGGGATGGTAACTAAAGTTTAAAGCAGAAATAGGGGCACTTTTAAAATTTTCATTTTTGACCAAAATCGATGGGTCCGGGGCTTAGGGAATTTCTCATATGCCCCAAAACCGTTGAATCTCCTGTTCACAAATCATGCTCTGAAATCAACTTTTTTCATCTCAGGGATTCATTTTGGGATGGTAACTAAAGTTTAAAGCAGAAATAGGGGCACTTTTAAAATGTTCATTTTTGACCAAAATCGATGGGTCCGGGGCTTAGGGAATTTCTCATATGCCCCAAAACCGTTGAATCTCCTGTTCACAAATCATGCTCTGAAATCAACTTTTTTCATCTCAGGGATTCATTTTGGGATGGTAACTAAAGTTTAAAGCAGAAATAGGGGCACTTTTAAAATTTTCATTTTAGACCAAAATCGATGGGTCTGGGGCTTAGGGAATTTCTCATATGCCACAAAACCGTTGAAGCTCCTGTTCAAAAATCATGCTCCGAAATCAACTTTTTTCATCTCAGGGATTCATTTTGGGATGGTAACTAAAGTTTAAAGCAGAAATAGGGGCACTTTTAAAATTTTCATTTTTGACCAGAATCGATGGGTCCGGGGCTTAGGGAATTTCTCATATGCCACAAAACCGTTGAAGCTCCTGTTCAAAAATCATGCTCTGAAATCAACTTTTTTCATCTCAGGGATTCATTTTGGGATGGTAACTAAAGTTTAAAGCAGAAATAGGGGCACTTTTAATATTTTTATTTTTGACCAAAATCGATGGGTCCGGGGCTTAGGGAATTTCTCATATGCCCCAAAACCGTTGAATCTCCTGTTCACAAATCATGCTCTGAAATCAACTTTTTTCATCTCAGGGATTCATTTTGGGATGGTAACTAAAGTTTAAAGCAGAAATAGGGGCACTTTTAAAAATTTTCATTTTTGACCAAAATCGATGGGTCCGGGGCTTAGGGAATTTCTCATATGCCCCAAAACCGTTGAAGCTCCTGTTCAAAAATCATGCTCCGAAATCAACTTTTTTCATCTCAGGGATTCATTTTGGGATGGTAACTAAAGTTTAAAGCAGAAATAGGGGCACTTTTAAAATTTTCATTTTTGACCAAAATCGATGGGTCCGGGGCTTAGGGAATTTCTCATATGCCCCAAAACATTTGAATCTCCTGTTCAAAAATCATGCTCCGAAATCAACTTTTTTCATCTCAGGGATTCATTTTGGGATGGTAACTAAAGTTTAAAGCAGAAATAGGGGCACTTTTAAAATTTTCATTTTTGACCAAAATCGATGGGTCCGGGGCTTAGGGAATTTCTCATATGCCCCAAAACCGTTGAATCTCCTGTTCACAAATCATGCTCTGAAATCAACTTTTTTCATCTCAGGGATTCATTTTGGGATGGTAACTAAAGTTTAAAGCAGAAATAGTGGCACTTTTAAAATTTTCATTTTAGACCAAAATCGATGGGTCCAGGGCTTAGGGAATTTCTCATATGCCGCAAAACCGTTGAAGCTCCTGTTCAAAAATCATGCTCCGAAATCAACTTTTTTCATCTCAGGGATTCATTTTGGGATGGTAACTAAAGTTTAAAGCAGAAATAGGGGCACTTTTAAAATTTTCATTTTTGACCAAAATCGATGAGTCCGGGGCTTAGGGAATTTCTCATATGCCACAAAACCGTTGAAGCTCCTGTTCAAAAATCATGCTCTGAAATCAACTTTTTTCATCTCAGGGATTCATTTTGGGATGGTAACTAAAGTTTAAAGCAGAAATAGGGGCACTTTTAAAATTTTCATTTTTGACCAAAATAGATGGGTCCAGGGCTTAGGGAATTTCTCATATGCCACAAAACCGTTGAAGCTCCTGTTCAAAAATCATGCTCTGAAATCAACTTTTTTCATCTCAGGGATTCATTTTGGGATGGTAACTAAAGTTTAAAGCAGAAATAGGGGCACTTTTAAAATTTTCATTTTTGACCAAAATCGATGGGTCCGGGGCTTAGGGAATTTCTCATATGCCACAAAACCGTTGAAGCTCCTGTTCAAAAATCATGCTCCGAAATCAACTTTTTTCATCTCAGGGATTCATTTTGGGATGGTAACTAAAGTTTAAAGCAGAAATAGGGGCACTTTTAAAATTTTCATTTTTGACCAGAATCGATGGGTCCGGGGCTTAGGGAATTTCTCATATGCCACAAAACCGTTGAAGCTCCTGCTCAAAAATCATGCTCCGAAATAAACTTTTTTCCTCTCAGGGATTCATTTTGGGATGGTAACTAAAGTTTAAAGCAGAAATAGGGGCACTTTTAAAATTTTCATTTTTGACCAAAATCGATGGGTCCGGGGCTTAGGGAATTTCTCATATGCCACAAAACCGTTGAAGCTCCTGTTCAAAAATCATGATCCGAAATCAACTTTTTTCATCTCAGGGATTCATTTGGAGATGGTAACTAAAGTTTAAAGCAGAAATAGGGGCACTTTTAAAATTTTCATTTTTGACCAAAATCGATGGGTCCGGGGCTTAGGGAATTTCTCATATGCCCCAAAACCATTGAAGCTCCTGTTCAAAAATCATGCTCCGAAATCAACTTTTTTCATCTCAGGGATTCATTTTGGGATGGTAACTAAAGTTTAAAGCAGAAATAGGGGCACTTTTACAATTTTCATTTTTGACTAAAATCGATGGGTCTGGGGCTCAGGGAATTTCTCATATGCCACAAAACCGTTGAAGCTCCTGTTCAAAAATCATGCTCTGAAATCAACTTTTTTCATCTCAGGGATTCATTTTGGGATGGTAACTAAAGTTTAAAGCAGAAATAATGGCACTTTTAAAATTTTCATTTTTGACCAAAATCGATGGGTCCGGGGCTTAGGGAATTTCTCATATGCCCCAAAACAGTTGAAGCTCCTGTTCAAAAATCATGCTCCGAAATCAACTTTTTTCATCTCAGGGATTCATTTTGGGATGGTAACTAAAGTTTAAAGCAGAAATAGGGGCACTTTTAAAATTTTCATTTTTGACCAAAATCGATGGGTCCGGGGCTTAGGGAATTTCTCATATGCCACAAAACCGTTGAAGCTCCTGTTCAAAAATCATGCTCCGAAATCAACTTTTTTCATCTCAGGGATTCATTTGGAGATGGTAACTAAAGTTTAAAGCAGAAATAGGGGCACTTTTAAAATTTTCATTTTTGACCAAAATCGATGGGTCCGGGGCTTAGGGAATTTCTCATATGCCCCAAAACCATTGAAGCTCCTGTTCAAAAATCATGCTCCGAAATCAACTTTTTTCATCTCAGGGATTCATTTTGGGATGGTAACTAAAGTTTAAAGCAGAAATAGGGGCACTTTTACAATTTTCATTTTTGACTAAAATCGATGGGTCTGGGGCTCAGGGAATTTCTCATATGCCCCAAAACCGTTGAAGCTCCTGTTCAAAAATCATGCTCCGAAATCAACTTTTTTCATCTCAGGGATTCATTTTGGGATGGTAACTAAAGTTTAAAGCAGAAATAGGGGCACTTTTAAAATTTTCATTTTTGACCAAAATCGATGGGTCCGGGGCTTAGGGAATTTCTCATATGCCACAAAACCGTTGAAGCTCCTGTTCAAAAATCATGCTCCGAAATCAACTTTTTTCATCTCAGGGATTCATTTTGGGATGGTAACTAAAGTTTAAAGCAGAAATAGGGGCACTTTTAAAATTTTCATTTTTGACTAAAATCGATGGGTCCAGGGCTTAGGGAATTTCTCATATGCCCCAAAACCGTTGAAGCTCCTGTTCAAAAATCATGCTCCGAAATCAACTTTTTTCATCTCAGGGATTCATTTTGGGATGGTAACTAAAGTTTAAAGCAGAAATAGGGGCACTTTTAAAATTTTCATTTTTGACCAAAATAGATGGGTCCGGGGCTTAGGGAAATTCTCATATGCCCCAAAACCGTTGAAGCTCCTGTTCATAAATCATGCTCTGAAATCAACTTTTTTCATCTCAGGGATTCATTTTGGGATGGTAACTAAAGTTTAAAGCAGATATAGGGGCACTTTTAAAATTTTCATTTTTGACCAAAATCGATGGGTCCAGGGCTTAGGGAATTTCTCATATGCCACAAAACCGTTGAAGCTCCTGTTCAAAAATCATGCTCTGAAATCAACTTTTTTCATCTCAGGGATACATTTTGGGATGGTAACTAAAGTTTAAAGCAGAAATAGGGGCACTTTTAAAATTTTCATATTTGACCAAAATCGATGGGTCCAGGGCTTAGAGAATTTCTCATATGCCACAAAACCGTTGAAGCTCCTGTTCAAAAATCATGCTCCGAAATCAACTTTTTTCATCTCAGGGATTCATTTTGGGATGGTAACTAAAGTTTAAAGCAGAAATAGGGGCACTTTTAAAATTTTCATTTTTGACTAAAATCGATGGGTCCGGGGCTTAGGGATTTCTCATATGCCGCAAAACCGTTGAAGCTCCTGTTCAAAAATCATGCTCCAAAATCAACTTTTTTCATTTCAGGGATTCATTTTGGGATGGTAACTAAAGTTTAAAGCAGAAATAGGGGCACTTTTAAAATTTTCATTTTTGACCAAAATCGATGGGTCCGGGGCTTAGGGAATTTCTCATATGCCACAAAACCGCTGAAGCTCCTGTTCAAAAATCATGCTCCGAAATCAACTTTTTTCATCTCAGGGATTCATTTTGGGACGGTAACTAAAATTTAAAGCAAAAATTGGGGCACTTTTAAAATTTTCATTTTTGACCAAAATCGATGGGTCCGGGGCTTAGGGAATTTCTCATATGCCCCAAAACTGTTGAAGCTCCTGTTCAAAAATCATGCTCTGAAATCAACTTTTTTCATCTCAGGGATTCATTTTGGGATGGTAACTAAAGTTTAAAACAGAAATAGGGGCACTTTTAAAATTTTCATTTTTGACCAAAATCGATGGGTCCGGGGCTTAGGGAAATTCTCATATGCCCCAAAACCGTTGAAGCTCCTGTTCAAAAATCATGCTCTGAAATCAACTTTTTTCATCTCAGGGATTCATTTTGGGATGGTAACTAAAGTTTAAAGCAGAAATAGGGGCACTTTTAAAATTTTCATTTTTGACCAAAATAGATGGGTCCAGGGCTTAGGGAATTTCTCATATGCCACAAAACCGTTGAAGCTCCTGTTCAAAAATCATGCTCTGAAATCAACTTTTTTCATCTCAGGGATACATTTTGGGATGGTAACTAAAGTTTAAAGCAGAAATAGGGGCACTTTTAAAATTTTCATTTTTGACCAAAATCGATGGGTCCGGGGCTTAGGGAATTTCTCATATGCCACAAAACCGTTGAAGCTCCTGTTCAAAAATCATGCTCCGAAATCAACTTTTTTCATCTCAGGGATTCATTTTGGGATGGTAACTAAAGTTTAAAGCAGAAATAGGGGCACTTTTAAAATTTTCATTTTTGACCAGAATCGATGGGTCCGGGGCTTAGGGAATTTCTCATATGCCACAAAACCGTTGAAGCTCCTGTTCAAAAATCATTCTCTGAAATCAACTTTTTTCATCTCAGGGATTCATTTTGGGATGGTAACTAAAGTTTAAAGCAGAAATAGGGGCACTTTTAATATTTTTATTTTTGACCAAAATCGATGGGTCCGGGGCTTAGGGAATTTCTCATATGCCCCAAAACCCTTGAATCTCCTGTTCACAAATCATGCTCTGAAATCAACTTTTTTCATCTCAGGGATTCATTTTGGGATGGTAACTAAAGTTTAAAGCAGAAATAGGGGCACTTTTAAAATTTTCATTTTTGACCAAAATCGATGGGTCCGGGGCTTAGGGAATTTCTCATATGCCCCAAAACCGTTGAAGCTCCTGTTCAAAAATCATACTCCGAAATCAACTTTTTTCATCTCAGGGATTCATTTTGGGATGGTAACTAAAGTTTAAAGCAGAAATAGGGGCACTTTTAAAATTTTCATTTTTGACCAAAATCGATGGGTCCGGGGCTTAGGGAATTTCTCATATGCCCCAAAACCTTTGAAGCTCCTGTTCAAAAATCATGCTCAAAAAACAACTTTTTTCATCTCAGGGATTCATTTGGAGATGGTAACTAAAGTTTAAAGCAGAAATAGGGGCACTTTTAAAATTTTCATTTTTGACCAAAATCGATGGGTCCGGGGCTTAGGGAATTTCTCATATGCCCCAAAACCGTTGAAGCTCCTGTTCAAAAATCATGCTCCGAAATCAACTTTTTTCATCTCAGGGATTCATTTTGGGATGGTAACTAAAGTTTAAAGCAGAAATAGGGGCACTTTTACAATTTTCATTTTTGACTAAAATCGATGGGTCTGGGGCTCAGGGAATTTCTCATATGCCACAAAACCGTTGAAGCTCCTGTTCAAAAATCATGCTCCGAAATCAACTTTTTTCATCTCAGGGATTCATTTTGGGATGGTAACTAAAGTTTAAAGCAGAAATAGGGGCACTTTTAAAATTTTCATTTTTGACCAAAATCGATGGGTCCGGGGCTTAGGGAATTTCTCATATGCCCCAAAACCGTTGAAGCTCCTGTTCAAAAATCATGCTCCGAAATCAACTTTTTTCATCTCAGGGATTCATTTTGGGATGGTAACTAAAGTTTAAAGCAGAAATAGGGGCACTTTTAAAATTTTCATTTTTGACCAAAATCGATGGGTCTGGGGCTTAGGGAATTTCTCATATGCCACAAAACCGTTGAAGCTCCTGTTCAAAAATCATGCTCCGAAATCAACTTTTTTCATCTCAGGGATTCATTTTGGGATGGTAACTAAAGTTTAAAGCAGAAATAGGGGCACTTTTAAAATTTTCATTTTTGACCAGAATCGATGGGTCCGGGGCTTAGGGAATTTCTCATATGCCACAAAACCGTTGAAGCTCCTGTTCAAAAATCATTCTCTGAAATCAACTTTTTTCATCTCAGGGATTCATTTTGGGATGGTAACTAAAGTTTAAAGCAGAAATAGGGGCACTTTTAATATTTTTATTTTTGACCAAAATCGATGGGTCCGGGGCTTAGGGAATTTCTCATATGCCCCAAAACCGTTGAATCTCCTGTTCACAAATCATGCTCTGAAATCAACTTTTTTCATCTCAGGGATTCATTTTGGGATGGTAACTAAAGTTTAAAGCAGAAATAGGGGCACTTTTAAAATTTTCATTTTTGACCAAAATCGATGGGTCCGGGGCTTAGGGAATTTCTCATATGCCCCAAAACCGTTGAAGCTCCTGTTCAAAAATCATACTCCGAAATCAACTTTTTTCATCTCAGGGATTCATTTTGGGATGGTAACTAAAGTTTAAAGCAGAAATAGGGGCACTTTTAAAATTTTCATTTTTGACCAAAATCGATGGGTCCGGAGCTTAGGGAATTTCTCATATGCCCCAAAACCTTTGAAGCTCCTGTTCAAAAATCATGCTCCGAAAACAACTTTTTTCATCTCAGGGATTCATTTGGAGATGGTAACTAAAGTTTAAAGCAGAAATAGGGGCACTTTTAAAATTTTCATTTTTGACCAAAATCGATGGGTCCGGGGCTTAGGGAATTTCTCATATGCCCCAAAACCGTTGAAGCTCCTGTTCAAAAATCATGCTCCGAAATCAACTTTTTTCATCTCAGGGATTCATTTTGGGATGGTAACTAAAGTTTAAAGCAGAAATAGGGGCACTTTTACAATTTTCATTTTTGACTAAAATCGATGGGTCTGGGGCTCAGGGAATTTCTCATATGCCACAAAACCGTTGAAGCTCCTGTTCAAAAATCATGCTCCGAAATCAACTTTTTTCATCTTAGGGATTCATTTTGGGATGGTAACTAAAGTTTAAAGCAGAAATAGGGGCACTTTTAAAATTTTCATTTTTGACCAAAATCGATGGGTCCGGGGCTTAGGGAATTTCTCATATGCCCCAAAACCGTTGAAGCTCCTGTTCAAAAATCATGCTCCGAAATCAACTTTTTTCATCTCAGGGATTCATTTTGGGATGGTAACTAAAGTTTAAAGCAGAAATAGGGGCACTTTTAAAATTTTCATTTTTGACCAAAATCGATGGGTCTGGGGCTTAGGGAATTTCTCATATGCCACAAAACCGTTGAAGCTCCTGTTCAAAAATCATGATCCGAAATCAACTTTTTTCATCTCAGGGATTCATTTGGAGATGGTAACTAAAGTTTAAAGCAGAAATAGGGGCACTTTTAAAATTTTCATTTTTGACCAAAATCGATGGGTCCGGGGCTTAGAGAATTTCTCATATGCCCCAAAACCGTTGAAGCTCCTGTTCAAAAATCATGCTCCGAAATCAACTTTTTTCATCTCAGGGATTCATTTTGGGATGGTAACTAAAGTTTAAAGCAGAAATAGGGGCACTTTTACAATTTTCATTTTTGACTAAAATCGATGGGTCTGGGGCTCAGGGAATTTCTCATATGCCCCAAAACCGTTGAAGCTCCTGTTCAAAAATCATGCTCCGAAATCAACTTTTTTCATCTCAGGTATTCATTTTGGGACGGTAACTAAAGTTTAAAGCAGAAATAGGGGCACTTTTAAAATTTTTATTTTTGACCAAAATCGATGGGTCCGGTGCTCAGGGAATTTCTCATATGCCACAAAACCGTTGAAGCTCCTGTTCAAAAATCATGTCCGAAATCAACTTTTTTCATCTCAGGGATTCATTTTGGGATGGTAACTAAAGTTTAAAGCAGAAATAGGGGCACTTTTAAAATTTTCATTTTTGACCAAAATCGATGGGTCCGGGGCTTAGGGAATTTCTCATATGCCCCAAAACCGTTGAAGCTCCTGTTCAAAAATCATGCTCCGAAATCAACTTTTTTCATCTCAGGGATTCATTTTGGGATGGTAACTAAAGTTTAAAGCAGAAATAGGGGCACTTTTAAAATTTTCATTTTTGACCAAAATCGATGAGTCCGGGGCTTAGGGAATTTCTCATATGCCACAAAACCGTTGAAGCTCCTGTTCAAAAATCATGCTCTGAAATCAACTTTTTTCATCTCAGGGATTCATTTTGGGATGGTAACTAAAGTTTAAAGCAGAAATAGGGGCACTTTTAAAATTTTCATTTTTGACCAAAATCGATGGGTCCGGGGCTTAGGGAAATTCTCATATGCCCCAAAACCGTTGAAGCTCCTGTTCAAAAATCATGCTCTGAAATCAACTTTTTTCATCTCAGGGATTCATTTTGGGATGGTAACTAAAGTTTAAAGCAGAAATAGGGGCACTTTTAAAATTTTCATTTTTGACTAAAATCGATGGGTCCAGGGCTTAGGGAATTTCTCATATGCCCCAAAACCGTTGAAGCTCCTGTTCAAAAATCATGCTCCGAAATCAACTTTTTTCATCTCAGGGATTCATTTTGGGATGGTAACTAAAGTTTAAAGCAGAAATAGGGGCACTTTTAAAATTTTCATTTTTGACCAAAATAGATGGGTCCGGGGCTTAGGGAAATTCTCATATGCCCCAAAACCGTTGAAGCTCCTGTTCAAAAATCATGCTCTGAAATCAACTTTTTTCATCTCAGGGATACATTTTGGGATGGTAACTAAAGTTTAAAGCAGAAATAGGGGCACTTTTAAAATTTTCATATTTGACCAAAATCGATGGGTCCAGGGCTTAGGGAATTTCTCATATGCCACAAAACCGTTGAAGCTCCTGTTCAAAAATCATGCTCCGAAATCAACTTTTTTCATCTCAGGGATTCATTTTGGGATGGTAACTAAAGTTTAAAGCAGAAATAGGGGCACTTTTAAAATTTTCATTTTTGACTAAAATCGATGGGTCCGGGGCTTAGGGATTTCTCATATGCCGCAAAACCGTTGAAGCTCCTGTTCAAAAATCATGCTCCAAAATCAACTTTTTTCATCTCAGGGATTCATTTTGGGATGGTAAGTAAAGTTTAAAGCAGAAATAGGGGCACTTTTAAAATTTTCATTTTTGACCAAAATCGATGGGTCCGGGGCTTAGGGAATTTCTCATATGCCACAAAACCGTTGAAGCTCCTGTTCAAAAATCATGCTCCGAAATCAACTTTTTTCATCTCAGGGATTCATTTTGGGATGGTAACTAAAGTTTAAAGCAGAAATAGGGGCACTTTTAAAATTTTCATTTTTGACCAGAATCGATGGGTCCGGGGCTTAGGGAATTTCTCATATGCCACAAAACCGTTGAAGCTCCTGTTCAAAAATCATTCTCTGAAATCAACTTTTTTCATCTCAGGGATTCATTTTGGGATGGTAACTAAAGTTTAAAGCAGAAATAGGGGCACTTTTAATATTTTTATTTTTGACCAAAATCGATGGGTCCGGGGCTTAGGGAATTTCTCATATGCCCCAAAACCGTTGAATCTCCTGTTCACAAATCATGCTCTGAAATCAACTTTTTTCATCTCAGGGATTCATTTTGGGATGGTAACTAAAGTTTAAAGCAGAAATAGGGGCACTTTTAAAATTTTCATTTTTGACCAAAATCGATGGGTCCGGGGCTTAGGGAATTTCTCATATGCCCCAAAACCGTTGAAGCTCCTGTTCAAAAATCATACTCCGAAATCAACTTTTTTCATCTCAGGGATTCATTTTGGGATGGTAACTAAAGTTTAAAGCAGAAATAGGGGCACTTTTAAAATTTTCATTTTTGACCAAAATCGATGGGGCCGGGGCTTAGGGAATTTCTCATATGCCCCAAAACCTTTGAAGCTCCTGTTCAAAAATCATGCTCCGAAATCAACTTTTTTCATCTCAGGGATTCATTTTGGGATGGTAACTAAAGTTTAAAGCAGAAATAGGGGCACTTTTAAAATTTTCATTTTTGACCAAAATCGATGGGTCCGGGGCTTAGGGAATTTCTCATATGCCCCAAAACCGTTGAATCTCCTGTTCACAAATCATGCTCTGAAATCAACTTTTTTCATCTCAGGGATTCATTTTGTGATGGTAACTAAAGTTTAAAGCAGAAATAGGGGCACTTTTAAAATTTTCATTTTAGACCAAAATCGATGGGTCCGGGGCTTAGGGAATTTCTCATATGCCACAAAACCGTTGAAGCTCCTGTTCAAAAATCATGCTCTGAAATCAACTTTTTTCATCTCAGGGATTCATTTTGGGATGGTAACTAAAGTTTAAAGCAGAAATAGGGGCACTTTTAAAATTTTCATTTTTGACCAAAATAGATGGGTCCAGGGCTTAGGGAATTTCTCATATGCCACAAAACCGTTGAAGCTCCTGTTCAAAAATCATGCTCTGAAATCAACTTTTTTCATCTCAGGGATTCATTTTGGGATGGTAACTAAAGTTTAAAGCAGAAATAGGGGCACTTTTAAAATTTTCATTTTTGACCAGAATCGATGGGTCCGGGGCTTAGGGAATTTCTCATATGCCACAAAACCGTTGAAGCTCCTGTTCAAAAATCATGCTCTGAAATCAACTTTTTTCATCTCAGGGATTCATTTTGGGATGGTAACTAAAGTTTAAAGCAGAAATAGGGGCACTTTTAATATTTTTATTTTTGACCAAAATCGATGGGTCCGGGGCTTAGGGAATTTCTCATATGCCCCAAAACCGTTGAATCTCCTGTTCACAAATCATGCTCTGAAATCAACTTTTTTCATCTCAGGCATTCATTTTGGGATGGTAACTAAAGTTTAAAGCAGAAATAGGGGCACTTTTAAAATTTTCATTTTTGACCAAAATCGATGGGTCCGGGGCTTAGGGAATTTCTCATATGCCACAAAACCGTTGAAGCTCCTGTTCAAAAATCATGCTCCGAAATCAACTTTTTTCATCTCAGGGATTCATTTTGGGATGGTAACTAAAGTTTAAAGCAGAAATAGGGGCACTTTTAAAATTTTCATTTTTGACCAGAATCGATGGGTCCGGGGCTTAGGGAATTTCTCATATGCCACAAAACCGTTGAAGCTCCTGTTCACAAATCATGCTCTGAAATCAACTTTTTTCATCTCAGGGATTCATTTTGGGATGGTAACTAAAGTTTAAAGCAGAAATAGGGGCACTTTTAAAATTTTCATTTTTGACCAAAATCGATGGGTCCGGGGCTTAGGGAATTTCTCATATGCCCCAAAACCGTTGAATCTCCTGTTCACAAATCATGCTCTGAAATCAACTTTTTTCATCTCAGGGATTCATTTTGGGATGGTAACTAAAGTTTAAAGCAGAAATAGTGGCACTTTTAAAATTTTCATTTTAGACCAAAATCGATGGGTCCAGGGCTTAGGGAATTTCTCATATGCCGCAAAACCGTTGAAGCTCCTGTTCAAAAATCATGCTCCGAAATCAACTTTTTTCATCTCAGGGATTCATTTTGGGATGGTAACTAAAGTTTAAAGCAGAAATAGTGGCACTTTTAAAATTTTCATTTTAGACCAAAATCGATGGGTCCAGGGCTTAGGGAATTTCTCATATGCCGCAAAACCGTTGAAGCTCCTGTTCAAAAATCATGCTCCGAAATCAACTTTTTTCATCTCAGGGATTCATTTTGGGATGGTAACTAAAGTTTAAAGCAGAAATAGGGGCACTTTTAAAATTTTCATTTTTGACCAAAATCGATGAGTCCGGGGCTTAGGGAATTTCTCATATGCCACAAAACCGTTGAAGCTCCTGTTCAAAAATCATGCTCTGAAATCAACTTTTTTCATCTCAGGGATTCATTTTGGGATGGTAACTAAAGTTTAAAGCAGAAATAGGGGCACTTTTAAAATTTTCATTTTTGACCAAAATAGATGGGTCCAGGGCTTAGGGAATTTCTCATATGCCACAAAACCGTTGAAGCTCCTGTTCAAAAATCATGCTCTGAAATCAACTTTTTTCATCTCAGGGATTCATTTTGGGATGGTAACTAAAGTTTAAAGCAGAAATAGGGGCACTTTTAAAATTTTCATTTTTGACCAAAATCGATGGGTCCGGGGCTTAGGGAATTTCTCATATGCCACAAAACCGTTGAAGCTCCTGTTCAAAAATCATGCTCCGAAATCAACTTTTTTCATCTCAGGGATTCATTTTGGGATGGTAACTAAAGTTTAAAGCAGAAATAGGGGCACTTTTAAAATTTTCATTTTTGACCAAAATCGATGGGTCCGGGGCTTAGGGAATTTCTCATATGCCACAAAACCGTTGAAGCTCCTGTTCAAAAATCATGCTCTGAAATCAACTTTTTTCATCTCAGGGATTCATTTTGGGATGGTAACTAAAGTTTAAAGCAGAAATAGGGGCACTTTTAAAATTTTCATTTTTGACCAGAATCGATGGGTCCGGGGCTTAGGGAATTTCTCATATGCCACAAAACCGTTGAAGCTCCTGTTCAAAAATCATGCTCTGAAATCAACTTTTTTCATCTCAGGGATTCATTTTGGGATGGTAACTAAAGTTTAAAGCAGAAATAGGGGCACTTTTAAAATTTTCATGTTTGACCAAAATCGATGGGTCCGGGGCTTAGGGAATTTCTCATATGCCCCAAAACCTTTGAAGCTCCTGTTCAAAAATCATGCTCCGAAATCAACTTTTTTCATCTCAGGGATTCATTTTGGGATGGTAACTAAAGTTTAAAGCAGAAATAGGGGCACTTTTAAAATTTTCATTTTTGACCAGAATCGATGGGTCCGGGGCTTAGGGAATTTCTCATATGCCACAAAACCGTTGAAGCTCCTGTTCAAAAATCATGCTCTGAAATCAACTTTTTTCATCTCAGGGATTCATTTTGGGATGGTAACTAAAGTTTAAAGCAGAAATAGGGGCACTTTTAATATTTTTATTTTTGACCAAAATCGATGGGTCCGGGGCTTAGGGAATTTCTCATATGCCCCAAAACCGTTGAATCTCCTGTTCACAAATCATGCTCTGAAATCAACTTTTTTCATCTCAGGGATTCATTTTGGGATGGTAACTAAAGTTTAAAGCAGAAATAGGGGCACTTTTAAAATTTTCATTTTTGACCAAAATCGATGGGTCCGGGGCTTAGGGAATTTCTCATATGCCCCAAAACCGTTGAAGCTCCTGTTCAAAAATCATGCTCCGAAATCAACTTTTTTCATCTCAGGGATTCATTTTGGGATGGTAACTAAAGTTTAAAGCAGAAATAGGGGCACTTTTAAAATTTTCATTTTTGACCAAAATCGATGGGTCCGGGGCTTAGGGAATTTCTCATATGCCCCAAAACATTTGAAGCTCCTGTTCAAAAATCATGCTCCGAAATCAACTTTTTTCATCTCAGGGATTCATTTTGGGATGGTAACTAAAGTTTAAAGCAGAAATAGGGGCACTTTTAAAATTTTCATTTTTGACCAAAATCGATGGGTCCGGGGCTTAGGGAATTTCTCATATGCCCCAAAACCGTTGAATCTCCTGTTCACAAATCATGCTCTGAAATCAACTTTTTTCATCTCAGGGATTCATTTTGGGATGGTAACTAAAGTTTAAAGCAGAAATAGGGGCACTTTTAAAATTTTAATTTTTGACCAAAATCGATGGGTCCGGGGCTTAGGGAATTTCTCATATGCCCCAAAACCGTTGAATCTCCTGTTCACAAATCATGCTCTGAAATCAACTTTTTTCATCTCAGGGATTCATTTTGGGATGGTAACTAAAGTTTAAAGCAGAAATAGTGGCACTTTTAAAATTTTCATTTTAGAACAAAATCGATGGGTCCAGGGCTTAGGGAATTTCTCATATGCCGCAAAACCGTTGAAGCTCCTGTTCAAAAATCATGCTCCGAAATCAACTTTTTTCATCTCAGGGATTCATTTTGGGATGGTAACTAAAGTTTAAAGCAGAAATAGGGGCACTTTTAAAATTTTCATTTTTGACCAAAATCGATGAGTCCGGGGCTTAGGGAATTTCTCATATGCCACAAAACCGTTGAAGCTCCTGTTCAAAAATCATGCTCTGAAATCAACTTTTTTCATCTCAGGGATTCATTTTGGGATGGTAACTAAAGTTTAAAGCAGAAATAGGGGCACTTTTAAAATTTTCATTTTTGACCAAAATAGATGGGTCCAGGGCTTAGGGAATTTCTCATATGCCACAAAACCGTTGAAGCTCCTGTTCAAAAATCATGCTCTGAAATCAACTTTTTTCATCTCAGGGATTCATTTTGGGATGGTAACTAAAGTTTAAAGCAGAAATAGGGGCACTTTTAAAATTTTCATTTTTGACCAAAATCGATGGGTCCGGGGCTTAGGGAATTTCTCATATGCCACAAAACCGTTGAAGCTCCTGTTCAAAAATCATGCTCCGAAATCAACTTTTTTCATCTCAGGGATTCATTTTGGGATGGTAACTAAAGTTTAAAGCAGAAATAGGGGCACTTTTAAAATTTTCATTTTTGACCAAAATTGATGGGTCCGGGCTTAGGGAATTTCTCATATGCCACAAAACCGTTGAAGCTCCTGTTCAAAAATCATGCTCTGAAATCAACTTTTTTCATCTCAGGGATTCATTTTGGGATGGTAACTAAAGTTTAAAGCAGAAATAGGGGCACTTTTAAAATTTTCATTTTTGACCAGAATCGATGGGTCCGGGGCTTAGGGAATTTCTCATATGCCACAAAACCGTTGAAGCTCCTGTTCAAAAATCATGCTCTGAAATCAACTTTTTTCATCTCAGGGATTCATTTTGGGATGTAACTAAAGTTTAAAGCAGAAATAGGGGCACTTTTAATATTTTTATTTTTGACCAAAATCGATGGGTCCGGGGCTTAGGGAATTTCTCATATGCCCCAAAACCGTTGAATCTCCTGTTCACAAATCATGCTCTGAAATCAACTTTTTTCATCTCAGGGATTCATTTTGGGATGGTAACTAAAGTTTAAAGCAGAAATAGGGGCACTTTTAAAATTTTCATTTTTGACCAAAATCGATGGGTCCGGGGCTTAGGGAATTTCTCATATGCCCCAAAACCGTTGAAGCTCCTGTTCAAAAATCATGCTCCGAAATCAACTTTTTTCATCTCAGGGATTCATTTTGGGATGGTAACTAAAGTTTAAAGCAGAAATAGGGGCACTTTTAAAATTTTCATTTTTGACCAAAATCGATGGGTCCGGGGCTTAGGGAATTTCTCATATGCCCCAAAACATTTGAAGCTCCTGTACAAAAATCATGCTCCGAAATCAACTTTTTTCATCTCAGGGATTCATTTTGGGATGGTAACTAAAGTTTAAAGCAGAAATAGGGGCACTTTTAAAATTTTCATTTTTGACCAAAATCGATGGGTCCGGGGCTTAGGGAATTTCTCATATGCCCCAAAACCGTTGAATCTCCTGTTCACAAATCATGCTCTGAAATCAACTTTTTTCATCTCAGGGATTCATTTTGGGATGGTAACTAAAGTTTAAAGCAGAAATAGGGGCACTTTTAAAATTTTAATTTTTGACCAAAATCGATGGGTCCGGGGCTTAGGGAATTTCTCATATGCCCCAAAACCGTTGAATCTCCTGTTCACAAATCATGCTCTGAAATCAACTTTTTTCATCTCAGGGATTCATTTTGGGATGGTAACTAAAGTTTAAAGCAGAAATAGTGGCACTTTTAAAATTTTCATTTTAGAACAAAACCGATGGGTCCAGGGCTTAGGGAATTTCTCATATGCCGCAAAACCGTTGAAGCTCCTGTTCAAAAATCATGCTCCGAAATCAACTTTTTTCATCTCAGGGATTCATTTTGGGATGGTAACTAAAGTTTAAAGCAGAAATAGGGGCACTTTTAAAATTTTCATTTTTGACCAAAATCGATGAGTCCGGGGCTTAGGGAATTTCTCATATGCCACAAAACCGTTGAAGCTCCTGTTCAAAAATCATGCTCTGAAATCAACTTTTTTCATCTCAGGGATTCATTTTGGGATGGTAACTAAAGTTTAAAGCAGAAATAGGGGCACTTTTAAAATTTTCATTTTTGACCAAAATAGATGGGTCCAGGGCTTAGGGAATTTCTCATATGCCACAAAACCGTTGAAGCTCCTGTTCAAAAATCATGCTCTGAAATCAACTTTTTTCATCTCAGGGATTCATTTTGGGATGGTAACTAAAGTTTAAAGCAGAAATAGGGGCACTTTTAAAATTTTCATTTTTGACCAAAATCGATGGGTCCGGGGCTTAGGGAATTTCTCATATGCCACAAAACCGTTGAAGCTCCTGTTCAAAAATCATGCTCCGAAATCAACTTTTTTCATCTCAGGGATTCATTTTGGGATGGTAACTAAAGTTTAAAGCAGAAATAGGGGCACTTTTAAAATTTTCATTTTTGACCAAAATTGATGGGTCCGGGCTTAGGGAATTTCTCATATGCCACAAAACCGTTGAAGCTCCTGTTCAAAAATCATGCTCTGAAATCAACTTTTTTCATCTCAGGGATTCATTTTGGGATGGTAACTAAAGTTTAAAGCAGAAATAGGGGCACTTTTAAAATTTTCATTTTTGACCAGAATCGATGGGTCCGGGGCTTAGGGAATTTCTCATATGCCACAAAACCGTTGAAGCTCCTGTTCAAAAATCATGCTCTGAAATCAACTTTTTTCATCTCAGGGATTCATTTTGGGATGTAACTAAAGTTTAAAGCAGAAATAGGGGCACTTTTAATATTTTTATTTTTGACCAAAATCGATGGGTCCGGGGCTTAGGGAATTTCTCATATGCCCCAAAACCGTTGAATCTCCTGTTCACAAATCATGCTCTGAAATCAACTTTTTTCATCTCAGGGATTCATTTTGGGATGGTAACTAAAGTTTAAAGCAGAAATAGGGGCACTTTTAAAATTTTCATTTTTGACCAAAATCGATGGGTCCGGGGCTTAGGGAATTTCTCATATGCCCCAAAACCGTTGAAGCTCCTGTTCAAAAATCATGCTCCGAAATCAACTTTTTTCATCTCAGGGATTCATTTTGGGATGGTAACTAAAGTTTAAAGCAGAAATAGGGGCACTTTTAAAATTTTCATTTTTGACCAAAATCGATGGGTCCGGGGCTTAGGGAATTTCTCATATGCCCCAAAACCTTTGAAGCTCCTGTTCAAAAATCATGCTCCGAAATCAACTTTTTTCATCTCAGGGATTCATTTTGGGATGGTAACTAAAGTTTAAAGCAGAAATAGGGGCACTTTTAAAATTTTCATTTTTGACCAAAATCGATGGGTCCGGGGCTTAGGGAATTTCTCATATGCCCCAAAACCGTTGAATCTCCTGTTCACAAATCATGCTCTGAAATCAACTTTTTTCATCTCAGGGATTCATTTTGGGATGGTAACTAAAGTTTAAAGCAGAAATAGGGGCACTTTTAAAATTTTCATTTTTGACCAAAATCGATGGGTCCGGGGCTTAGGGAATTTCTCATATGCCCCAAAACTGTTGAATCTCCTGTTCACAAATCATGCTCTGAAATCAACTTTTTTCATCTCAGGGATTCATTTTGGGATGGTAACTAAAGTTTAAAGCAGAAATAGGGGCACTTTTAAAATTTTCATTTTAGACCAAAATCGATGGGTCCAGGGCTTAGGGAATTTCTCATATGCCACAAAACCGTTGAAGCTCCTGTTCAAAAATCATGCTCCGAAATCAACTTTTTTCATCTTAGGGATTCATTTTGGGATGGTAACTAAAGTTTAAAGCAGAAATAGGGGCACTTTTAAAATTTTCATTTTTGACCAGAATCGATGGGTCCGGGGCTTAGGGAATTTCTCATATGCCCCAAAACCTTTGAAGCTCCTGTTCAAAAATCATGCTCCGAAATCAACTTTTTTCATCTCAGGGATTCATTTTGGGATGGTAACTAAAGTTTAAAGCAGAAATAGGGGCACTTTTAAAATTTTCATTTTTGACCAAAATCGATGGGTCCGGGGCTTAGGGAATTTCTCATATGCCACAAAACCGTTGAAGCTCCTGTTCAAAAATCATGATCCGAAATCAACTTTTTTCATCTCAGGGATTCATTTGGAGATGGTAACTAAAGTTTAAAGCAGAAATAGGGGCACTTTTAAAATTTTCATTTTTGACCAAAATCGATGGGTCCGGGGCTTAGGGAATTTCTCATATGCCCCAAAACCGTTGAAGCTCCTGTTCAAAAATCATGCTCCGAAATCAACTTTTTTCATCTCAGGGATTCATTTTGGGATGGTAACTAAAGTTTAAAGCAGAAATAGGGGCACTTTTACAATTTTCATTTTTGACTAAAATCGATGGGTCTGGGACTCAGGGAATTTCTCATATGCCACAAAACCGTTGAAGCTCCTGTTCAAAAATCATGCTCCGAAATCAACTTTTTTCATCTCAGGGATTCATTTTGGGATGGTAACTAAAGTTTAAAGCAGAAATAGGGGCACTTTTAAAATTTTCATTTTTGACCAAAATCGATGGGTCCGGGGCTTAGGGAATTTCTCATATGCCCCAAAACCGTTGAAGCTCCTGTTCAAAAATCATGCTCTGAAATCAACTTTTTTCATCTCAGGGATTCATTTTGGGATGGTAACTAAAGTTTAAAGCAGAAATAGGGGCACTTTTAAAATTTTCATTTTTGACCAAAATCGATGGGTCCGGGGCTTAGGGAATTTCTCATATGCCACAAAACCGTTGAAGCTCCTGTTCAAAAATCATGATCCGAAATCAACTTTTTTCATCTCAGGGATTCATTTGGAGATGGTAACTAAAGTTTAAAGCAGAAATAGGGGCACTTTTAAAATTTTCATTTTTGACCAAAATCGATGGGTCCGGGGCTTAGGGAATTTCTCATATGCCCCAAAACCGTTTTAAGCTCCTGTTCAAAAATCATGCTCCGAAATCAACTTTTTTCATCTCAGGGATTCATTTTGGGATGGTAACTAAAGTTTAAAGCAGAAATAGGGGCACTTTTACAATTTTCATTTTTGACCAAAATCGATGGGTCCGGGGCTCAGGGAATTTCTCATATGCCCCAAAACCTTTGAAGCTCCTGTTCAAAAATCATGCTCCGAAATCAACTTTTTTCATCTCAGGGATTCATTTTGGGATGGTAACTAAAGTTTAAAGCAGAAATAGGGGCACTTTTAAAATTTTCATTTTTGACCAGAATCGATGGGTCCGGGGCTTAGGGAATTTCTCATATGCCACAAAACCGTTGAAGCTCCTGTTCAAAAATCATGCTCTGAAATCAACTTTTTTCATCTCAGGGATTCATTTTGGGATGGTAACTAAAGTTTAAAGCAGAAATAGGGGCACTTTTAATATTTTTATTTTTGACCAAAATCGATGGGTCCGGGGCTTAGGGAATTTCTCATATGCCCCAAAACCGTTGAATCTCCTGTTCACAAATCATGCTCTGAAATCAACTTTTTTCATCTCAGGGATTCATTTTGGGATGGTAACTAAAGTTTAAAGCAGAAATAGGGGCACTTTTAAAATTTTCATTTTTGACCAAAATCGATGGGTCCGGGGCTTAGGGAATTTCTCATATGCCCCAAAACCGTTGAAGCTCCTGTTCAAAAATCATGCTCCGAAATCAACTTTTTTCATCTCAGGGATTCATTTTGGGATGGTAACTAAAGTTTAAAGCAGAAATAGGGGCACTTTTAAAATTTTCATTTTTGACCAAAATCGATGGGTCCGGGGCTTAGGGAATTTCTCATATGCCCCAAAACATTTGAAGCTCCTGTTCAAAAATCATGCTCCGAAATCAACTTTTTTCATCTCAGGGATTCATTTTGGGATGGTAACTAAAGTTTAAAGCAGAAATAGGGGCACTTTTAAAATTTTCATTTTTGACCAAAATCGATGGGTCCGGGGCTTAGGGAATTTCTCATATGCCCCAAAACCGTTGAATCTCCTGTTCACAAATCATGCTCTGAAATCAACTTTTTTTATCTCAGGGATTCATTTTGGGATGGTAACTAAAGTTTAAAGCAGAAATAGGGGCACTTTTAAAATTTTAATTTTTGACCAAAATCGATGGGTCCGGGGCTTAGGGAATTTCTCATATGCCCCAAAACCGTTGAATCTCCTGTTCACAAATCATGCTCTGAAATCAACTTTTTTCATCTCAGGGATTCATTTTGGGATGGTAACTAAAGTTTAAAGCAGAAATAGGGGCACTTTTAAAATTTTCATTTTTGACCAAAATAGATGGGTCCAGGGCTTAGGGAATTTCTCATATGCCACAAAACCGTTGAAGCTCCTGTTCAAAAATCATGCTCTGAAATCAACTTTTTTCATCTCAGGGATTCATTTTGGGATGGTAACTAAAGTTTAAAGCAGAAATAGGGGCACTTTTAAAATTTTCATTTTTGACCAAAATCGATGGGTCCGGGGCTTAGGGAATTTCTCATATGCCACAAAACCGTTGAAGCTCCTGTTCAAAAATCATGCTCCGAAATCAACTTTTTTCATCTCAGGGATTCATTTTGGGATGGTAACTAAAGTTTAAAGCAGAAATAGGGGCACTTTTAAAATTTTCATTTTTGACCAAAATTGATGGGTCCGGGCTTAGGGAATTTCTCATATGCCACAAAACCGTTGAAGCTCCTGTTCAAAAATCATGCTCTGAAATCAACTTTTTTCATCTCAGGGATTCATTTTGGGATGGTAACTAAAGTTTAAAGCAGAAATAGGGGCACTTTTAAAATTTTCATTTTTGACCAGAATCGATGGGTCCGGGGCTTAGGGAATTTCTCATATGCCACAAAACCGTTGAAGCTCCTGTTCAAAAATCATGCTCTGAAATCAACTTTTTTCATCTCAGGGATTCATTTTGGGATGTAACTAAAGTTTAAAGCAGAAATAGGGGCACTTTTAATATTTTTATTTTTGACCAAAATCGATGGGTCCGGGGCTTAGGGAATTTCTCATATGCCCCAAAACCGTTGAATCTCCTGTTCACAAATCATGCTCTGAAATCAACTTTTTTCATCTCAGGGATTCATTTTGGGATGGTAACTAAAGTTTAAAGCAGAAATAGGGGCACTTTTAAAATTTTCATTTTTGACCAAAATCGATGGGTCCGGGGCTTAGGGAATTTCTCATATGCCCCAAAACCGTTGAAGCTCCTGTTCAAAAATCATGCTCCGAAATCAACTTTTTTCATCTCAGGGATTCATTTTGGGATGGTAACTAAAGTTTAAAGCAGAAATAGGGGCACTTTTAAAATTTTCATTTTTGACCAAAATCGATGGGTCCGGGGCTTAGGGAATTTCTCATATGCCCCAAAACCTTTGAAGCTCCTGTTCAAAAATCATGCTCCGAAATCAACTTTTTTCATCTCAGGGATTCATTTTGGGATGGTAACTAAAGTTTAAAGCAGAAATAGGGGCACTTTTAAAATTTTCATTTTTGACCAAAATCGATGGGTCCGGGGCTTAGGGAATTTCTCATATGCCCCAAAACCGTTGAATCTCCTGTTCACAAATCATGCTCTGAAATCAACTTTTTTCATCTCAGGGATTCATTTTGGGATGGTAACTAAAGTTTAAAGCAGAAATAGGGGCACTTTTAAAATTTTCATTTTTGACCAAAATCGATGGGTCCGGGGCTTAGGGAATTTCTCATATGCCCCAAAACTGTTGAATCTCCTGTTCACAAATCATGCTCTGAAATCAACTTTTTTCATCTCAGGGATTCATTTTGGGATGGTAACTAAAGTTTAAAGCAGAAATAGGGGCACTTTTAAAATTTTCATTTTAGACCAAAATCGATGGGTCCAGGGCTTAGGGAATTTCTCATATGCCACAAAACCGTTGAAGCTCCTGTTCAAAAATCATGCTCCGAAATCAACTTTTTTCATCTTAGGGATTCATTTTGGGATGGTAACTAAAGTTTAAAGCAGAAATAGGGGCACTTTTAAAATTTTCATTTTTGACCAGAATCGATGGGTCCGGGGCTTAGGGAATTTCTCATATGCCCCAAAACCTTTGAAGCTCCTGTTCAAAAATCATGCTCCGAAATCAACTTTTTTCATCTCAGGGATTCATTTTGGGATGGTAACTAAAGTTTAAAGCAGAAATAGGGGCACTTTTAAAATTTTCATTTTTGACCAAAATCGATGGGTCCGGGGCTTAGGGAATTTCTCATATGCCACAAAACCGTTGAAGCTCCTGTTCAAAAATCATGATCCGAAATCAACTTTTTTCATCTCAGGGATTCATTTGGAGATGGTAACTAAAGTTTAAAGCAGAAATAGGGGCACTTTTAAAATTTTCATTTTTGACCAAAATCGATGGGTCCGGGGCTTAGGGAATTTCTCATATGCCCCAAAACCGTTGAAGCTCCTGTTCAAAAATCATGCTCCGAAATCAACTTTTTTCATCTCAGGGATTCATTTTGGGATGGTAACTAAAGTTTAAAGCAGAAATAGGGGCACTTTTACAATTTTCATTTTTGACTAAAATCGATGGGTCTGGGACTCAGGGAATTTCTCATATGCCACAAAACCGTTGAAGCTCCTGTTCAAAAATCATGCTCCGAAATCAACTTTTTTCATCTCAGGGATTCATTTTGGGATGGTAACTAAAGTTTAAAGCAGAAATAGGGGCACTTTTAAAATTTTCATTTTTGACCAAAATCGATGGGTCCGGGGCTTAGGGAATTTCTCATATGCCCCAAAACCGTTGAAGCTCCTGTTCAAAAATCATGCTCTGAAATCAACTTTTTTCATCTCAGGGATTCATTTTGGGATGGTAACTAAAGTTTAAAGCAGAAATAGGGGCACTTTTAAAATTTTCATTTTTGACCAAAATCGATGGGTCCGGGGCTTAGGGAATTTCTCATATGCCACAAAACCGTTGAAGCTCCTGTTCAAAAATCATGATCCGAAATCAACTTTTTTCATCTCAGGGATTCATTTGGAGATGGTAACTAAAGTTTAAAGCAGAAATAGGGGCACTTTTAAAATTTTCATTTTTGACCAAAATCGATGGGTCCGGGGCTTAGGGAATTTCTCATATGCCCCAAAACCGTTTTAAGCTCCTGTTCAAAAATCATGCTCCGAAATCAACTTTTTTCATCTCAGGGATTCATTTTGGGATGGTAACTAAAGTTTAAAGCAGAAATAGGGGCACTTTTACAATTTTCATTTTTGACCAAAATCGATGGGTCCGGGGCTCAGGGAATTTCTCATATGCCCCAAAACCTTTGAAGCTCCTGTTCAAAAATCATGCTCCGAAATCAACTTTTTTCATCTCAGGGATTCATTTTGGGATGGTAACTAAAGTTTAAAGCAGAAATAGGGGCACTTTTAAAATTTTCATTTTTGACCAGAATCGATGGGTCCGGGGCTTAGGGAATTTCTCATATGCCACAAAACCGTTGAAGCTCCTGTTCAAAAATCATGCTCTGAAATCAACTTTTTTCATCTCAGGGATTCATTTTGGGATGGTAACTAAAGTTTAAAGCAGAAATAGGGGCACTTTTAATATTTTTATTTTTGACCAAAATCGATGGGTCCGGGGCTTAGGGAATTTCTCATATGCCCCAAAACCGTTGAATCTCCTGTTCACAAATCATGCTCTGAAATCAACTTTTTTCATCTCAGGGATTCATTTTGGGATGGTAACTAAAGTTTAAAGCAGAAATAGGGGCACTTTTAAAATTTTCATTTTTGACCAAAATCGATGGGTCCGGGGCTTAGGGAATTTCTCATATGCCCCAAAACCGTTGAAGCTCCTGTTCAAAAATCATGCTCCGAAATCAACTTTTTTCATCTCAGGGATTCATTTTGGGATGGTAACTAAAGTTTAAAGCAGAAATAGGGGCACTTTTAAAATTTTCATTTTTGACCAAAATCGATGGGTCCGGGGCTTAGGGAATTTCTCATATGCCCCAAAACATTTGAAGCTCCTGTTCAAAAATCATGCTCCGAAATCAACTTTTTTCATCTCAGGGATTCATTTTGGGATGGTAACTAAAGTTTAAAGCAGAAATAGGGGCACTTTTAAAATTTTCATTTTTGACCAAAATCGATGGGTCCGGGGCTTAGGGAATTTCTCATATGCCCCAAAACCGTTGAATCTCCTGTTCACAAATCATGCTCTGAAATCAACTTTTTTTATCTCAGGGATTCATTTTGGGATGGTAACTAAAGTTTAAAGCAGAAATAGGGGCACTTTTAAAATTTTAATTTTTGACCAAAATCGATGGGTCCGGGGCTTAGGGAATTTCTCATATGCCCCAAAACCGTTGAATCTCCTGTTCACAAATCATGCTCTGAAATCAACTTTTTTCATCTCAGGGATTCATTTTGGGATGGTAACTAAAGTTTAAAGCAGAAATAGTGGCACTTTTAAAATTTTCATTTTAGAACAAAACCGATGGGTCCAGGGCTTAGGGAATTTCTCATATGCCGCAAAACCGTTGAAGCTCCTGTTCAAAAATCATGCTCCGAAATCAACTTTTTTCATCTCAGGGATTCATTTTGGGATGGTAACTAAAGTTTAAAGCAGAAATAGGGGCACTTTTAAAATTTTCATTTTTGACCAAAATCGATGAGTCCGGGGCTTAGGGAATTTCTCATATGCCACAAAACCGTTGAAGCTCCTGTTCAAAAATCATGCTCTGAAATCAACTTTTTTCATCTCAGGGATTCATTTTGGGATGGTAACTAAAGTTTAAAGCAGAAATAGGGGCACTTTTAAAATTTTCATTTTTGACCAAAATAGATGGGTCCAGGGCTTAGGGAATTTCTCATATGCCACAAAACCGTTGAAGCTCCTGTTCAAAAATCATGCTCTGAAATCAACTTTTTTCATCTCAGGGATTCATTTTGGGATGGTAACTAAAGTTTAAAGCAGAAATAGGGGCACTTTTAAAATTTTCATTTTTGACCAAAATCGATGGGTCCGGGGCTTAGGGAATTTCTCATATGCCACAAAACCGTTGAAGCTCCTGTTCAAAAATCATGCTCCGAAATCAACTTTTTTCATCTCAGGGATTCATTTTGGGATGGTAACTAAAGTTTAAAGCAGAAATAGGGGCACTTTTAAAATTTTCATTTTTGACCAAAATTGATGGGTCCGGGCTTAGGGAATTTCTCATATGCCACAAAACCGTTGAAGCTCCTGTTCAAAAATCATGCTCTGAAATCAACTTTTTTCATCTCAGGGATTCATTTTGGGATGGTAACTAAAGTTTAAAGCAGAAATAGGGGCACTTTTAAAATTTTCATTTTTGACCAGAATCGATGGGTCCGGGGCTTAGGGAATTTCTCATATGCCACAAAACCGTTGAAGCTCCTGTTCAAAAATCATGCTCTGAAATCAACTTTTTTCATCTCAGGGATTCATTTTGGGATGTAACTAAAGTTTAAAGCAGAAATAGGGGCACTTTTAATATTTTTATTTTTGACCAAAATCGATGGGTCCGGGGCTTAGGGAATTTCTCATATGCCCCAAAACCGTTGAATCTCCTGTTCACAAATCATGCTCTGAAATCAACTTTTTTCATCTCAGGGATTCATTTTGGGATGGTAACTAAAGTTTAAAGCAGAAATAGGGGCACTTTTAAAATTTTCATTTTTGACCAAAATCGATGGGTCCGGGGCTTAGGGAATTTCTCATATGCCCCAAAACCGTTGAAGCTCCTGTTCAAAAATCATGCTCCGAAATCAACTTTTTTCATCTCAGGGATTCATTTTGGGATGGTAACTAAAGTTTAAAGCAGAAATAGGGGCACTTTTAAAATTTTCATTTTTGACCAAAATCGATGGGTCCGGGGCTTAGGGAATTTCTCATATGCCCCAAAACCTTTGAAGCTCCTGTTCAAAAATCATGCTCCGAAATCAACTTTTTTCATCTCAGGGATTCATTTTGGGATGGTAACTAAAGTTTAAAGCAGAAATAGGGGCACTTTTAAAATTTTCATTTTTGACCAAAATCGATGGGTCCGGGGCTTAGGGAATTTCTCATATGCCCCAAAACCGTTGAATCTCCTGTTCACAAATCATGCTCTGAAATCAACTTTTTTCATCTCAGGGATTCATTTTGGGATGGTAACTAAAGTTTAAAGCAGAAATAGGGGCACTTTTAAAATTTTCATTTTTGACCAAAATCGATGGGTCCGGGGCTTAGGGAATTTCTCATATGCCCCAAAACTGTTGAATCTCCTGTTCACAAATCATGCTCTGAAATCAACTTTTTTCATCTCAGGGATTCATTTTGGGATGGTAACTAAAGTTTAAAGCAGAAATAGGGGCACTTTTAAAATTTTCATTTTAGACCAAAATCGATGGGTCCAGGGCTTAGGGAATTTCTCATATGCCACAAAACCGTTGAAGCTCCTGTTCAAAAATCATGCTCCGAAATCAACTTTTTTCATCTTAGGGATTCATTTTGGGATGGTAACTAAAGTTTAAAGCAGAAATAGGGGCACTTTTAAAATTTTCATTTTTGACCAGAATCGATGGGTCCGGGGCTTAGGGAATTTCTCATATGCCCCAAAACCTTTGAAGCTCCTGTTCAAAAATCATGCTCCGAAATCAACTTTTTTCATCTCAGGGATTCATTTTGGGATGGTAACTAAAGTTTAAAGCAGAAATAGGGGCACTTTTAAAATTTTCATTTTTGACCAAAATCGATGGGTCCGGGGCTTAGGGAATTTCTCATATGCCACAAAACCGTTGAAGCTCCTGTTCAAAAATCATGATCCGAAATCAACTTTTTTCATCTCAGGGATTCATTTGGAGATGGTAACTAAAGTTTAAAGCAGAAATAGGGGCACTTTTAAAATTTTCATTTTTGACCAAAATCGATGGGTCCGGGGCTTAGGGAATTTCTCATATGCCCCAAAACCGTTGAAGCTCCTGTTCAAAAATCATGCTCCGAAATCAACTTTTTTCATCTCAGGGATTCATTTTGGGATGGTAACTAAAGTTTAAAGCAGAAATAGGGGCACTTTTACAATTTTCATTTTTGACTAAAATCGATGGGTCTGGGACTCAGGGAATTTCTCATATGCCACAAAACCGTTGAAGCTCCTGTTCAAAAATCATGCTCCGAAATCAACTTTTTTCATCTCAGGGATTCATTTTGGGATGGTAACTAAAGTTTAAAGCAGAAATAGGGGCACTTTTAAAATTTTCATTTTTGACCAAAATCGATGGGTCCGGGGCTTAGGGAATTTCTCATATGCCCCAAAACCGTTGAAGCTCCTGTTCAAAAATCATGCTCTGAAATCAACTTTTTTCATCTCAGGGATTCATTTTGGGATGGTAACTAAAGTTTAAAGCAGAAATAGGGGCACTTTTAAAATTTTCATTTTTGACCAAAATCGATGGGTCCGGGGCTTAGGGAATTTCTCATATGCCACAAAACCGTTGAAGCTCCTGTTCAAAAATCATGATCCGAAATCAACTTTTTTCATCTCAGGGATTCATTTGGAGATGGTAACTAAAGTTTAAAGCAGAAATAGGGGCACTTTTAAAATTTTCATTTTTGACCAAAATCGATGGGTCCGGGGCTTAGGGAATTTCTCATATGCCCCAAAACCGTTTTAAGCTCCTGTTCAAAAATCATGCTCCGAAATCAACTTTTTTCATCTCAGGGATTCATTTTGGGATGGTAACTAAAGTTTAAAGCAGAAATAGGGGCACTTTTACAATTTTCATTTTTGACCAAAATCGATGGGTCCGGGGCTCAGGGAATTTCTCATATGCCCCAAAACCTTTGAAGCTCCTGTTCAAAAATCATGCTCCGAAATCAACTTTTTTCATCTCAGGGATTCATTTTGGGATGGTAACTAAAGTTTAAAGCAGAAATAGGGGCACTTTTAAAATTTTCATTTTTGACCAGAATCGATGGGTCCGGGGCTTAGGGAATTTCTCATATGCCACAAAACCGTTGAAGCTCCTGTTCAAAAATCATGCTCTGAAATCAACTTTTTTCATCTCAGGGATTCATTTTGGGATGGTAACTAAAGTTTAAAGCAGAAATAGGGGCACTTTTAATATTTTTATTTTTGACCAAAATCGATGGGTCCGGGGCTTAGGGAATTTCTCATATGCCCCAAAACCGTTGAATCTCCTGTTCACAAATCATGCTCTGAAATCAACTTTTTTCATCTCAGGGATTCATTTTGGGATGGTAACTAAAGTTTAAAGCAGAAATAGGGGCACTTTTAAAATTTTCATTTTTGACCAAAATCGATGGGTCCGGGGCTTAGGGAATTTCTCATATGCCCCAAAACCGTTGAAGCTCCTGTTCAAAAATCATGCTCCGAAATCAACTTTTTTCATCTCAGGGATTCATTTTGGGATGGTAACTAAAGTTTAAAGCAGAAATAGGGGCACTTTTAAAATTTTCATTTTTGACCAAAATCGATGGGTCCGGGGCTTAGGGAATTTCTCATATGCCCCAAAACATTTGAAGCTCCTGTTCAAAAATCATGCTCCGAAATCAACTTTTTTCATCTCAGGGATTCATTTTGGGATGGTAACTAAAGTTTAAAGCAGAAATAGGGGCACTTTTAAAATTTTCATTTTTGACCAAAATCGATGGGTCCGGGGCTTAGGGAATTTCTCATATGCCCCAAAACCGTTGAATCTCCTGTTCACAAATCATGCTCTGAAATCAACTTTTTTTATCTCAGGGATTCATTTTGGGATGGTAACTAAAGTTTAAAGCAGAAATAGGGGCACTTTTAAAATTTTAATTTTTGACCAAAATCGATGGGTCCGGGGCTTAGGGAATTTCTCATATGCCCCAAAACCGTTGAATCTCCTGTTCACAAATCATGCTCTGAAATCAACTTTTTTCATCTCAGGGATTCATTTTGGGATGGTAACTAAAGTTTAAAGCAGAAATAGTGGCACTTTTAAAATTTTCATTTTAGAACAAAATCGATGGGTCCAGGGCTTAGGGAATTTCTCATATGCCGCAAAACCGTTGAAGCTCCTGTTCAAAAATCATGCTCCGAAATCAACTTTTTTCATCTCAGGGATTCATTTTGGGATGGTAACTAAAGTTTAAAGCAGAAATAGGGGCACTTTTAAAATTTTCATTTTTGACCAAAATCGATGAGTCCGGGGCTTAGGGAATTTCTCATATGCCACAAAACCGTTGAAGCTCCTGTTCAAAAATCATGCTCTGAAATCAACTTTTTTCATCTCAGGGATTCATTTTGGGATGGTAACTAAAGTTTAAAGCAGAAATAGGGGCACTTTTAAAATTTTCATTTTTGACCAAAATAGATGGGTCCAGGGCTTAGGGAATTTCTCATATGCCACAAAACCGTTGAAGCTCCTGTTCAAAAATCATGCTCTGAAATCAACTTTTTTCATCTCAGGGATTCATTTTGGGATGGTAACTAAAGTTTAAAGCAGAAATAGGGGCACTTTTAAAATTTTCATTTTTGACCAAAATCGATGGGTCCGGGGCTTAGGGAATTTCTCATATGCCACAAAACCGTTGAAGCTCCTGTTCAAAAATCATGCTCCGAAATCAACTTTTTTCATCTCAGGGATTCATTTTGGGATGGTAACTAAAGTTTAAAGCAGAAATAGGGGCACTTTTAAAATTTTCATTTTTGACCAGAATCGATGGGTCCGGGGCTTAGGGAATTTCTCATATGCCACAAAACCGTTGAAGCTCCTGTTCAAAAATCATGCTCTGAAATCAACTTTTTTCATCTCAGGGATTCATTTTGGGATGTAACTAAAGTTTAAAGCAGAAATAGGGGCACTTTTAATATTTTTATTTTTGACCAAAATCGATGGGTCCGGGGCTTAGGGAATTTCTCATATGCCCCAAAACCGTTGAATCTCCTGTTCACAAATCATGCTCTGAAATCAACTTTTTTCATCTCAGGGATTCATTTTGGGATGGTAACTAAAGTTTAAAGCAGAAATAGGGGCACTTTTAAAATTTTCATTTTTGACCAAAATCGATGGGTCCGGGGCTTAGGGAATTTCTCATATGCCCCAAAACCGTTGAAGCTCCTGTTCAAAAATCATGCTCCGAAATCAACTTTTTTCATCTCAGGGATTCATTTTGGGATGGTAACTAAAGTTTAAAGCAGAAATAGGGGCACTTTTAAAATTTTCATTTTTGACCAAAATCGATGGGTCCGGGGCTTAGGGAATTTCTCATATGCCCCAAAACCTTTGAAGCTCCTGTTCAAAAATCATGCTCCGAAATCAACTTTTTTCATCTCAGGGATTCATTTTGGGATGGTAACTAAAGTTTAAAGCAGAAATAGGGGCACTTTTAAAATTTTCATTTTTGACCAAAATCGATGGGTCCGGGGCTTAGGGAATTTCTCATATGCCCCAAAACCGTTGAATCTCCTGTTCACAAATCATGCTCTGAAATCAACTTTTTTCATCTCAGGGATTCATTTTGGGATGGTAACTAAAGTTTAAAGCAGAAATAGGGGCACTTTTAAAATTTTCATTTTTGACCAAAATCGATGGGTCCGGGGCTTAGGGAATTTCTCATATGCCCCAAAACCGTTGAATCTCCTGTTCACAAATCATGCTCTGAAATCAACTTTTTTCATCTCAGGGATTCATTTTGGGATGGTAACTAAAGTTTAAAGCAGAAATAGGGGCACTTTTAAAATTTTCATTTTAGACCAAAATCGATGGGTCCAGGGCTTAGGGAATTTCTCATATGCCACAAAACCGTTGAAGCTCCTGTTCAAAAATCATGCTCCGAAATCAACTTTTTTCATCTTAGGGATTCATTTTGGGATGGTAACTAAAGTTTAAAGCAGAAATAGGGGCACTTTTAAAATTTTCATTTTTGACCAGAATCGATGGGTCCGGGGCTTAGGGAATTTCTCATATGCCCCAAAACCTTTGAAGCTCCTGTTCAAAAATCATGCTCCGAAATCAACTTTTTTCATCTCAGGGATTCATTTTGGGATGGTAACTAAAGTTTAAAGCAGAAATAGGGGCACTTTTAAAATTTTCATTTTTGACCAAAATCGATGGGTCCGGGGCTTAGGGAATTTCTCATATGCCACAAAACCGTTGAAGCTCCTGTTCAAAAATCATGATCCGAAATCAACTTTTTTCATCTCAGGGATTCATTTGGAGATGGTAACTAAAGTTTAAAGCAGAAATAGGGGCACTTTTAAAATTTTCATTTTTGACCAAAATCGATGGGTCCGGGGCTTAGGGAATTTCTCATATGCCCCAAAACCGTTGAAGCTCCTGTTCAAAAATCATGCTCCGAAATCAACTTTTTTCATCTCAGGGATTCATTTTGGGATGGTAACTAAAGTTTAAAGCAGAAATAGGGGCACTTTTACAATTTTCATTTTTGACTAAAATTGATGGGTCTGGGGCTCAGGGAATTTCTCATATGCCACAAAACCGTTGAAGCTCCTGTTCAAAAATCATGCTCCGAAATCAACTTTTTTCATCTCAGGGATTCATTTTGGGATGGTAACTAAAGTTTAAAGCAGAAATAGGGGCACTTTTAAAATTTTCATTTTTGACCAAAATCGATGGGTCCGGGGCTTAGGGAATTTCTCATATGCCCCAAAACCGTTGAAGCTCCTGTTCAAAAATCATGCTCTGAAATCAACTTTTTTCATCTCAGGGATTCATTTTGGGATGGTAACTAAAGTTTAAAGCAGAAATAGGGGCACTTTTAAAATTTTCATTTTTGACCAAAATCGATGGGTCCGGGGCTTAGGGAATTTCTCATATGCCACAAAACCGTTGAAGCTCCTGTTCAAAAATCATGATCCGAAATCAACTTTTTTCATCTCAGGGATTCATTTGGAGATGGTAACTAAAGTTTAAAGCAGAAATAGGGGCACTTTTAAAATTTTCATTTTTGACCAAAATCGATGGGTCCGGGGCTTAGGGAATTTCTCATATGCCCCAAAACCGTTGAAGCTCCTGTTCAAAAATCATGCTCCGAAATCAACTTTTTTCATCTCAGGGATTCATTTTGGGATGGTAACTAAAGTTTAAAGCAGAAATAGGGGCACTTTTACAATTTTCATTTTTGACTAAAATCGATGGGTCCGGGGCTCAGGGAATTTCTCATATGCCCCAAAACCGTTGAAGCTCCTGTTCAAAAATCATGCTCCGAAATCAACTTTTTTCATCTCAGGTATTCATTTTGGGACGGTAACTAAAGTTTAAAGCAGAAATAGGGGCACTTTTAAAATTTTCATTTTTGACCAAAATCGATGGGTCCGGTGCTCAGGGAATTTCTCATATGCCACAAAACCGTTGAAGCTCCTGTTCAAAAATCATGTCCGAAATCAACTTTTTTCATCTCAGGGATTCATTTTGGGATGGTAACTAAAGTTTAAAGCAGAAATAGGGGCACTTTTAAAATTTTCATTTTTGACCAAAATCGATGGGTCCGGGGCTTAGGGAATTTCTCATATGCCCCAAAACCGTTGAATCTCCTGTTCACAAATCATGCTCTGAAATCAACTTTTTTCATCTCAGGGATTCATTTTGGGATGGTAACTAAAGTTTAAAGCAGAAATAGTGGCACTTTTAAAATTTTCATTTTAGACCAGAATCGATGGGTCCGGGGCTTAGGGAATTTCTCATATGCCGCAAAACCGTTGAAGCTCCTGTTCAAAAATCATGCTCCGAAATCAACTTTTTTCATCTCAGGGATTCATTTTGGGATGGTAACTAAAGTTTAAAGCAGAAATAGGGGCACTTTTAAAATTTTCATTTTTGACCAAAATCGATGAGTCCGGGGCTTAGGGAATTTCTCATATGCCCCAAAACCGTTGAATCTCCTGTTCACAAATCATGCTCTGAAATCAACTTTTTTCATCTCAGGGATTCATTTTGGGATGGTAACTAAAGTTTAAAGCAGAAATAGGGGCACTTTTAAAATTTTCATTTTTGACCAAAATCGATGGGTCCGGGGCTTAGGGAATTTCTCATATGCCACAAAACCGTTGAAGCTCCTGTTCAAAAATCATGCTCTGAAATCAACTTTTTTCATCTCAGGGATTCATTTTGGGATGGTAACTAAAGTTTAAAGCAGAAATAGGGGCACTTTTAAAATTTTCATTTTTGACCAAAATCGATGGGTCCGGGGCTTAGGGAATTTCTCATATGCCCCAAAACCTTTGAAGCTCCTGTTCAAAAATCATGCTCCGAAATCAACTTTTTTCATCTCAGGGATTCATTTTGGGATGGTAACTAAAGTTTAAAGCAGAAATAGGGGCACTTTTAATATTTTTATTTTTGACCAAAATCGATGGGTCCGGGGCTTAGGGAATTTCTCATATGCCACAAAACAGTTGAAGCTCCTGTTCAAAAATCATGCTCCGAAATCAACTTTTTTCATCTCAGGGATTCATTTTGGGATGGTAACTAAAGTTTAAAGCAGAAATAGGGGCACTTTTAAAATTTTCATTTTTGACCAGAATCGATGGGTCCGGGGCTTAGGGAATTTCTCATATGCCACAAAACCGTTGAAGCTCCTGTTCAAAAATCATGCTCCGAAATAAACTTTTTTCATCTCAGGGATTCATTTTGGGATGGTAACTAAAGTTTAAAGCAGAAATAGGGGCACTTTTAAAATTTTCATTTTTGACCAGAATCGATGGGTCCGGGGCTTAGGGAATTTCTCATATGCCACAAAACCGTTGAATCTCCTGTTCAAAAATCATGCTCTGAAATCAACTTTTTTCATCTCAGGGATTCATTTTGGGATGGTAACTAAAGTTTAAAGCAGAAATAGGGGCACTTTTAATATTTTTATTTTTGACCAAAATCGATGGGTCCGGGGCTTAGGGAATTTCTCATATGCCACAAAACAGTTGAAGCTCCTGTTCAAAAATCATGCTCCGAAATCAACTTTTTTCATCTCAGGGATTCATTTTGGGATGGTAACTAAAGTTTAAAGCAGAAATAGGGGCACTTTTAAAATTTTCATTTTTGACCAGAATCGATGGGTCTGGGGCTTAGGGAATTTCTCATATGCCACAAAACCGTTGAAGCTCCTGTTCAAAAATCATGCTCCAAAATAAACTTTTTTCATCTCAGGGATTCATTTTGGGATGGTAACTAAAGTTTAAAGCAGAAATAGGGGCACTTTTAAAATTTTCATTTTTGACCAAAATCGATGGGTCCGGGGCTTAGGGAATTTCTCATATGCCCCAAAACCGTTGAATCTCCTGTTCACAAATCATGCTCTGAAATCAACTTTTTTCATCTCAGGGATTCATTTTGGGATGGTAACTAAAGTTTAAAGCAGAAATAGGGGCACTTTTAAAATGTTCATTTTTGACCAAAATCGATGGGTCCGGGGCTTAGGGAATTTCTCATATGCCCCAAAACCGTTGAATCTCCTGTTCACAAATCATGCTCTGAAATCAACTTTTTTCATCTCAGGGATTCATTTTGGGATGGTAACTAAAGTTTAAAGCAGAAATAGGGGCACTTTTAAAATTTTCATTTTAGACCAAAATCGATGGGTCTGGGGCTTAGGGAATTTCTCATATGCCACAAAACCGTTGAAGCTCCTGTTCAAAAATCATGCTCCGAAATCAACTTTTTTCATCTCAGGGATTCATTTTGGGATGGTAACTAAAGTTTAAAGCAGAAATAGGGGCACTTTTAAAATTTTCATTTTTGACCAGAATCGATGGGTCCGGGGCTTAGGGAATTTCTCATATGCCACAAAACCGTTGAAGCTCCTGTTCAAAAATCATGCTCTGAAATCAACTTTTTTCATCTCAGGGATTCATTTTGGGATGGTAACTAAAGTTTAAAGCAGAAATAGGGGCACTTTTAATATTTTTATTTTTGACCAAAATCGATGGGTCCGGGGCTTAGGGAATTTCTCATATGCCCCAAAACCGTTGAATCTCCTGTTCACAAATCATGCTCTGAAATCAACTTTTTTCATCTCAGGGATTCATTTTGGGATGGTAACTAAAGTTTAAAGCAGAAATAGGGGCACTTTTAAAAATTTTCATTTTTGACCAAAATCGATGGGTCCGGGGCTTAGGGAATTTCTCATATGCCCCAAAACCGTTGAAGCTCCTGTTCAAAAATCATGCTCCGAAATCAACTTTTTTCATCTCAGGGATTCATTTTGGGATGGTAACTAAAGTTTAAAGCAGAAATAGGGGCACTTTTAAAATTTTCATTTTTGACCAAAATCGATGGGTCCGGGGCTTAGGGAATTTCTCATATGCCCCAAAACATTTGAATCTCCTGTTCAAAAATCATGCTCCGAAATCAACTTTTTTCATCTCAGGGATTCATTTTGGGATGGTAACTAAAGTTTAAAGCAGAAATAGGGGCACTTTTAAAATTTTCATTTTTGACCAAAATCGATGGGTCCGGGGCTTAGGGAATTTCTCATATGCCCCAAAACCGTTGAATCTCCTGTTCACAAATCATGCTCTGAAATCAACTTTTTTCATCTCAGGGATTCATTTTGGGATGGTAACTAAAGTTTAAAGCAGAAATAGTGGCACTTTTAAAATTTTCATTTTAGACCAAAATCGATGGGTCCAGGGCTTAGGGAATTTCTCATATGCCGCAAAACCGTTGAAGCTCCTGTTCAAAAATCATGCTCCGAAATCAACTTTTTTCATCTCAGGGATTCATTTTGGGATGGTAACTAAAGTTTAAAGCAGAAATAGGGGCACTTTTAAAATTTTCATTTTTGACCAAAATCGATGAGTCCGGGGCTTAGGGAATTTCTCATATGCCACAAAACCGTTGAAGCTCCTGTTCAAAAATCATGCTCTGAAATCAACTTTTTTCATCTCAGGGATTCATTTTGGGATGGTTACTAAAGTTTAAAGCAGAAATAGGGGCACTTTTAAAATTTTCATTTTTGACCAAAATAGATGGGTCCAGGGCTTAGGGAATTTCTCATATGCCACAAAACCGTTGAAGCTCCTGTTCAAAAATCATGCTCTGAAATCAACTTTTTTCATCTCAGGGATTCATTTTGGGATGGTAACTAAAGTTTAAAGCAGAAATAGGGGCACTTTTAAAATTTTCATTTTTGACCAAAATCGATGGGTCCGGGGCTTAGGGAATTTCTCATATGCCACAAAACCGTTGAAGCTCCTGTTCAAAAATCATGCTCCGAAATCAACTTTTTTCATCTCAGGGATTCATTTTGGGATGGTAACTAAAGTTTAAAGCAGAAATAGGGGCACTTTTAAAATTTTCATTTTTGACCAGAATCGATGGGTCCGGGGCTTAGGGAATTTCTCATATGCCACAAAACCGTTGAAGCTCCTGCTCAAAAATCATGCTCCGAAATAAACTTTTTTCCTCTCAGGGATTCATTTTGGGATGGTAACTAAAGTTTAAAGCAGAAATAGGGGCACTTTTAAAATTTTCATTTTTGACCAAAATCGATGGGTCCGGGGCTTAGGGAATTTCTCATATGCCACAAAACCGTTGAAGCTCCTGTTCAAAAATCATGATCCGAAATCAACTTTTTTCATCTCAGGGATTCATTTGGAGATGGTAACTAAAGTTTAAAGCAGAAATAGGGGCACTTTTAAAATTTTCATTTTTGACCAAAATCGATGGGTCCGGGGCTTAGGGAATTTCTCATATGCCCCAAAACCGTTGAAGCTCCTGTTCAAAAATCATGCTCCGAAATCAACTTTTTTCATCTCAGGGATTCATTTTGGGATGGTAACTAAAGTTTAAAGCAGAAATAGGGGCACTTTTACAATTTTCATTTTTGACTAAAATCGATGGGTCTGGGGCTCAGGGAATTTCTCATATGCCACAAAACCGTTGAAGCTCCTGTTCAAAAATCATGCTCTGAAATCAACTTTTTTCATCTCAGGGATTCATTTTGGGATGGTAACTAAAGTTTAAAGCAGAAATAATGGCACTTTTAAAATTTTCATTTTTGACCAAAATCGATGGGTCCGGGGCTTAGGGAATTTCTCATATGCCCCAAAACAGTTGAAGCTCCTGTTCAAAAATCATGCTCCGAAATCAACTTTTTTCATCTCAGGGATTCATTTTGGGATGGTAACTAAAGTTTAAAGCAGAAATAGGGGCACTTTTAAAATTTTCATTTTTGACCAAAATCGATGGGTCCGGGGCTTAGGGAATTTCTCATATGCCACAAAACCGTTGAAGCTCCTGTTCAAAAATCATGCTCCGAAATCAACTTTTTTCATCTCAGGGATTCATTTGGAGATGGTAACTAAAGTTTAAAGCAGAAATAGGGGCACTTTTAAAATTTTCATTTTTGACCAAAATCGATGGGTCCGGGGCTTAGGGAATTTCTCATATGCCCCAAAACCATTGAAGCTCCTGTTCAAAAATCATGCTCCGAAATCAACTTTTTTCATCTCAGGGATTCATTTTGGGATGGTAACTAAAGTTTAAAGCAGAAATAGGGGCACTTTTACAATTTTCATTTTTGACTAAAATCGATGGGTCTGGGGCTCAGGGAATTTCTCATATGCCCCAAAACCGTTGAAGCTCCTGTTCAAAAATCATGCTCCGAAATCAACTTTTTTCATCTCAGGGATTCATTTTGGGATGGTAACTAAAGTTTAAAGCAGAAATAGGGGCACTTTTAAAATTTTCATTTTTGACCAAAATCGATGGGTCCGGGGCTTAGGGAATTTCTCATATGCCACAAAACCGTTGAAGCTCCTGTTCAAAAATCATGCTCCGAAATCAACTTTTTTCATCTCAGGGATTCATTTTGGGATGGTAACTAAAGTTTAAAGCAGAAATAGGGGCACTTTTAAAATTTTCATTTTTGACTAAAATCGATGGGTCCAGGGCTTAGGGAATTTCTCATATGCCCCAAAACCGTTGAAGCTCCTGTTCAAAAATCATGCTCCGAAATCAACTTTTTTCATCTCAGGGATTCATTTTGGGATGGTAACTAAAGTTTAAAGCAGAAATAGGGGCACTTTTAAAATTTTCATTTTTGACCAAAATAGATGGGTCCGGGGCTTAGGGAAATTCTCATATGCCCCAAAACCGTTGAAGCTCCTGTTCATAAATCATGCTCTGAAATCAACTTTTTTCATCTCAGGGATTCATTTTGGGATGGTAACTAAAGTTTAAAGCAGATATAGGGGCACTTTTAAAATTTTCATTTTTGACCAAAATCGATGGGTCCAGGGCTTAGGGAATTTCTCATATGCCACAAAACCGTTGAAGCTCCTGTTCAAAAATCATGCTCTGAAATCAACTTTTTTCATCTCAGGGATACATTTTGGGATGGTAACTAAAGTTTAAAGCAGAAATAGGGGCACTTTTAAAATTTTCATATTTGACCAAAATCGATGGGTCCAGGGCTTAGAGAATTTCTCATATGCCACAAAACCGTTGAAGCTCCTGTTCAAAAATCATGCTCCGAAATCAACTTTTTTCATCTCAGGGATTCATTTTGGGATGGTAACTAAAGTTTAAAGCAGAAATAGGGGCACTTTTAAAATTTTCATTTTTGACTAAAATCGATGGGTCCGGGGCTTAGGGATTTCTCATATGCCGCAAAACCGTTGAAGCTCCTGTTCAAAAATCATGCTCCAAAATCAACTTTTTTCATCTCAGGGATTCATTTTGGGATGGTAACTAAAGTTTAAAGCAGAAATAGGGGCACTTTTAAAATTTTCATTTTTGACCAAAATCGATGGGTCCGGGGCTTAGGGAATTTCTCATATGCCACAAAACCGCTGAAGCTCCTGTTCAAAAATCATGCTCCGAAATCAACTTTTTTCATCTCAGGGATTCATTTTGGGACGGTAACTAAAATTTAAAGCAAAAATTGGGGCACTTTTAAAATTTTCATTTTTGACCAAAATCGATGGGTCCGGGGCTTAGGGAATTTCTCATATGCCCCAAAACTGTTGAAGCTCCTGTTCAAAAATCATGCTCTGAAATCAACTTTTTTCATCTCAGGGATTCATTTTGGGATGGTAACTAAAGTTTAAAACAGAAATAGGGGCACTTTTAAAATTTTCATTTTTGACCAAAATCGATGGGTCCGGGGCTTAGGGAAATTCTCATATGCCCCAAAACCGTTGAAGCTCCTGTTCAAAAATCATGCTCTGAAATCAACTTTTTTCATCTCAGGGATTCATTTTGGGATGGTAACTAAAGTTTAAAGCAGAAATAGGGGCACTTTTAAAATTTTCATTTTTGACCAAAATAGATGGGTCCAGGGCTTAGGGAATTTCTCATATGCCACAAAACCGTTGAAGCTCCTGTTCAAAAATCATGCTCTGAAATCAACTTTTTTCATCTCAGGGATTCATTTTGGGATGGTAACTAAAGTTTAAAGCAGAAATAGGGGCACTTTTAAAATTTTCATTTTTGACCAAAATCGATGGGTCCGGGGCTTAGGGAATTTCTCATATGCCACAAAACCGTTGAAGCTCCTGTTCAAAAATCATGCTCCGAAATCAACTTTTTTCATCTCAGGGATTCATTTTGGGATGGTAACTAAAGTTTAAAGCAGAAATAGGGGCACTTTTAAAATTTTCATTTTTGACCAGAATCGATGGGTCCGGGGCTTAGGGAATTTCTCATATGCCACAAAACCGTTGAAGCTCCTGTTCAAAAATCATTCTCTGAAATCAACTTTTTTCATCTCAGGGATTCATTTTGGGATGGTAACTAAAGTTTAAAGCAGAAATAGGGGCACTTTTAATATTTTTATTTTTGACCAAAATCGATGGGTCCGGGGCTTAGGGAATTTCTCATATGCCCCAAAACCCTTGAATCTCCTGTTCACAAATCATGCTCTGAAATCAACTTTTTTCATCTCAGGGATTCATTTTGGGATGGTAACTAAAGTTTAAAGCAGAAATAGGGGCACTTTTAAAATTTTCATTTTTGACCAAAATCGATGGGTCCGGGGCTTAGGGAATTTCTCATATGCCCCAAAACCGTTGAAGCTCCTGTTCAAAAATCATACTCCGAAATCAACTTTTTTCATCTCAGGGATTCATTTTGGGATGGTAACTAAAGTTTAAAGCAGAAATAGGGGCACTTTTAAAATTTTCATTTTTGACCAAAATCGATGGGTCCGGGGCTTAGGGAATTTCTCATATGCCCCAAAACCTTTGAAGCTCCTGTTCAAAAATCATGCTCAAAAAACAACTTTTTTCATCTCAGGGATTCATTTGGAGATGGTAACTAAAGTTTAAAGCAGAAATAGGGGCACTTTTAAAATTTTCATTTTTGACCAAAATCGATGGGTCCGGGGCTTAGGGAATTTCTCATATGCCCCAAAACCGTTGAAGCTCCTGTTCAAAAATCATGCTCCGAAATCAACTTTTTTCATCTCAGGGATTCATTTTGGGATGGTAACTAAAGTTTAAAGCAGAAATAGGGGCACTTTTACAATTTTCATTTTTGACTAAAATCGATGGGTCTGGGGCTCAGGGAATTTCTCATATGCCACAAAACCGTTGAAGCTCCTGTTCAAAAATCATGCTCCGAAATCAACTTTTTTCATCTCAGGGATTCATTTTGGGATGGTAACTAAAGTTTAAAGCAGAAATAGGGGCACTTTTAAAATTTTCATTTTTGACCAAAATCGATGGGTCCGGGGCTTAGGGAATTTCTCATATGCCCCAAAACCGTTGAAGCTCCTGTTCAAAAATCATGCTCCGAAATCAACTTTTTTCATCTCAGGGATTCATTTTGGGATGGTAACTAAAGTTTAAAGCAGAAATAGGGGCACTTTTAAAATTTTCATTTTTGACCAAAATCGATGGGTCTGGGGCTTAGGGAATTTCTCATATGCCACAAAACCGTTGAAGCTCCTGTTCAAAAATCATGCTCCGAAATCAACTTTTTTCATCTCAGGGATTCATTTTGGGATGGTAACTAAAGTTTAAAGCAGAAATAGGGGCACTTTTAAAATTTTCATTTTTGACCAGAATCGATGGGTCCGGGGCTTAGGGAATTTCTCATATGCCACAAAACCGTTGAAGCTCCTGTTCAAAAATCATTCTCTGAAATCAACTTTTTTCATCTCAGGGATTCATTTTGGGATGGTAACTAAAGTTTAAAGCAGAAATAGGGGCACTTTTAATATTTTTATTTTTGACCAAAATCGATGGGTCCGGGGCTTAGGGAATTTCTCATATGCCCCAAAACCGTTGAATCTCCTGTTCACAAATCATGCTCTGAAATCAACTTTTTTCATCTCAGGGATTCATTTTGGGATGGTAACTAAAGTTTAAAGCAGAAATAGGGGCACTTTTAAAATTTTCATTTTTGACCAAAATCGATGGGTCCGGGGCTTAGGGAATTTCTCATATGCCCCAAAACCGTTGAAGCTCCTGTTCAAAAATCATACTCCGAAATCAACTTTTTTCATCTCAGGGATTCATTTTGGGATGGTAACTAAAGTTTAAAGCAGAAATAGGGGCACTTTTAAAATTTTCATTTTTGACCAAAATCGATGGGTCCGGAGCTTAGGGAATTTCTCATATGCCCCAAAACCTTTGAAGCTCCTGTTCAAAAATCATGCTCCGAAAACAACTTTTTTCATCTCAGGGATTCATTTGGAGATGGTAACTAAAGTTTAAAGCAGAAATAGGGGCACTTTTAAAATTTTCATTTTTGACCAAAATCGATGGGTCCGGGGCTTAGGGAATTTCTCATATGCCCCAAAACCGTTGAAGCTCCTGTTCAAAAATCATGCTCCGAAATCAACTTTTTTCATCTCAGGGATTCATTTTGGGATGGTAACTAAAGTTTAAAGCAGAAATAGGGGCACTTTTACAATTTTCATTTTTGACTAAAATCGATGGGTCTGGGGCTCAGGGAATTTCTCATATGCCACAAAACCGTTGAAGCTCCTGTTCAAAAATCATGCTCCGAAATCAACTTTTTTCATCTTAGGGATTCATTTTGGGATGGTAACTAAAGTTTAAAGCAGAAATAGGGGCACTTTTAAAATTTTCATTTTTGACCAAAATCGATGGGTCCGGGGCTTAGGGAATTTCTCATATGCCCCAAAACCGTTGAAGCTCCTGTTCAAAAATCATGCTCCGAAATCAACTTTTTTCATCTCAGGGATTCATTTTGGGATGGTAACTAAAGTTTAAAGCAGAAATAGGGGCACTTTTAAAATTTTCATTTTTGACCAAAATCGATGGGTCTGGGGCTTAGGGAATTTCTCATATGCCACAAAACCGTTGAAGCTCCTGTTCAAAAATCATGATCCGAAATCAACTTTTTTCATCTCAGGGATTCATTTGGAGATGGTAACTAAAGTTTAAAGCAGAAATAGGGGCACTTTTAAAATTTTCATTTTTGACCAAAATCGATGGGTCCGGGGCTTAGAGAATTTCTCATATGCCCCAAAACCGTTGAAGCTCCTGTTCAAAAATCATGCTCCGAAATCAACTTTTTTCATCTCAGGGATTCATTTTGGGATGGTAACTAAAGTTTAAAGCAGAAATAGGGGCACTTTTACAATTTTCATTTTTGACTAAAATCGATGGGTCTGGGGCTCAGGGAATTTCTCATATGCCCCAAAACCGTTGAAGCTCCTGTTCAAAAATCATGCTCCGAAATCAACTTTTTTCATCTCAGGTATTCATTTTGGGACGGTAACTAAAGTTTAAAGCAGAAATAGGGGCACTTTTAAAAATTTTATTTTTGACCAAAATCGATGGGTCCGGTGCTCAGGGAATTTCTCATATGCCACAAAACCGTTGAAGCTCCTGTTCAAAAATCATGTCCGAAATCAACTTTTTTCATCTCAGGGATTCATTTTGGGATGGTAACTAAAGTTTAAAGCAGAAATAGGGGCACTTTTAAAATTTTCATTTTTGACCAAAATCGATGGGTCCGGGGCTTAGGGAATTTCTCATATGCCCCAAAACCGTTGAAGCTCCTGTTCAAAAATCATGCTCCGAAATCAACTTTTTTCATCTCAGGGATTCATTTTGGGATGGTAACTAAAGTTTAAAGCAGAAATAGGGGCACTTTTAAAATTTTCATTTTTGACCAAAATCGATGAGTCCGGGGCTTAGGGAATTTCTCATATGCCACAAAACCGTTGAAGCTCCTGTTCAAAAATCATGCTCTGAAATCAACTTTTTTCATCTCAGGGATTCATTTTGGGATGGTAACTAAAGTTTAAAGCAGAAATAGGGGCACTTTTAAAATTTTCATTTTTGACCAAAATCGATGGGTCCGGGGCTTAGGGAAATTCTCATATGCCCCAAAACCGTTGAAGCTCCTGTTCAAAAATCATGCTCTGAAATCAACTTTTTTCATCTCAGGGATTCATTTTGGGATGGTAACTAAAGTTTAAAGCAGAAATAGGGGCACTTTTAAAATTTTCATTTTTGACTAAAATCGATGGGTCCAGGGCTTAGGGAATTTCTCATATGCCCCAAAACCGTTGAAGCTCCTGTTCAAAAATCATGCTCCGAAATCAACTTTTTTCATCTCAGGGATTCATTTTGGGATGGTAACTAAAGTTTAAAGCAGAAATAGGGGCACTTTTAAAATTTTCATTTTTGACCAAAATAGATGGGTCCGGGGCTTAGGGAAATTCTCATATGCCCCAAAACCGTTGAAGCTCCTGTTCAAAAATCATGCTCTGAAATCAACTTTTTTCATCTCAGGGATACATTTTGGGATGGTAACTAAAGTTTAAAGCAGAAATAGGGGCACTTTTAAAATTTTCATATTTGACCAAAATCGATGGGTCCAGGGCTTAGGGAATTTCTCATATGCCACAAAACCGTTGAAGCTCCTGTTCAAAAATCATGCTCCGAAATCAACTTTTTTCATCTCAGGGATTCATTTTGGGATGGTAACTAAAGTTTAAAGCAGAAATAGGGGCACTTTTAAAATTTTCATTTTTGACTAAAATCGATGGGTCCGGGGCTTAGGGATTTCTCATATGCCGCAAAACCGTTGAAGCTCCTGTTCAAAAATCATGCTCCAAAATCAACTTTTTTCATCTCAGGGATTCATTTTGGGATGGTAAGTAAAGTTTAAAGCAGAAATAGGGGCACTTTTAAAATTTTCATTTTTGACCAAAATCGATGGGTCCGGGGCTTAGGGAATTTCTCATATGCCACAAAACCGTTGAAGCTCCTGTTCAAAAATCATGCTCCGAAATCAACTTTTTTCATCTCAGGGATTCATTTTGGGATGGTAACTAAAGTTTAAAGCAGAAATAGGGGCACTTTTAAAATTTTCATTTTTGACCAGAATCGATGGGTCCGGGGCTTAGGGAATTTCTCATATGCCACAAAACCGTTGAAGCTCCTGTTCAAAAATCATTCTCTGAAATCAACTTTTTTCATCTCAGGGATTCATTTTGGGATGGTAACTAAAGTTTAAAGCAGAAATAGGGGCACTTTTAATATTTTTATTTTTGACCAAAATCGATGGGTCCGGGGCTTAGGGAATTTCTCATATGCCCCAAAACCGTTGAATCTCCTGTTCACAAATCATGCTCTGAAATCAACTTTTTTCATCTCAGGGATTCATTTTGGGATGGTAACTAAAGTTTAAAGCAGAAATAGGGGCACTTTTAAAATTTTCATTTTTGACCAAAATCGATGGGTCCGGGGCTTAGGGAATTTCTCATATGCCCCAAAACCGTTGAAGCTCCTGTTCAAAAATCATACTCCGAAATCAACTTTTTTCATCTCAGGGATTCATTTTGGGATGGTAACTAAAGTTTAAAGCAGAAATAGGGGCACTTTTAAAATTTTCATTTTTGACCAAAATCGATGGGGCCGGGGCTTAGAGAATTTCTCATATGCCCCAAAACCTTTGAAGCTCCTGTTCAAAAATCATGCTCCGAAATCAACTTTTTTCATCTCAGGGATTCATTTTGGGATGGTAACTAAAGTTTAAAGCAGAAATAGGGGCACTTTTAAAATTTTCATTTTTGACCAAAATCGATGGGTCCGGGGCTTAGGGAATTTCTCATATGCCCCAAAACCGTTGAATCTCCTGTTCACAAATCATGCTCTGAAATCAACTTTTTTCATCTCAGGGATTCATTTTGTGATGGTAACTAAAGTTTAAAGCAGAAATAGGGGCACTTTTAAAATTTTCATTTTAGACCAAAATCGATGGGTCCGGGGCTTAGGGAATTTCTCATATGCCACAAAACCGTTGAAGCTCCTGTTCAAAAATCATGCTCCGAAATCAACTTTTTTCATCTTAGGGATTCATTTTGGGATGGTAACTAAAGTTTAAAGCAGAAATAGGGGCACTTTTAAAATTTTCATTTTTGACCAGAATCGATGGGTCCGGGGCTTAGGGAATTTCTCATATGCCACAAATCCGTTGAAGCTCCTGCTCAAAAATCATGCTCCGAAATAAACTTTTTTCCTCTCAGGGATTCATTTTGGGATGGTAACTAAAGTTTAAAGCAGAAATAGGGGCACTTTTAAAATTTTCATTTTTGACCAAAATCGATGGGTCCGGGGCTTAGGGAATTTCTCATATGCCACAAAACCGTTGAAGCTCCTGTTCAAAAATCATGATCCGAAATCAACTTTTTTCATCTCAGGGATTCATTTGGAGATGGTAACTAAAGTTTAAAGCAGAAATAGGGGCACTTTTAAAATTTTCATTTTTGACCAAAATCGATGGGTCCGGGGCATAGGGAATTTCTCATATGCCCCAAAACCGTTGAAGCTCCTGTTCAAAAATCATGCTCCGAAATCAACTTTTTTCATCTCAGGGATTCATTTTGGGATGGTAACTAAAGTTTAAAGCAGAAATAGGGGCACTTTTACAATTTTCATTTTTGACTAAAATCGATGGGTCTGGGGCTCAGGGAATTTCTCATATGCCACAAAACCGTTGAAGCTCCTGTTCAAAAATCATGCTCCGAAATCAACTTTTTTCATCTCAGGGATTCATTTTGGGATGGTAACTAAAGTTTAAAGCAGAAATAGGGGCACTTTTAAAATTTTCATTTTTGACCAAAATCGATGGGTCCGGGGCTTAGGGAATTTCTCATATGCCCCAAAACCGTTGAAGCTCCTGTTCAAAAATCATGCTCCGAAATCAACTTTTTTCATCTCAGGGATTCATTTTGGGATGGTAACTAAAGTTTAAAGCAGAAATAGGGGCACTTTTAAAATTTTCATTTTTGACCAAAATCGATGGGTCTGGGGCTTAGGGAATTTCTCATATGCCACAAAACCGTTGAAGCTCCTGTTCAAAAATCATGATCCGAAATCAACTTTTTTCATCTCAGGGATTCATTTGGAGATGGTAACTAAAGTTTAAAGCAGAAATAGGGGCACTTTTAAAATTTTCATTTTTGACCAAAATCGATGGGTCCGGGGCTTAGGGAATTTCTCATATGCCCCAAAACCGTTGAAGCTCCTGTTCAAAAATCATGCTCCGAAATCAACTTTTTTCATCTCAGGGATTCATTTTGGGATGGTAACTAAAGTTTAAAGCAGAAATAGGGGCACTTTTACAATTTTCATTTTTGACTAAAATCGATGGGTCTGGGGCTCAGGGAATTTCTCATATGCCCCAAAACCGTTGAAGCTCCTGTTCAAAAATCATGCTCCGAAATCAACTTTTTTCATCTCAGGTATTCATTTTGGGACGGTAACTAAAGTTTAAAGCAGAAATAGGGGCACTTTTAAAATTTTTATTTTTGACCAAAATCGATGGGTCCGGTGCTCAGGGAATTTCTCATATGCCACAAAACCGTTGAAGCTCCTGTTCAAAAATCATGTCCGAAATCAACTTTTTTCATCTCAGGGATTCATTTTGGGATGGTAACTAAAGTTTAAAGCAGAAATAGGGGCACTTTTAAAATTTTCATTTTTGACCAAAATCGATGGGTCCGGGGCTTAGGGAATTTCTCATATGCCCCAAAACCGTTGAAGCTCCTGTTCAAAAATCATGCTCCGAAATCAACTTTTTTCATCTCAGGGATTCATTTTGGGATGGTAACTAAAGTTTAAAGCAGAAATAGGGGCACTTTTAAAATTTTCATTTTTGACCAAAATCGATGGGTCCGGGGCTTAGGGAATTTCTCATATGCCCCAAAACCGTTGAATCTCCTGTTCACAAATCATGCTCTGAAATCAACTTTTTTCATCTCAGGGATTCATTTTGGGATGGTAACTAAAGTTTAAAGCAGAAATAGGGGCACTTTTAAAATTTTCATTTTTGACCAAAATCGATGGGTCCGGGGCTTAGGGAATTTCTCATATGCCCCAAAACCGTTGAAGCTCCTGTTCAAAAATCATACTCCGAAATCAACTTTTTTCATCTCAGGGATTCATTTTGGGATGGTAACTAAAGTTTAAAGCAGAAATAGGGGCACTTTTAAAATTTTCATTTTTGACCAAAATCGATGGGGCCGGGGCTTAGGGAATTTCTCATATGCCCCAAAACCTTTGAAGCTCCTGTTCAAAAATCATGCTCCGAAATCAACTTTTTTCATCTCAGGGATTCATTTTGGGATGGTAACTAAAGTTTAAAGCAGAAATAGGGGCACTTTTAAAATTTTCATTTTTGACCAAAATCGATGGGTCCGGGGCTTAGGGAATTTCTCATATGCCCCAAAACCGTTGAATCTCCTGTTCACAAATCATGCTCTGAAATCAACTTTTTTCATCTCAGGGATTCATTTTGTGATGGTAACTAAAGTTTAAAGCAGAAATAGGGGCACTTTTAAAATTTTCATTTTAGACCAAAATCGATGGGTCCGGGGCTTAGGGAATTTCTCATATGCCACAAAACCGTTGAAGCTCCTGTTCAAAAATCATGCTCCGAAATCAACTTTTTTCATCTTAGGGATTCATTTTGGGATGGTAACTAAAGTTTAAAGCAGAAATAGGGGCACTTTTAAAATTTTCATTTTTGACCAGAATCGATGGGTCCGGGGCTTAGGGAATTTCTCATATGCCACAAATCCGTTGAAGCTCCTGCTCAAAAATCATGCTCCGAAATAAACTTTTTTCCTCTCAGGGATTCATTTTGGGATGGTAACTAAAGTTTAAAGCAGAAATAGGGGCACTTTTAAAATTTTCATTTTTGACCAAAATCGATGGGTCCGGGGCTTAGGGAATTTCTCATATGCCACAAAACCGTTGAAGCTCCTGTTCAAAAATCATGATCCGAAATCAACTTTTTTCATCTCAGGGATTCATTTGGAGATGGTAACTAAAGTTTAAAGCAGAAATAGGGGCACTTTTAAAATTTTCATTTTTGACCAAAATCGATGGGTCCGGGGCATAGGGAATTTCTCATATGCCCCAAAACCGTTGAAGCTCCTGTTCAAAAATCATGCTCCGAAATCAACTTTTTTCATCTCAGGGATTCATTTTGGGATGGTAACTAAAGTTTAAAGCAGAAATAGGGGCACTTTTACAATTTTCATTTTTGACTAAAATCGATGGGTCTGGGGCTCAGGGAATTTCTCATATGCCACAAAACCGTTGAAGCTCCTGTTCAAAAATCATGCTCCGAAATCAACTTTTTTCATCTCAGGGATTCATTTTGGGATGGTAACTAAAGTTTAAAGCAGAAATAGGGGCACTTTTAAAATTTTCATTTTTGACCAAAATCGATGGGTCCGGGGCTTAGGGAATTTCTCATATGCCCCAAAACCGTTGAAGCTCCTGTTCAAAAATCATGCTCCGAAATCAACTTTTTTCATCTCAGGGATTCATTTTGGGATGGTAACTAAAGTTTAAAGCAGAAATAGGGGCACTTTTAAAATTTTCATTTTTGACCAAAATCGATGGGTCTGGGGCTTAGGGAATTTCTCATATGCCACAAAACCGTTGAAGCTCCTGTTCAAAAATCATGATCCGAAATCAACTTTTTTCATCTCAGGGATTCATTTGGAGATGGTAACTAAAGTTTAAAGCAGAAATAGGGGCACTTTTAAAATTTTCATTTTTGACCAAAATCGATGGGTCCGGGGCTTAGGGAATTTCTCATATGCCCCAAAACCGTTGAAGCTCCTGTTCAAAAATCATGCTCCGAAATCAACTTTTTTCATCTCAGGGATTCATTTTGGGATGGTAACTAAAGTTTAAAGCAGAAATAGGGGCACTTTTACAATTTTCATTTTTGACTAAAATCGATGGGTCTGGGGCTCAGGGAATTTCTCATATGCCCCAAAACCGTTGAAGCTCCTGTTCAAAAATCATGCTCCGAAATCAACTTTTTTCATCTCAGGTATTCATTTTGGGACGGTAACTAAAGTTTAAAGCAGAAATAGGGGCACTTTTAAAATTTTTATTTTTGACCAAAATCGATGGGTCCGGTGCTCAGGGAATTTCTCATATGCCACAAAACCGTTGAAGCTCCTGTTCAAAAATCATGTCCGAAATCAACTTTTTTCATCTCAGGGATTCATTTTGGGATGGTAACTAAAGTTTAAAGCAGAAATAGGGGCACTTTTAAAATTTTCATTTTTGACCAAAATCGATGGGTCCGGGGCTTAGGGAATTTCTCATATGCCCCAAAACCGTTGAAGCTCCTGTTCAAAAATCATGCTCCGAAATCAACTTTTTTCATCTCAGGGATTCATTTTGGGATGGTAACTAAAGTTTAAAGCAGAAATAGGGGCACTTTTAAAATTTTCATTTTTGACCAAAATCGATGAGTCCGGGGCTTAGGGAATTTCTCATATGCCACAAAACCGTTGAAGCTCCTGTTCAAAAATCATGCTCTGAAATCAACTTTTTTCATCTCAGGGATTCATTTTGGGATGGTAACTAAAGTTTAAAGCAGAAATAGGGGCACTTTTAAAATTTTCATTTTTGACCAAAATCGATGGGTCCGGGGCTTAGGGAAATTCTCATATGCCCCAAAACCGTTGAAGCTCCTGTTCAAAAATCATGCTCTGAAATCAACTTTTTTCATCTCAGGGATTCATTTTGGGATGGTAACTAAAGTTTAAAGCAGAAATAGGGGCACTTTTAAAATTTTCATTTTTGACTAAAATCGATGGGTCCAGGGCTTAGGGAATTTCTCATATGCCCCAAAACCGTTGAAGCTCCTGTTCAAAAATCATGCTCCGAAATCAACTTTTTTCATCTCAGGGATTCATTTTGGGATGGTAACTAAAGTTTAAAGCAGAAATAGGGGCACTTTTAAAATTTTCATTTTTGACCAAAATAGATGGGTCCGGGGCTTAGGGAAATTCTCATATGCCCCAAAACCGTTGAAGCTCCTGTTCAAAAATCATGCTCTGAAATCAACTTTTTTCATCTCAGGGATACATTTTGGGATGGTAACTAAAGTTTAAAGCAGAAATAGGGGCACTTTTAAAATTTTCATATTTGACCAAAATCGATGGGTCCAGGGCTTAGGGAATTTCTCATATGCCACAAAACCGTTGAAGCTCCTGTTCAAAAATCATGCTCCGAAATCAACTTTTTTCATCTCAGGGATTCATTTTGGGATGGTAACTAAAGTTTAAAGCAGAAATAGGGGCACTTTTAAAATTTTCATTTTTGACTAAAATCGATGGGTCCGGGGCTTAGGGATTTCTCATATGCCGCAAAACCGTTGAAGCTCCTGTTCAAAAATCATGCTCCAAAATCAACTTTTTTCATCTCAGGGATTCATTTTGGGATGGTAAGTAAAGTTTAAAGCAGAAATAGGGGCACTTTTAAAATTTTCATTTTTGACCAAAATCGATGGGTCCGGGGCTTAGGGAATTTCTCATATGCCACAAAACCGTTGAAGCTCCTGTTCAAAAATCATGCTCCGAAATCAACTTTTTTCATCTCAGGGATTCATTTTGGGATGGTAACTAAAGTTTAAAGCAGAAATAGGGGCACTTTTAAAATTTTCATTTTTGACCAGAATCGATGGGTCCGGGGCTTAGGGAATTTCTCATATGCCACAAAACCGTTGAAGCTCCTGTTCAAAAATCATTCTCTGAAATCAACTTTTTTCATCTCAGGGATTCATTTTGGGATGGTAACTAAAGTTTAAAGCAGAAATAGGGGCACTTTTAATATTTTTATTTTTGACCAAAATCGATGGGTCCGGGGCTTAGGGAATTTCTCATATGCCCCAAAACCGTTGAATCTCCTGTTCACAAATCATGCTCTGAAATCAACTTTTTTCATCTCAGGGATTCATTTTGGGATGGTAACTAAAGTTTAAAGCAGAAATAGGGGCACTTTTAAAATTTTCATTTTTGACCAAAATCGATGGGTCCGGGGCTTAGGGAATTTCTCATATGCCCCAAAACCGTTGAAGCTCCTGTTCAAAAATCATACTCCGAAATCAACTTTTTTCATCTCAGGGATTCATTTTGGGATGGTAACTAAAGTTTAAAGCAGAAATAGGGGCACTTTTAAAATTTTCATTTTTGACCAAAATCGATGGGTCCGGGGCTTAGGGAATTTCTCATATGCCCCAAAACCTTTGAAGCTCCTGTTCAAAAATCATGCTCCGAAATCAACTTTTTTCATCTCAGGGATTCATTTTGGGATGGTAACTAAAGTTTAAAGCAGAAATAGGGGCACTTTTAAAATTTTCATTTTTGACCAAAATCGATGGGTCCGGGGCTTAGGGAATTTCTCATATGCCCCAAAACCGTTGAATCTCCTGTTCACAAATCATGCTCTGAAATCAACTTTTTTCATCTCAGGGATTCATTTTGTGATGGTAACTAAAGTTTAAAGCAGAAATAGGGGCACTTTTAAAATTTTCATTTTAGACCAAAATCGATGGGTCCGGGGCTTAGGGAATTTCTCATATGCCACAAAACCGTTGAAGCTCCTGTTCAAAAATCATGCTCCGAAATCAACTTTTTTCATCTTAGGGATTCATTTTGGGATGGTAACTAAAGTTTAAAGCAGAAATAGGGGCACTTTTAAAATTTTCATTTTTGACCAGAATCGATGGGTCCGGGGCTTAGGGAATTTCTCATATGCCACAAATCCGTTGAAGCTCCTGCTCAAAAATCATGCTCCGAAATAAACTTTTTTCCTCTCAGGGATTCATTTTGGGATGGTAACTAAAGTTTAAAGCAGAAATAGGGGCACTTTTAAAATTTTCATTTTTGACCAAAATCGATGGGTCCGGGGCTTAGGGAATTTCTCATATGCCACAAAACCGTTGAAGCTCCTGTTCAAAAATCATGATCCGAAATCAACTTTTTTCATCTCAGGGATTCATTTGGAGATGGTAACTAAAGTTTAAAGCAGAAATAGGGGCACTTTTAAAATTTTCATTTTTGACCAAAATCGATGGGTCCGGGGCATAGGGAATTTCTCATATGCCCCAAAACCGTTGAAGCTCCTGTTCAAAAATCATGCTCCGAAATCAACTTTTTTCATCTCAGGGATTCATTTTGGGATGGTAACTAAAGTTTAAAGCAGAAATAGGGGCACTTTTACAATTTTCATTTTTGACTAAAATCGATGGGTCTGGGGCTCAGGGAATTTCTCATATGCCACAAAACCGTTGAAGCTCCTGTTCAAAAATCATGCTCCGAAATCAACTTTTTTCATCTCAGGGATTCATTTTGGGATGGTAACTAAAGTTTAAAGCAGAAATAGGGGCACTTTTAAAATTTTCATTTTTGACCAAAATCGATGGGTCCGGGGCTTAGGGAATTTCTCATATGCCCCAAAACCGTTGAAGCTCCTGTTCAAAAATCATGCTCCGAAATCAACTTTTTTCATCTCAGGGATTCATTTTGGGATGGTAACTAAAGTTTAAAGCAGAAATAGGGGCACTTTTAAAATTTTCATTTTTGACCAAAATCGATGGGTCTGGGGCTTAGGGAATTTCTCATATGCCACAAAACCGTTGAAGCTCCTGTTCAAAAATCATGATCCGAAATCAACTTTTTTCATCTCAGGGATTCATTTGGAGATGGTAACTAAAGTTTAAAGCAGAAATAGGGGCACTTTTAAAATTTTCATTTTTGACCAAAATCGATGGGTCCGGGGCTTAGGGAATTTCTCATATGCCCCAAAACCGTTGAAGCTCCTGTTCAAAAATCATGCTCCGAAATCAACTTTTTTCATCTCAGGGATTCATTTTGGGATGGTAACTAAAGTTTAAAGCAGAAATAGGGGCACTTTTACAATTTTCATTTTTGACTAAAATCGATGGGTCTGGGGCTCAGGGAATTTCTCATATGCCCCAAAACCGTTGAAGCTCCTGTTCAAAAATCATGCTCCGAAATCAACTTTTTTCATCTCAGGTATTCATTTTGGGACGGTAACTAAAGTTTAAAGCAGAAATAGGGGCACTTTTAAAATTTTTATTTTTGACCAAAATCGATGGGTCCGGTGCTCAGGGAATTTCTCATATGCCACAAAACCGTTGAAGCTCCTGTTCAAAAATCATGTCCGAAATCAACTTTTTTCATCTCAGGGATTCATTTTGGGATGGTAACTAAAGTTTAAAGCAGAAATAGGGGCACTTTTAAAATTTTCATTTTTGACCAAAATCGATGGGTCCGGGGCTTAGGGAATTTCTCATATGCCCCAAAACCGTTGAAGCTCCTGTTCAAAAATCATGCTCCGAAATCAACTTTTTTCATCTCAGGGATTCATTTTGGGATGGTAACTAAAGTTTAAAGCAGAAATAGGGGCACTTTTAAAATTTTCATTTTTGACCAAAATCGATGAGTCCGGGGCTTAGGGAATTTCTCATATGCCACAAAACCGTTGAAGCTCCTGTTCAAAAATCATGCTCTGAAATCAACTTTTTTCATCTCAGGGATTCATTTTGGGATGGTAACTAAAGTTTAAAGCAGAAATAGGGGCACTTTTAAAATTTTCATTTTTGACCAAAATCGATGGGTCCGGGGCTTAGGGAAATTCTCATATGCCCCAAAACCGTTGAAGCTCCTGTTCAAAAATCATGCTCTGAAATCAACTTTTTTCATCTCAGGGATTCATTTTGGGATGGTAACTAAAGTTTAAAGCAGAAATAGGGGCACTTTTAAAATTTTCATTTTTGACTAAAATCGATGGGTCCAGGGCTTAGGGAATTTCTCATATGCCCCAAAACCGTTGAAGCTCCTGTTCAAAAATCATGCTCCGAAATCAACTTTTTTCATCTCAGGGATTCATTTTGGGATGGTAACTAAAGTTTAAAGCAGAAATAGGGGCACTTTTAAAATTTTCATTTTTGACCAAAATAGATGGGTCCGGGGCTTAGGGAAATTCTCATATGCCCCAAAACCGTTGAAGCTCCTGTTCAAAAATCATGCTCTGAAATCAACTTTTTTCATCTCAGGGATACATTTTGGGATGGTAACTAAAGTTTAAAGCAGAAATAGGGGCACTTTTAAAATTTTCATATTTGACCAAAATCGATGGGTCCAGGGCTTAGGGAATTTCTCATATGCCACAAAACCGTTGAAGCTCCTGTTCAAAAATCATGCTCCGAAATCAACTTTTTTCATCTCAGGGATTCATTTTGGGATGGTAACTAAAGTTTAAAGCAGAAATAGGGGCACTTTTAAAATTTTCATTTTTGACTAAAATCGATGGGTCCGGGGCTTAGGGATTTCTCATATGCCGCAAAACCGTTGAAGCTCCTGTTCAAAAATCATGCTCCAAAATCAACTTTTTTCATCTCAGGGATTCATTTTGGGATGGTAAGTAAAGTTTAAAGCAGAAATAGGGGCACTTTTAAAATTTTCATTTTTGACCAAAATCGATGGGTCCGGGGCTTAGGGAATTTCTCATATGCCACAAAACCGCTGAAGCTCCTGTTCAAAAATCATGCTCCGAAATCAACTTTTTTCATCTCAGGGATTCATTTTGGGACGGTAACTAAAATTTAAAGCAAAAATAGGGGCACTTTTAAAATGTTCATTTTTGACCAAAATCGATGGGTCCGGGGCTTAGGGAATTTCTCATATGCCCCAAAACTGTTGAAGCTCCTGTTCAAAAATCATGCTCTGAAATCAACTTTTTTCATCTCAGGGATTCATTTTGGGATGGTAACTAAAGTTTAAAGCAGAAATAGGGGCACTTTTAAAATTTTCATTTTTGACCAAAATCGATGGGTCCGGGGCTTAGGGAATTTCTCATATGCCGCAAAACCGTTGAAGCTCCTGTTCAAAAATCATGCTCCGAAATCAACTTTTTTCATCTCAGGGATTCATTTTGGGATGGTAACTAAAGTTTAAAGCAGAAATAGGGGCACTTTTAAAATTTTCATTGTTGTCCAAAATCGATGAGTCCGGGGCTTAGGGAATTTCTCATATGCCACAAAACCATTGAAGCTTCTGTTCAAAAATCATGCTCTGAAATCAACTTTTTTCATCTCAGGGATTCATTTTGGGATGGTAACTAAAGTTTAAAGCAGAAATAGGGGCACTTTTAAAATTTTAATTTTTGACCAAAATCGATGGGTCCAGGGCTTAGGGAATTTCTCATATGCCACAAAACCGTTGAAGCTCCTGTTCAAAAATCATGCTCTGAAATCAACTTTTTTCATCTCAGGGATACATTTTGGGATGGTAACTAAAGTTTAAAGCAGAAATAGGGGCACTTTTAAAATTTTCATTTTTGACCAAAATCGATGGGTCCGTGGCTTAGGGAATTTCTCATATGCCACAAAACCGTTGAAGCTCCTGTTCAAAAATCATGCTCTGAAATCAACTTTTTTCATCTCAGGGATTAATTTTGGGATGGTAACTAAAGTTTAAAGCAGAAATAGGGGCACTTTTAAAATTTTCATTTTTGACCAAAATAGATGGGTCCGGGGCTTAGGGAAATTCTCATATGCCCCAAAACCGTTGAAGCTCCTGTTCAAAAATCATGCTCTGAAATAAACTTTTTTCATCTCAGGGATTCATTTTGGGATGGTAACTAAAGTTTAAAGCAGAAATAGGGGCACTTTTAAAATTTTCATTTTTGACCAAAATCGATGAGTCCGGGGCTTAGGGAATTTCTCATATGCCACAAAACCGTTGAAGCTCCTGTTCAAAAATCATGCTCTGAAATCAACTTTTTTCATCTCAGGGATTCATTTTGGGATGGTAACTAAAGTTTAAAGCAGAAATAGGGGCACTTTTAAAATTTTCATTTTTGACCAAAATCGATGGGTCCAGGGCTTAGGGAATTTCTCATATGCCACAAAACCGTTGAAGCTCCTGTTCAAAAATCATGCTCTGAAATCAACTTTTTTCATCTCAGGGATACATTTTGGGATGGTAACTAAAGTTTAAAGCAGAAATAGGGGCACTTTTAAAATTTTCATATTTGACCAAAATCGATGGGTCCAGGGCTTAGGGAATTTCTCATATGCCACAAAACCGTTGAAGCTCCTGTTCAAAAATCATGCTCCGAAATCAACTTTTTTCATCTCAGGGATTCATTTTGGGATGGTAACTAAAGTTTAAAGCAGAAATAGGGGCACTTTTAAAATTTTCATTTTTGACCAAAATCAATGGGTCCGGGGCTTAGGGAATTTCTCATATGCCACAAAACCGCTGAAGCTCCTGTTCAAAAATCATGCTCCGAAATCAACTTTTTTCATCTCAGGGATTCATTTTGGGATGGTAACTAAAATTTAAAGCAAAAATAGGGGCACTTTTAAAATTTTCATTTTTGACCAAAATCGATGGGTCCGGGGCTTAGGGAATTTCTCATATGCCCCAAAACTGTTGAAGCTCCTGTTCAAAAATCATGCTCTGAAATCAACTTTTTTCATCTCAGGGATTCATTTTGGGATGGTAACTAAAGTTTAAAGCAGAAATAGGGGCACTTTTAAAATTTTCATTTTTGACCAAAATCGAAGGGGCCGGGGCTTAGGGAATTTCTCATATGCCGCAAAACCGTTGAAGCTCCTGTTCAAAAATCATGCTCCGAAATCAACTTTTTTCATCTCAGGGATTCATTTTGGGATGGTAACTAAAGTTTAAAGCAGAAATAGGGGCACTTTTAAAATTTTCATTTTTGTCCAAAATCGATGAGTCCGGGGCTTAGGGAATTTCTCATATGCCACAAAACCATTGAAGCTTCTGTTCAAAAATCATGCTCTGAAATCAACTTTTTTCATCTCATGGATTCATTTTGGGATGGTAACTAAAGTTTAAAGCAGAAATAGGGGCACTTTTAAAATTTTCATTTTTGACCAAAATCGATGGGTCCAGGGCTTAGGGAATTTCTCATATGCCACAAAACCGTTGAAGCTCCTATTCAAAAACCATGCTCTGAAATCAACTTTTTTCATCTCAGGGATTCATTTTGGGATGGTAACTAAAGTTTAAAGCAGAAATAGGGGCACTTTTAAAATTTTCATTTTTGACTAAAATCGATGGGTCCGGGGCTTAGGGAATTTCTCATATGCCCCAAAACCGTTGAAGCTCCTGTTCAAAAATCATGCTCCGAAATCAACTTTTTTCATCTCAGGGATTCATTTTGGGATGGTAACTAAAGTTTAAAGCAGAAATAGGGGCACTTTTAAAATTTTCATTTTTGACCAAAATCGATGGGTCCAGGGCTTAGGGAATTTCTCATATGCCGCAAAACCGTTGAAGCTCCTGTTCAAAAATCATGCTCCGAAATCAACTTTTTTCATCTCAGGGATTCATTTTGGGATGGTAACTAAAGTTTAAAGCAGAAATAGGGGCACTTTTAAAATTTTCATTTTTGACCAAAATCGATGAGTCCGGGGCTTAGGGAATTTCTCATATGCCACAAAACCGTTGAAGCTCCTGTTCAAAAATCATGCTCTGAAATCAACTTTTTTCATCTCAGGGATTCATTTTGGGATGGTAACTAAAGTTTAAAGCAGAAATAGGGGCACTTTTAAAATTTTCATTTTTGACCAAAATAGATGGGTCCAGGGCTTAGGGAATTTCTCATATGCCACAAAACCGTTGAAGCTCCTGTTCAAAAATCATGCTCTGAAATCAACTTTTTTCATCTCAGGGATTCATTTTGGGATGGTAACTAAAGTTTAAAGCAGAAATAGGGGCACTTTTAAAATTTTCATTTTTGACCAGAATCGATGGGTCCGGGGCTTAGGGAATTTCTCATATGCCACAAAACCGTTGAAGCTCCTGTTCAAAAATCATGCTCTGAAATCAACTTTTTTCATCTCAGGGATTCATTTTGGGATGGTAACTAAAGTTTAAAGCAGAAATAGGGGCACTTTTAATATTTTTATTTTTGACCAAAATCGATGGGTCCGGGGCTTAGGGAATTTCTCATATGCCCCAAAACCGTTGAATCTCCTGTTCACAAATCATGCTCTGAAATCAACTTTTTTCATCTCAGGGATTCATTTTGGGATGGTAACTAAAGTTTAAAGCAGAAATAGGGGCACTTTTAAAATTTTCATTTTTGACCAAAATCGATGGGTCCGGGGCTTAGGGAATTTCTCATATGCCAGAAAACCGTTGAAGCTCCTGTTCAAAAATCATGCTCCGAAATCAACTTTTTTCATCTCAGGGATTCATTTTGGGATGGTAACTAAAGTTTAAAGCAGAAATAGGGGCACTTTTAAAATTTTCATTTTTGACCAGAATCGATGGGTCCGGGGCTTAGGGAATTTCTCATATGCCACAAAACCGTTGAAGCTCCTGTTCAAAAATCATGCTCTGAAATCAACTTTTTTCATCTCAGGGATTCATTTTGGGATGGTAACTAAAGTTTAAAGCAGAAATAGGGGCACTTTTAATATTTTTATTTTTGACCAAAATCGATGGGTCCGGGGCTTAGGGAATTTCTCATATGCCCCAAAACCGTTGAATCTCCTGTTCACAAATCATGCTCTGAAATCAACTTTTTTCATCTCAGGGATTCATTTTGGGATGGTAACTAAAGTTTAAAGCAGAAATAGGGGCACTTTTAAAATTTTCATTTTTGACCAAAATCGATGGGTCCGGGGCTTAGGGAATTTCTCATATGCCCCAAAACCGTTGAAGCTCCTGTTCAAAAATCATGCTCCGAAATCAACTTTTTTCATCTCAGGGATTCATTTTGGGATGGTAACTAAAGTTTAAAGCAGAAATAGGGGCACTTTTAAAATTTTCATTTTTGACCAAAATCGATGGGTCCGGGGCTTAGGGAATTTCTCATATGCCCCAAAACATTTGAAGCTCCTGTTCAAAAATCATGCTCCGAAATCAACTTTTTTCATCTCAGGGATTCATTTTGGGATGGTAACTAAAGTTTAAAGCAGAAATAGGGGCACTTTTAAAATTTTCATTTTTGACCAAAATCGATGGGTCCGGGGCTTAGGGAATTTCTCATATGCCCCAAAACCGTTGAATCTCCTGTTCACAAATCATGCTCTGAAATCAACTTTTTTCATCTCAGGGATTCATTTTGGGATGGTAACTAAAGTTTAAAGCAGAAATAGGGGCACTTTTAAAATTTTCATTTTTGACCAAAATAGATGGGTCCAGGGCTTAGGGAATTTCTCATATGCCACAAAACCGTTGAAGCTCCTGTTCAAAAATCATGCTCTGAAATCAACTTTTTTCATCTCAGGGATTCATTTTGGGATGGTAACTAAAGTTTAAAGCAGAAATAGGGGCACTTTTAAAATTTTCATTTTTGACCAAAATCGATGGGTCCGGGGCTTAGGGAATTTCTCATATGCCACAAAACCGTTGAAGCTCCTGTTCAAAAATCATGCTCCGAAATCAACTTTTTTCATCTCAGGGATTCATTTTGGGATGGTAACTAAAGTTTAAAGCAGAAATAGGGGCACTTTTAAAATTTTCATTTTTGACCAAAATCGATGGGTCCGGGGCTTAGGGAATTTCTCATATGCCACAAAACCGTTGAAGCTCCTGTTCAAAAATCATGCTCTGAAATCAACTTTTTTCATCTCAGGGATTCATTTTGGGATGGTAACTAAAGTTTAAAGCAGAAATAGGGGCACTTTTAAAATTTTCATTTTTGACCAGAATCGATGGGTCCGGGGCTTAGGGAATTTCTCATATGCCACAAAACCGTTGAAGCTCCTGTTCAAAAATCATGCTCTGAAATCAACTTTTTTCATCTCAGGGATTCATTTTGGGATGGTAACTAAAGTTTAAAGCAGAAATAGGGGCACTTTTAAAATTTTCATTATGGACCAAAATCGATGGGTCCGGGCTTAGGGAATTTCTCATATGCCCCAAAACATTTGAAGCTCCTGTTCAAAAATCATGCTCCAAAATCAACTTTTTTCATCTCAGGGATTCATTTTGGGATGGTAACTAAAGTTTAAAGCAGAAATAGGGGCACTTTTAAAATTTTCATTTTTGACCAAAATCGATGGGTCCGGGGCTTAGGGAATTTCTCATATGCCCCAAAACCGTTGAATCTCCTGTTTACAAATCATGCTCTGAAATCAACTTTTTTCATCTCAGGGATTCATTTTGGGATGGTAACTAAAGTTTAAAGCAGAAATAGTGGCACTTTTAAAATTTTCATTTTAGAACAAAATCGATGGGTCCAGGGCTTAGGGAATTTCTCATATGCCGCAAAACCGTTGAAGCTCCTGTTCAAAAATCATGCTCCGAAATCAACTTTTTTCATCTCAGGGATTCATTTTGGGATGGTAACTAAAGTTTAAAGCAGAAATAGGGGCACTTTTAAAATTTTAATTTTTGACCAAAATCGATGGGTCCGGGGCTTAGGGAATTTCTCATATGCCCCAAAACCGTTGAATCTCCTGTTCACAAATCATGCTCTGAAATCAACTTTTTTCATCTCAGGGATTCATTTTGGGATGGTAACTAAAGTTTAAAGCAGAAATAGGGGCACTTTTAAAATTTTAATTTTTGACCAAAATCGATGGGTCCGGGGCTTAGGGAATTTCTCATATGCCCCAAAACCGTTGAATCTCCTGTTCACAAATCATGCTCTGAAATCAACTTTTTTCATCTCAGGGATTCATTTTGGGATGGTAACTAAAGTTTAAAGCAGAAATAGTGGCACTTTTAAAATTTTCATTTTAGAACAAAATCGATGGGTCCAGGGCTTAGGGAATTTCTCATATGCCGCAAAACCGTTGAAGCTCCTGTTCAAAAATCATGCTCCGAAATCAACTTTTTTCATCTCAGGGATTCATTTTGGGATGGTAACTAAAGTTTAAAGCAGAAATAGGGGCACTTTTAAAATTTTCATTTTTGACCAAAATCGATGAGTCCGGGGCTTAGGGAATTTCTCATATGCCACAAAACCGTTGAATCTCCTGTTCACAAATCATGCTCTGAAATCAACTTTTTTCATCTCAGGGATTCATTTTGGGATGGTAACTAAAGTTTAAAGCAGAAATAGGGGCACTTTTAAAATTTTCATTTTTGACCAAAATCGATGGGTCCGGGGCTTAGGGAATTTCTCATATGCCCCAAAACCGTTGAAGCTCCTGTTCAAAAATCATGCTCCGAAATCAACTTTTTTCATCTCAGGGATTCATTTTGGGATGGTAACTAAAGTTTAAAGCAGAAATAGGGGCACTTTTAAAATTTTAATTTTTGACCAAAATCGATGGGTCCGGGGCTTAGGGAATTTCTCATATGCCCCAAAACCGTTGAATCTCCTGTTCACAAATCATGCTCTGAAATCAACTTTTTTCATCTCAGGGATTCATTTTGGGATGGTAACTAAAGTTTAAAGCAGAAATAGTGGCACTTTTAAAATTTTCATTTTAGAACAAAATCGATGGGTCCAGGGCTTAGGGAATTTCTCATATGCCGCAAAACCGTTGAAGCTCCTGTTCAAAAATCATGCTCCGAAATCAACTTTTTTCATCTCAGGGATTCATTTTGGGATGGTAACTAAAGTTTAAAGCAGAAATAGGGGCACTTTTAAAATTTTCATTTTTGACCAAAATCGATGAGTCCGGGGCTTAGGGAATTTCTCATATGCCACAAAACCGTTGAAGCTCCTGTTCAAAAATCATGCTCTGAAATCAACTTTTTTCATCTCAGGGATTCATTTTGGGATGGTAACTAAAGTTTAAAGCAGAAATAGGGGCACTTTTAAAATTTTCATTTTTGACCAAAATAGATGGGTCCAGGGCTTAGGGAATTTCTCATATGCCACAAAACCGTTGAAGCTCCTGTTCAAAAATCATGCTCTGAAATCAACTTTTTTCATCTCAGGGATTCATTTTGGGATGGTAACTAAAGTTTAAAGCAGAAATAGGGGCACTTTTAAAATTTTCATTTTTGACCAAAATCGATGGGTCCGGGGCTTAGGGAATTTCTCATATGCCACAAAACCGTTGAAGCTCCTGTTCAAAAATCATGCTCCGAAATCAACTTTTTTCATCTCAGGGATTCATTTTGGGATGGTAACTAAAGTTTAAAGCAGAAATAGGGGCACTTTTAAAATTTTCATTTTTGACCAAAATCGATGGGTCCGGGGCTTAGGGAATTTCTCATATGCCACAAAACCGTTGAAGCTCCTGTTCAAAAATCATGCTCTGAAATCAACTTTTTTCATCTCAGGGATTCATTTTGGGATGGTAACTAAAGTTTAAAGCAGAAATAGGGGCACTTTTAAAATTTTCATTTTTGACCAGAATCGATGGGTCCGGGGCTTAGGGAATTTCTCATATGCCACAAAACCGTTGAAGCTCCTGTTCAAAAATCATGCTCTGAACTCAACTTTTTTCATCTCAGGGATTCATTTTGGGATGTAACTAAAGTTTAAAGCAGAAATAGGGGCACTTTTAATATTTTTATTTTTGACCAAAATCGATGGGTCCGGGGCTTAGGGAATTTCTCATATGCCCCAAAACCGTTGAATCTCCTGTTCACAAATCATGCTCTGAAATCAACTTTTTTCATCTCAGGGATTCATTTTGGGATGGTAACTAAAGTTTAAAGCAGAAATAGGGGCACTTTTAAAATTTTCATTTTTGACCAAAATTGATGGGTCCGGGGCTTAGGGAATTTCTCATATGCCCCAAAACCGTTGAAGCTCCTGTTCAAAAATCATGCTCCGAAATCAACTTTTTTCATCTCAGGGATTCATTTTGGGATGGTAACTAAAGTTTAAAGCAGAAATAGGGGCACTTTTAAAATTTTCATTTTTGACCAAAATCGATGGGTCCGGGGCTTAGGGAATTTCTCATATGCCCAAAAACCTTTGAAGCTCCTGTTCAAAAATCATGCTCCGAAATCAACTTTTTTCATCTCAGGGATTCATTTTGGGATGGTAACTAAAGTTTAAAGCAGAAATAGGGGCACTTTTAAAATTTTCATTTTTGACCAAAATCGATGGGTCCGGGGCTTAGGGAATTTCTCATATGCCCCAAAACCGTTGAATCTCCTGTTCACAAATCATGCTCTGAAATCAACTTTTTTCATCTCAGGGATTCATTTTGGGATGGTAACTAAAGTTTAAAGCAGAAATAGGGGCACTTTTAAAATTTTCACTTTTGACCAAAATCGATGGGTCCGGGGCTTAGGGAATTTCTCATATGCCCCAAAACCGTTGAATCTCCTGTTCACAAATCATGCTCTGAAATCAACTTTTTTCATCTCAGGGATTCATTTTGGGATGGTAACTAAAGTTTAAAGCAGAAATAGGGGCACTTTTAAAATTTTCATTTTAGACCAAAATCGATGGGTCCAGGGCTTAGGGAATTTCTCATATGCCACAAAACCGTTGAAGCTCCTGTTCAAAAATCATGCTCCGAAATCAACTTTTTTCATCTTAGGGATTCATTTTGGGATGGTAACTAAAGTTTAAAGCAGAAATAGGGGCACTTTTAAAATTTTCATTTTTGACCAGAATCGATGGGTCCAGGGCTTAGGGAATTTCTCATATGCCCCAAAACCTTTGAAGCTCCTGTTCAAAAATTATGCTCCGAAATCAACTTTTTTCATCTCAGGGATTCATTTTGGGATGGTAACTAAAGTTTAAAGCAGAAATAGGGGCACTTTTAAAATTTTCATTTTTGACCAAAATCGATGGGTCCGGGGCTTAGGGAATTTCTCATATGCCACAAAACCGTTGAAGCTCCTGTTCAAAAATCATGATCCGAAATCAACTTTTTTCATCTCAGGGATTCATTTGGAGATGGTAACTAAAGTTTAAAGCAGAAATAGGGGCACTTTTAAAATTTTCATTTTTGACCAAAATCGATGGGTCCGGGGCTTAGGGAATTTCTCATATGCCCCAAAACCGTTGAAGCTCCTGTTCAAAAATCATGCTCCGAAATCAACTTTTTTCATCTCAGGGATTCATTTTGGGATGGTAACTAAAGTTTAAAGCAGAAATAGGGGCACTTTTACAATTTTCATTTTTGACTAAAATCGATGGGTCTGGGGCTCAGGGAATTTCTCATATGCCACAAAACCGTTGAAGCTCCTGTTCAAAAATCATGCTCCGAAATCAACTTTTTTCATCTCAGGGATTCATTTTGGGATGGTAACTAAAGTTTAAAGCAGAAATAGGGGCACTTTTAAAATTTTCATTTTTGACCAAAATCGATGGGTCCGGGGCTTAGGGAATTTCTCATATGCCCCTAAACCGTTGAAGCTCCTGTTCAAAAATCATGCTCTGAAATCAACTTTTTTCATCTCAGGGATTCATTTTGGGATGGTAACTAAAGTTTAAAGCAGAAATAGGGGCACTTTTAAAATTTTCATTTTTGACCAAAATCGATGGGTCCGGGGCTTAGGGAATTTCTCATATGCCACAAAACCGTTGAAGCTCCTGTTCAAAAATCATGATCCGAAATCAACTTTTTTCATCTCAGGGATTCATTTGGAGATGGTAACTAAAGTTTAAAGCAGAAATAGGGGCACTTTTAAAATTTTCATTTTTGACCAAAATCGATGGGTCCGGGGCTTAGGGAATTTCTCATATGCCCCAAAACCGTTGAAGCTCCTGTTCAAAAATCATGCTCCGAAATCAACTTTTTTCATCTCAGGGATTCATTTTGGGATGGTAACTAAAGTTTAAAGCAGAAATAGGGGCACTTTTAAAATTTTCATTTTTGACCAAAATCGATGGGTCCGGGGCTTAGGGAATTTCTCATATGCCCCAAAACATTTGAAGCTCCTGTTCAAAAATCATGCTCCGAAATCAACTTTTTTCATCTCAGGGATTCATTTTGGGATGGTAACTAAAGTTTAAAGCAGAAATAGGGGCACTTTTAAAATTTTCATTTTTGACCAAAATCGATGGGTCCGGGGCTTAGGGAATTTCTCATATGCCCCAAAACCGTTGAATCTCCTGTTCACAAATCATGCTCTGAAATCAACTTTTTTCATCTCAGGGATTCATTTTGGGATGGTAACTAAAGTTTAAAGCAGAAATAGGGGCACTTTTAAAATTTTCATTTTTGACCAAAATAGATGGGTCCAGGGCTTAGGGAATTTCTCATATGCCACAAAACCGTTGAAGCTCCTGTTCAAAAATCATGCTCTGAAATCAACTTTTTTCATCTCAGGGATTCATTTTGGGATGGTAACTAAAGTTTAAAGCAGAAATAGGGGCACTTTTAAAATTTTCATTTTTGACCAAAATCGATGGGTCCGGGGCTTAGGGAATTTCTCATATGCCACAAAACCGTTGAAGCTCCTGTTCAAAAATCATGCTCCGAAATCAACTTTTTTCATCTCAGGGATTCATTTTGGGATGGTAACTAAAGTTTAAAGCAGAAATAGGGGCACTTTTAAAATTTTCATTTTTGACCAAAATCGATGGGTCCGGGGCTTAGGGAATTTCTCATATGCCACAAAACCGTTGAAGCTCCTGTTCAAAAATCATGCTCTGAAATCAACTTTTTTCATCTCAGGGATTCATTTTGGGATGGTAACTAAAGTTTAAAGCAGAAATAGGGGCACTTTTAAAATTTTCATTTTTGACCAGAATCGATGGGTCCGGGGCTTAGGGAATTTCTCATATGCCACAAAACCGTTGAAGCTCCTGTTCAAAAATCATGCTCTGAAATCAACTTTTTTCATCTCAGGGATTCATTTTGGGATGGTAACTAAAGTTTAAAGCAGAAATAGGGGCACTTTTAAAATTTTCATTATGGACCAAAATCGATGGGTCCGGGCTTAGGGAATTTCTCATATGCCCCAAAACATTTGAAGCTCCTGTTCAAAAATCATGCTCCAAAATCAACTTTTTTCATCTCAGGGATTCATTTTGGGATGGTAACTAAAGTTTAAAGCAGAAATAGGGGCACTTTTAAAATTTTCATTTTTGACCAAAATCGATGGGTCCGGGGCTTAGGGAATTTCTCATATGCCCCAAAACCGTTGAATCTCCTGTTTACAAATCATGCTCTGAAATCAACTTTTTTCATCTCAGGGATTCATTTTGGGATGGTAACTAAAGTTTAAAGCAGAAATAGTGGCACTTTTAAAATTTTCATTTTAGAACAAAATCGATGGGTCCAGGGCTTAGGGAATTTCTCATATGCCGCAAAACCGTTGAAGCTCCTGTTCAAAAATCATGCTCCGAAATCAACTTTTTTCATCTCAGGGATTCATTTTGGGATGGTAACTAAAGTTTAAAGCAGAAATAGGGGCACTTTTAAAATTTTCATTTTTGACCAGAATCGATGGGTCCGGGGCTTAGGGAATTTCTCATATGCCACAAAACCGTTGAAGCTCCTGTTCAAAAATCTTGCTCTGAAATCAACTTTTTTCATCTCAGGGATTCATTTTGGGATGGTAACTAAAGTTTAAAGCAGAAATAGGGGCACTTTTAATATTTTTATTTTTGACCAAAATCGATGGGTCCGGGGCTTAGGGAATTTCTCATATGCCCCAAAACCGTTGAATCTCCTGTTCACAAATCATGCTCTGAAATCAACTTTTTTCATCTCAGGGATTCATTTTGGGATGGTAACTAAAGTTTAAAGCAGAAATAGGGGCACTTTTAAAATTTTCATTTTTGACCAAAATCGATGGGTCCGGGGCTTAGGGAATTTCTCATATGCCCCAAAACATTTGAAGCTCCTGTTCAAAAATCATGCTCCGAAATCAACTTTTTTCATCTCAGGGATTCATTTTGGGATGGTAACTAAAGTTTAAAGCAGAAATAGGGGCACTTTTAAAATTTTAATTTTTGACCAAAATCGATGGGTCCGGGGCTTAGGGAATTTCTCATATGCCCCAAAACCGTTGAATCTCCTGTTCACAAATCATGCTCTGAAATCAACTTTTTTCATCTCAGGGATTCATTTTGGGATGGTAACTAAAGTTTAAAGCAGAAATAGGGGCACTTTTAAAATTTTAATTTTTGACCAAAATCGATGGGTCCGGGGCTTAGGGAATTTCTCATATGCCCCAAAACCGTTGAATCTCCTGTTCACAAATCATGCTCTGAAATCAACTTTTTTCATCTCAGGGATTCATTTTGGGATGGTAACTAAAGTTTAAAGCAGAAATAGTGGCACTTTTAAAATTTTCATTTTAGAACAAAATCGATGGGTCCAGGGCTTAGGGAATTTCTCATATGCCGCAAAACCGTTGAAGCTCCTGTTCAAAAATCATGCTCCGAAATCAACTTTTTTCATCTCAGGGATTCATTTTGGGATGGTAACTAAAGTTTAAAGCAGAAATAGGGGCACTTTTAAAATTTTCATTTTTGACCAAAATCGATGAGTCCGGGGCTTAGGGAATTTCTCATATGCCACAAAACCGTTGAATCTCCTGTTCACAAATCATGCTCTGAAATCAACTTTTTTCATCTCAGGGATTCATTTTGGGATGGTAACTAAAGTTTAAAGCAGAAATAGGGGCACTTTTAAAATTTTCATTTTTGACCAAAATCGATGGGTCCGGGGCTTAGGGAATTTCTCATATGCCCCAAAACCGTTGAAGCTCCTGTTCAAAAATCATGCTCCGAAATCAACTTTTTTCATCTCAGGGATTCATTTTGGGATGGTAACTAAAGTTTAAAGCAGAAATAGGGGCACTTTTAAAATTTTCATTTTTGACCAAAATCGATGGGTCCGGGGCTTAGGGAATTTCTCATATGCCCCAAAACATTTGAAGCTCCTGTTCAAAAATCATGCTCCGAAATCAACTTTTTTCATCTCAGGGATTCATTTTGGGATGGTAACTAAAGTTTAAAGCAGAAATAGGGGCACTTTTAACATTTTAATTTTTGACCAAAATCGATGGGTCCGGGGCTTAGGGAATTTCTCATATGCCCCAAAACCGTTGAATCTCCTGTTCACAAATCATGCTCTGAAATCAACTTTTTTCATCTCAGGGATTCATTTTGGGATGGTAACTAAAGTTTAAAGCAGAAATAGTGGCACTTTTAAAATTTTCATTTTAGAACAAAATCGATGGGTCCAGGGCTTAGGGAATTTCTCATATGCCGCAAAACCGTTGAAGCTCCTGTTCAAAAATCATGCTCCGAAATCAACTTTTTTCATCTCAGGGATTCATTTTGGGATGGTAACTAAAGTTTAAAGCAGAAATAGGGGCACTTTTAAAATTTTCATTTTTGACCAAAATCGATGAGTCCGGGGCTTAGGGAATTTCTCATATGCCACAAAACCGTTGAAGCTCCTGTTCAAAAATCATGCTCTGAAATCAACTTTTTTCATCTCAGGGATTCATTTTGGGATGGTAACTAAAGTTTAAAGCAGAAATAGGGGCACTTTTAAAATTTTCATTTTTGACCAAAATAGATGGGTCCAGGGCTTAGGGAATTTCTCATATGCCACAAAACCGTTGAAGCTCCTGTTCAAAAATCATGCTCTGAAATCAACTTTTTTCATCTCAGGGATTCATTTTGGGATGGTAACTAAAGTTTAAAGCAGAAATAGGGGCACTTTTAAAATTTTCATTTTTGACCAAAATCGATGGGTCCGGGGCTTAGGGAATTTCTCATATGCCACAAAACCGTTGAAGCTCCTGTTCAAAAATCATGCTCCGAAATCAACTTTTTTCATCTCAGGGATTCATTTTGGGATGGTAACTAAAGTTTAAAGCAGAAATAGGGGCACTTTTAAAATTTTCATTTTTGACCAAAATCGATGGGTCCGGGGCTTAGGGAATTTCTCATATGCCACAAAACCGTTGAAGCTCCTGTTCAAAAATCATGCTCTGAAATCAACTTTTTTCATCTCAGGGATTCATTTTGGGATGGTAACTAAAGTTTAAAGCAGAAATAGGGGCACTTTTAAAATTTTCATTTTTGACCAGAATCGATGGGTCCGGGGCTTAGGGAATTTCTCATATGCCACAAAACCGTTGAAGCTCCTGTTCAAAAATCATGCTCTGAAATCAACTTTTTTCATCTCAGGGATTCATTTTGGGATGTAACTAAAGTTTAAAGCAGAAATAGGGGCACTTTTAATATTTTTATTTTTGACCAAAATCGATGGGTCCGGGGCTTAGGGAATTTCTCATATGCCCCAAAACCGTTGAATCTCCTGTTCACAAATCATGCTCTGAAATCAACTTTTTTCATCTCAGGGATTCATTTTGGGATGGTAACTAAAGTTTAAAGCAGAAATAGGGGCACTTTTAAAATTTTCATTTTTGACCAAAATTGATGGGTCCGGGGCTTAGGGAATTTCTCATATGCCCCAAAACCGTTGAAGCTCCTGTTCAAAAATCATGCTCCGAAATCAACTTTTTTCATCTCAGGGATTCATTTTGGGATGGTAACTAAAGTTTAAAGCAGAAATAGGGGCACTTTTAAAATTTTCATTTTTGACCAAAATCGATGGGTCCGGGGCTTAGGGAATTTCTCATATGCCCAAAAACCTTTGAAGCTCCTGTTCAAAAATCATGCTCCGAAATCAACTTTTTTCATCTCAGGGATTCATTTTGGGATGGTAACTAAAGTTTAAAGCAGAAATAGGGGCACTTTTAAAATTTTCATTTTTGACCAAAATCGATGGGTCCGGGGCTTAGGGAATTTCTCATATGCCCCAAAACCGTTGAATCTCCTGTTCACAAATCATGCTCTGAAATCAACTTTTTTCATCTCAGGGATTCATTTTGGGATGGTAACTAAAGTTTAAAGCAGAAATAGGGGCACTTTTAAAATTTTCACTTTTGACCAAAATCGATGGGTCCGGGGCTTAGGGAATTTCTCATATGCCCCAAAACCGTTGAATCTCCTGTTCACAAATCATGCTCTGAAATCAACTTTTTTCATCTCAGGGATTCATTTTGGGATGGTAACTAAAGTTTAAAGCAGAAATAGGGGCACTTTTAAAATTTTCATTTTAGACCAAAATCGATGGGTCCAGGGCTTAGGGAATTTCTCATATGCCACAAAACCGTTGAAGCTCCTGTTCAAAAATCATGCTCCGAAATCAACTTTTTTCATCTTAGGGATTCATTTTGGGATGGTAACTAAAGTTTAAAGCAGAAATAGGGGCACTTTTAAAATTTTCATTTTTGACCAGAATCGATGGGTCCAGGGCTTAGGGAATTTCTCATATGCCCCAAAACCTTTGAAGCTCCTGTTCAAAAATCATGCTCCGAAATCAACTTTTTTCATCTCAGGGATTCATTTTGGGATGGTAACTAAAGTTTAAAGCAGAAATAGGGGCACTTTTAAAATTTTCATTTTTGACCAAAATCGATGGGTCCGGGGCTTAGGGAATTTCTCATATGCCACAAAACCGTTGAAGCTCCTGTTCAAAAATCATGATCCGAAATCAACTTTTTTCATCTCAGGGATTCATTTGGAGATGGTAACTAAAGTTTAAAGCAGAAATAGGGGCACTTTTAAAATTTTCATTTTTGACCAAAATCGATGGGTCCGGGGCTTAGGGAATTTCTCATATGCCCCAAAACCGTTGAAGCTCCTGTTCAAAAATCATGCTCCGAAATCAACTTTTTTCATCTCAGGGATTCATTTTGGGATGGTAACTAAAGTTTAAAGCAGAAATAGGGGCACTTTTACAATTTTCATTTTTGACTAAAATCGATGGGTCTGGGGCTCAGGGAATTTCTCATATGCCACAAAACCGTTGAAGCTCCTGTTCAAAAATCATGCTCCGAAATCAACTTTTTTCATCTCAGGGATTCATTTTGGGATGGTAACTAAAGTTTAAAGCAGAAATAGGGGCACTTTTAAAATTTTCATTTTTGACCAAAATCGATGGGTCCGGGGCTTAGGGAATTTCTCATATGCCCCTAAACCGTTGAAGCTCCTGTTCAAAAATCATGCTCTGAAATCAACTTTTTTCATCTCAGGGATTCATTTTGGGATGGTAACTAAAGTTTAAAGCAGAAATAGGGGCACTTTTAAAATTTTCATTTTTGACCAAAATCGATGGGTCCGGGGCTTAGGGAATTTCTCATATGCCACAAAACCGTTGAAGCTCCTGTTCAAAAATCATGATCCGAAATCAACTTTTTTCATCTCAGGGATTCATTTGGAGATGGTAACTAAAGTTTAAAGCAGAAATAGGGGCACTTTTAAAATTTTCATTTTTGACCAAAATCGATGGGTCCGGGGCTTAGGGAATTTCTCATATGCCCCAAAACCGTTGAAGCTCCTGTTCAAAAATCATGCTCCGAAATCAACTTTTTTCATCTCAGGGATTCATTTTGGGATGGTAACTAAAGTTTAAAGCAGAAATAGGGGCACTTTTACAATTTTCATTTTTGACTAAAATCGATGGGTCCGGGGCTCAGGGAATTTCTCATATGCCCCAAAACCGTTGAAGCTCCTGTTCAAAAATCATGCTCCGAAATCAACTTTTTTCATCTCAGGTATTCATTTTGGGACGGTAACTAAAGTTTAAAGCAGAAATAGGGGCACTTTTAAAATTTTCATTTTTGACCAAAATCGATGGGTCCGGTGCTCAGGGAATTTCTCATATGCCACAAAACCGTTGAAGCTCCTGTTCAAAAATCATGTCCGAAATCAACTTTTTTCATCTCAGGGATTCATTTTGGGATGGTAACTAAAGTTTAAAGCAGAAATAGGGGCACTTTTAAAATTTTCATTTTTGACAAAATCGATGGGTCCGGGGCTTAGGGAATTTCTCATATGCCCCAAAACCGTTGAATCTCCTGTTCACAAATCATGCTCTGAAATCAACTTTTTTCATCTCAGGGATTCATTTTGGGATGGTAACTAAAGTTTAAAGCAGAAATAGGGGCACTTTTAAAATTTTCATTTTAGACCAGAATCGATGGGTCCGGGGCTTAGGGAATTTCTCATATGCCGCAAAACCGTTGAAGCTCCTGTTCAAAAATCATGCTCCGAAATCAACTTTTTTCATCTCAGGGATTCATTTTGGGATGGTAACTAAAGTTTAAAGCAGAAATAGGGGCACTTTTAAAATTTTCATTTTAGACCAAAATCGATGGGTCTGGGGCTTAGGGAATTTCTCATATGCCACAAAACCGTTGAAGCTCCTGTTCAAAAATCATGCTCTGAAATCAACTTTTTTCATCTCAGGGATTAATTTTGGGATGGTAACTAAAGTTTAAAGCAGAAATAGGGGCACTTTTAATATTTTTATTTTTGACCAAAATCGATGGGTCCGGGGCTTAGGGAATTTCTCATATGCCCCAAAACCGTTGAATCTCCTGTTCACAAATCATGCTCTGAAATCAACTTTTTTCATCTCAGGGATTCATTTTGGGATGGTAACTAAAGTTTAAAGCAGAAATAGGGGCACTTTTAAAATTTTCATTTTTGACCAAAATCGATGGGTCCGGGGCTTAGGGAATTTCTCATATGCCCCAAAACCGTTGAAGCTCCTGTTCAAAAATCATGCTCCGAAATCAACTTTTTTCATCTCAGGGATTCATTTTGGGATGGTAACTAAAGTTTAAAGCAGAAATAGGGGCACTTTTAAAATTTTCATTTTTGACCAAAATCGATGAGTCCAGGGCTTAGGGAATTTCTCATATGCCACAAAACCGTTGAAGCTCCTGTTCAAAAATCATGCTCTGAAATCAACTTTTTTCATCTCAGGGATTCATTTTGGGATGGTAACTAAAGTTTAAAGCAGAAATAGGGGCACTTTTAAAATTTTCATTTTTGACCAAAATAGATGGGTCCAGGGCTTAGGGAATTTCTCATATGCCACAAAACCGTTGAAGCTCCTGTTCAAAAATCATGCTCTGAAATCAACTTTTTTCATCTCAGGGATTCATTTTGGGATGGTAACTAAAGTTTAAAGCAGAAATAGGGGCACTTTTAAAATTTTCATTTTTGACCAAAATCGATGGGTCCGGGGCTTAGGGAATTTCTCATATGCCACAAAACCGTTGAAGCTCCTGTTCAAAAATCATGCTCCGAAATCAACTTTTTTCATCTCAGGGATTCATTTTGGGATGGTAACTAAAGTTTAAAGCAGAAATAGGGGCACTTTTAAAATTTTCATTTTTGACCAAAATCGATGGGTCCGGGGCTTAGGGAATTTCTCATATGCCACAAAACCGTTGAAGCTCCTGTTCAAAAATCATGCTCTGAAATCAACTTTTTTCATCTCAGGGATTCATTTTGGGATGGTAACTAAAGTTTAAAGCAGAAATAGGGGCACTTTTAATATTTTTATTTTTGACCAAAATCGATGGGTCCGGGGCTTAGGGAATTTCTCATATGCCCCAAAACCGTTGAATCTCCTGTTCACAAATCATGCTCTGAAATCAACTTTTTTCATCTCAGGGATTCATTTTGGGATGGTAACTAAAGTTTAAAGCAGAAATAGGGGCACTTTTAAAATTTTCATTTTTGACCAAAATCGATGGGTCCGGGGCTTAGGGAATTTCTCATATGCCCCAAAACCGTTGAAGCTCCTGTTCAAAAATCATGCTCCGAAATCAACTTTTTTCATCTCAGGGATTCATTTTGGGATGGTAACTAAAGTTTAAAGCAGAAATAGGGGCACTTTTAAAATTTTCATTTTTGACCAAAATCGATGGGTCCGGGGCTTAGGGAATTTCTCATATGCCCCAAAACATTTGAAGCTCCTGTTCAAAAATCATGCTCCGAAATCAACTTTTTTCATCTCAGGGATTCATTTTGGGATGGTAACTAAAGTTTAAAGCAGAAATAGGGGCACTTTTAAAATTTTCATTTTTGACCAAAATCGATGGGTCCGGGGCTTAGGGAATTTCTCATATGCCCCAAAACCGTTGAATCTCCTGTTCACAAATCATGCTCTGAAATCAACTTTTTTCATCTCAGGGATTCATTTTGGGATGGTAACTAAAGTTTAAAGCAGAAATAGGGGCACTTTTAAAATTTTCATTTTTGACCAAAATCGATGGGTCCGGGGCATAGGGAATTTCTCATATGCCCCAAAACCGTTGAATCTCCTGTTCACAAATCATGCTCTGAAATCAACTTTTTTCATCTCAGGGATTCATTTTGGGATGGTAACTAAAGTTTAAAGCAGAAATAGTGGCACTTTTAAAATTTTCATTTTAGAACAAAATCGATGGGTCCAGGGCTTAGGGAATTTCTCATATGCCGCAAAACCGTTGAAGCTCCTGTTCAAAAATCATGCTCTGAAATCAACTTTTTTCATCTCAGGGATTCATTTTGGGATGGTAACTAAAGTTTAAAGCAGAAATAGGGGCACTTTTAAAATTTTCATTTTTGACCAAAATCGATGAGTCCGGGGCTTAGGGAATTTCTCATATGCCACAAAACCGTTGAAGCTCCTGTTCAAAAATCATGCTCTGAAATCAACTTTTTTCATCTCAGGGATTCATTTTGGGATGGTAACTAAAGTTTAAAGCAGAAATAGGGGCACTTTTAAAATTTTCATTTTTGACCAGAATCGATGGGTCCGGGGCTTAGGGAATTTCTCATATGCCACAAAACCGTTGAAGCTCCTGTTCAAAAATCATGCTCTGAAATCAACTTTTTTCATCTCAGGGATTCATTTTGGGATGGTAACTAAAGTTTAAAGCAGAAATAGGGGCACTTTTAATATTTTTATTTTTGACCAAAATCGATGGGTCCGGGGCTTAGGGAATTTCTCATATGCCCCAAAACCGTTGAATCTCCTGTTCACAAATCATGCTCTGAAATCAACTTTTTTCATCTCAGGGATTCATTTTGGGATGGTAACTAAAGTTTAAAGCAGAAATAGGGGCACTTTTAAAATTTTCATTTTTGACCAAAATCGATGGGTCCGGAGCTTAGGGAATTTCTCATATGCCCCAAAACCGTTGAAGCTCCTGTTCAAAAATCATGCTCCGAAATCAACTTTTTTCATCTCAGGGATTCATTTTGGGATGGTAACTAAAGTTTAAAGCAGAAATAGGGGCACTTTTAAAATTTTCATTTTTGACCAAAATCGATGGGTCCAGGGCTTAGGGAATTTCTCATATGCCCCAAAACCTTTGAAGCTCCTGTTCAAAAATCATGCTCCGAAATCAACTTTTTTCATCTCAGGGATTCATTTTGGGATGGTAACTAAAGTTTAAAGCAGAAATAGGGGCACTTTTAAAATTTTCATTTTTGACCAAAATCGATGGTTCCGGGGCTTAGGGAATTTCTCATATGCCCCAAAACCGTTGAATCTCCTGTTCACAAATCATGCTCTGAAATCAACTTTTTTCATCTCAGGGATTCATTTTGGGATGGTAACTAAAGTTTAAAGCAGAAATAGGGGCACTTTTAAAATTTTCATTTTAGACCAAAATCGATGGGTCCAGGGCTTAGGGAATTTCTCATATGCCACAAAACCGTTGAAGCTCCTGTTCAAAAATCATGCTCCGAAATCAACTTTTTTCATCTCAGGGATTCATTTTGGGATGGTAACTAAAGTTTAAAGCAGAAATAGGGGCACTTTTAAAATTTTCATTTTTGACCAAAATCGATGGGTCCGGGGCTTAGGGAATTTCTCATATGCCCCAAAACCTTTGAAGCTCCTGTTCAAAAATCATGCTCCGAAATCAACTTTTTTCATCTCAGGGATTCATTTTGGGATGGTAACTAAAGTTTAAAGCAGAAATAGGGGCACTTTTAAAATTTTCATTTTTGACCAAAATCGATGGGTCCGGGGCTTAGGGAATTTCTCATATGCCCCAAAACCGTTGAAGCTCCTGTTCAAAAATCATGCTCCGAAATCAACTTTTTTCATCTCAGGGATTCATTTTGGGATGGTAACTAAAGTTTAAAGCAGAAATAGGGGCACTTTTAAAATTTTCATTTTTGACCAAAATCGATGGGTCCGGGGCTTAGGGAATTTCTCATATGCCCCAAAACCTTTGAAGCTCCTGTTCAAAAATCATGCTCCGAAATCAACTTTTTTCATCTCAGGGATTCATTTTGGGATGGTAACTAAAGTTTAAAGCAGAAATAGGGGCACTTTTAAAATTTTCATTTTTGACCAAAATCGATGGTTCCGGGGCTTAGGGAATTTCTCATATGCCCCAAAACCGTTGAATCTCCTGTTCACAAATCATGCTCTGAAATCAACTTTTTTCATCTCAGGGATTCATTTTGGGATGGTAACTAAAGTTTAAAGCAGAAATAGGGGCACTTTTAAAATTTTCATTTTAGACCAAAATCGATGGGTCCAGGGCTTAGGGAATTTCTCATATGCCACAAAACCGTTGAAGCTCCTGTTCAAAAATCATGCTCCGAAATCAACTTTTTTCATCTTAGGGATTCATTTTGGGATGGTAACTAAAGTTTAAAGCAGAAATAGGGGCACTTTTAAAATTTTCATTTTTGACCAGAATCGATGGGTCCGGGGCTTAGGGAATTTCTCATATGCCCCAAAACCTTTGAAGCTCCTGTTCAAAAATCATGCTCCGAAATCAACTTTTTTCATCTCAGGGATTCATTTTGGGATGGTAACTAAAGTTTAAAGCAGAAATAGGGGCACTTTTAAAATTTTCATTTTTGACCAAAATCGATGGGTCCGGGGCTTAGGGAATTTCTCATATGCCACAAAACCGTTGAAGCTCCTGTTCAAAAATCATGATCCGAAATCAACTTTTTTCATCTCAGGGATTCATTTGGAGATGGTAACTAAAGTTTAAAGCAGAAATAGGGGCACTTTTAAAATTTTCATTTTTGACCAAAATCGATGGGTCCGGGGCTTAGGGAATTTCTCATATGCCCCAAAACCGTTGAAGCTCCTGTTCAAAAATCATGCTCCGAAATCAACTTTTTTCATCTCAGGGATTCATTTTGGGATGGTAACTAAAGTTTAAAGCAGAAATAGGGGCACTTTTACAATTTTCATTTTTGACTAAAATCGATGGGTCTGGGGCTCAGGGAATTTCTCATATGCCACAAAACCGTTGAAGCTCCTGTTCAAAAATCATGCTCCGAAATCAACTTTTTTCATCTCAGGGATTCATTTTGGGATGGTAACTAAAGTTTAAAGCAGAAATAGGGGCACTTTTAAAATTTTCATTTTTGACCAAAATCGATGGGTCCGGGGCTTAGGGAATTTCTCATATGCCCCAAAACCGTTGAAGCTCCTGTTCAAAAATCATGCTCTGAAATCAACTTTTTTCATCTCAGGGATTCATTTTGGGATGGTAACTAAAGTTTAAAGCAGAAATAGGGGCACTTTTAAAATTTTCATTTTTGTCCAAAATCGATGAGTCCGGGGCTTAGGGAATTTCTCATATGCCACAAAACCATTGAAGCTTCTGTTCAAAAATCATGCTCTGAAATCAACTTTTTTCATCTCAGGGATTCATTTTGGGATGGTAACTAAAGTTTAAAGCAGAAATAGGGGCACTTTTAAAATTTTCATTTTTGACCAAAATCGATGGGTCCAGGGCTTAGGGAATTTCTCATATGCCACAAAACCGTTGAAGCTCCTGTTCAAAAATCATGCTCTGAAATCAACTTTTTTCATCTCAGGGATTCATTTTGGGATGGTAACTAAAGTTTAAAGCAGAAATAGGGGCACTTTTAAAATTTTCATTTTTGACTAAAATCGATGGGTCCGGGGCTTAGGGAATTTCTCATATGCCCCAAAACCGTTGAAGCTCCTGTTCAAAAATCATGCTCCGAAATCAACTTTTTTCATCTCAGGGATTCATTTTGGGATGGTAACTAAAGTTTAAAGCAGAAATAGGGGCACTTTTAAAATTTTCATTTTTGACCAAAATCGATGGGTCCAGGGCTTAGGGAATTTCTCATATGCCGCAAAACCGTTGAAGCTCCTGTTCAAAAATCATGCTCCGAAATCAACTTTTTTCATCTCAGGGATTCATTTTGGGATGGTAACTAAAGTTTAAAGCAGAAATAGGGGCACTTTTAAAATTTTCATTTTTGACCAAAATCGATGAGTCCGGGGCTTAGGGAATTTCTCATATGCCACAAAACCGTTGAAGCTCCTGTTCAAAAATCATGCTCTGAAATCAACTTTTTTCATCTCAGGGATTCATTTTGGGATGGTAACTAAAGTTTAAAGCAGAAATAGGGGCACTTTTAAAATTTTCATTTTTGACCAAAATCGATGGGTCCGGGGCTTAGGGAATTTCTCATATGCCAGAAAACCGTTGAAGCTCCTGTTCAAAAATCATGCTCCGAAATCAACTTTTTTCATCTCAGGGATTCATTTTGGGATGGTAACTAAAGTTTAAAGCAGAAATAGGGGCACTTTTAAAATTTTCATTTTTGACCAGAATCGATGGGTCCGGGGCTTAGGGAATTTCTCATATGCCACAAAACCGTTGAAGCTCCTGTTCAAAAATCATGCTCTGAAATCAACTTTTTTCATCTCAGGGATTCATTTTGGGATGGTAACTAAAGTTTAAAGCAGAAATAGGGGCACTTTTAATATTTTTATTTTTGACCAAAATCGATGGGTCCGGGGCTTAGGGAATTTCTCATATGCCCCAAAACCGTTGAATCTCCTGTTCACAAATCATGCTCTGAAATCAACTTTTTTCATCTCAGGGATTCATTTTGGGATGGTAACTAAAGTTTAAAGCAGAAATAGGGGCACTTTTAAAATTTTCATTTTTGACCAAAATCGATGGGTCCGGGGCTTAGGGAATTTCTCATATGCCCCAAAACCGTTGAAGCTCCTGTTCAAAAATCATGCTCCGAAATCAACTTTTTTCATCTCAGGGATTCATTTTGGGATGGTAACTAAAGTTTAAAGCAGAAATAGGGGCACTTTTAAAATTTTCATTTTTGACCAAAATCGATGGGTCCGGGGCTTAGGGAATTTCTCATATGCCCCAAAACATTTGAAGCTCCTGTTCAAAAATCATGCTCCGAAATCAACTTTTTTCATCTCAGGGATTCATTTTGGGATGGTAACTAAAGTTTAAAGCAGAAATAGGGGCACTTTTAAAATTTTCATTTTTGACCAAAATCGATGGGTCCGGGGCTTAGGGAATTTCTCATATGCCCCAAAACCGTTGAATCTCCTGTTCACAAATCATGCTCTGAAATCAACTTTTTTCATCTCAGGGATTCATTTTGGGATGGTAACTAAAGTTTAAAGCAGAAATAGGGGCACTTTTAAAATTTTCATTTTTGACCAAAATAGATGGGTCCAGGGCTTAGGGAATTTCTCATATGCCACAAAACCGTTGAAGCTCCTGTTCAAAAATCATGCTCTGAAATCAACTTTTTTCATCTCAGGGATTCATTTTGGGATGGTAACTAAAGTTTAAAGCAGAAATAGGGGCACTTTTAAAATTTTCATTTTTGACCAAAATCGATGGGTCCGGGGCTTAGGGAATTTCTCATATGCCACAAAACCGTTGAAGCTCCTGTTCAAAAATCATGCTCCGAAATCAACTTTTTTCATCTCGGATTCATTTTGGGATGGTAACTAAAGTTTAAAGCAGAAATAGGGGCACTTTTAAAATTTTCATTTTTGACCAAAATCGATGGGTCCGGGGCTTAGGGAATTTCTCATATGCCACAAAACCGTTGAAGCTCCTGTTCAAAAATCATGCTCTGAAATCAACTTTTTTCATCTCAGGGATTCATTTTGGGATGGTAACTAAAGTTTAAAGCAGAAATAGGGGCACTTTTAAAATTTTCATTTTTGACCAGAATCGATGGGTCCGGGGCTTAGGGAATTTCTCATATGCCACAAAACCGTTGAAGCTCCTGTTCAAAAATCATGCTCTGAAATCAACTTTTTTCATCTCAGGGATTCATTTTGGGATGGTAACTAAAGTTTAAAGCAGAAATAGGGGCACTTTTAAAATTTTCATTATGGACCAAAATCGATGGGTCCGGGCTTAGGGAATTTCTCATATGCCCCAAAACATTTGAAGCTCCTGTTCAAAAATCATGCTCCAAAATCAACTTTTTTCATCTCAGGGATTCATTTTGGGATGGTAACTAAAGTTTAAAGCAGAAATAGGGGCACTTTTAAAATTTTCATTTTTGACCAAAATCGATGGGTCCGGGGCTTAGGGAATTTCTCATATGCCCCAAAACCGTTGAATCTCCTGTTCACAAATCATGCTCTGAAATCAACTTTTTTCATCTCAGGGATTCATTTTGGGATGGTAACTAAAGTTTAAAGCAGAAATAGTGGCACTTTTAAAATTTTCATTTTAGAACAAAATCGATGGGTCCAGGGCTTAGGGAATTTCTCATATGCCGCAAAACCGTTGAAGCTCCTGTTCAAAAATCATGCTCCGAAATCAACTTTTTTCATCTCAGGGATTCATTTTGGGATGGTAACTAAAGTTTAAAGCAGAAATAGGGGCACTTTTAAAATTTTCATTTTTGACCAGAATCGATGGGTCCGGGGCTTAGGGAATTTCTCATATGCCACAAAACCGTTGAAGCTCCTGTTCAAAAATCTTGCTCTGAAATCAACTTTTTTCATCTCAGGGATTCATTTTGGGATGGTAACTAAAGTTTAAAGCAGAAATAGGGGCACTTTTAATATTTTTATTTTTGACCAAAATCGATGGGTCCGGGGCTTAGGGAATTTCTCATATGCCCCAAAACCGTTGAATCTCCTGTTCACAAATCATGCTCTGAAATCAACTTTTTTCATCTCAGGGATTCATTTTGGGATGGTAACTAAAGTTTAAAGCAGAAATAGGGGTACTTTTAAAATTTTCATTTTTGACCAAAATCGATGGGTCCGGGGCTTAGGGAATTTCTCATATGCCCCAAAACATTTGAAGCTCCTGTTCAAAAATCATGCTCCGAAATCAACTTTTTTCATCTCAGGGATTCATTTTGGGATGGTAACTAAAGTTTAAAGCAGAAATAGGGGCACTTTTAAAATTTTAATTTTTGACCAAAATCGATGGGTCCGGGGCTTAGGGAATTTCTCATATGCCCCAAAACCGTTGAATCTCCTGTTCACAAATCATGCTCTGAAATCAACTTTTTTCATCTCAGGGATTCATTTTGGGATGGTAACTAAAGTTTAAAGCAGAAATAGGGGCACTTTTAAAATTTTAATTTTTGACCAAAATCGATGGGTCCGGGGCTTAGGGAATTTCTCATATGCCCCAAAACCGTTGAATCTCCTGTTCACAAATCATGCTCTGAAATCAACTTTTTTCATCTCAGGGATTCATTTTGGGATGGTAACTAAAGTTTAAAGCAGAAATAGTGGCACTTTTAAAATTTTCATTTTAGAACAAAATCGATGGGTCCAGGGCTTAGGGAATTTCTCATATGCCGCAAAACCGTTGAAGCTCCTGTTCAAAAATCATGCTCCGAAATCAACTTTTTTCATCTCAGGGATTCATTTTGGGATGGTAACTAAAGTTTAAAGCAGAAATAGGGGCACTTTTAAAATTTTCATTTTTGACCAAAATCGATGAGTCCGGGGCTTAGGGAATTTCTCATATGCCACAAAACCGTTGAATCTCCTGTTCACAAATCATGCTCTGAAATCAACTTTTTTCATCTCAGGGATTCATTTTGGGATGGTAACTAAAGTTTAAAGCAGAAATAGGGGCACTTTTAAAATTTTCATTTTTGACCAAAATCGATGGGTCCGGGGCTTAGGGAATTTCTCATATGCCCCAAAACCGTTGAAGCTCCTGTTCAAAAATCATGCTCCGAAATCAACTTTTTTCATCTCAGGGATTCATTTTGGGATGGTAACTAAAGTTTAAAGCAGAAATAGGGGCACTTTTAAAATTTTCATTTTTGACCAAAATCGATGGGTCCGGGGCTTAGGGAATTTCTCATATGCCCCAAAACATTTGAAGCTCCTGTTCAAAAATCATGCTCCGAAATCAACTTTTTTCATCTCAGGGATTCATTTTGGGATGGTAACTAAAGTTTAAAGCAGAAATAGGGGCACTTTTAAAATTTTAATTTTTGACCAAAATCGATGGGTCCGGGGCTTAGGGAATTTCTCATATGCCCCAAAACCGTTGAATCTCCTGTTCACAAATCATGCTCTGAAATCAACTTTTTTCATCTCAGGGATTCATTTTGGGATGGTAACTAAAGTTTAAAGCAGAAATAGTGGCACTTTTAAAATTTTCATTTTAGAACAAAATCGATGGGTCCAGGGCTTAGGGAATTTCTCATATGCCGCAAAACCGTTGAAGCTCCTGTTCAAAAATCATGCTCCGAAATCAACTTTTTTCATCTCAGGGATTCATTTTGGGATGGTAACTAAAGTTTAAAGCAGAAATAGGGGCACTTTTAAAATTTTCATTTTTGACCAAAATCGATGAGTCCGGGGCTTAGGGAATTTCTCATATGCCACAAAACCGTTGAAGCTCCTGTTCAAAAATCATGCTCTGAAATCAACTTTTTTCATCTCAGGGATTCATTTTGGGATGGTAACTAAAGTTTAAAGCAGAAATAGGGGCACTTTTAAAATTTTCATTTTTGACCAAAATAGATGGGTCCAGGGCTTAGGGAATTTCTCATATGCCACAAAACCGTTGAAGCTCCTGTTCAAAAATCATGCTCTGAAATCAACTTTTTTCATCTCAGGGATTCATTTTGGGATGGTAACTAAAGTTTAAAGCAGAAATAGGGGCACTTTTAAAATTTTCATTTTTGACCAAAATTGATGGGTCCGGGGCTTAGGGAATTTCTCATATGCCCCAAAACCGTTGAAGCTCCTGTTCAAAAATCATGCTCCGAAATCAACTTTTTTCATCTCAGGGATTCATTTTGGGATGGTAACTAAAGTTTAAAGCAGAAATAGGGGCACTTTTAAAATTTTCATTTTTGACCAAAATCGATGGGTCCGGGGCTTAGGGAATTTCTCATATGCCCAAAAACCTTTGAAGCTCCTGTTCAAAAATCATGCTCCGAAATCAACTTTTTTCATCTCAGGGATTCATTTTGGGATGGTAACTAAAGTTTAAAGCAGAAATAGGGGCACTTTTAAAATTTTCATTTTTGACCAAAATCGATGGGTCCGGGGCTTAGGGAATTTCTCATATGCCCCAAAACCGTTGAATCTCCTGTTCACAAATCATGCTCTGAAATCAACTTTTTTCATCTCAGGGATTCATTTTGGGATGGTAACTAAAGTTTAAAGCAGAAATAGGGGCACTTTTAAAATTTTCACTTTTGACCAAAATCGATGGGTCCGGGGCTTAGGGAATTTCTCATATGCCCCAAAACCGTTGAATCTCCTGTTCACAAATCATGCTCTGAAATCAACTTTTTTCATCTCAGGGATTCATTTTGGGATGGTAACTAAAGTTTAAAGCAGAAATAGGGGCACTTTTAAAATTTTCATTTTAGACCAAAATCGATGGGTCCAGGGCTTAGGGAATTTCTCATATGCCACAAAACCGTTGAAGCTCCTGTTCAAAAATCATGCTCCGAAATCAACTTTTTTCATCTTAGGGATTCATTTTGGGATGGTAACTAAAGTTTAAAGCAGAAATAGGGGCACTTTTAAAATTTTCTTTTTTGACCAGAATCGATGGGTCCGGGGCTTAGGGAATTTCTCATATGCCCCAAAACCTTTGAAGCTCCTGTTCAAAAATCATGCTCCGAAATCAACTTTTTTCATCTCAGGGATTCATTTTGGGATGGTAACTAAAGTTTAAAGCAGAAATAGGGGCACTTTTAAAATTTTCATTTTTGACCAAAATCGATGGGTCCGGGGCTTAGGGAATTTCTCATATGCCACAAAACCGTTGAAGCTCCTGTTCAAAAATCATGATCCGAAATCAACTTTTTTCATCTCAGGGATTCATTTGGAGATGGTAACTAAAGTTTAAAGCAGAAATAGGGGCACTTTTAAAATTTTCATTTTTGACCAAAATCGATGGGTCCGGGGCTTAGGGAATTTCTCATATGCCCCAAAACCGTTGAAGCTCCTGTTCAAAAATCATGCTCCGAAATCAACTTTTTTCATCTCAGGGATTCATTTTGGGATGGTAACTAAAGTTTAAAGCAGAAATAGGGGCACTTTTACAATTTTCATTTTTGACTAAAATCGATGGGTCCGGGGCTCAGGGAATTTCTCATATGCCCCAAAACCGTTGAAGCTCCTGTTCAAAAATCATGCTCCGAAATCAACTTTTTTCATCTCAGGTATTCATTTTGGGACGGTAACTAAAGTTTAAAGCAGAAATAGGGGCACTTTTAAAATTTTCATTTTTGACCAAAATCGATGGGTCCGGTGCTCAGGGAATTTCTCATATGCCACAAAACCGTTGAATCTCCTGTTCAAAAATCATGTCCGAAATCAACTTTTTTCATCTCAGGGATTCATTTTGGGATGGTAACTAAAGTTTAAAGCAGAAATAGGGGCACTTTTAAAATTTTCATTTTTGACAAAATCGATGGGTCCGGGGCTTAGGGAATTTCTCATATGCCCCAAAACCGTTGAATCTCCTGTTCACAAATCATGCTCTGAAATCAACTTTTTTCATCTCAGGGATTCATTTTGGGATGGTAACTAAAGTTTAAAGCAGAAATAGGGGCACTTTTAAAATTTTCATTTTAGACCAGAATCGATGGGTCCGGGGCTTAGGGAATTTCTCATATGCCGCAAAACCGTTGAAGCTCCTGTTCAAAAATCATGCTCCGAAATCAACTTTTTTCATCTCAGGGATTCATTTTGGGATGGTAACTAAAGTTTAAAGCAGAAATAGGGGCACTTTTAAAATTTTCATTTTAGACCAAAATCGATGGGTCTGGGGCTTAGGGAATTTCTCATATGCCACAAAACCGTTGAAGCTCCTGTTCAAAAATCATGCTCTGAAATCAACTTTTTTCATCTCAGGGATTAATTTTGGGATGGTAACTAAAGTTTAAAGCAGAAATAGGGGCACTTTTAATATTTTTATTTTTGACCAAAATCGATGGGTCCGGAGCTTAGGGAATTTCTCATATGCCACAAAACCGTTGAAGCTCCTGTTCAAAAATCATGCTCTGAAATCAACTTTTTTCATCTCAGGGATTCATTTTGGGATGGTAACTAAAGTTTAAAGCAGAAATAGGGGCACTTTTAAAATTTTCATTTTTGACCAAAATCGATGGGTCCAGGGCTTAGGGAATTTCTCATATGCCACAAAACCGTTGAAGCTCCTGTTCAAAAATCATGCTCTGAAATCAACTTTTTTCATCTCAGGGATTCATTTTGGGATGGTAACTAAAGTTTAAAGCAGAAATAGGGGCACTTTTAAAATTTTCATTTTTGACCAAAATCGATGGGTCCGGGGCTTAGGGAATTTCTCATATGCCACAAAACCGTTGAAGCTCCTGTTCAAAAATCATGCTCCGAAATCAACTTTTTTCATCTCAGGGATTCATTTTGGGATGGTAACTAAAGTTTAAAGCAGAAATAGGGGCACTTTTAAAATTTTCATTTTTGACCAAAATCGATGGGTCCGGGGCTTAGGGAATTTCTCATATGCCACAAAACCGTTGAAGCTCCTGTTCAAAAATCATGCTCTGAAATCAACTTTTTTCATCTCAGGGATTCATTTTGGGATGGTAACTAAAGTTTAAAGCAGAAATAGGGGCACTTTTAATATTTTTATTTTTGACCAAAATCGATGGGTCCGGGGCTTAGGGAATTTCTCATATGCCCCAAAACCGTTGAATCTCCTGTTCACAAATCATGCTCTGAAATCAACTTTTTTCATCTCAGGGATTCATTTTGGGATGGTAACTAAAGTTTAAAGCAGAAATAGGGGCACTTTTAAAATTTTCATTTTTGACCAAAATCGATGGGTCCGGGGCTTAGGGAATTTCTCATATGCCCCAAAACCGTTGAAGCTCCTGTTCAAAAATCATGCTCCGAAATCAACTTTTTTCATCTCAGGGATTCATTTTGGGATGGTAACTAAAGTTTAAAGCAGAAATAGGGGCACTTTTAAAATTTTCATTTTTGACCAAAATCGATGGGTCCGGGGCTTAGGGAATTTCTCATATGCCCCAAAACATTTGAAGCTCCTGTTCAAAAATCATGCTCCGAAATCAACTTTTTTCATCTCAGGGATTCATTTTGGGATGGTAACTAAAGTTTAAAGCAGAAATAGGGGCACTTTTAAAATTTTCATTTTTGACCAAAATCGATGGGTCCGGGGCTTAGGGAATTTCTCATATGCCCCAAAACCGTTGAATCTCCTGTTCACAAATCATGCTCTGAAATCAACTTTTTTCATCTCAGGGATTCATTTTGGGATGGTAACTAAAGTTTAAAGCAGAAATAGGGGCACTTTTAAAATTTTCATTTTTGACCAAAATCGATGGGTCCGGGGCATAGGGAATTTCTCATATGCCCCAAAACCGTTGAATCTCCTGTTCACAAATCATGCTCTGAAATCAACTTTTTTCATCTCAGGGATTCATTTTGGGATGGTAACTAAAGTTTAAAGCAGAAATAGTGGCACTTTTAAAATTTTCATTTTAGAACAAAATCGATGGGTCCAGGGCTTAGGGAATTTCTCATATGCCGCAAAACCGTTGAAGCTCCTGTTCAAAAATCATGCTCCGAAATCAACTTTTTTCATCTCAGGGATTCATTTTGGGATGGTAACTAAAGTTTAAAGCAGAAATAGGGGCACTTTTAAAATTTTCATTTTTGACCAAAATCGATGAGTCCGGGGCTTAGGGAATTTCTCATATGCCACAAAACCGTTGAAGCTCCTGTTCAAAAATCATGCTCTGAAATCAACTTTTTTCATCTCAGGGATTCATTTTGGGATGGTAACTAAAGTTTAAAGCAGAAATAGGGGCACTTTTAAAATTTTCATTTTTGACCAAAATAGATGGGTCCAGGGCTTAGGGAATTTCTCATATGCCACAAAACCGTTGAAGCTCCTGTTCAAAAATCATGCTCTGAAATCAACTTTTTTCATCTCAGGGATTCATTTTGGGATGGTAACTAAAGTTTAAAGCAGAAATAGGGGCACTTTTAAAATTTTCATTTTTGACCAGAATCGATGGGTCCGGGGCTTAGGGAATTTCTCATATGCCACAAAACCGTTGAAGCTCCTGTTCAAAAATCATGCTCTGAAATCAACTTTTTTCATCTCAGGGATTCATTTTGGGATGGTAACTAAAGTTTAAAGCAGAAATAGGGGCACTTTTAATATTTTTATTTTTGACCAAAATCGATGGGTCCGGGGCTTAGGGAATTTCTCATATGCCCCAAAACCGTTGAATCTCCTGTTCACAAATCATGCTCTGAAATCAACTTTTTTCATCTCAGGGATTCATTTTGGGATGGTAACTAAAGTTTAAAGCAGAAATAGGGGCACTTTTAAAATTTTCATTTTTGACCAAAATCGATGGGTCCGGAGCTTAGGGAATTTCTCATATGCCCCAAAACCGTTGAAGCTCCTGTTCAAAAATCATGCTCCGAAATCAACTTTTTTCATCTCAGGGATTCATTTTGGGATGGTAACTAAAGTTTAAAGCAGAAATAGGGGCACTTTTAAAATTTTCATTTTTGACCAAAATCGATGGGTCCGGGGCTTAGGGAATTTCTCATATGCCCCAAAACCTTTGAAGCTCCTGTTCAAAAATCATGCTCCGAAATCAACTTTTTTCATCTCAGGGATTCATTTTGGGATGGTAACTAAAGTTTAAAGCAGAAATAGGGGCACTTTTAAAATTTTCATTTTTGACCAAAATCGATGGTTCCGGGGCTTAGGGAATTTCTCATATGCCCCAAAACCGTTGAATCTCCTGTTCACAAATCATGCTCTGAAATCAACTTTTTTCATCTCAGGGATTCATTTTGGGATGGTAACTAAAGTTTAAAGCAGAAATAGGGGCACTTTTAAAATTTTCATTTTAGACCAAAATCGATGGGTCCAGGGCTTAGGGAATTTCTCATATGCCACAAAACCGTTGAAGCTCCTGTTCAAAAATCATGCTCCGAAATCAACTTTTTTCATCTCAGGGATTCATTTTGGGATGGTAACTAAAGTTTAAAGCAGAAATAGGGGCACTTTTAAAATTTTCATTTTTGACCAAAATCGATGGGTCCGGGGCTTAGGGAATTTCTCATATGCCCCAAAACCTTTGAAGCTCCTGTTCAAAAATCATGCTCCGAAATCAACTTTTTTCATCTCAGGGATTCATTTTGGGATGGTAACTAAAGTTTAAAGCAGAAATAGGGGCACTTTTAAAATTTTCATTTTTGACCAAAATCGATGGGTCCGGGGCTTAGGGAATTTCTCATATGCCCCAAAACCGTTGAAGCTCCTGTTCAAAAATCATGCTCCGAAATCAACTTTTTTCATCTCAGGGATTCATTTTGGGATGGTAACTAAAGTTTAAAGCAGAAATAGGGGCACTTTTAAAATTTTCATTTTTGACCAAAATCGCTGGGTCCGGGGCTTAGGGAATTTCTCATATGCCCCAAAACCTTTGAAGCTCCTGTTCAAAAATCATGCTCCGAAATCAACTTTTTTCATCTCAGGGATTCATTTTGGGATGGTAACTAAAGTTTAAAGCAGAAATAGGGGCACTTTTAAAATTTTCATTTTTGACCAAAATCGATGGTTCCGGGGCTTAGGGAATTTCTCATATGCCCCAAAACCGTTGAATCTCCTGTTCACAAATCATGCTCTGAAATCAACTTTTTTCATCTCAGGGATTCATTTTGGGATGGTAACTAAAGTTTAAAGCAGAAATAGGGGCACTTTTAAAATTTTCATTTTAGACCAAAATCGATGGGTCCAGGGCTTAGGGAATTTCTCATATGCCACAAAACCGTTGAAGCTCCTGTTCAAAAATCATGCTCCGAAATCAACTTTTTTCATCTTAGGGATTCATTTTGGGATGGTAACTAAAGTTTAAAGCAGAAATAGGGGCACTTTTAAAATTTTCATTTTTGACCAGAATCGATGGGTCCGGGGCTTAGGGAATTTCTCATATGCCCCAAAACCTTTGAAGCTCCTGTTCAAAAATCATGCTCCGAAATCAACTTTTTTCATCTCAGGGATTCATTTTGGGATGGTAACTAAAGTTTAAAGCAGAAATAGGGGCACTTTTAAAATTTTCATTTTTGACCAAAATCGATGGGTCCGGGGCTTAGGGAATTTCTCATATGCCACAAAACCGTTGAAGCTCCTGTTCAAAAATCATGATCCGAAATCAACTTTTTTCATCTCAGGGATTCATTTGGAGATGGTAACTAAAGTTTAAAGCAGAAATAGGGGCACTTTTAAAATTTTCATTTTTGACCAAAATCGATGGGTCCGGGGCTTAGGGAATTTCTCATATGCCCCAAAACCGTTGAAGCTCCTGTTCAAAAATCATGCTCCGAAATCAACTTTTTTCATCTCAGGGATTCATTTTGGGATGGTAACTAAAGTTTAAAGCAGAAATAGGGGCACTTTTACAATTTTCATTTTTGACTAAAATCGATGGGTCTGGGGCTCAGGGAATTTCTCATATGCCACAAAACCGTTGAAGCTCCTGTTCAAAAATCATGCTCCGAAATCAACTTTTTTCATCTCAGGGATTCATTTTGGGATGGTAACTAAAGTTTAAAGCAGAAATAGGGGCACTTTTAAAATTTTCATTTTTGACCAAAATCGATGGGTCCGGGGCTTAGGGAATTTCTCATATGCCCCAAAACCGTTGAAGCTCCTGTTCAAAAATCATGCTCTGAAATCAACTTTTTTCATCTCAGGGATTCATTTTGGGATGGTAACTAAAGTTTAAAGCAGAAATAGGGGCACTTTTAAAATTTTCATTTTTGACCAAAATCGATGGGTCCGGGGCTTAGGGAATTTCTCATATGCTCCAAAACCTTTGAAGCTCCTGTTCAAAAATCATGCTCCGAAATCAACTTTTTTCATCTCAGGGATTCATTTTGGGATGGTAACTAAAGTTTAAAGCAGAAATAGGGGCACTTTTAAAATTTTCATTTTTGACCAGAATCGATGGGTCCGGGGCTTAGGGAATTTCTCATATGCCACAAAACCGTTGAAGCTCCTGTTCAAAAATCATGCTCTGAAATCAACTTTTTTCATCTCAGGGATTCATTTTGGGATGGTAACTAAAGTTTAAAGCAGAAATAGGGGCACTTTTAATATTTTTATTTTTGACCAAAATCGATGGGTCCGGGGCTTAGGGAATTTCTCATATGCCCCAAAACCGTTGAATCTCCTGTTCACAAATCATGCTCTGAAATCAACTTTTTTCATCTCAGGGATTCATTTTGGGATGGTAACTAAAGTTTAAAGCAGAAATAGGGGCACTTTTAAAATTTTCATTTTTGACCAAAATCGATGGGTCCGGGGCTTAGGGAATTTCTCATATGCCCCAAAACCGTTGAAGCTCCTGTTCAAAAATCATGCTCCGAAATCAACTTTTTTCATCTCAGGGATTCATTTTGGGATGGTAACTAAAGTTTAAAGCAGAAATAGGGGCACTTTTAAAATTTTCATTTTTGACCAAAATCGATGGGTCCGTGGCTTAGGGAATTTCTCATATGCCCCAAAACATTTGAAGCTCCTGTTCAAAAATCATGCTCCGAAATCAACTTTTTTCATCTCAGGGATTCATTTTGGGATGGTAACTAAAGTTTAAAGCAGAAATAGGGGCACTTTTAAAATTTTCATTTTTGACCAAAATCGATGGGTCCGGGGCTTAGGGAATTTCTCATATGCCCCAAAACCGTTGAATCTCCTGTTCACAAATCATGCTCTGAAATCAACTTTTTTCATCTCAGGGATTCATTTTGGGATGGTAACTAAAGTTTAAAGCAGAAATAGGGGCACTTTTAAAATTTTCATTTTTGACCAAAATCGATGGGTCCGGGGCTTAGGGAATTTCTCATATGCCCCAAAACCGTTGAATCTCCTGTTCACAAATCATGCTCTGAAATCAACTTTTTTCATCTCAGGGATTCATTTTGGGATGGTAACTAAAGTTTAAAGCAGAAATAGTGGCACTTTTAAAATTTTCATTTTAGAACAAAATCGATGGGTCCAGGGCTTAGGGAATTTCTCATATGCCGCAAAACCGTTGAAGCTCCTGTTCAAAAATCATGCTCCGAAATCAACTTTTTTCATCTCAGGGATTCATTTTGGGATGGTAACTAAAGTTTAAAGCAGAAATAGGGGCACTTTTAAAATTTTCATTTTTGACCAAAATCGATGAGTCCGGGGCTTAGGGAATTTCTCATATGCCACAAAACCGTTGAAGCTCCTGTTCAAAAATCATGCTCTGAAATCAACTTTTTTCATCTCAGGGATTCATTTTGGGATGGTAACTAAAGTTTAAAGCAGAAATAGGGGCACTTTTAAAATTTTCATTTTTGACCAAAATCGATGGGTCCGGGGCTTAGGGAATTTCTCATATGCCCCAAAACCGTTGAAGCTCCTGTTCAAAAATCATGCTCTGAAATCAACTTTTTTCATCTCAGGGATTCATTTTGGGATGGTAACTAAAGTTTAAAGCAGAAATAGGGGCACTTTTAAAATTTTCATTTTTGACCAAAATCGATGGGTCCGGGGCTTAGGGAATTTCTCATATGCCCCAAAACCTTTGAAGCTCCTGTTCAAAAATCATGCTCCGAAATCAACTTTTTTCATCTCAGGGATTCATTTTGGGATGGTAACTAAAGTTTAAAGCAGAAATAGGGGCACTTTTAAAATTTTCATTTTTGACCAAAATCGATGAGTCCGGGGCTTAGGGAATTTCTCATATGCCACAAAACCGTTGAAGCTCCTGTTCAAAAATCATGCTCTGAAATCAACTTTTTTCATCTCAGGGATTCATTTTGGGATGGTAACTAAAGTTTAAAGCAGAAATAGGGGCACTTTTAAAATTTTCATTTTTGACCAAAATAGATGGGTCCAGGGCTTAGGGAATTTCTCATATGCCACAAAACCGTTGAAGCTCCTGTTCAAAAATCATGCTCTGAAATCAACTTTTTTCATCTCAGGGATTCATTTTGGGATGGTAACTAAAGTTTAAAGCAGAAATAGGGGCACTTTTAAAATTTTCATTTTTGACCAAAATCGATGGGTCCGGGGCTTAGGGAATTTCTCATATGCCACAAAACCGTTGAAGCTCCTGTTCAAAAATCATGCTCCGAAATCAACTTTTTTCATCTCAGGGATTCATTTTGGGATGGTAACTAAAGTTTAAAGCAGAAATAGGGGCACTTTTAAAATTTTCATTTTTGACCAAAATCGATGGGTCCGGGGCTTAGGGAATTTCTCATATGCCACAAAACCGTTGAAGCTCCTGTTCAAAAATCATGCTCTGAAATCAACTTTTTTCATCTCAGGGATTCATTTTGGGATGGTAACTAAAGTTTAAAGCAGAAATAGGGGCACTTTTAATATTTTTATTTTTGACCAAAATCGATGGGTCCGGGGCTTAGGGAATTTCTCATATGCCACAAAACCGTTGAAGCTCCTGTTCAAAAATCATGCTCTGAAATCAACTTTTTTCATCTCAGGGATTCATTTTGGGATGGTAACTAAAGTTTAAAGCAGAAATAGGGGCACTTTTAATATTTTTATTTTTGACCAAAATCGATGGGTCCGGGGCTTAGGGAATTTCTCATATGCCCCAAAACCGTTGAATCTCCTGTTCACAAATCATGCTCTGAAATCAACTTTTTTCATCTCAGGGATTCATTTTGGGATGGTAACTAAAGTTTAAAGCAGAAATAGGGGCACTTTTAAAATTTTCATTTTTGACCAAAATCGATGGGTCCGGGGCTTAGGGAATTTCTCATATGCCCCAAAACCGTTGAAGCTCCTGTTCAAAAATCATGCTCCGAAATCAACTTTTTTCATCTCAGGGATTCATTTTGGGATGGTAACTAAAGTTTAAAGCAGAAATAGGGGCACTTTTAAAATTTTCATTTTTGACCAAAATCGATGGGTCCGGGGCTTAGGGAATTTCTCATATGCCCCAAAACATTTGAAGCTCCTGTTCAAAAATCATGCTCCGAAATCAACTTTTTTCATCTCAGGGATTCATTTTGGGATGGTAACTAAAGTTTAAAGCAGAAATAGGGGCACTTTTAAAATTTTCATTTTTGACCAAAATCGATGGGTCCGGGGCATAGGGAATTTCTCATATGCCCCAAAACCGTTGAATCTCCTGTTCACAAATCATGCTCTGAAATCAACTTTTTTCATCTCAGGGATTCATTTTGGGATGGTAACTAAAGTTTAAAGCAGAAATAGTGGCACTTTTAAAATTTTCATTTTAGAACAAAATCGATGGGTCCGGGGCTTAGGGAATTTCTCATATGCCGCAAAACCGTTGAAGCTCCTGTTCAAAAATCATGCTCCGAAATCAACTTTTTTCATCTCAGGGATTCATTTTGGGATGGTAACTACAGTTTAAAGCAGAAATAGGGGCACTTTTAAAATTTTCATTTTTGACCAAAATCGATGAGTCCGGGGCTTAGGGAATTTCTCATATGCCACAAAACCGTTGAAGCTCCTGTTCAAAAATCATGCTCTGAAATCAACTTTTTTCATCTCAGGGATTCATTTTGGGATGGTAACTAAAGTTTAAAGCAGAAATAGGGGCACTTTTAAAATTTTCATTTTTGACCAAAATAGATGGGTCCAGGGCTTAGGGAATTTCTCATATGCCACAAAACCGTTGAAGCTCCTGTTCAAAAATCATGCTCTGAAATCAACTTTTTTCATCTCAGGGATTCATTTTGGGATGGTAACTAAAGTTTAAAGCAGAAATAGGGGCACTTTTAAAATTTTCATTTTTGACCAGAATCGATGGGTCCGGGGCTTAGGGAATTTCTCATATGCCCCAAAACCGTTGAATCTCCTGTTCACAAATCATGCTCTGAAATCAACTTTTTTCATCTCAGGGATTCATTTTGGGATGGTAACTAAAGTTTAAAGCAGAAATAGGGGCACTTTTAAAATTTTCATTTTTGACCAAAATCGATGGGTCCGGGGCTTAGGGAATTTCTCATATGCCCCAAAACCGTTGAAGCTCCTGTTCAAAAATCATGCTCCGAAATCAACTTTTTTCATCTCAGGGATTCATTTTGGGATGGTAACTAAAGTTTAAAGCAGAAATAGGGGCACTTTTAAAATTTTCATTTTTGACCAAAATCGATGGGTCCGGGGCTTAGGGAATTTCTCATATGCCCCAAAACATTTGAAGCTCCTGTTCAAAAATCATGCTCCGAAATCAACTTTTTTCATCTCAGGGATTCATTTTGGGATGGTAACTAAAGTTTAAAGCAGAAATAGGGGCACTTTTAAAATTTTCATTTTTGACCAAAATCGATGGGTCCGGGGCTTAGGGAATTTCTCATATGCCCCAAAACCGTTGAATCTCCTGTTCACAAATCATGCTCTGAAATCAACTTTTTTCATCTCAGGGATTCATTTTGGGATGGTAACTAAAGTTTAAAGCAGAAATAGGGGCACTTTTAAAATTTTCATTTTTGACCAAAATCGATGGGTCCGGGGCTTAGGGAATTTCTCATATGCCCCAAAACCGTTGAATCTCCTGTTCACAAATCATGCTCTGAAATCAACTTTTTTCATCTCAGGGATTCATTTTGGGATGGTAACTAAAGTTTAAAGCAGAAATAGTGGCACTTTTAAAATTTTCATTTTAGAACAAAATCGATGGGTCCAGGGCTTAGGGAATTTCTCATATGCCGCAAAACCGTTGAAGCTCCTGTTCAAAAATCATGCTCCGAAATCAACTTTTTTCATCTCAGGGATTCATTTTGGGATGGTAACTAAAGTTTAAAGCAGAAATAGGGGCACTTTTAAAATTTTCATTTTTGACCAAAATCGATGAGTCCGGGGCTTAGGGAATTTCTCATATGCCACAAAACCGTTGAAGCTCCTGTTCAAAAATCATGCTCTGAAATCAACTTTTTTCATCTCAGGGATTCATTTTGGGATGGTAACTAAAGTTTAAAGCAGAAATAGGGGCACTTTTAAAATTTTCATTTTTGACCAAAATCGATGGGTCCGGGGCTTAGGGAATTTCTCATATGCCCCAAAACCGTTGAAGCTCCGGTTCAAAAATCATGCTCTGAAATCAACTTTTTTCATCTCAGGGATTCATTTTGGGATGGTAACTAAAGTTTAAAGCAGAAATAGGGGCACTTTTAAAATTTTCATTTTTGACCAGAATCGATGGGTCCGGGGCTTAGGGAATTTCTCATATGCCCCAAAACCGTTGAAGCTCCTGTTCAAAAATCATGCTCCGAAATCAACTTTTTTCATCTCAGGGATTCATTTTGGGATGGTAACTAAAGTTTAAAGCAGAAATAGGGGCACTTTTAAAATTTTCATTTTTGACCAAAATCGATGGGTCCGGGGCTTAGGGAATTTCTCATATGCCCCAAAACATTTGAAGCTCCTGTTCAAAAATCATGCTCCGAAATCAACTTTTTTCATCTCAGGGATTCATTTTGGGATGGTAACTAAAGTTTAAAGCAGAAATAGGGGCACTTTTAAAATTTTCATTTTTGACCAAAATCGATGGGTCCGGGGCTTAGGGAATTTCTCATATGCCCCAAAACCGTTGAATCTCCTGTTCACAAATCATGCTCTGAAATCAACATTTTTCATCTCAGGGATTCATTTTGGGATGGTAACTAAAGTTTAAAGCAGAAATAGGGGCACTTTTAAAATTTTCATTTTTGACCAAAATCGATGGGTCCGGGGCTTAGGGAATTTCTCATATGCCCCAAAACCGTTGAATCTCCTGTTCACAAATCATGCTCTGAAATCAACTTTTTTCATCTCAGGGATTCATTTTGGGATGGTAACTAAAGTTTAAAGCAGAAATAGTGGCACTTTTAAAATTTTCATTTTAGAACAAAATCGATGGGTCCAGGGCTTAGGGAATTTCTCATATGCCGCAAAACCGTTGAAGCTCCTGTTCAAAAATCATGCTCCGAAATCAACTTTTTTCATCTCAGGGATTCATTTTGGGATGGTAACTAAAGTTTAAAGCAGAAATAGGGGCACTTTTAAAATTTTCATTTTTGACCAAAATCGATGAGTCCGGGGCTTAGGGAATTTCTCATATGCCACAAAACCGTTGAAGCTCCTGTTCAAAAATCATGCTCTGAAATCAACTTTTTTCATCTCAGGGATTCATTTTGGGATGGTAACTAAAGTTTAAAGCAGAAATAGGGGCACTTTTAAAATTTTCATTTTTGACCAAAATAGATGGGTCCAGGGCTTAGGGAATTTCTCATATGCCACAAAACCGTTGAAGCTCCTGTTCAAAAATCATGCTCTGAAATCAACTTTTTTCATCTCAGGGATTCATTTTCGGATGGTAACTAAAGTTTAAAGCAGAAATAGGGGCACTTTTAAAATTTTCATTTTTGACCAGAATCGATGGGTCCGGGGCTTAGGGAATTTCTCATATGCCACAAAACCGTTGAAGCTCCTGTTCAAAAATCATGCTCTGAAATCAACTTTTTTCATCTCAGGGATTCATTTTGGGATGTAACTAAAGTTTAAAGCAGAAATAGGGGCACTTTTAAAATTTTCATTTTTGACCAAAATCGATGGGTCCGGGGCTTAGGGACTTTCTCATATGCCCCAAAACCGTTGAAGCTCCTGTTCAAAAATCATGCTCCGAAATCAACTTTTTTCATCTCAGGGATTCATTTTGGGATGGTAACTAAAGTTTAAAGCAGAAATAGGGGCACTTTTAAAATTTTCATTTTTGACCAAAATCGATGGGTCCGGGGCTTAGGGAATTTCTCATATGCCCCAAAACCGTTGAATCTCCTGTTCACAAATCATGCTCTGAAATCAACTTTTTTCATCTCAGGGATTCATTTTGGGATGGTAACTAAAGTTTAAAGCAGAAATAGTGGCACTTTTAAAATTTTCATTTTAGAACAAAATCGATGGGTCCAGGGCTTAGGGAATTTCTCATATGCCGCAAAACCGTTGAAGCTCCTGTTCAAAAATCATGCTCCGAAATCAACTTTTTTCATCTCAGGGATTCATTTTGGGATGGTAACTAAAGTTTAAAGCAGAAATAGGGGCACTTTTAAAATTTTCATTTTTGACCAAAATCGATGGGTCCGGGGCTTAGGGAATTTCTCATATGCCCCAAAACCGTTGAAGCTCCTGTTCAAAAATCATGCTCCGAAATCAACTTTTTTCATCTCAGGGATTCATTTTGGGATGGTAACTAAAGTTTAAAGCAGAAATAGTGGCACTTTTAAAATTTTCATTTTAGAACAAAATCGATGGGTCCAGGGCTTAGGGAATTTCTCATATGCCGCAAAACCGTTGAAGCTCCTGTTCAAAAATCATGCTCCGAAATCAACTTTTTTCATCTCAGGGATTCATTTTGGGATGGTAACTAAAGTTTAAAGCAGAAATAGGGGCACTTTTAAAATTTTCATTTTTGACCAAAATCGATGGGTCCGGGGCTTAGGGAATTTCTCATATGCCCCAAAACCGTTGAAGCTCCTGTTCAAAAATCATGCTCTGAAATCAACTTTTTTCATCTCAGGGATTCATTTTGGGATGGTAACTAAAGTTTAAAGCAGAAATAGGGGCACTTTTAAAATTTTCATTTTTGACCAAAATCGATGGGTCCGGGGCTTAGGGAATTTCTCATATGCCCCAAAACCTTTGAAGCTCCTGTTCAAAAATCATGCTCCGAAATCAACTTTTTTCATCTCAGGGATTCATTTTGGGATGGTAACTAAAGTTTAAAGCAGAAATAGGGGCACTTTTAAAATTTTCATTTTTGACCAGAATCGATGGGTCCGGGGCTTAGGGAATTTCTCATATGCCCCAAAACCGTTGAAGCTCCTGTTCAAAAATCATGCTCCGAAATCAACTTTTTTCATCTCAGGGATTCATTTTGGGATGGTAACTAAAGTTTAAAGCAGAAATAGGGGCACTTTTAAAATTTTCATTTTTGACCAAAATCGATGGGTCCGGGGCTTAGGGAATTTCTCATATGCCCCAAAACATTTGAAGCTCCTGTTCAAAAATCATGCTCCGAAATCAACTTTTTTCATCTCAGGGATTCATTTTGGGATGGTAACTAAAGTTTAAAGCAGAAATAGGGGCACTTTTAAAATTTTCATTTTTGACCAAAATCGATGGGTCCGGGGCTTAGGGAATTTCTCATATGCCCCAAAACCGTTGAATCTCCTGTTCACAAATCATGCTCTGAAATCAACTTTTTTCATCTCAGGGATTCATTTTGGGATGGTAACTAAAGTTTAAAGCAGAAATAGGGGCACTTTTAAAATTTTCATTTTTGACCAAAATCGATGGGTCCGGGGCTTAGGGAATTTCTCATATGCCCCAAAACCGTTGAATCTCCTGTTCACAAATCATGCTCTGAAATCAACTTTTTTCATCTCAGGGATTCATTTTGGGATGGTAACTAAAGTTTAAAGCAGAAATAGTGGCACTTTTAAAATTTTCATTTTAGAACAAAATCGATGGGTCCAGGGCTTAGGGAATTTCTCATATGCCGCAAAACCGTTGAAGCTCCTGTTCAAAAATCATGCTCCGAAATCAACTTTTTTCATCTCAGGGATTCATTTTGGGATGGTAACTAAAGTTTAAAGCAGAAATAGGGGCACTTTTAAAATTTTCATTTTTGACCAAAATCGATGAGTCCGGGGCTTAGGGAATTTCTCATATGCCACAAAACCGTTGAAGCTCCTGTTCAAAAATCATGCTCTGAAATCAACTTTTTTCATCTCAGGGATTCATTTTGGGATGGTAACTAAAGTTTAAAGCAGAAATAGGGGCACTTTTAAAATTTTCATTTTTGACCAAAATAGATGGGTCCAGGGCTTAGGGAATTTCTCATATGCCACAAAACCGTTGAAGCTCCTGTTCAAAAATCATGCTCTGAAATCAACTTTTTTCATCTCAGGGATTCATTTTCGGATGGTAACTAAAGTTTAAAGCAGAAATAGGGGCACTTTTAAAATTTTCATTTTTGACCAGAATCGATGGGTCCGGGGCTTAGGGAATTTCTCATATGCCACAAAACCGTTGAAGCTCCTGTTCAAAAATCATGCTCTGAAATCAACTTTTTTCATCTCAGGGATTCATTTTGGGATGTAACTAAAGTTTAAAGCAGAAATAGGGGCACTTTTAAAATTTTCATTTTTGACCAAAATCGATGGGTCCGGGGCTTAGGGAATTTCTCATATGCCCCAAAACCGTTGAAGCTCCTGTTCAAAAATCATGCTCCGAAATCAACTTTTTTCATCTCAGGGATTCATTTTGGGATGGTAACTAAAGTTTAAAGCAGAAATAGGGGCACTTTTAAAATTTTCATTTTTGACCAAAATCGATGGGTCCGGGGCTTAGGGAATTTCTCATATGCCCCAAAACATTTGAAGCTCCTGTTCAAAAATCATGCTCCGAAATCAACTTTTTTCATCTCAGGGATTCATTTTGGGATGGTAACTAAAGTTTAAAGCAGAAATAGGGGCACTTTTAAAATTTTCATTTTTGACCAAAATCGATGGGTCCGGGGCTTAGGGAATTTCTCATATGCCCCAAAACCGTTGAATCTCCTGTTCACAAATCATGCTCTGAAATCAACTTTTTTCATCTCAGGGATTCATTTTGGGATGGTAACTAAAGTTTAAAGCAGAAATAGGGGCACTTTTAAAATTTTCATTTTTGACCAAAATCGATGGGTCCGGGGCTTAGGGAATTTCTCATATGCCCCAAAACCGTTGAATCTCCTGTTCACAAATCATGCTCTGAAATCAACTTTTTTCATCTCAGGGATTCATTTTGGGATGGTAACTAAAGTTTAAAGCAGAAATAGTGGCACTTTTAAAATTTTCATTTTAGAACAAAATCGATGGGTCCAGGGCTTAGGGAATTTCTCATATGCCGCAAAACCGTTGAAGCTCCTGTTCAAAAATCATGCTCCGAAATCAACTTTTTTCATCTCAGGGATTCATTTTGGGATGGTAACTAAAGTTTAAAGCAGAAATAGGGGCACTTTTAAAATTTTCATTTTTGACCAAAATCGATGAGTCCGGGGCTTAGGGAATTTCTCATATGCCACAAAACCGTTGAAGCTCCTGTTCAAAAATCATGCTCTGAAATTAACTTTTTTCATCTCAGGGATTCATTTTGGGATGGTAACTAAAGTTTAAAGCAGAAATAGGGGCACTTTTAAAATTTTCATTTTTGACCAAAATCGATGGGTCCGGGGCTTAGGGAATTTCTCATATGCCCCAAAACCGTTGAAGCTCCTGTTCAAAAATCATGCTCTGAAATCAACTTTTTTCATCTCAGGGATTCATTTTGGGATGGTAACTAAAGTTTAAAGCAGAAATAGGGGCACTTTTAAAATTTTCATTTTTGACCAAAATCGATGGGTCCGGGGCTTAGGGAATTTCTCATATGCCCCAAAACCTTTGAAGCTCCTGTTCAAAAATCATGCTCCGAAATCAACTTTTTTCATCTCAGGGATTCATTTTGGGATGGTAACTAAAGTTTAAAGCAGAAATAGGGGCACTTTTAAAATTTTCATTTTTGACCAGAATCGATGGGTCCGGGGCTTAGGGAATTTCTCATATGCCCCAAAACCGTTGAAGCTCCTGTTCAAAAATCATGCTCCGAAATCAACTTTTTTCATCTCAGGGATTCATTTTGGGATGGTAACTAAAGTTTAAAGCAGAAATAGGGGCACTTTTAAAATTTTCATTTTTGACCAAAATCGATGGGTCCGGGGCTTAGGGAATTTCTCATATGCCCCAAAACATTTGAAGCTCCTGTTCAAAAATCATGCTCCGAAATCAACTTTTTTCATCTCAGGGATTCATTTTGGGATGGTAACTAAAGTTTAAAGCAGAAATAGGGGCACTTTTAAAATTTTCATTTTTGACCAAAATCGATGGGTCCGGGGCTTAGGGAATTTCTCATATGCCCCAAAACCGTTGAATCTCCTGTTCACAAATCATGCTCTGAAATCAACTTTTTTCATCTCAGGGATTCATTTTGGGATGGTAACTAAAGTTTAAAGCAGAAATAGGGGCACTTTTAAAATTTTCATTTTTGACCAAAATCGATGGGTCCGGGGCTTAGGGAATTTCTCATATGCCCCAAAACCGTTGAATCTCCTGTTCACAAATCATGCTCTGAAATCAACTTTTTTCATCTCAGGGATTCATTTTGGGATGGTAACTAAAGTTTAAAGCAGAAATAGTGGCACTTTTAAAATTTTCATTTTAGAACAAAATCGATGGGTCCAGGGCTTAGGGAATTTCTCATATGCCGCAAAACCGTTGAAGCTCCTGTTCAAAAATCATGCTCCGAAATCAACTTTTTTCATCTCAGGGATTCATTTTGGGATGGTAACTAAAGTTTAAAGCAGAAATAGGGGCACTTTTAAAATTTTCATTTTTGACCAAAATCGATGAGTCCGGGGCTTAGGGAATTTCTCATATGCCACAAAACCGTTGAAGCTCCTGTTCAAAAATCATGCTCTGAAATCAACTTTTTTCATCTCAGGGATTCATTTTGGGATGGTAACTAAAGTTTAAAGCAGAAATAGGGGCACTTTTAAAATTTTCATTTTTGACCAAAATAGATGGGTCCAGGGCTTAGGGAATTTCTCATATGCCACAAAACCGTTGAAGCTCCTTTTCAAAAATCATGCTCTGAAATCAACTTTTTTCATCTCAGGGATTCATTTTCGGATGGTAACTAAAGTTTAAAGCAGAAATAGGGGCACTTTTAAAATTTTCATTTTTGACCAGAATCGATGGGTCCGGGGCTTAGGGAATTTCTCATATGCCACAAAACCGTTGAAGCTCCTGTTCAAAAATCATGCTCTGAAATCAACTTTTTTCATCTCAGGGATTCATTTTGGGATGTAACTAAAGTTTAAAGCAGAAATAGGGGCACTTTTAATATTTTTATTTTTGAGCAAAATCGATGGGTCCGGGGCTTAGGGAATTTCTCATATGCCCCAAAACCGTTGAATCTCCTGTTCACAAATCATGCTCTGAAATCAACTTTTTTCATCTCAGGGATTCATTTTGGGATGGTAACTAAAGTTTAAAGCAGAAATAGGGGCACTTTTAAAATTTTCATTTTTGACCAAAATCGATGGGTCCGGGGCTTAGGGAATTTCTCATATGCCCCAAAACCGTTGAAGCTCCTGTTCAAAAATCATGCTCCGAAATCAACTTTTTTCATCTCAGGGATTCATTTTGGGATGGTAACTAAAGTTTAAAGCAGAAATAGGGGCACTTTTAAAATTTTCATTTTGACCAAAATCGATGGGTCCGGGGCTTAGGGAATTTCTCATATGCCCCAAAACCTTTGAAGCTCCTGTTCAAAAATCATGCTCCGAAATCAACTTTTTTCATCTCAGGGATTCATTTTGGGATGGTAACTAAAGTTTAAAGCAGAAATAGGGGCACTTTTAAAATTTTCATTTTTGACCAAAATCGATGGGTCCGGGGCTTAGGGAATTTCTCATATGCCCCAAAACATTTGAAGCTCCTGTTCAAAAATCATGCTCCGAAATCAACTTTTTTCATCTCAGGGATTCATTTTGGGATGGTAACTAAAGTTTAAAGCAGAAATAGGGGCACTTTTAAAATTTTCATTTTTGACCAAAATCGATGGGTCCGGGGCTTAGGGAATTTCTCATATGCCCCAAAACCGTTGAATCTCCTGTTCACAAATCATGCTCTGAAATCAACTTTTTTCATCTCAGGGATTCATTTTGGGATGGTAACTAAAGTTTAAAGCAGAAATAGGGGCACTTTTAAAATTTTCATTTTTGACCAAAATCGATGGGTCCGGGGCTTAGGGAATTTCTCATATGCCCCAAAACCGTTGAATCTCCTGTTCACAAATCATGCTCTGAAATCAACTTTTTTCATCTCAGGGATTCATTTTGGGATGGTAACTAAAGTTTAAAGCAGAAATAGTGGCACTTTTAAAATTTTCATTTTAGAACAAAATCGATGGGTCCAGGGCTTAGGGAATTTCTCATATGCCGCAAAACCGTTGAAGCTCCTGTTCAAAAATCATGCTCCGAAATCAACTTTTTTCATCTCAGGGATTCATTTTGGGATGGTAACTAAAGTTTAAAGCAGAAATAGGGGCACTTTTAAAATTTTCATTTTTGACCAAAATCGATGAGTCCGGGGCTTAGGGAATTTCTCATATGCCACAAAACCGTTGAAGCTCCTGTTCAAAAATCATGCTCTGAAATCAACTTTTTTCATCTCAGGGATTCATTTTGGGATGGTAACTAAAGTTTAAAGCAGAAATAGGGGCACTTTTAAAATTTTCATTTTTGACCAAAATAGATGGGTCCAGGGCTTAGGGAATTTCTCATATGCCACAAAACCGTTGAAGCTCCTGTTCAAAAATCATGCTCTGAAATCAACTTTTTTCATCTCAGGGATTCATTTTCGGATGGTAACTAAAGTTTAAAGCAGAAATAGGGGCACTTTTAAAATTTTCATTTTTGACCAGAATCGATGGGTCCGGGGCTTAGGGAATTTCTCATATGCCACAAAACCGTTGAAGCTCCTGTTCAAAAATCATGCTCTGAAATCAACTTTTTTCATCTCAGGGATTCATTTTGGGATGTAACTAAAGTTTAAAGCAGAAATAGGGGCACTTTTAATATTTTTATTTTTGACCAAAATCGATGGGTCCGGGGCTTAGGGAATTTCTCATATGCCCCAAAACCGTTGAATCTCCTGTTCACAAATCATGCTCTGAAATCAACTTTTTTCATCTCAGGGATTCATTTTGGGATGGTAACTAAAGTTTAAAGCAGAAATAGGGGCACTTTTAAAATTTTCATTTTTGACCAAAATCGATGGGTCCGGGGCTTAGGGAATTTCTCATATGCCCCAAAACCGTTGAAGCTCCTGTTCAAAAATCATGCTCCGAAATCAACTTTTTTCATCTCAGGGATTCATTTTGGGATGGTAACTAAAGTTTAAAGCAGAAATAGGGGCACTTTTAAAATTTTCATTTTGACCAAAATCGATGGGTCCGGGGCTTAGGGAATTTCTCATATGCCCCAAAACCGTTGAAACTCCTGTTCAAAAATCATGCTCCGAAATCAACTTTTTTCATCTCAGGGATTCATTTTGGGATGGTAACTAAAGTTTAAAGCAGAAATAGGGGCACTTTTAAAATTTTCATTTTTGACCAAAATCGATGGGTCCAGGGCTTAGGGAATTTCTCATATGCCACAAAACCGTTGAAGCTCCTGTTCAAAAATCATGCTCTGAAATCAAGTTTTTTCATCTCAGGGATACATTTTGGGATGGTAACTAAAGTTTAAAGCAGAAATAGGGGCACTTTTAAAATTTTCAAATTTGACCAAAATCGATGGGTCCAGGGCTTAGGGAATTTCTCATATGCCACAAAACCGTTGAAGCTCCTGTTCAAAAATCATGCTCCGAAATCAACTTTTTTCATCTCAGGGATTCATTTTGGGATGGTAACTAAAGTTTAAAGCAGAAATAGGGGCACTTTTAAAATTTTCATTTTTGACCAAAATCGATGGGTCCGGGGCTTAGGGAATTTCTCATATGCCCCAAAACCGCTGAAGCTCCTGTTCAAAAATCATGCTCTGAAATCAACTTTTTTCATCTCAGGGATTCATTTTCGGATGGTAACTAAAGTTTAAAGCAGAAATAGGGGCACTTTTAAAATTTTCATTTTTGACCAGAATCGATGGGTCCGGGGCTTAGGGAATTTCTCATATGCCACAAAACCGTTGAAGCTCCTGTTCAAAAATCATGCTCTGAAATCAACTTTTTTCATCTCAGGGATTCATTTTGGGATGTAACTAAAGTTTAAAGCAGAAATAGGGGCACTTTTAATATTTTTATTTTTGACCAAAATCGATGGGTCCGGGGCTTAGGGAATTTCTCATATGCCCCAAAACCGTTGAATCTCCTGTTCACAAATCATGCTCTGAAATCAACTTTTTTCATCTCAGGGATTCATTTTGGGATGGTAACTAAAGTTTAAAGCAGAAATAGGGGCACTTTTAAAATTTTCATTTTTGACCAAAATCGATGGGTCCGGGGCTTAGGGAATTTCTCATATGCCCCAAAACCGTTGAAGCTCCTGTTCAAAAATCATGCTCCGAAATCAACTTTTTTCATCTCAGGGATTCATTTTGGGATGGTAACTAAAGTTTAAAGCAGAAATAGGGGCACTTTTAAAATTTTCATTTTGACCAAAATCGATGGGTCCGGGGCTTAGGGAATTTCTCATATGCCCCAAAACCTTTGAAGCTCCTGTTCAAAAATCATGCTCCGAAATCAACTTTTTTCATCTCAGGGATTCATTTTGGGATGGTAACTAAAGTTTAAAGCAGAAATAGGGGCACTTTTAAAATTTTCATTTTTGACCAAAATCGATGGGTCCGGGGCTTAGGGAATTTCTCATATGCCCCAAAACCGTTGAATCTCCTGTTCACAAATCATGCTCTGAAATCAACTTTTTTCATCTCAGGGATTCATTTTGGGATGGTAACTAAAGTTTAAAGCAGAAATAGGGGCACTTTTAAAATTTTCATTTTTGACCAAAATCGATGGGTCCGGGGCTTAGGGAATTTCTCATATGCCCCAAAACCGTTGAATCTCCTGTTCACAAATCATGCTCTGAAATCAACTTTTTTCATCTCAGGGATTCATTTTGGGATGGTAACTAAAGTTTAAAGCAGAAATAGGGGCACTTTTAAAATTTTCATTTTAGACCAAAATCGATGGGTCCAGGGCTTAGGGAATTTCTCATATGCCACAAAACCGTTGAAGCTCCTGTTCAAAAATCATGCTCCGAAATCAACTTTTTTCATCTTAGGGATTCATTTTGGGATGGTAACTAAAGTTTAAAGCAGAAATAGGGGCACTTTTAAAATTTTCATTTTTGACCAGAATCGATGGGTCCGGGGCTTAGGGAATTTCTCATATGCCCCAAAACCTTTGAAGCTCCTGTTCAAAAATCATGCTCCGAAATCAACTTTTTTCATCTCAGGGATTCATTTTGGGATGGTAACTAAAGTTTAAAGCAGAAATAGGGGCACTTTTAAAATTTTCATTTTTGACCAAAATCGATGGGTCCGGGGCTTAGGGAATTTCTCATATGCCACAAAACCGTTGAAGCTCCTGTTCAAAAATCATGATCCGAAATCAACTTTTTTCATCTCAGGGATTCATTTGGAGATGGTAACTAAAGTTTAAAGCAGAAATAGGGGCACTTTTAAAATTTTCATTTTTGACCAAAATCGATGGGTCCGGGGCTTAGGGAATTTCTCATATGCCCCAAAACCGTTGAAGCTCCTGTTCAAAAATCATGCTCCGAAATCAACTTTTTTCATCTCAGGGATTCATTTTGGGATGGTAACTAAAGTTTAAAGCAGAAATAGGGGCACTTTTAAAATTTTCATTTTTGACCAAAATCGATGGGTCCGGGGCTTAGGGAATTTCTCATATGCCCCAAAACCTTTGAAGCTCCTGTTCAAAAATCATGCTCCGAAATCAACTTTTTTCATCTCAGGGATTCATTTTGGGATGGTAACTAAAGTTTAAAGCAGAAATAGGGGCACTTTTAAAATTTTCATTTTTGACCAAAATCGATGGGTCCGGGGCTTAGGGAATTTCTCATATGCCCCAAAACCGTTGAATCTCCTGTTCACAAATCATGCTCTGAAATCAACTTTTTTCATCTCAGGGATTCATTTTGGGATGGTAACTAAAGTTTAAAGCAGAAATAGGGGCACTTTTAAAATTTTCATTTTTGACCAAAATCGATGGGTCCGGGGCTTAGGGAATTTCTCATATGCCCCAAAACCGTTGAATCTCCTGTTCACAAATCATGCTCTGAAATCAACTTTTTTCATCTCAGGGATTCATTTTGGGATGGTAACTAAAGTTTAAAGCAGAAATAGGGGCACTTTTAAAATTTTCATTTTAGACCAAAATCGATGGGTCCAGGGCTTAGGGAATTTCTCATATGCCACAAAACCGTTGAAGCTCCTGTTCAAAAATCATGCTCCGAAATCAACTTTTTTCATCTTAGGGATTCATTTTGGGATGGTAACTAAAGTTTAAAGCAGAAATAGGGGCACTTTTAAAATTTTCATTTTTGACCAGAATCGATGGGTCCGGGGCTTAGGGAATTTCTCATATGCCCCAAAACCTTTGAAGCTCCTGTTCAAAAATCATGCTCCGAAATCAACTTTTTTCATCTCAGGGATTCATTTTGGGATGGTAACTAAAGTTTAAAGCAGAAATAGGGGCACTTTTAAAATTTTCATTTTTGACCAAAATCGATGGGTCCGGGGCTTAGGGAATTTCTCATATGCCACAAAACCGTTGAAGCTCCTGTTCAAAAATCATGATCCGAAATCAACTTTTTTCATCTCAGGGATTCATTTGGAGATGGTAACTAAAGTTTAAAGCAGAAATAGGGGCACTTTTAAAATTTTCATTTTTGACCAAAATCGATGGGTCCGGGGCTTAGGGAATTTCTCATATGCCCCAAAACCGTTGAAGCTCCTGTTCAAAAATCATGCTCCGAAATCAACTTTTTTCATCTCAGGGATTCATTTTGGGATGGTAACTAAAGTTTAAAGCAGAAATAGGGGCACTTTTACAATTTTCATTTTTGACTAAAATCGATGGGTCTGGGGCTCAGGGAATTTCTCATATGCCACAAAACCGTTGAAGCTCCTGTTCAAAAATCATGCTCCGAAATCAACTTTTTTCATCTCAGGGATTCATTTTGGGATGGTAACTAAAGTTTAAAGCAGAAATAGGGGCACTTTTAAAATTTTCATTTTTGACCAAAATCGATGAGTCCGGGGCTTAGGGAATTTCTCATATGCCCCAAAACCGTTGAATCTCCTGTTCACAAATCATGCTCTGAAATCAACTTTTTTCATCTCAGGGATTCATTTTGGGATGGTAACTAAAGTTTAAAGCAGAAATAGGGGCACTTTTAAAATTTTCATTTTTGACCAAAATCGATGGGTCCGGGGCTTAGGGAATTTCTCATATGCCACAAAACCGTTGAAGCTCCTGTTCAAAAATCATGCTCTGAAATCAACTTTTTTCATCTCAGGGATTCATTTTGGGATGGTAACTAAAGTTTAAAGCAGAAATAGTGGCACTTTTAAAATTTTCATTTTAGACCAGAATCGATGGGTCCGGGGCTTAGGGAATTTCTCATATGCCGCAAAACCGTTGAAGCTCCTGTTCAAAAATCATGCTCCGAAATCAACTTTTTTCATCTCAGGGATTCATTTTGGGATGGTAACTAAAGTTTAAAGCAGAAATAGGGGCACTTTTAAAATTTTCATTTTTGACCAAAATCGATGAGTCCGGGGCTTAGGGAATTTCTCATATGCCCCAAAACCGTTGAATCTCCTGTTCACAAATCATGCTCTGAAATCAACTTTTTTCATCTCAGGGATTCATTTTGGGATGGTAACTAAAGTTTAAAGCAGAAATAGGGGCACTTTTAAAATTTTCATTTTTGACCAAAATCGATGGGTCCGGGGCTTAGGGAATTTCTCATATGCCACAAAACCGTTGAAGCTCCTGTTCAAAAATCATGCTCTGAAATCAACTTTTTTCATCTCAGGGATTCATTTTGGGATGGTAACTAAAGTTTAAAGCAGAAATAGGGGCACTTTTAAAATTTTCATTTTTGACCAAAATCGATGGGTCCGGGGCTTAGGGAATTTCTCATATGCCCCAAAACCTTTGAAGCTCCTGTTCAAAAATCATGCTCCGAAATCAACTTTGTTCATCTCAGGGATTCATTTTGGGATGGTAACTAAAGTTTAAAGCAGAAATAGGGGCACTTTTAAAATTTTCATTTTTGACCAAAATCGATGGGTCCGGGGCTTAGGGAATTTCTCATATGCCCCAAAACCGTTGAATCTCCTGTTCACAAATCATGCTCTGAAATCAACTTTTTTCATCTCAGGGATTCATTTTGGGATGGTAACTAAAGTTTAAAGCAGAAATAGGGGCACTTTTAAAATTTTCATTTTTGACCAGAATCGATGGGTCCGGGGCTTAGGGAATTTCTCATATGCCACAAAACCGTTGAATCTCCTGTTCAAAAATCATGCTCTGAAATCAACTTTTTTCATCTCAGGGATTCATTTTGGGATGGTAACTAAAGTTTAAAGCAGAAATAGGGGCACTTTTAATATTATTATTTTTGACCAAAATCGATGGGTCCGGGGCTTAGGGAATTTCTCATATGCCACAAAACAGTTGAAGCTCCTGTTCAAAAATCATGCTCCGAAATCAACTTTTTTCATCTCAGGGATTCATTTTGGGATGGTAACTAAAGTTTAAAGCAGAAATAGGGGCACTTTTAAAATTTTCATTTTTGACCAGAATCGATGGGTCCGGGGCTTAGGGAATTTCTCATATGCCACAAAACCGTTGAAGCTCCTGTTCAAAAATCATGCTCCGAAATAAACTTTTTTCATCTCAGGGATTCATTTTGGGATGGTAACTAAAGTTTAAAGCAGTAATAGGGGCACTTTTAAAATTTTAATTTTTGACCAAAATCGATGGGTCCGGGGCTTAGGGAATTTCTCATATGCCCCAAAACCGTTGAATCTCCTGTTCACAAATCATGCTCTGAAATCAACTTTTTTCATCTCAGGGATTCATTTTGGGATGGTAACTAAAGTTTAAAGCAGAAATAGGGGCACTTTTAAAATTTTCATTTTTGACCAAAATCGATGGGTCCGGGGCTTAGGGAATTTCTCATATGCCCCAAAACCGTTGAATCTCCTGTTCACAAATCATGCTCTGAAATCAACTTTTTTCATCTCAGGGATTCATTTTGGGATGGTAACTAAAGTTTAAAGCAGAAATAGGGGCACTTTTAAAATTTTCATTTTAGACCAAAATCGATGGGTCTGGGGCTTAGGGAATTTCTCATATGCCACAAAACCGTTGAAGCTCCTGTTCAAAAATCATGCTCCGAAATCAACTTTTTTCATCTTAGGGATTCATTTTGGGATGGTAACTAAAGTTTAAAGCAGAAATAGGGTCACTTTTAAAATTTTCATTTTTGACCAAAATCGATGGGTCCGGGGCTTAGGGAATTTCTCATATGCCACAAAACCGATGAAGCTCCTGTTCAAAAATCATGATCCGAAATCAACTTTTTTCATCTCAGGGATTCATTTGGAGATGGTAACTAAAGTTTAAAGCAGAAATAGGGGCACTTTTAAAATTTTCATTTTTGACCAAAATCGATGGGTCCGGGGCTTAGGGAATTTCTCATATGCCCCAAAACCGTTGAAGCTCCTGTTCAAAAATCATGCTCCGAAATCAACTTTTTTCATCTCAGGGATTCATTTTGGGATGGTAACTAAAGTTTAAAGCAGAAATAGGGGCACTTTTACAATTTTCATTTTTGACTAAAATCGATGGGTCTGGGGCTCAGGGAATTTCTCATATGCCACAAAACCGTTGAAGCTCCTGTTCAAAAATCATGCTCCGAAATCAACTTTTTTCATCTCAGGGATTCATTTTGGGATGGTAACTAAAGTTTAAAGCAGAAATAGGGGCACTTTTAAAATTTTCATTTTTGACCAAAATCGATGGGTCCGGGGCTTAGGGAATTTCTCATATGCCCCAAAACCGTTGAAGCTCCTGTTCAAAAATCATGCTCCGAAATCAACTTTTTTCATCTCAGGGATTCATTTTGGGATGGTAACTAAAGTTTAAAGCAGAAATAGGGGCACTTTTAAAATTTTCATTTTTGACCAAAATCGATGGGTCCGGGGCTTAGGGAATTTCTCATATGCCCCAAAACCGTTGAAGCTCCTGTTCAAAAATCATGCTCTGAAATCAACTTTTTTCATCTCAGGGATTCATTTTGGGATGGTAACTAAAGTTTAAAGCAGAAATAGGGGCACTTTTACAATTTTCATTTTTGACTAAAATCGATGGGTCCGGGGCTCAGGGAATTTCTCATATGCCCCAAAACCGTTGAAGCTCCTGTTCAAAAATCATGCTCCGAAATCAACTTTTTTCATCTCAGGTATTCATTTTGGGACGGTAACTAAAGTTTAAAGCAGAAATAGGGGCACTTTTAAAATTTTCATTTTTGACCAAAATCGATAGGTCCGGTGCTCAGGGAATTTCTCATATGCCACAAAACCGTTGAAGCTCCTGTTCAAAAATCATGTCCGAAATCAACTTTTTTCATCTCAGGGATTCATTTTGGGATGGTAACTAAAGTTTAAAGCAGAAATAGGGGCACTTTTAAAATTTTCATTTTTGACAAAATCGATGGGTCCGGGGCTTAGGGAATTTCTCATATGCCCCAAAACCGTTGAATCTCCTGTTCACAAATCATGCTCTGAAATCAACTTTTTTCATCTCAGGGATTCATTTTGGGATGGTAACTAAAGTTTAAAGCAGAAATAGTGGCACTTTTAAAATTTTCATTTTAGACCAGAATCGATGGGTCCGGGGCTTAGGGAATTTCTCATATGCCGCAAAACCGTTGAAGCTCCTGTTCAAAAATCATGCTCCGAAATCAACTTTTTTCATCTCAGGGATTCATTTTGGGATGGTAACTAAAGTTTAAAGCAGAAATAGGGGCACTTTTAAAATTTTCATTTTTGACCAAAATCGATGAGTCCGGGGCTTAGGGAATTTCTCATATGCCCCAAAACCGTTGAATCTCCTGTTCACAAATCATGCTCTGAAATCAACTTTTTTCATCTCAGGGATTCATTTTGGGATGGTAACTAAAGTTTAAAGCAGAAATAGGGGCACTTTTAAAATTTTCATTTTTGACCAAAATCGATGGGTCCGGGGCTTAGGGAATTTCTCATATGCCACAAAACCGTTGAAGCTCCTGTTCAAAAATCATGCTCTGAAATCAACTTTTTTCATCTCAGGGATTCATTTTGGGATGGTAACTAAAGTTTAAAGCAGAAATAGGGGCACTTTTAAAATTTTCATTTTTGACCAAAATCGATGGGTCCGGGGCTTAGGGAATTTCTCATATGCCCCAAAACCTTTGAAGCTCCTGTTCAAAAATCATGCTCCGAAATCAACTTTGTTCATCTCAGGGATTCATTTTGGGATGGTAACTAAAGTTTAAAGCAGAAATAGGGGCACTTTTAAAATTTTCATTTTTGACCAAAATCGATGGGTCCGGGGCTTAGGGAATTTCTCATATGCCCCAAAACCGTTGAATCTCCTGTTCACAAATCATGCTCTGAAATCAACTTTTTTCATCTCAGGGATTCATTTTGGGATGGTAACTAAAGTTTAAAGCAGAAATAGGGGCACTTTTAAAATTTTCATTTTTGACCAGAATCGATGGGTCCGGGGCTTAGGGAATTTCTCATATGCCACAAAACCGTTGAATCTCCTGTTCAAAAATCATGCTCTGAAATCAACTTTTTTCATCTCAGGGGTTTATTTTGGGATGGTAACTAAAGTTTAAAGCAGAAATAGGGGCACTTTTAATATTATTATTTTTGACCAAAATCGATGGGTCCGGGGCTTAGGGAATTTCTCATATGCCACAAAACAGTTGAAGCTCCTGTTCAAAAATCATGCTCCGAAATCAACTTTTTTCATCTCAGGGATTCATTTTGGGATGGTAACTAAAGTTTAAAGCAGAAATAGGGGCACTTTTAAAATTTTCATTTTTGACCAGAATCGATGGGTCCGGGGCTTAGGGAATTTCTCATATGCCACAAAACCGTTGAAGCTCCTGTTCAAAAATCATGCTCCGAAATAAACTTTTTTCATCTCAGGGATTCATTTTGGGATGGTAACTAAAGTTTAAAGCAGTAATAGGGGCACTTTTAAAATGTTCATTTTTGACCAAAATCGATGGGTCCGGGGCTTAGGGAATTTCTCATATGCCCCAAAACCGTTGAATCTCCTGTTCACAAATCATGCTCTGAAATCAACTTTTTTCATCTCAGGGATTCATTTTGGGATGGTAACTAAAGTTTAAAGCAGAAATAGGGGCACTTTTAATATTATTATTTTTGACCAAAATCGATGGGTCCGGGGCTTAGGGAATTTCTCATATGCCACAAAACAGTTGAAGCTCCTGTTCAAAAATCATGCTCCGAAATCAACTTTTTTCATCTCAGGGATTCATTTTGGGATGGTAACTAAAGTTTAAAGCAGAAATAGGGGCACTTTTAAAATTTTCATTTTTGACCAGAATCGATGGGTCTGGGGCTTAGGGAATTTCTCATATGCCACAAAACCGTTGAAGCTCCTGTTCAAAAATCATGCTCCGAAATCAACTTTTTTCATCTTAGGGATTCATTTTGGGATGGTAACTAAAGTTTAAAGCAGAAATAGGGGCACTTTTAAAATTTTCATTTTTGACCAAAATCGATGGGTCCGGGGCTTAGGGAATTTCTCATATGCAACAAAACCGTTGAAGCTCCTGTTCAAAAATCATGATCCGAAATCAACTTTTTTCATCTCAGGGATTCATTTGGAGATGGTAACTAAAGTTTAAAGCAGAAATAGGGGCACTTTTAAAATTTTCATTTTTGACCAAAATCGATGGGTCCGGGGCTTAGGGAATTTCTCATATGCCCCAAAACCGTTGAAGCTCCTGTTCAAAAATCATGCTCCGAAATCAACTTTTTTCATCTCAGGGATTCATTTTGGGATGGTAACTAAAGTTTAAAGCAGAAATAGGGGCACTTTTACAATTTTCATTTTTGACTAAAATCGATGGGTCTGGGGCTCAGGGAATTTCTCATATGCCACAAAACCGTTGAAGCTCCTGTTCAAAAATTATGCTCCGAAATCAACTTTTTTCATCTCAGGGATTCATTTTGGGATGGTAACTAAAGTTTAAAGCAGAAATAGGGGCACTTTTAAAATTTTCATTTTTGACCAAAATCGATGGGTCCGGGGCTTAGGGAATTTCTCATATGCCCCAAAACCGTTGAAGCTCCTGTTCAAAAATCATGCTCCGAAATCAACTTTTTTCATCTCAGGGATTCATTTTGGGATGGTAACTAAAGTTTAAAGCAGAAATAGGGGCACTTTTAAAATTTTCATTTTTGACCAAAATCGATGGGTCCGGGGCTTAGGGAATTTCTCATATGCCACAAAACCGTTGAAGCTCCTGTTCAAAAATCATGATCCGAAATCAACTTTTTTCATCTCAGGGATTCATTTGGAGATGGTAACTAAAGTTTAAAGCAGAAATAGGGGCACTTTTAAAATTTTCATTTTTGACCAAAATCGATGGGTCCGGGGCTTAGGGAATTTCTCATATGCCCCAAAACCGTTGAAGCTCCTGTTCAAAAATCATGCTCCGAAATCAACTTTTTTCATCTCAGGGATTCATTTGGAGATGGTAACTAAAGTTTAAAGCAGAAATAGGGGCACTTTTAAAATTTTCATTTTTGACCAAAATCGATGGGTCCGGGGCTTAGGGAATTTCTCATATGCCCCAAAACCGTTGAATCTCCTGTTCACAAATCATGCTCTGAAATCAACTTTTTTCATCTCAGGGATTCATTTTGGGATGGTAACTAAAGTTTAAAGCAGAAATAGGGGCACTTTTAAAATTTTCATTTTTGACCAAAATCGATGGGTCCGGGGCTTAGGGAATTTCTCATATGCCCCAAAACCGTTGAATCTCCTGTTCACAAATCATGCTCTGAAATCAACTTTTTTCATCTCAGGGATTCATTTTGGGATGGTAACTAAAGTTTAAAGCAGAAATAGTGGCACTTTTAAAATTTTCATTTTAGACCAAAATCGATGGGTCCAGGGCTTAGGGAATTTCTCATATGCCGCAAAACCGTTGAAGCTCCTGTTCAAAAATCATGCTCCGAAATCAACTTTTTTCATCTCAGGGATTCATTTTGGGATGGTAACTAAAGTTTAAAGCAGAAATAGGGGCACTTTTAAAATTTTCATTTTTGACCAAAATCGATGAGTCCGGGGCTTAGGGAATTTCTCATATGCCACAAAACCGTTGAAGCTCCTGTTCAAAAATCATGCTCTGAAATCAACTTTTTTCATCTCAGGGATTCATTTTGGGATGGTAACTAAAGTTTAAAGCAGAAATAGGGGCACTTTTAAAATTTTCATTTTTGACCAAAATAGATGGGTCCAGGGCTTAGGGAATTTCTCATATGCCACAAAACCGTTGAAGCTCCTGTTCAAAAATCATGCTCTGAAATCAACTTTTTTCATCTCAGGGATTCATTTTGGGATGGTAACTAAAGTTTAAAGCAGAAATAGGGGCACTTTTAAAATTTTCATTTTTGACCAAAATCGATGGGTCCGGGGCTTAGGGAATTTCTCATATGCCACAAAACCGTTGAAGCTCCTGTTCAAAAATCATGCTCTGAAATCAACTTTTTTCATCTCAGGGATTCATTTTGGGATGGTAACTAAAGTTTAAAGCAGAAATAGGGGCACTTTTAAAATTTTCATTTTTGACCAGAATCGATGGGTCCGGGGCTTAGGGAATTTCTCATATGCCACAAAACCGTTGAAGCTCCTGTTCAAAAATCATGCTCTGAAATCAACTTTTTTCATCTCAGGGATTCATTTTGGGATGGTAACTAAAGTTTAAAGCAGAAATAGGGGCACTTTTAATATTTTTATTTTTGACCAAAATCGATGGGTCCGGGGCTTAGGGAATTTCTCATATGCCCCAAAACCGTTGAATCTCCTGTTCACAAATCATGCTCTGAAATCAACTTTTTTCATCTCAGGGATTCATTTTGGGATGGTAACTAAAGTTTAAAGCAGAAATAGGGGCACTTTTAAAATTTTCTTTTTTGACCAAAATCGATGGGTCCGGGGCTTAGGGAATTTCTCATATGCCCCAAAACCGTTGAAGCTCCTGTTCAAAAATCATGCTCCGAAATCAACTTTTTTCATCTCAGGGATTCATTTTGGGATGGTAACTAAAGTTTAAAGCAGAAATAGGGGCACTTTTAAAATTTTCTTTTTTGACCAAAATCGATGGGTCCGGGGCTTAGGGAATTTCTCATATGCCCCAAAACCGTTGAAGCTCCTGTTCAAAAATCATGCTCCGAAATCAACTTTTTTCATCTCAGGGATTCATTTTGGGATGGTAACTAAAGTTTAAAGCAGAAATAGGGGCACTTTTAAAATTTTCATATTTGACCAAAATCGATGGGTCCAGGGCTTAGGGAATTTCTCATATGCCACAAAACCGTTGAAGCTCCTGTTCAAAAATCATGCTCCGAAATCAACTTTTTTCATCTCAGGGATTCATTTTGGGATGGTAACTAAAGTTTAAAGCAGAAATAGGGGCACTTTTAAAATTTTCATTTTTGACTAAAATCGATGGGTCCGGGGCTTAGGGATTTCTCATATGCCGCAAAACCGTTGAAGCTCCTGTTCAAAAATCATGCTCCAAAATCAACTTTTTTCATCTCAGGGATTCATTTTGGGATGGTAAGTAAAGTTTAAAGCAGAAATAGGGGCACTTTTAAAATTTTCATTTTTGACCAAAATCGATGGGTCCGGGGCTTAGGGAATTTCTCATATGCCACAAAACCGCTGAAGCTCCTGTTCAAAAATCATGCTCCGAAATCAACTTTTTTCATCTCAGGGATTCATTTTGGGACGGTAACTAAAATTTAAAGCAAAAATAGGGGCACTTTTAAAATGTTCATTTTTGACCAAAATCGATGGGTCCGGGGCTTAGGGAATTTCTCATATGCCCCAAAACTGTTGAAGCTCCTGTTCAAAAATCATGCTCTGAAATCAACTTTTTTCATCTCAGGGATTCATTTTGGGATGGTAACTAAAGTTTAAAGCAGAAATAGGGGCACTTTTAAAATTTTCATTTTTGACCAAAATCGATGGGTCCGTGGCTTAGGGAATTTCTCATATGCCGCAAAACCGTTGAAGCTCCTGTTCAAAAATCATGCTCAGAAATCAACTTTTTTCATCTCAGGGATTCATTTTGGGATGGTAACTAAAGTTTAAAGCAGAAATAGGGGCACTTTTAAAATTTTCATTTTTGTCCAAAATCGATGAGTCCGGGGCTTAGGGAATTTCTCATATGCCACAAAACCATTGAAGCTTCTGTTCAAAAATCATGCTCTGAAATCAACTTTTTTCATCTCAGGGATTCATTTTGGGATGGTAACTAAAGTTTAAAGCAGAAATAGGGGCACTTTTAAAATTTTAATTTTTGACCAAAATCGATGGGTCCAGGGCTTAGGGAATTTCTCATATGCCACAAAACCGTTGAAGCTCCTGTTCAAAAATCATGCTCTGAAATCAACTTTTTTCATCTCAGGGATACATTTTGGGATGGTAACTAAAGTTTAAAGCAGAAATAGGGGCACTTTTAAAATTTTCATTTTTGACCAAAATCGATGGGTCCGGGGCTTAGGGAATTTCTCATATGCCACAAAACCGTTGAAGCTCCTGTTCAAAAATCATGCTCTGAAATCAACTTTTTTCATCTCAGGGATTCATTTTGGGATGGTAACTAAAGTTTAAAGCAGAAATAGCGGCACTTTTAAAATTTTCATTTTTGACTAAAATCGATGGGTCCGGGGCTTAGGGAATTTCTCATATGCCCCAAAACCGTTGAAGCTCCTGTTCAAAAATCATGCTCTGAAATCAACTTTTTTCATCTCAGGGATTCATTTTGGGATGGTAACTAAAGTTTAAAGCAGAAATAGCGGCACTTTTAAAATTTTCATTTTTGACCAAAATCGATGAGTCCGGGGCTTAGGGAATTTCTCATATGCCACAAAACCGTTGAAGCTCCTGTTCAAAAATCATGCTCTGAAATCAACTTTTTTCATCTCAGGGATACATTTTGGGATGGTAACTAAAGTTTAAAGCAGAAATAGGGGCACTTTTAAAATTTTCATATTTGACCAAAATCGATGGGTCCAGGGCTTAGGGAATTTCTCATATGCCACAAAACCGTTGAAGCTCCTGTTCAAAAATCATGCTCCGAAATCAACTTTTTTCATCTCAGGGATTCATTTTGGGATGGTAACTAAAGTTTAAAGCAGAAATAGGGGCACTTTTAAAATTTTCATTTTTGACCAAAATCGATGGGTCCGGGGCTTAGGGAATTTCTCATATGCCACAAAACCGCTGAAGCTCCTGTTCAAAAATCATGCTCCGAAATCAACTTTTTTCATCTCAGGGATTCATTTTGGGATGGTAACTAAAATTTAAAGCAAAAATAGGGGCACTTTTAAAATTTTCATTTTTGACCAAAATCGATGGGTCCGGGGCTTAGGGAATTTCTCATATGCCCCAAAACTGTTGAAGCTCCTGTTCAAAAATCATGCTCTGAAATCAACTTTTTTCATCTCAGGGATTCATTTTGGGATGGTAACTAAAGTTTAAAGCAGAAATAGGGGCACTTTTAAAATTTTCATTTTTGACCAAAATTGAAGGGGCCGGGGCTTAGGGAATTTCTCATATGCCGCAAAACCGTTGAAGCTCCTGTTCAAAAATCATGCTCCGAAATCAACTTTTTTCATCTCAGGGATTCATTTTGGGATGGTAACTAAAGTTTAAAGCAGAAATAGGGGCACTTTTAAAATTTTCATTTTTGACTAAAATCGATGGGTCCGGGGCTTAGGGATTTCTCATATGCCGCAAAACCGTTGAAGCTCCTGTTCAAAAATCATGCTCCAAAATCAACTTTTTTCATCTCAGGGATTCATTTTGGGATGGTAAGTAAAGTTTAAAGCAGAAATAGGGGCACTTTTAAAATTTTCATTTTTGACCAAAATCGATGGGTCCGGGGCTTAGGGAATTTCTCATATGCCACAAAACCGCTGAAGCTCCTGTTCAAAAATCATGCTCCGAAATCAACTTTTTTCATCTCAGGGATTCATTTTGGGACGGTAACTAAAATTTAAAGCAAAAATAGGGGCACTTTTAAAATGTTCATTTTTGACCAAAATCGATGGGTCCGGGGCTTAGGGAATTTCTCATATGCCCCAAAACTGTTGAAGCTCCTGTTCAAAAATCATGCTCTGAAATCAACTTTTTTCATCTCAGGGATTCATTTTGGGATGGTAACTAAAGTTTAAAGCAGAAATAGGGGCACTTTTAAAATTTTCATTTTTGACCAAAATCGATGGGTCCGTGGCTTAGGGAATTTCTCATATGCCGCAAAACCGTTGAAGCTCCTGTTCAAAAATCATGCTCCGAAATCAACTTTTTTCATCTCAGGGATTCATTTTGGGATGGTAACTAAAGTTTAAAGCAGAAATAGGGGCACTTTTAAAATTTTCATTTTTGTCCAAAATCGATGAGTCCGGGGCTTAGGGAATTTCTCATATGCCACAAAACCATTGAAGCTTCTGTTCAAAAATCATGCTCTGAAATCAACTTTTTTCATCTCAGGGATTCATTTTGGGATGGTAACTAAAGTTTAAAGCAGAAATAGGGGCACTTTTAAAATTTTAATTTTTGACCAAAATCGATGGGTCCAGGGCTTAGGGAATTTCTCATATGCCACAAAACCGTTGAAGCTCCTGTTCAAAAATCATGCTCTGAAATCAACTTTTTTCATCTCAGGGATACATTTTGGGATGGTAACTAAAGTTTAAAGCAGAAATAGGGGCACTTTTAAAATTTTCATTTTTGACCAAAATCGATGGGTCCGGGGCTTAGGGAATTTCTCATATGCCACAAAACCGTTGAAGCTCCTGTTCAAAAATCATGCTCTGAAATCAACTTTTTTCATCTCAGGGATTCATTTTGGGATGGTAACTAAAGTTTAAAGCAGAAATAGCGGCACTTTTAAAATTTTCATTTTTGACTAAAATCGATGGGTCCGGGGCTTAGGGAATTTCTCATATGCCCCAAAACCGTTGAAGCTCCTGTTCAAAAATCATGCTCTGAAATCAACTTTTTTCATCTCAGGGATTCATTTTGGGATGGTAACTAAAGTTTAAAGCAGAAATAGCGGCACTTTTAAAATTTTCATTTTTGACCAAAATCGATGAGTCCGGGGCTTAGGGAATTTCTCATATGCCACAAAACCGTTGAAGCTCCTGTTCAAAAATCATGCTCTGAAATCAACTTTTTTCATCTCAGGGATACATTTTGGGATGGTAACTAAAGTTTAAAGCAGAAATAGGGGCACTTTTAAAATTTTCATATTTGACCAAAATCGATGGGTCCAGGGCTTAGGGAATTTCTCATATGCCACAAAACCGTTGAAGCTCCTGTTCAAAAATCATGCTCCGAAATCAACTTTTTTCATCTCAGGGATTCATTTTGGGATGGTAACTAAAGTTTAAAGCAGAAATAGGGGCACTTTTAAAATTTTCATTTTTGACCAAAATCGATGGGTCCGGGGCTTAGGGAATTTCTCATATGCCCCAAAACTGTTGAAGCTCCTGTTCAAAAATCATGCTCTGAAATCAACTTTTTTCATCTCAGGGATTCATTTTGGGATGGTAACTAAAGTTTAAAGCAGAAATAGGGGCACTTTTAAAATTTTCATTTTTGACCAAAATTGAAGGGGCCGGGGCTTAGGGAATTTCTCATATGCCGCAAAACCGTTGAAGCTCCTGTTCAAAAATCATGCTCCGAAATCAACTTTTTTCATCTCAGGGATTCATTTTGGGATGGTAACTAAAGTTTAAAGCAGAAATAGGGGCACTTTTAAAATTTTCATTTTTGTCCAAAATCGATGAGTCCGGGGCTTAGGGAATTTCTCATATGCCACAAAACCATTGAAGCTTCTGTTCAAAAATCATGCTCTGAAATCAACTTTTTTCATCTCAGGGATTCATTTTGGGATGGTAACTAAAGTTTAAAGCAGAAATAGGGGCACTTTTAAAATTTTCATTTTTGACCAAAATCGATGGGTCCAGGGCTTAGGGAATTTCTCATATGCCACAAAACCGTTGAAGCTCCTATTCAAAAATCATGCTCTGAAATCAACTTTTTTCATCTCAGGGATTCATTTTGGGATGGTAACTAAAGTTTAAAGCAGAAATAGGGGCACTTTTAAAATTTTCATTTTTGACTAAAATCGATGGGTCCGGGGCTTAGGGAATTTCTCATATGCCCCAAAACCGTTGAAGCTCCTGTTCAAAAATCATGCTCTGAAATCAACTTTTTTCATCTCAGGGATTCATTTTGGGATGGTAACTAAAGTTTAAAGCAGAAATAGGGGCACCTTTAAAATTTTCATTTTTGACCAAAATCGATGGGTCCGGGGCTTAGGGAATTTCTCACATGCCACAAAACCGTTGTAGCTCCTGTTCAAAAATCATGCTCTGAAATCAACTTTTTTCATCTCAGGGATTCATTTTGGGATGGTAACTAAAGTTTAAAGCAGAAATAGGGGCACTTTTAAAATTTTCATTTTTGACCAAAATTGATGGGTTCGGGGCTTAGGGAATTTCTCATATGCCCCAAAACCGTTGAAGCTCCTGTTCAAAAATCATGCTCCGAAATCAACTTTTTTCATCTCAGGGATTCATTTTGGGATGGTAACTAAAGTTTAAAGCAGAAATAGGGGCACTTTTAAAATTTTCATTTTTGACCAAAATCGATGGGTCCAGGGCTTAGGGAATTTCTCATATGCCGCAAAACCGTTGAAGCTCCTGTTCAAAAATCATGCTCAGAAATCAACTTTTTTCATCTCAGGGATTCATTTTGGGATGGTAACTAAAGTTTAAAGCAGAAATAGGGGCACTTTTAAAATTTTCATTTTTGACCAAAATCGATGAGTCCGGGGCTTAGGGAATTTCTCATATGCCACAAAACCGTTGAAGCTCCTGTTCAAAAATCATGCTCTGAAATCAACTTTTTTCATCTCAGGGATTCATTTTGGGATGGTAACTAAAGTTTAAAGCAGAAATAGGGGCACTTTTAAAATTTTCATTTTTGACCAAAATAGATGGGTCCAGGGCTTAGGGAATTTCTCATATGCCACAAAACCGTTGAAGCTCCTGTTCAAAAATCATGCTCTGAAATCAACTTTTTTCATCTCAGGGATTCATTTTGGGATGGTAACTAAAGTTTAAAGCAGAAATAGGGGCACTTTTAAAATTTTCATTTTTGACCAAAATCGATGGGTCCGGGGCTTAGGGAATTTCTCATATGCCACAAAACCGTTGAAGCTCCTGTTCAAAAATCATGCTCCGAAATCAACTTTTTTCATCTCAGGGATTCATTTTGGGATGGTAACTAAAGTTTAAAGCAGAAATAGGGGCACTTTTAAAATTTTCATTTTTGACCAAAATCGATGGGTCCGGGGCTTAGGGAATTTCTCATATGCCACAAAACTGTTGAAGCTCCTGTTCAAAAATCATGCTCCGAAATCAACTTTTTTCATCTCAGGGATTCATTTTGGGATGGTAACTAAAGTTTAAAGCAGAAATAGGGGCACTTTTAAAATTTTCATTTTTGACCAGAATCGATGGGTCCGGGGCTTAGGGAATTTCTCATATGCCACAAAACCGTTGAAGCTCCTGTTCAAAAATCATGCTCTGAAATCAACTTTTTTCATCTCAGGGATTCATTTTGGGATGGTAACTAAAGTTTAAAGCAGAAATAGCGGCACTTTTAAAATTTTCATTTTTGACCAAAATCGATGAGTCCGGGGCTTAGGGAATTTCTCATATGCCACAAAACCGTTGAAGCTCCTGTTCAAAAATCATGCTCTGAAATCAACTTTTTTCATCTCAGGGATACATTTTGGGATGGTAACTAAAGTTTAAAGCAGAAATAGGGGCACTTTTAAAATTTTCATATTTGACCAAAATCGATGGGTCCAGGGCTTAGGGAATTTCTCATATGCCACAAAACCGTTGAAGCTCCTGTTCAAAAATCATGCTCCGAAATCAACTTTTTTCATCTCAGGGATTCATTTTGGGATGGTAACTAAAGTTTAAAGCAGAAATAGGGGCACTTTTAAAATTTTCATTTTTGACCAAAATCGATGGGTCCGGGGCTTAGGGAATTTCTCATATGCCACAAAACCGCTGAAGCTCCTGTTCAAAAATCATGCTCCGAAATCAACTTTTTTCATCTCAGGGATTCATTTTGGGATGGTAACTAAAATTTAAAGCAAAAATAGGGGCACTTTTAAAATTTTCATTTTTGACCAAAATCGATGGGTCCGGGGCTTAGGGAATTTCTCATATGCCCCAAAACTGTTGAAGCTCCTGTTCAAAAATCATGCTCTGAAATCAACTTTTTTCATCTCAGGGATTCATTTTGGGATGGTAACTAAAGTTTAAAGCAGAAATAGGGGCACTTTTAAAATTTTCATTTTTGACCAAAATCGATGGGTCCGTGGCTTAGGGAATTTCTCATATGCCGCAAAACCGTTGAAGCTCCTGTTCAAAAATCATGCTCCGAAATCAACTTTTTTCATCTCAGGGATTCATTTTGGGATGGTAACTAAAGTTTAAAGCAGAAATAGGGGCACTTTTAAAATTTTCATTTTTGTCCAAAATCGATGAGTCCGGGGCTTAGGGAATTTCTCATATGCCACAAAACCATTGAAGCTTCTGTTCAAAAATCATGCTCTGAAATCAACTTTTTTCATCTCAGGGATTCATTTTGGGATGGTAACTAAAGTTTAAAGCAGAAATAGGGGCACTTTTAAAATTTTAATTTTTGACCAAAATCGATGGGTCCAGGGCTTAGGGAATTTCTCATATGCCACAAAACCGTTGAAGCTCCTGTTCAAAAATCATGCTCTGAAATCAACTTTTTTCATCTCAGGGATACATTTTGGGATGGTAACTAAAGTTTAAAGCAGAAATAGGGGCACTTTTAAAATTTTCATTTTTGACCAAAATCGATGGGTCCGGGGCTTAGGGAATTTCTCATATGCCACAAAACCGTTGAAGCTCCTGTTCAAAAATCATGCTCTGAAATCAACTTTTTTCATCTCAGGGATTCATTTTGGGATGGTAACTAAAGTTTAAAGCAGAAATAGCGGCACTTTTAAAATTTTCATTTTTTGACTAAAATCGATGGGTCCGGGGCTTAGGGAATTTCTCATATGCCCCAAAACCGTTGAAGCTCCTGTTCAAAAATCATGCTCTGAAATCAACTTTTTTCATCTCAGGGATTCATTTTGGGATGGTAACTAAAGTTTAAAGCAGAAATAGCGGCACTTTTAAAATTTTCATTTTTGACCAAAATCGATGAGTCCGGGGCTTAGGGAATTTCTCATATGCCACAAAACCGTTGAAGCTCCTGTTCAAAAATCATGCTCTGAAATCAACTTTTTTCATCTCAGGGATACATTTTGGGATGGTAACTAAAGTTTAAAGCAGAATAGGGGCACTTTTAAAATTTTCATATTTGACCAAAATCGATGGGTCCAGGGCTTAGGGAATTTCTCATATGCCACAAAACCGTTGAAGCTCCTGTTCAAAAATCATGCTCCGAAATCAACTTTTTTCATCTCAGGGATTCATTTTGGATGGTAACTAAAGTTTAAAGCAGAAATAGGGGCACTTTTAAAATTTTCATTTTTGACCAAAATCGATGGGTCCGGGGCTTAGAGGAATTTCTCATATGCCCCAAAACTGTTGAAGCTCCTGTTCAAAAATCATGCTCTGAAATCAACTTTTTTCATCTCAGGGATTCATTTTGGGATGGTAACTAAAGTTTAAAGCAGAAATAGGGGCACTTTTAAAATTTTCATTTTTGACCAAAATTGAAGGGGCCGGGGCTTAGGGAATTTCTCATATGCCGCAAAACCGTTGAAGCTCCTGTTCAAAAATCATGCTCCGAAAGTCAACTTTTTTCATCTCAGGGATTCATTTTGGGATGGTAACTAAAGTTTAAAGCAGAAATAGGGCACTTTTAAAATTTTCATTTTTGTCCAAAATCGATGAGTCCGGGGCTTAGGGAATTTCTCATATGCCACAAAACCATTGAAGCTTCTGTTCAAAAATCATGCTCTGAAATCAACTTTTTTCATCTCAGGGATTCATTTTGGGATGGTAACTAAAGTTTAAAGCAGAAATAGGGGCACTTTTAAAATTTTCATTTTTGACCAAAATCGATGGGTCCAGGGCTTAGGGAATTTCTCATATGCCACAAAACCGTTGAAGCTCCTATTCAAAAATCATGCTCTGAAATCAACTTTTTTCATCTCAGGGATTCATTTTGGGATGGTAACTAAAGTTTAAAGCAGAAATAGGGGCACTTTTAAAATTTTCATTTTTGACTAAAATCGATGGGTCCGGGGCTTAGGGAATTTCTCATATGCCCCAAAACCGTTGAAGCTCCTGTTCAAAAATCATGCTCTGAAATCAACTTTTTTCATCTCAGGGATTCATTTTGGGATGGTAACTAAAGTTTAAAGCAGAAATAGGGGCACCTTTAAAATTTTCATTTTTGACCAAAATCGATGGGTCCGGGGCTTAGGGAATTTCTCACATGCCACAAAACCGTTGTAGCTCCTGTTCAAAAATCATGCTCTGAAATCAACTTTTTTCATCTCAGGGATTCATTTTGGGATGGTAACTAAAGTTTAAAGCAGAAATAGGGGCACTTTTAAAATTTTCATTTTTGACCAAAATTGATGGGTTCGGGGCTTAGGGAATTTCTCATATGCCCCAAAACCGTTGAAGCTCCTGTTCAAAAATCATGCTCCGAAATCAACTTTTTTCATCTCAGGGATTCATTTTGGGATGGTAACTAAAGTTTAAAGCAGAAATAGGGGCACTTTTAAAATTTTCATTTTTGACCAAAATCGATGGGTCCAGGGCTTAGGGAATTTCTCATATGCCGCAAAACCGTTGAAGCTCCTGTTCAAAAATCATGCTCAGAAATCAACTTTTTTCATCTCAGGGATTCATTTTGGGATGGTAACTAAAGTTTAAAGCAGAAATAGGGGCACTTTTAAAATTTTCATTTTTGACCAAAATCGATGAGTCCGGGGCTTAGGGAATTTCTCATATGCCACAAAACCGTTGAAGCTCCTGTTCAAAAATCATGCTCTGAAATCAACTTTTTTCATCTCAGGGATTCATTTTGGGATGGTAACTAAAGTTTAAAGCAGAAATAGGGGCACTTTTAAAATTTTCATTTTTGACCAAAATAGATGGGTCCAGGGCTTAGGGAATTTCTCATATGCCACAAAACCGTTGAAGCTCCTGTTCAAAAATCATGCTCTGAAATCAACTTTTTTCATCTCAGGGATTCATTTTGGGATGGTAACTAAAGTTTAAAGCAGAAATAGGGGCACTTTTAAAATTTTCATTTTTGACCAAAATCGATGGGTCCGGGGCTTAGGGAATTTCTCATATGCCACAAAACCGTTGAAGCTCCTGTTCAAAAATCATGCTCCGAAATCAACTTTTTTCATCTCAGGGATTCATTTTGGGATGGTAACTAAAGTTTAAAGCAGAAATAGGGGCACTTTTAAAATTTTCATTTTTGACCAAAATCGATGGGTCCGGGGCTTAGGGAATTTCTCATATGCCACAAAACTGTTGAAGCTCCTGTTCAAAAATCATGCTCCGAAATCAACTTTTTTCATCTCAGGGATTCATTTTGGGATGGTAACTAAAGTTTAAAGCAGAAATAGGGGCACTTTTAAAATTTTCATTTTTGACCAGAATCGATGGGTCCGGGGCTTAGGGAATTTCTCATATGCCACAAAACCGTTGAAGCTCCTGTTCAAAAATCATGCTCTGAAATCAACTTTTTTCATCTCAGGGATTCATTTTGGGATGGTAACTAAAGTTTAAAGCAGAAATAGGGGCACTTTTAATATTTTTATTTTTGACCAAAATCGATGGGTCCGGGGCTTAGGGAATTTCTCATATGCCCCAAAACCGTTGAATCTCCTGTTCACAAATCATGCTCTGAAATCAACTTTTTTCATCTCAGGGATTCATTTTGGGATGGTAACTAAAGTTTAAAGCAGAAATAGGGGCACTTTTAAAATTTTCATTTTTGACCAAAATCGATGGGTCCGGGGCTTAGGGAATTTCTCATATGCCACAAAACCGTTGAAGCTCCTGTTCAAAAATCATGCTCCGAAATCAACTTTTTTCATCTCAGGGATTCATTTTGGGATGGTAACTAAAGTTTAAAGCAGAAATAGGGGCACTTTTAAAATTTTCATTTTTGACCAGAATCGATGGGTCCGGGGCTTAGGGAATTTCTCATATGCCACAAAACCGTTGAAGCTCCTGTTCAAAAATCATGCTCTGAAATCAACTTTTTTCATCTCAGGGATTCATTTTGGGATGGTAACTAAAGTTTAAAGCAGAAATAGGGGCACTTTTAATATTTTTATTTTTGACCAAAATCGATGGGTCCGGGGCTTAGGGAATTTCTCATATGCCCCAAAACCGTTGAATCTCCTGTTCACAAATCATGCTCTGAAATCAACTTTTTTCATCTCAGGGATTCATTTTGGGATGGTAACTAAAGTTTAAAGCAGAAATAGGGGCACTTTTAAAATTTTCATTTTTGACCAAAATCGATGGGTCCGGGGCTTAGGGAATTTCTCATATGCCCCAAAACCGTTGAAGCTCCTGTTCAAAAATCATGCTCCGAAATCAACTTTTTTCATCTCAGGGATTCATTTTGGGATGGTAACTAAAGTTTAAAGCAGAAATAGGGGCACTTTTAAAATTTTCATTTTTGACCAAAATCGATGGGTCCGGGGCTTAGGGAATTTCTCATATGCCCCAAAACATTTGAAGCTCCTGTTCAAAAATCATGCTCCGAAATCAACTTTTTTCATCTCAGGGATTCATTTTGGGATGGTAACTAAAGTTTAAAGCAGAAATAGGGGCACTTTTAAAATTTTCATTTTTGACCAAAATCGATGGGTCCGGGGCTTAGGGAATTTCTCATATGCCCCAAAACCGTTGAATCTCCTGTTCACAAATCATGCTCTGAAATCAACTTTTTTCATCTCAGGGATTCATTTTGGGATGGTAACTAAAGTTTAAAGCAGAAATAGGGGCACTTTTAAAATTTCCATTTTTGACCAAAATCGATGGGTCCGGGGCTTAGGGAATTTCTCATATGCCCCAAAACCGTTGAATCTCCTGTTCACAAATCATGCTCTGAAATCAACTTTTTTCATCTCAGGGATTCATTTTGGGATGGTAACTAAAGTTTAAAGCAGAAATAGTGGCACTTTTAAAATTTTCATTTTAGACCAAAATCGATGGGTCCAGGGCTTAGGGAATTTCTCATATGCCGCAAAACCGTTGAAGCTCCTGTTCAAAAATCATGCTCCGAAATCAACTTTTTTCATCTCAGGGATTCATTTTGGGATGGTAACTAAAGTTTAAAGCAGAAATAGGGGCACTTTTAAAATTTTCATTTTTGACCAAAATCGATGAGTCCGGGGCTTAGGGAATTTCTCATATGCCACAAAACCGTTGAAGCTCCTGTTCAAAAATCATGCTCTGAAATCAACTTTTTTCATCTCAGGGATTCATTTTGGGATGGTAACTAAAGTTTAAAGCAGAAATAGGGGCACTTTTAAAATTTTCGTTTTTGACCAAAATAGATGGGTCCAGGGCTTAGGGAATTTCTCATATGCCACAAAACCGTTGAAGCTCCTGTTCAAAAATCATGCTCTGAAATCAACTTTTTTCATCTCAGGGATTCATTTTGGGATGGTAACTAAAGTTTAAAGCAGAAATAGGGGCACTTTTAAAATTTTCATTTTTGACCAAAATCGATGGGTCCGGGGCTTAGGGAATTTCTCATATGCCACAAAACCGTTGAAGCTCCTGTTCAAAAATCATGCTCCGAAATCAACTTTTTTCATCTCAGGGATTCATTTTGGGATGGTAACTAAAGTTTAAAGCAGAAATAGGGGCACTTTTAAAATTTTCATTTTTGACCAGAATCGATGGGTCCGGGGCTTAGGGAATTTCTCATATGCCACAAAACCGTTGAAGCTCCTGTTCAAAAATCATGCTCTGAAATCAACTTTTTTCATCTCAGGGATTTATTTTGGGATGGTAACTAAAGTTTAAAGCAGAAATAGGGGCACTTTTAATATTTTTATTTTTGACCAAAATCGATGGGTCCGGGGCTTAGGGAATTTCTCATATGCCCCAAAACCGTTGAATCTCCTGTTCACAAATCATGCTCTGAAATCAACTTTTTTCATCTCAGGGATTCATTTTGGGATGGTAACTAAAGTTTAAAGCAGAAATAGGGGCACTTTTAAAATTTTCATTTTTGACCAAAATCGATGGGTCCGGGGCTTAGGGAATTTCTCATATGCCACAAAACCGTTGAAGCTCCTGTTCAAAAATCATGCTCCGAAATCAACTTTTTTCATCTCAGGGATTCATTTTGGGATGGTAACTAAAGTTTAAAGCAGAAATAGGGGCACTTTTAAAATTTTCATTTTTGACCAGAATCGATGGGTCCGGGGCTTAGGGAATTTCTCATATGCCACAAAACCGTTGAAGCTCCTGTTCAAAAATCATGCTCTGAAATCAACTTTTTTCATCTCAGGGATTCATTTTGGGATGGTAACTAAAGTTTAAAGCAGAAATAGGGGCACTTTTAATATTTTTATTTTTGACCAAAATCGATGGGTCCGGGGCTTAGGGAATTTCTCATATGCCCCAAAACCGTTGAATCTCCTGTTCACAAATCATGCTCTGAAATCAACTTTTTTCATCTCAGGGATTCATTTTGGGATGGTAACTAAAGTTTAAAGCAGAAATAGGGGCACTTTTAAAATTTTCATTTTTGACCAAAATCGATGGGTCCGGGGCTTAGGGAATTTCTCATATGCCCCAAAACCGTTGAAGCTCCTGTTCAAAAATCATGCTCCGAAATCAACTTTTTTCATCTCAGGGATTCATTTTGGGATGGTAACTAAAGTTTAAAGCAGAAATAGGGGCACTTTTAAAATTTTCATTTTTGACCAAAATCGATGGGTCCGGGGCTTAGGGAATTTCTCATATGCCCCAAAACATTTGAAGCTCCTGTTCAAAAATCATGCTCCGAAATCAACTTTTTTCATCTCAGGGATTCATTTTGGGATGGTAACTAAAGTTTAAAGCAGAAATAGGGGCACTTTTAAAATTTTCATTTTTGACCAAAATCGATGGGTCCGGGGCTTAGGGAATTTCTCATATGCCCCAAAACCGTTGAATCTCCTGTTCACAAATCATGCTCTGAAATCAACTTTTTTCATCTCAGGGATTCATTTTGGGATGGTAACTAAAGTTTAAAGCAGAAATAGGGGCACTTTTAAAATTTTCATTTTTGACCAAAATCGATGGGTCCGGGGCTTAGGGAATTTCTCATATGCCCCAAAACCGTTGAATCTCCTGTTCACAAATCATGCTCTGAAATCAACTTTTTTCATCTCAGGGATTCATTTTGGGATGGTAACTAAAGTTTAAAGCAGAAATAGTGGCACTTTTAAAATTTTCATTTTAGACCAAAATCGATGGGTCCAGGGCTTAGGGAATTTCTCATATGCCGCAAAACCGTTGAAGCTCCTGTTCAAAAATCATGCTCCGAAATCAACTTTTTTCATCTCAGGGATTCATTTTGGGATGGTAACTAAAGTTTAAAGCAGAAATAGGGGCACTTTTAAAATTTTCATTTTTGACCAAAATCGATGAGTCCGGGGCTTAGGGAATTTCTCATATGCCACAAAACCGTTGAAGCTCCTGTTCAAAAATCATGCTCTGAAATCAACTTTTTTCATCTCAGGGATTCATTTTGGGATGGTAACTAAAGTTTAAAGCAGAAATAGGGGCACTTTTAAAATTTTCATTTTTGACCAAAATAGATGGGTCCAGGGCTTAGGGAATTTCTCATATGCCACAAAACCGTTGAAGCTCCTGTTCAAAAATCATGCTCTGAAATCAACTTTTTTCATCTCAGGGATTCATTTTGGGATGGTAACTAAAGTTTAAAGCAGAAATAGGGGCACTTTTAAAATTTTCATTTTTGACCAAAATCGATGGGTCCGGGGCTTAGGGAATTTCTCATATGCCACAAAACCGTTGAAGCTCCTGTTCAAAAATCATGCTCCGAAATCAACTTTTTTCATCTCAGGGATTCATTTTGGGATGGTAACTAAAGTTTAAAGCAGAAATAGGGGCACTTTTAAAATTTTAATTTTTGACCAAAATCGATGGGTCCGGGGCTTAGGGAATTTCTCATATGCCACAAAACCGTTGAAGCTCCTGTTCAAAAATCATGCTCTGAAATCAACTTTTTTCATCTCAGGGATTCATTTTGGGATGGTAACTAAAGTTTAAAGCAGAAATAGGGGCACTTTTAAAATTTTCATTTTTGACCAGAATCGATGGGTCCGGGGCTTAGGGAATTTCTCATATGCCACAAAACCGTTGAAGCTCCTGTTCAAAAATCATGCTCTGAAATCAACTTTTTTCATCTCAGGGATTCATTTTGGGATGGTAACTAAAGTTTAAAGCAGAAATAGGGGCACTTTTAAAATTTTCATTTTTGACCAAAATCGATGGGTCCGGGGCTTAGGGAATTTCTCATATGCCCCAAAACCTTTGAAGCTCCTGTTCAAAAATCATGCTCCGAAATCAACTTTTTTCATCTCAGGGATTCATTTTGGGATGGTAACTAAAGTTTAAAGCAGAAATAGGGGCACTTTTAAAATTTTCATTTTTGACCAAAATCGATGGGTCCGGGGCTTAGGGAATTTCTCATATGCCCCAAAACCGTTGAATCTCCTGTTCACAAATCATGCTCTGAAATCAACTTTTTTCATCTCAGGGATTCATTTTGGGATGGTAACTAAAGTTTAAAGCAGAAATAGGGGCACTTTTAAAATTTTCATTTTTGACCAAAATCGATGGGTCCGGGCTTAGGGAATTTCTCATATGCCCCAAAACATTTGAAGCTCCTGTTCAAAAATCATGCTCCGAAATCAACTTTTTTCATCTCAGGGATTCATTTTGGGATGGTAACTAAAGTTTAAAGCAGAAATAGGGGCACTTTTAAAATTTTCATTTTTGACCAGAATCGATGGGTCCGGGGCTTAGGGAATTTCTCATATGCCACAAAACCGTTGAAGCTCCTGTTCAAAAATCATGCTCTGAAATCAACTTTTTTCATCTCAGGGATTTATTTTGGGATGGTAACTAAAGTTTAAAGCAGAAATAGGGGCACTTTTAATATTTTTATTTTTGACCAAAATCGATGGGTCCGGGGCTTAGGGAATTTCTCATATGCCCCAAAACCGTTGAATCTCCTGTTCACAAATCATGCTCTGAAATCAACTTTTTTCATCTCAGGGATTCATTTTGGGATGGTAACTAAAGTTTAAAGCAGAAATAGGGGCACTTTTAAAATTTTCATTTTTGACCAAAATCGATGGGTCCGGGGCTTAGGGAATTTCTCATATGCCACAAAACCGTTGAAGCTCCTGTTCAAAAATCATGCTCCGAAATCAACTTTTTTCATCTCAGGGATTCATTTTGGGATGGTAACTAAAGTTTAAAGCAGAAATAGGGGCACTTTTAAAATTTTCATTTTTGACCAGAATCGATGGGTCCGGGGCTTAGGGAATTTCTCATATGCCACAAAACCGTTGAAGCTCCTGTTCAAAAATCATGCTCTGAAATCAACTTTTTTCATCTCAGGGATTCATTTTGGGATGGTAACTAAAGTTTAAAGCAGAAATAGGGGCACTTTTAATATTTTTATTTTTGACCAAAATCGATGGGTCCGGGGCTTAGGGAATTTCTCATATGCCCCAAAACCGTTGAATCTCCTGTTCACAAATCATGCTCTGAAATCAACTTTTTTCATCTCAGGGATTCATTTTGGGATGGTAACTAAAGTTTAAAGCAGAAATAGGGGCACTTTTAAAATTTTCATTTTTGACCAAAATCGATGGGTCCGGGGCTTAGGGAATTTCTCATATGCCCCAAAACCGTTGAAGCTCCTGTTCAAAAATCATGCTCCGAAATCAACTTTTTTCATCTCAGGGATTCATTTTGGGATGGTAACTAAAGTTTAAAGCAGAAATAGGGGCACTTTTAAAATTTTCATTTTTGACCAAAATCGATGGGTCCGGGGCTTAGGGAATTTCTCATATGCCCCAAAACATTTGAAGCTCCTGTTCAAAAATCATGCTCCGAAATCAACTTTTTTCATCTCAGGGATTCATTTTGGGATGGTAACTAAAGTTTAAAGCAGAAATAGGGGCACTTTTAAAATTTTCATTTTTGACCAAAATCGATGGGTCCGGGGCTTAGGGAATTTCTCATATGCCCCAAAACCGTTGAATCTCTTGTTCACAAATCATGCTCTGAAATCAACTTTTTTCATCTCAGGGATTCATTTTGGGATGGTAACTAAAGTTTAAAGCAGAAATAGGGGCACTTTTAAAATTTTCATTTTTGACCAAAATCGATGGGTCCGGGGCTTAGGGAATTTCTCATATGCCCCAAAACCGTTGAATCTCCTGTTCACAAATCATGCTCTGAAATCAACTTTTTTCATCTCAGGGATTCATTTTGGGATGGTAACTAAAGTTTAAAGCAGAAATAGTGGCACTTTTAAAATTTTCATTTTAGACCAAAATCGATGGGTCCAGGGCTTAGGGAATTTCTCATATGCCGCAAAACCGTTGAAGCTCCTGTTCAAAAATCATGCTCCGAAATCAACTTTTTTCATCTCAGGGATTCATTTTGGGATGGTAACTAAAGTTTAAAGCAGAAATAGGGGCACTTTTAAAATTTTCATTTTTGACCAAAATCGATGAGTCCGGGGCTTAGGGAATTTCTCATATGCCACAAAACCGTTGAAGCTCCTGTTCAAAAATCATGCTCTGAAATCAACTTTTTTCATCTCAGGGATTCATTTTGGGATGGTAACTAAAGTTTAAAGCAGAAATAGGGGCACTTTTAAAATTTTCATTTTTGACCAAAATAGATGGGACGGGCTTAGGGAATTTCTCATATGCCACAAAACCGTTGAAGCTCCTGTTCAAAAATCATGCTCTGAAATCAACTTTTTTCATCTCAGGGATTCATTTTGGGATGGTAACTAAAGTTTAAAGCAGAAATAGGGGCACTTTTAAAATTTTCATTTTTGACCAAAATCGATGGGTCCGGGGCTTAGGGAATTTCTCATATGCCACAAAACCGTTGAAGCTCCTGTTCAAAAATCATGCTCCGAAATCAACTTTTTTCATCTCAGGGATTCATTTTGGGATGGTAACTAAAGTTTAAAGCAGAAATAGGGGCACTTTTAAAATTTTCATTTTTGACCAAAATCGATGGGTCCGGGGCTTAGGGAATTTCTCATATGCCACAAAACCGTTGAAGCTCCTGTTCAAAAATCATGCTCTGAAATCAACTTTTTTCATCTCAGGGATTCATTTTGGGATGGTAACTAAAGTTTAAAGCAGAAATAGGGGCACTTTTAAAATTTTCATTTTTGACCAGAATCGATGGGTCCGGGGCTTAGGGAATTTCTCATATGCCACAAAACCGTTGAAGCTCCTGTTCAAAAATCATGCTCTGAAATCAACTTTTTTCATCTCAGGGATTCATTTTGGGATGGTAACTAAAGTTTAAAGCAGAAATAGGGGCAAGCAGAAATAGGGGCACTTTTAAAATTTTCATTTTTGACCAGAATCGATGGGTCCGGGGCTTAGGGAATTTCTCATATGCCACAAAACCGTTGAAGCTCCTGTTCAAAAATCATGCTCTGAAATCAACTTTTTTCATCTCAGGGATTCATTTTGGGATGGTAACTAAAGTTTAAAGCAGAAATAGGGGCACTTTTAAAATTTTCATTTTTGACCAAAATCGATGGGTCCGGGGCTTAGGGAATTTCTCATATGCCCCAAAACCTTTGAAGCTCCTGTTCAAAAATCATGCTCCGAAATCAACTTTTTTCATCTCAGGGATTCATTTTGGGATGGTAACTAAAGTTTAAAGCAGAAATAGGGGCACTTTTAAAATTTTCATTTTTGACCAAAATCGATGGGTCCGGGGCTTAGGGAATTTCTCATATGCCCCAAAACCGTTGAATCTCCTGTTCACAAATCATGCTCTGAAATCAACTTTTTTCATCTCAGGGATTCATTTTGGGATGGTAACTAAAGTTTAAAGCAGAAATAGGGGCACTTTTAAAATTTTCATTTTTGACCAAAATCGATGGGTCCGGGCTTAGGGAATTTCTCATATGCCCCAAAACATTTGAAGCTCCTGTTCAAAAATCATGCTCCGAAATCAACTTTTTTCATCTCAGGGATTCATTTTGGGATGGTAACTAAAGTTTAAAGCAGAAATAGGGGCACTTTTAAAATTTTCATTTTTGACCAAAATTGATGGGTCCGGGGCTTAGGGAATTTCTCATATGCCCCAAAACCGTTGAATCTCCTGTTCACAAATCATGCTCTGAAATCAACTTTTTTCATCTCAGGGATTCATTTTGGGATGGTAACTAAAGTTTAAAGCAGAAATAGGGGCACTTTTAAAATTTTAATTTTAGACCAAAATCGATGGGTCCGGGGCTTAGGGAATTTCTCATATGCCCCAAAACCGTTGAATCTCCTGTTCACAAATCATGCTCTGAAATCAACTTTTTTCATCTCAGGGATTCATTTTGGGATGGTAACTAAAGTTTAAAGCAGAAATAGTGGCACTTTTAAAATTTTCATTTTAGAACAAAATCGATGGGTCCAGGGCTTAGGGAATTTCTCATATGCCGCAAAACCGTTGAAGCTCCTGTTTAAAAATCATGCTCCGAAATCAACTTTTTTCATCTCAGGGATTCATTTTGGGATGGTAACTAAAGTTTAAAGCAGAAATAGGGGCACTTTTAAAATTTTCATTTTTGACCAGAATCGATGGGTCCGGGGCTTAGGGAATTTCTCATATGCCACAAAACCGTTGAAGCTCCTGTTCAAAAATCTTGCTCTGAAATCAACTTTTTTCATCTCAGGGATTCATTTTGGGATGGTAACTAAAGTTTAAAGCAGAAATAGGGGCACTTTTAATATTTTTATTTTTGACCAAAATCGATGGGTCCGGGGCTTAGGGAATTTCTCATATGCCCCAAAACCGTTGAATCTCCTGTTCACAAATCATGCTCTGAAATCAACTTTTTTCATCTCAGGGATTCATTTTGGGATGGTAACTAAAGTTTAAAGCAGAAATAGGGGCACTTTTAAAATTTTCATTTTTGACCAAAATCGATGGGTCCGGGGCTTAGGGAATTTCTCATATGCCCCAAAACCGTTGAATCTCCTGTTCACAAATCATGCTCTGAAATCAACTTTTTTCATCTCAGGGATTCATTTTGGGATGGTAACTAAAGTTTAAAGCAGAAATAGTGGCACTTTTAAAATTTTCATTTTAGAACAAAATCGATGGGTCCAGGGCTTAGGGAATTTCTCATATGCCGCAAAACCGTTGAAGCTCCTGTTCAAAAATCATGCTCCGAAATCAACTTTTTTCATCTCAGGGATTCATTTTGGGATGGTAACTAAAGTTTAAAGCAGAAATAGGGGCACTTTTAAAATTTTCATTTTTGACCAAAATCGATGAGTCCGGGGCTTAGGGAATTTCTCATATGCCACAAAACCGTTGAATCTCCTGTTCACAAATCATGCTCTGAAATCAACTTTTTTCATCTCAGGGATTCATTTTGGGATGGTAACTAAAGTTTAAAGCAGAAATAGGGGCACTTTTAAAATTTTCATTTTTGACCAAAATCGATGGGTCCGGGGCTTAGGGAATTTCTCATATGCCCCAAAACCGTTGAAGCTCCTGTTCAAAAATCATGCTCCGAAATCAACTTTTTTCATCTCAGGGATTCATTTTGGGATGGTAACTAAAGTTTAAAGCAGAAATAGGGGCACTTTTAAAATTTTCATTTTTGACCAAAATCGATGGGTCCGGGGCTTAGGGAATTTCTCATATGCCCCAAAACATTTGAAGCTCCTGTTCAAAAATCATGCTCCGAAATCAACTTTTTTCATCTCAGGGATTCATTTTGGGATGGTAACTAAAGTTTAAAGCAGAAATAGGGGCACTTTTAAAATTTTCATTTTTGACCAAAATCGATGGGTCCGGGGCTTAGGGAATTTCTCATATGCCCCAAAACCGTTGAATCTCCTGTTCACAAATCATGCTCTGAAATCAACTTTTTTCATCTCAGGGATTCATTTTGGGATGGTAACTAAAGTTTAAAGCAGAAATAGGGGCACTTTTAAAATTTTAATTTTTGACCAAAATCGATGGGTCCGGGGCTTAGGGAATTTCTCATATGCCCCAAAACCGTTGAATCTCCTGTTCACAAATCATGCTCTGAAATCAACTTTTTTCATCTCAGGGATTCATTTTGGGATGGTAACTAAAGTTTAAAGCAGAAATAGTGGCACTTTTAAAATTTTCATTTTAGAACAAAATCGATGGGTCCAGGGCTTAGGGAATTTCTCATATGCCGCAAAACCGTTGAAGCTCCTGTTCAAAAATCATGCTCCGAAATCAACTTTTTTCATCTCAGGGATTCATTTTGGGATGGTAACTAAAGTTTAAAGCAGAAATAGGGGCACTTTTAAAATTTTCATTTTTGACCAAAATCGATGAGTCCGGGGCTTAGGGAATTTCTCATATGCCACAAAACCGTTGAAGCTCCTGTTCAAAAATCATGCTCTGAAATCAACTTTTTTCATCTCAGGGATTCATTTTGAGATGGTAACTAAAGTTTAAAGCAGAAATAGGGGCACTTTTAAAATTTTCATTTTTGACCAAAATAGATGGGTCCAGGGCTTAAGGAATTTCTCATATGCCACAAAACCGTTGAAGCTCCTGTTCAAAAATCATGCTCTGAAATCAACTTTTTTCATCTCAGGGATTCATTTTGGGATGGTAACTAAAGTTTAAAGCAGAAATAGGGGCACTTTTAAAATTTTCATTTTTGACCAAAATCGATGGGTCCGGGGCTTAGGGAATTTCTCATATGCCCCAAAACCTTTGAAGCTCCTGTTCAAAAATCATGCTCCGAAATCAACTTTTTTCATCTCAGGGATTCATTTTGGGATGGTAACTAAAGTTTAAAGCAGAAATAGGGGCACTTTTAAAATTTTCATTTTTGACCAAAATCGATGGGTCTGGGGCTTAGGGAATTTCTCATATGCCACAAAACCGTTGAAGCTCCTGTTCAAAAATCATGCTCTGAAATCAACTTTTTTCATCTCAGGGATTCATTTTGGGATGGTAACTAAAGTTTAAAGCAGAAATAGGGGCACTTTTAAAATTTTCATTTTTGACCAGAATCGATGGGTCCGGGGCTTAGGGAATTTCTCATATGCCACAAAACCGTTGAATCTCCTGTTCAAAAATCATGCTCTGAAATCAACTTTTTTCATCTCAGGGATTCATTTTGGGATGGTAACTAAAGTTTAAAGCAGAAATAGGGGCACTTTTAATATTATTATTTTTGACCAAAATCGATGGGTCCGGGGCTTAGGGAATTTCTCATATGCCACAAAACAGTTGAAGCTCCTGTTCAAAAATCATGCTCCGAAATCAACTTTTTTCATCTCAGGGATTCATTTTGGGATGGTAACTAAAGTTTAAAGCAGAAATAGGGGCACTTTTAAAATTTTCATTTTTGACCAGAATCGATGGGTCCGGGGCTTAGGGAATTTCTCATATGCCACAAAACCGTTGAAGCTCCTGTTCAAAAATCATGCTCCGAAATAAACTTTTTTCATCTCAGGGATTCATTTTGGGATGGTAACTAAAGTTTAAAGCAGTAATAGGGGCACTTTTAAAATTTTCATTTTTGACCAAAATCGATGGGTCCGGGGCTTAGGGAATTTCTCATATGCCCCAAAACCGTTGAATCTCCTGTTCACAAATCATGCTCTGAAATCAACTTTTTTCATCTCAGGGATTCATTTTGGGATGGTAACTAAAGTTTAAAGCAGAAATAGGGGCACTTTTAATATTATTATTTTTGACCAAAATCGATGGGTCCGGGGCTTAGGGAATTTCTCATATGCCACAAAACAGTTGAAGCTCCTGTTCAAAAATCATGCTCCGAAATCAACTTTTTTCATCTCAGGGATTCATTTTGGGATGGTAACTAAAGTTTAAAGCAGAAATAGGGGCACTTTTAAAATTTTCATTTTTGACCAGAATCGATGGGTCCGGGTATTAGGGAATTTCTCATATGCCACAAAACAGTTGAAGCTCCTGTTCAAAAATCATGCTCCGAAATCAACTTTTTTCATCTCAGGGATTCATTTTGGGATGGTAACTAAAGTTTAAAGCAGAAATAGGGGCACTTTTAAAATTTTCATTTTTGACCAGAATCGATGGGTCCGGGGCTTAGGGAATTTCTCATATGCCACAAAACCGTTGAAGCTCCTGTTCAAAAATCATGCTCCGAAATAAACTTTTTTCATCTCAGGGATTCATTTTGGGATGGTAACTAAAGTTTAAAGCAGTAATAGGGGCACTTTTAAAATTTTCATTTTTGACCAAAATCGATGGGTCCGGGGCTTAGGGAATTTCTCATATGCCCCAAAACCGTTGAATCTCCTGTTCACAAATCATGCTCTGAAATCAACTTTTTTCATCTCAGGGATTCATTTTGGGATGGTAACTAAAGTTTAAAGCAGAAATAGGGGCACTTTTAAAATTTTCATTTTTGACCAAAATCGATGGGTCCGGGGCTTAGGGAATTTCTCATATGCCCCAAAACCGTTGAATCTCCTGTTCACAAATCATGCTCTGAAATCAACTTTTTTCATCTCAGGGATTCATTTTGGGATGGTAACTAAAGTTTAAAGCAGAAATAGGGGCACTTTTAAAATTTTCATTTTAGACCAAAATCGATGGGTCTGGGGCTTAGGGAATTTCTCATATGCCACAAAACCGTTGAAGCTCCTGTTCAAAAATCATGCTCCGAAATCAACTTTTTTCATCTTAGGGATTCATTTTGGGATGGTAACTAAAGTTTAAAGCAGAAATAGGGGCACTTTTAAAATTTTCATTTTTGACCAAAATCGATGGGTCCGGGGCTTAGGGAATTTCTCATATGCCACAAAACCGTTGAAGCTCCTGTTCAAAAATCATGATCCGAAATCAACTTTTTTCATCTCAGGGATTCATTTGGAGATGGTAACTAAAGTTTAAAGCAGAAATAGGGGCACTTTTAAAATTTTCATTTTTGACCAAAATCGATGGGTCCGGGGCTTAGGGAATTTCTCATATGCCCCAAAACCGTTGAAGCTCCTGTTCAAAAATCATGCTCCGAAATCAACTTTTTTCATCTCAGGGATTCATTTTGGGATGGTAACTAAAGTTTAAAGCAGAAATAGGGGCACTTTTACAATTTTCATTTTTGACTAAAATCGATGGGTCTGGGGCTCAGGGAATTTCTCATATGCCACAAAACCGTTGAAGCTCCTGTTCAAAAATCATGCTCCGAAATCAACTTTTTTCATCTCAGGGATTCATTTTGGGATGGTAACTAAAGTTTAAAGCAGAAATAGGGGCACTTTTAAAATTTTCATTTTTGACCAAAATCGATGGGTCCGGGGCTTAGGGAATTTCTCATATGCCCCAAAACCGTTGAAGCTCCTGTTCAAAAATCATGCTCCGAAATCAACTTTTTTCATCTCAGGGATTCATTTTGGGATGGTAACTAAAGTTTAAAGCAGAAATAGGGGCACTTTTAAAATTTTCATTTTTGACCAAAATCGATGGGTCCGGGGCTTAGGGAATTTCTCATATGCCACAAAACCGTTGAAGCTCCTGTTCAAAAATTATGATCCGAAATCAACTTTTTTCATCTCAGGGATTCATTTGGAGATGGTAACTAAAGTTCAAAGCAGAAATAGGGGCACTTTTAAAATTTTCATTTTTGACCAAAATCGATGGGTCCGGGGCTTAGGGAATTTCTCATATGCCCCAAAACCGTTGAAGCTCCTGTTCAAAAATCATTCTCCGAAATCAACTTTTTTCATCTCAGGGATTCATTTTGGGATGGTAACTAAAGTTTAAAGCAGAAATAGGGGCACTTTTAAAATTTTCATTTTTGACCAAAATCGATGGGTCCGGGGCTTAGGGAATTTCTCATATGCCCCAAAACCGTTGAAGCTCCTGTTCAAAAATCATGCTCTGAAATCAACTTTTTTCATCTCAGGGATTCATTTTGGGATGGTAACTAAAGTTTAAAGCAGAAATAGGGGCACTTTTAAAATTTTCATTTTTGACCAAAATCGATGGGTCCGGGGCTTAGGGAATTTCTCATATGCCACAAAACCGTTGAAGCTCCTGTTCAAAAATCATGCTCCGAAATCAACTTTTTTCATCTCAGGGATTCATTTTGGGATGGTAACTAAAGTTTAAAGCAGAAATAGGGGCACTTTTAAAATTTTCATTTTTGACCAAAATCGATGAGTCCGGGGCTTAGGGAATTTCTCATATGCCACAAAACCGTTGAAGCTCCTGTTCAAAAATCATGCTCTGAAATCAACTTTTTTCATCTCAGGGATTCATTTTGGGATGGTAACTAAAGTTTAAAGCAGAAATAGGGGCACTTTTAAAATTTTCATTTTTGACCAAAATAGATGGGTCCAGGGCTTAGGGAATTTCTCATATGCCACAAAACCGTTGAAGCTCCTGTTCAAAAATCATGCTCTGAAATCAACTTTTTTCATCTCAGGGATTCATTTTGGGATGGTAACTAAAGTTTAAAGCAGAAATAGGGGCACTTTTAAAATTTTCATTTTTGACCAAAATCGATGGGTCCGGGGCTTAGGGAATTTCTCATATGCCACAAAACCGTTGAAGCTCCTGTTCAAAAATCATGCTCCGAAATCAACTTTTTTCATCTCAGGGATTCATTTTGGGATGGTAACTAAAGTTTAAAGCAGAAATAGGGGCACTTTTAAAATTTTCATTTTTGACCAAAATCGATGGGTCCGGGGCTTAGGGAATTTCTCATATGCCACAAAACCGTTGAAGCTCCTGTTCAAAAATCATGCTCTGAAATCAACTTTTTTCATCTCAGGGATTCATTTTGGGATGGTAACTAAAGTTTAAAGCAGAAATAGGGGCACTTTTAAAATTTTCATTTTTGACCAGAATCGATGGGTCCGGGGCTTAGGGAATTTCTCATATGCCACAAAACCGTTGAAGCTCCTGTTCAAAAATCATGCTCTGAAATCAACTTTTTTCATCTCAGGGATTCATTTTGGGATGGTAACTAAAGTTTAAAGCAGAAATAGGGGCACTTTTAATATTTTTATTTTTGACCAAAATCGATGGGTCCGGGGCTTAGGGAATTTCTCATATGCCCCAAAACCGTTGAATCTCCTGTTCACAAATCATGCTCTGAAATCAACTTTTTTCATCTCAGGGATTCATTTTGGGATGGTAACTAAAGTTTAAAGCAGAAATAGGGGCACTTTTAAAATTTTCTTTTTTGACCAAAATCAATGGGTCCGGGGCTTAGGGAATTTCTCATATGCCCCAAAACCGTTGAAGCTCCTGTTCAAAAATCATGCTCCGAAATCAACTTTTTTCATCTCAGGGATTCATTTTGGGATGGTAACTAAAGTTTAAAGCAGAAATAGGGGCACTTTTAAAATTTTCTTTTTTGACCAAAATCGATGGGTCCGGGGCTTAGGGAATTTCTCATATGCCCCAAAACCGTTGAAGCTCCTGTTCAAAAATCATGCTCCGAAATCAACTTTTTTCATCTCAGGGATTCATTTTGGGATGGTAACTAAAGTTTAAAGCAGAAATAGGGGCACTTTTAAAATTTTCATATTTGACCAAAATCGATGGGTCCAGGGCTTAGGGAATTTCTCATATGCCACAAAACCGTTGAAGCTCCTGTTCAAAAATCATGCTCCGAAATCAACTTTTTTCATCTCAGGGATTCATTTTGGGATGGTAACTAAAGTTTAAAGCAGAAATAGGGGCACTTTTAAAATTTTCATTTTTGACTAAAATCGATGGGTCCGGGGCTTAGGGATTTCTCATATGCCGCAAAACCGTTGAAGCTCCTGTTTAAAAATCATGCTCCAAAATCAACTTTTTTCATCTCAGGGATTCATTTTGGGATGGTAACTAAAGTTTAAAGCAGAAATAGGGGCACTTTTAAAATTTTCATTTTTGACCAAAATCGATGGGTCCGGGGCTTAGGGAATTTCTCATATGCCACAAAACCGCTGAAGCTCCTGTTCAAAAATCATGCTCCGAAATCAACTTTTTTCATCTCAGGGATTCATTTTGGGACGGTAACTAAAATTTAAAGCAAAAATAGGGGCACTTTTAAAATGTTCATTTTTGACCAAAATCGATGGGTCCGGGGCTTAGGGAATTTCTCATATGCCCCAAAACTGTTGAAGCTCCTGTTCAAAAATCATGCTCTGAAATCAACTTTTTTCATCTCAGGGATTCATTTTGGGATGGTAACTAAAGTTTAAAGCAGAAATAGGGGCACTTTTAAAATTTTCATTTTTGACCAAAATCGATGGGTCCGGGGCTTAGGGAATTTCTCATATGCCACAAAACCGTTGAAGCTCCTGTTCAAAAATCATGCTCTGAAATCAACTTTTTTCATCTCAGGGATTCATTTTGGGATGGTAACTAAAGTTTAAAGCAGAAATAGGGGCACTTTTAAAATTTTCATTTTTGACCAGAATCGATGGGTCCGGGGCTTAGGGAATTTCTCATATGCCACAAAACCGTTGAAGCTCCTGTTCAAAAATCATGCTCCGAAATCAACTTTTTTCATCTCAGGGATTCATTTTGGGATGGTAACTAAAGTTTAAAGCAGAAATAGGGGCACTTTTAAAATTTTCATTTTTGACCAAAATCGATGGGTCCGGGGCTTAGGGAATTTCTCATATGCCCCAAAACCGTTGAATCTCCTGTTCACAAATCATGCTCTGAAATCAACTTTTTTCATCTCAGGGATTCATTTTGGGATGGTAACTAAAGTTTAAAGCAGAAATAGGGGCACTTTTAAAATTTTAATTTTTGACCAAAATCGATGGGTCCGGGGCTTAGGGAATTTCTCATATGCCCCAAAACCGTTGAATCTCCTGTTCACAAATCATGCTCTGAAATCAACTTTTTTCATCTCAGGGATTCATTTTGGGATGGTAACTAAAGTTTAAAGCAGAAATAGTGGCACTTTTAAAATTTTCATTTTAGAACAAAATCGATGGGTCCAGGGCTTAGGGAATTTCTCATATGCCGCAAAACCGTTGAAGCTCCTGTTCAAAAATCATGCTCCGAAATCAACTTTTTTCATCTCAGGGATTCATTTTGGGATGGTAACTAAAGTTTAAAGCAGAAATAGGGGCACTTTTAAAATTTTCATTTTTGACCAAAATCGATGAGTCCGGGGCTTAGGGAATTTCTCATATGCCACAAAACCGTTGAAGCTCCTGTTCAAAAATCATGCTCTGAAATCAACTTTTTTCATCTCAGGGATTCATTTTGAGATGGTAACTAAAGTTTAAAGCAGAAATAGGGGCACTTTTAAAATTTTCATTTTTGACCAAAATAGATGGGTCCAGGGCTTAAGGAATTTCTCATATGCCACAAAACCGTTGAAGCTCCTGTTCAAAAATCATGCTCTGAAATCAACTTTTTTCATCTCAGGGATTCATTTTGGGATGGTAACTAAAGTTTAAAGCAGAAATAGGGGCACTTTTAAAATTTTCATTTTTGACCAAAATCGATGGGTCCGGGGCTTAGGGAATTTCTCATATGCCCCAAAACCTTTGAAGCTCCTGTTCAAAAATCATGCTCCGAAATCAACTTTTTTCATCTCAGGGATTCATTTTGGGATGGTAACTAAAGTTTAAAGCAGAAATAGGGGCACTTTTAAAATTTTCATTTTTGACCAAAATCGATGGGTCTGGGGCTTAGGGAATTTCTCATATGCCACAAAACCGTTGAAGCTCCTGTTCAAAAATCATGCTCTGAAATCAACTTTTTTCATCTCAGGGATTCATTTTGGGATGGTAACTAAAGTTTAAAGCAGAAATAGGGGCACTTTTAAAATTTTCATTTTTGACCAGAATCGATGGGTCCGGGGCTTAGGGAATTTCTCATATGCCACAAAACCGTTGAATCTCCTGTTCAAAAATCATGCTCTGAAATCAACTTTTTTCATCTCAGGGATTCATTTTGGGATGGTAACTAAAGTTTAAAGCAGAAATAGGGGCACTTTTAATATTATTATTTTTGACCAAAATCGATGGGTCCGGGGCTTAGGGAATTTCTCATATGCCACAAAACAGTTGAAGCTCCTGTTCAAAAATCATGCTCCGAAATCAACTTTTTTCATCTCAGGGATTCATTTTGGGATGGTAACTAAAGTTTAAAGCAGAAATAGGGGCACATTTAAAATTTTCATTTTTGACCAGAATCGATGGGTCCGGGGCTTAGGGAATTTCTCATATGCCACAAAACCGTTGAAGCTCCTGTTCAAAAATCATGCTCCGAAATAAACTTTTTTCATCTCAGGGATTCATTTTGGGATGGTAACTAAAGTTTAAAGCAGTAATAGGGGCACTTTTAAAATTTTCATTTTTGACCAAAATCGATGGGTCCGGGGCTTAGGGAATTTCTCATATGCCCCAAAACCGTTGAATCTCCTGTTCACAAATCATGCTCTGAAATCAACTTTTTTCATCTCAGGGATTCATTTTGGGATGGTAACTAAAGTTTAAAGCAGAAATAGGGGCACTTTTAATATTATTATTTTTGACCAAAATCGATGGGTCCGGGGCTTAGGGAATTTCTCATATGCCACAAAACAGTTGAAGCTCCTGTTCAAAAATCATGCTCCGAAATCAACTTTTTTCATCTCAGGGATTCATTTTGGGATGGTAACTAAAGTTTAAAGCAGAAATAGGGGCACTTTTAAAATTTTCATTTTTGACCAGAATCGATGGGTCCGGGTATTAGGGAATTTCTCATATGCCACAAAACAGTTGAAGCTCCTGTTCAAAAATCATGCTCCGAAATCAACTTTTTTCATCTCAGGGATTCATTTTGGGATGGTAACTAAAGTTTAAAGCAGAAATAGGGGCACTTTTAAAATTTTCATTTTTGACCAGAATCGATGGGTCCGGGGCTTAGGGAATTTCTCATATGCCACAAAACCGTTGAAGCTCCTGTTCAAAAATCATGCTCCGAAATAAACTTTTTTCATCTCAGGGATTCATTTTGGGATGGTAACTAAAGTTTAAAGCAGTAATAGGGGCACTTTTAAAATTTTCATTTTTGACCAAAATCGATGGGTCCGGGGCTTAGGGAATTTCTCATATGCCCCAAAACCGTTGAATCTCCTGTTCACAAATCATGCTCTGAAATCAACTTTTTTCATCTCAGGGATTCATTTTGGGATGGTAACTAAAGTTTAAAGCAGAAATAGGGGCACTTTTAAAATTTTCATTTTTGACCAAAATCGATGGGTCCGGGGCTTAGGGAATTTCTCATATGCCACAAAACCGTTGAAGCTCCTGTTCAAAAATCATGCTCCGAAATCAACTTTTTTCATCTTAGGGATTCATTTTGGGATGGTAACTAAAGTTTAAAGCAGAAATAGGGGCACTTTTAAAATTTTCATTTTTGACCAAAATCGATGGGTCCGGGGCTTAGGGAATTTCTCATATGCCACAAAACCGTTGAAGCTCCTGTTCAAAAATCATGATCCGAAATCAACTTTTTTCATCTCAGGGATTCATTTGGAGATGGTAACTAAAGTTTAAAGCAGAAATAGGGGCACTTTTAAAATTTTCATTTTTGACCAAAATCGATGGGTCCGGGGCTTAGGGAATTTCTCATATGCCCCAAAACCGTTGAAGCTCCTGTTCAAAAATCATGCTCCGAAATCAACTTTTTTCATCTCAGGGATTCATTTTGGGATGGTAACTAAAGTTTAAAGCAGAAATAGGGGCACTTTTACAATTTTCATTTTTGACTAAAATCGATGGGTCTGGGGCTCAGGGAATTTCTCATATGCCACAAAACCGTTGAAGCTCCTGTTCAAAAATCATGCTCCGAAATCAACTTTTTTCATCTCAGGGATTCATTTTGGGATGGTAACTAAAGTTTAAAGCAGAAATAGGGGCACTTTTAAAATTTTCATTTTTGACCAAAATCGATGGGTCCGGGGCTTAGGGAATTTCTCATATGCCCCAAAACCGTTGAAGCTCCTGTTCAAAAATCATGCTCCGAAATCAACTTTTTTCATCTCAGGGATTCATTTTGGGATGGTAACTAAAGTTTAAAGCAGAAATAGGGGCACTTTTAAAATTTTCATTTTTGACCAAAATCGATGGGTCCGGGGCTTAGGGAATTTCTCATATGCCACAAAACCGTTGAAGCTCCTGTTCAAAAATTATGATCCGAAATCAACTTTTTTCATCTCAGGGATTCATTTGGAGATGGTAACTAAAGTTCAAAGCAGAAATAGGGGCACTTTTAAAATTTTCATTTTTGACCAAAATCGATGGGTCCGGGGCTTAGGGAATTTCTCATATGCCCCAAAACCGTTGAAGCTCCTGTTCAAAAATCATTCTCCGAAATCAACTTTTTTCATCTCAGGGATTCATTTTGGGATGGTAACTAAAGTTTAAAGCAGAAATAGGGGCACTTTTAAAATTTTCATTTTTGACCAAAATCGATGGGTCCGGGGCTTAGGGAATTTCTCATATGCCCCAAAACCGTTGAAGCTCCTGTTCAAAAATCATGCTCTGAAATCAACTTTTTTCATCTCAGGGATTCATTTTGGGATGGTAACTAAAGTTTAAAGCAGAAATAGGGGCACTTTTAAAATTTTCATTTTTGACCAAAATCGATGGGTCCGGGGCTTAGGGAATTTCTCATATGCCACAAAACCGTTGAAGCTCCTGTTCAAAAATCATGCTCCGAAATCAACTTTTTTCATCTCAGGGATTCATTTTGGGATGGTAACTAAAGTTTAAAGCAGAAATAGGGGCACTTTTAAAATTTTCATTTTTGACCAAAATCGATGAGTCCGGGGCTTAGGGAATTTCTCATATGCCACAAAACCGTTGAAGCTCCTGTTCAAAAATCATGCTCTGAAATCAACTTTTTTCATCTCAGGGATTCATTTTGGGATGGTAACTAAAGTTTAAAGCAGAAATAGGGGCACTTTTAAAATTTTCATTTTTGACCAAAATAGATGGGTCCAGGGCTTAGGGAATTTCTCATATGCCACAAAACCGTTGAAGCTCCTGTTCAAAAATCATGCTCTGAAATCAACTTTTTTCATCTCAGGGATTCATTTTGGGATGGTAACTAAAGTTTAAAGCAGAAATAGGGGCACTTTTAAAATTTTCATTTTTGACCAAAATCGATGGGTCCGGGGCTTAGGGAATTTCTCATATGCCACAAAACCGTTGAAGCTCCTGTTCAAAAATCATGCTCCGAAATCAACTTTTTTCATCTCAGGGATTCATTTTGGGATGGTAACTAAAGTTTAAAGCAGAAATAGGGGCACTTTTAAAATTTTCATTTTTGACCAAAATCGATGGGTCCGGGGCTTAGGGAATTTCTCATATGCCACAAAACCGTTGAAGCTCCTGTTCAAAAATCATGCTCTGAAATCAACTTTTTTCATCTCAGGGATTCATTTTGGGATGGTAACTAAAGTTTAAAGCAGAAATAGGGGCACTTTTAAAATTTTCATTTTTGACCAGAATCGATGGGTCCGGGGCTTAGGGAATTTCTCATATGCCACAAAACCGTTGAAGCTCCTGTTCAAAAATCATGCTCTGAAATCAACTTTTTTCATCTCAGGGATTCATTTTGGGATGGTAACTAAAGTTTAAAGCAGAAATAGGGGCACTTTTAATATTTTTATTTTTGACCAAAATCGATGGGTCCGGGGCTTAGGGAATTTCTCATATGCCCCAAAACCGTTGAATCTCCTGTTCACAAATCATGCTCTGAAATCAACTTTTTTCATCTCAGGGATTCATTTTGGGATGGTAACTAAAGTTTAAAGCAGAAATAGGGGCACTTTTAAAATTTTCTTTTTTGACCAAAATCAATGGGTCCGGGGCTTAGGGAATTTCTCATATGCCCCAAAACCGTTGAAGCTCCTGTTCAAAAATCATGCTCCGAAATCAACTTTTTTCATCTCAGGGATTCATTTTGGGATGGTAACTAAAGTTTAAAGCAGAAATAGGGGCACTTTTAAAATTTTCTTTTTTGACCAAAATCGATGGGTCCGGGGCTTAGGGAATTTCTCATATGCCCCAAAACCGTTGAAGCTCCTGTTCAAAAATCATGCTCCGAAATCAACTTTTTTCATCTCAGGGATTCATTTTGGGATGGTAACTAAAGTTTAAAGCAGAAATAGGGGCACTTTTAAAATTTTCATATTTGACCAAAATCGATGGGTCCAGGGCTTAGGGAATTTCTCATATGCCACAAAACCGTTGAAGCTCCTGTTCAAAAATCATGCTCCGAAATCAACTTTTTTCATCTCAGGGATTCATTTTGGGATGGTAACTAAAGTTTAAAGCAGAAATAGGGGCACTTTTAAAATTTTCATTTTTGACTAAAATCGATGGGTCCGGGGCTTAGGGATTTCTCATATGCCGCAAAACCGTTGAAGCTCCTGTTTAAAAATCATGCTCCAAAATCAACTTTTTTCATCTCAGGGATTCATTTTGGGATGGTAACTAAAGTTTAAAGCAGAAATAGGGGCACTTTTAAAATTTTCATTTTTGACCAAAATCGATGGGTCCGGGGCTTAGGGAATTTCTCATATGCCACAAAACCGCTGAAGCTCCTGTTCAAAAATCATGCTCCGAAATCAACTTTTTTCATCTCAGGGATTCATTTTGGGACGGTAACTAAAATTTAAAGCAAAAATAGGGGCACTTTTAAAATGTTCATTTTTGACCAAAATCGATGGGTCCGGGGCTTAGGGAATTTCTCATATGCCCCAAAACTGTTGAAGCTCCTGTTCAAAAATCATGCTCTGAAATCAACTTTTTTCATCTCAGGGATTCATTTTGGGATGGTAACTAAAGTTTAAAGCAGAAATAGGGGCACTTTTAAAATTTTCATTTTTGACCAAAATCGATGGGTCCGGGGCTTAGGGAATTTCTCATATGCCACAAAACCGTTGAAGCTCCTGTTCAAAAATCATGCTCTGAAATCAACTTTTTTCATCTCAGGGATTCATTTTGGGATGGTAACTAAAGTTTAAAGCAGAAATAGGGGCACTTTTAAAATTTTCATTTTTGACCAGAATCGATGGGTCCGGGGCTTAGGGAATTTCTCATATGCCACAAAACCGTTGAAGCTCCTGTTCAAAAATCATGCTCTGAAATCAACTTTTTTCATCTCAGGGATTCATTTTGGGATGGTAACTAAAGTTTAAAGCAGAAATAGGGGCACTTTTAATATTTTTATTTTTGACCAAAATCGATGGGTCCGGGGCTTAGGGAATTTCTCATATGCCCCAAAACCGTTGAATCTCCTGTTCACAAATCATGCTCTGAAATCAACTTTTTTCATCTCAGGGATTCATTTTGGGATGGTAACTAAAGTTTAAAGCAGAAATAGGGGCACTTTTAAAATTTTCTTTTTTGACCAAAATCGATGGGTCCGGGGCTTAGGGAATTTCTCATATGCCCCAAAACCGTTGAAGCTCCTGTTCAAAAATCATGCTCCGAAATCAACTTTTTTCATCTCAGGGATTCATTTTGGGATGGTAACTAAAGTTTAAAGCAGAAATAGGGGCACTTTTAAAATTTTCATATTTGACCAAAATCGATGGGTCCAGGGCTTAGGGAATTTCTCATATGCCACAAAACCGTTGAAGCTCCTGTTCAAAAATCATGCTCCGAAATCAACTTTTTTCATCTCAGGGATTCATTTTGGGATGGTAACTAAAGTTTAAAGCAGAAATAGGGGCACTTTTAAAATTTTCATTTTTGACTAAAATCGATGGGTCCGGGGCTTAGGGATTTCTCATATGCCGCAAAACCGTTGAAGCTCCTGTTTAAAAATCATGCTCCAAAATCAACTTTTTTCATCTCAGGGATTCATTTTGGGATGGTAACTAAAGTTTAAAGCAGAAATAGGGGCACTTTTAAAATTTTCATTTTTGACCAAAATCGATGGGTCCGGGGCTTAGGGAATTTCTCATATGCCACAAAACCGCTGAAGCTCCTGTTCAAAAATCATGCTCCGAAATCAACTTTTTTCATCTCAGGGATTCATTTTGGGACGGTAACTAAAATTTAAAGCAAAAATAGGGGCACTTTTAAAATGTTCATTTTTGACCAAAATCGATGGGTCCGGGGCTTAGGGAATTTCTCATATGCCCCAAAACTGTTGAAGCTCCTGTTCAAAAATCATGCTCTGAAATCAACTTTTTTCATCTCAGGGATTCATTTTGGGATGGTAACTAAAGTTTAAAGCAGAAATAGGGGCACTTTTAAAATTTTCATTTTTGACCAAAATCGATGGGTCCGGGGCTTAGGGAATTTCTCATATGCCGCAAAACCGTTGAAGCTCCTGTTCAAAAATCATGCTCCGAAATCAACTTTTTTCATCTCAGGGATTCATTTTGGGATGGTAACTAAAGTTTAAAGCAGAAATAGGGGCACTTTTAAAATTTTCATTTTTGTCCAAAATCGATGAGTCCGGGGCTTAGGGAATTTCTCATATGCCACAAAACCATTGAAGCTTCTGTTCAAAAATCATGCTCTGAAATCAACTTTTTTCATCTCAGGGATTCATTTTGGGATGGTAACTAAAGTTTAAAGCAGAAATAGGGGCACTTTTAAAATTTTAATTTTTGACCAAAATCGATGGGTCCAGGGCTTAGGGAATTTCTCATATGCCACAAAACCGTTGAAGCTCCTGTTCAAAAATCATGCTCTGAAATCAACTTTTTTCATCTCAGGGATACATTTTGGGATGGTAACTAAAGTTTAAAGCAGAAATAGGGGCACTTTTAAAATTTTCATTTTTGACCAAAATCGATGGGTCCGGGGCTTAGGGAATTTCTCATATGCCACAAAACCGTTGAAGCTCCTGTTCAAAAATCATGCTCTGAAATCAACTTTTTTCATCTCAGGGATTCATTTTGGGATGGTAACTAAAGTTTAAAGCAGAAATAGGGGCACTTTTAAAATTTTCATTTTTGACTAAAATCGATGGGTCCGGGGCTTAGGGATTTCTCATATGCCGCAAAACCGTTGAAGCTCCTGTTTAAAAATCATGCTCCAAAATCAACTTTTTTCATCTCAGGGATTCATTTTGGGATGGTAACTAAAGTTTAAAGCAGAAATAGGGGCACTTTTAAAATTTTCATTTTTGACCAAAATCGATGGGTCCGGGGCTTAGGGAATTTCTCATATGCCACAAAACCGCTGAAGCTCCTGTTCAAAAATCATGCTCCGAAATCAACTTTTTTCATCTCAGGGATTCATTTTGGGACGGTAACTAAAATTTAAAGCAAAAATAGGGGCACTTTTAAAATGTTCATTTTTGACCAAAATCGATGGGTCCGGGGCTTAGGGAATTTCTCATATGCCCCAAAACTGTTGAAGCTCCTGTTCAAAAATCATGCTCTGAAATCAACTTTTTTCATCTCAGGGATTCATTTTGGGATGGTAACTAAAGTTTAAAGCAGAAATAGGGGCACTTTTAAAATTTTCATTTTTGACCAAAATCGATGGGTCCGGGGCTTAGGGAATTTCTCATATGCCACAAAACCGTTGAAGCTCCTGTTCAAAAATCATGCTCTGAAATCAACTTTTTTCATCTCAGGGATTCATTTTGGGATGGTAACTAAAGTTTAAAGCAGAAATAGGGGCACTTTTAAAATTTTCATTTTTGACCAGAATCGATGGGTCCGGGGCTTAGGGAATTTCTCATATGCCACAAAACCGTTGAAGCTCCTGTTCAAAAATCATGCTCTGAAATCAACTTTTTTCATCTCAGGGATTCATTTTGGGATGGTAACTAAAGTTTAAAGCAGAAATAGGGGCACTTTTAATATTTTTATTTTTGACCAAAATCGATGGGTCCGGGGCTTAGGGAATTTCTCATATGCCCCAAAACCGTTGAATCTCCTGTTCACAAATCATGCTCTGAAATCAACTTTTTTCATCTCAGGGATTCATTTTGGGATGGTAACTAAAGTTTAAAGCAGAAATAGGGGCACTTTTAAAATTTTCTTTTTTGACCAAAATCGATGGGTCCGGGGCTTAGGGAATTTCTCATATGCCCCAAAACCGTTGAAGCTCCTGTTCAAAAATCATGCTCCGAAATCAACTTTTTTCATCTCAGGGATTCATTTTGGGATGGTAACTAAAGTTTAAAGCAGAAATAGGGGCACTTTTAAAATTTTCTTTTTTGACCAAAATCGATGGGTCCGGGGCTTAGGGAATTTCTCATATGCCCCAAAACCGTTGAAGCTCCTGTTCAAAAATCATGCTCCGAAATCAACTTTTTTCATCTCAGGGATTCATTTTGGGATGGTAACTAAAGTTTAAAGCAGAAATAGGGGCACTTTTAAAATTTTCATATTTGACCAAAATCGATGGGTCCAGGGCTTAGGGAATTTCTCATATGCCACAAAACCGTTGAAGCTCCTGTTCAAAAATCATGCTCCGAAATCAACTTTTTTCATCTCAGGGATTCATTTTGGGATGGTAACTAAAGTTTAAAGCAGAAATAGGGGCACTTTTAAAATTTTCATTTTTGACTAAAATCGATGGGTCCGGGGCTTAGGGATTTCTCATATGCCGCAAAACCGTTGAAGCTCCTGTTTAAAAATCATGCTCCAAAATCAACTTTTTTCATCTCAGGGATTCATTTTGGGATGGTAACTAAAGTTTAAAGCAGAAATAGGGGCACTTTTAAAATTTTCATTTTTGACCAAAATCGATGGGTCCGGGGCTTAGGGAATTTCTCATATGCCACAAAACCGCTGAAGCTCCTGTTCAAAAATCATGCTCCGAAATCAACTTTTTTCATCTCAGGGATTCATTTTGGGACGGTAACTAAAATTTAAAGCAAAAATAGGGGCACTTTTAAAATGTTCATTTTTGACCAAAATCGATGGGTCCGGGGCTTAGGGAATTTCTCATATGCCCCAAAACTGTTGAAGCTCCTGTTCAAAAATCATGCTCTGAAATCAACTTTTTTCATCTCAGGGATTCATTTTGGGATGGTAACTAAAGTTTAAAGCAGAAATAGGGGCACTTTTAAAATTTTCATTTTTGACCAAAATCGATGGGTCCGTGGCTTAGGGAATTTCTCATATGCCGCAAAACCGTTGAAGCTCCTGTTCAAAAATCATGCTCCGAAATCAACTTTTTTCATCTCAGGGATTCATTTTGGGATGGTAACTAAAGTTTAAAGCAGAAATAGGGGCACTTTTAAAATTTTCATTTTTGTCCAAAATCGATGAGTCCGGGGCTTAGGGAATTTCTCATATGCCACAAAACCATTGAAGCTTCTGTTCAAAAATCATGCTCTGAAATCAACTTTTTTCATCTCAGGGATTCATTTTGGGATGGTAACTAAAGTTTAAAGCAGAAATAGGGGCACTTTTAAAATTTTAATTTTTGACCAAAATCGATGGGTCCAGGGCTTAGGGAATTTCTCATATGCCACAAAACCGTTGAAGCTCCTGTTCAAAAATCATGCTCTGAAATCAACTTTTTTCATCTCAGGGATACATTTTGGGATGGTAACTAAAGTTTAAAGCAGAAATAGGGGCACTTTTAAAATTTTCATTTTTGACCAAAATCGATGGGTCCGGGGCTTAGGGAATTTCTCATATGCCACAAAACCGTTGAAGCTCCTGTTCAAAAATCATGCTCTGAAATCAACTTTTTTCATCTCAGGGATTCATTTTGGGATGGTAACTAAAGTTTAAAGCAGAAATAGCGGCACTTTTAAAATTTTCATTTTTGACTAAAATCGATGGGTCCGGGGCTTAGGGAATTTCTCATATGCCCCAAAACCGTTGAAGCTCCTGTTCAAAAATCATGCTCCGAAATCAACTTTTTTCATCTCAGGGATTAATTTTGGGATGGTAACTAAAGTTTAAAGCAGAAATAGGGGCACTTTTAAAATTTTCATTTTTGACCAAAATAGATGGGTCCGGGGCTTAGGGAAATTCTCATATGCCCCAAAACCGTTGAAGCTCCTGTTCAAAAATCATGCTCTGAAATAAACTTTTTTCATCTCAGGGATTCATTTTGGGATGGTAACTAAAGTTTAAAGCAGAAATAGGGGCACTTTTAAAATTTTCATTTTTGAGCAAAATCGATGAGTCCGGGGCTTAGGGAATTTCTCATATGCCACAAAACCGTTGAAGCTCCTGTTCAAAAATCATGCTCTGAAATCAACTTTTTTCATCTCAGGGATTCATTTTGGGATGGTAACTAAAGTTTAAAGCAGAAATAGGGGCACTTTTAAAATTTTCATTTTTGACCAAAATAGATGGGTCCGGGGCTTAGGGAAATTCTCATATGCCCCAAAACCGTTGAAGCTCCTGTTCAAAAATCATGCTCCGAAATCAACTTTTTTCATCTCAGGGATTCATTTTGGGATGGTAACTAAAGTTTAAAGCAGAAATAGGGGCACTTTTAAAATTTTCATATTTGACCAAAATCGATGGGTCCAGGGCTTAGGGAATTTCTCATATGCCACAAAACCGTTGAAGCTCCTGTTCAAAAATCATGCTCCGAAATCAACTTTTTTCATCTCAGGGATTCATTTTGGGATGGTAACTAAAGTTTAAAGCAGAAATAGGGGCACTTTTAAAATTTTCATTTTTGACTAAAATCGATGGGTCCGGGGCTTAGGGATTTCTCATATGCCGCAAAACCGTTGAAGCTCCTGTTTAAAAATCATGCTCCAAAATCAACTTTTTTCATCTCAGGGATTCATTTTGGGATGGTAAGTAAAGTTTAAAGCAGAAATAGGGGCACTTTTAAAATTTTCATTTTTGACCAAAATCGATGGGTCCGGGGCTTAGGGAATTTCTCATATGCCACAAAACCGCTGAAGCTCCTGTTCAAAAATCATGCTCCGAAATCAACTTTTTTCATCTCAGGGATTCATTTTGGGACGGTAACTAAAATTTAAAGCAAAAATAGGGGCACTTTTAAAATGTTCATTTTTGACCAAAATCGATGGGTCCGGGGCTTAGGGAATTTCTCATATGCCCCAAAACTGTTGAAGCTCCTGTTCAAAAATCATGCTCTGAAATCAACTTTTTTCATCTCAGGGATTCATTTTGGGATGGTAACTAAAGTTTAAAGCAGAAATAGGGGCACTTTTAAAATTTTCATTTTTGACCAAAATCGATGGGTCCGTGGCTTAGGGAATTTCTCATATGCCGCAAAACCGTTGAAGCTCCTGTTCAAAAATCATGCTCCGAAATCAACTTTTTTCATCTCAGGGATTCATTTTGGGATGGTAACTAAAGTTTAAAGCAGAAATAGGGGCACTTTTAAAATTTTCATTTTTGTCCAAAATCGATGAGTCCGGGGCTTAGGGAATTTCTCATATGCCACAAAACCATTGAAGCTTCTGTTCAAAAATCATGCTCTGAAATAAACTTTTTTCATCTCAGGGATTCATTTTGGGATGGTAACTAAAGTTTAAAGCAGAAATAGGGGCACTTTTAAAATTTTAATTTTTGACCAAAATCGATGGGTCCAGGGCTTAGGGAATTTCTCATATGCCACAAAACCGTTGAAGCTCCTGTTCAAAAATCATGCTCTGAAATCAACTTTTTTCATCTCAGGGATACATTTTGGGATGGTAACTAAAGTTTAAAGCAGAAATAGGGGCACTTTTAAAATTTTCATTTTTGACCAAAATCGATGGGTCCGGGGCTTAGGGAATTTCTCATATGCCACAAAACCGTTGAAGCTCCTGTTCAAAAATCATGCTCTGAAATCAACTTTTTTCATCTCAGGGATTCATTTTGGGATGGTAACTAAAGTTTAAAGCAGAAATAGCGGCACTTTTAAAATTTTCATTTTTGACTAAAATCGATGGGTCCGGGGCTTAGGGAATTTCTCATATGCCCCAAAACCGTTGAAGCTCCTGTTCAAAAATCATGCTCCGAAATCAACTTTTTTCATCTCAGGGATTAATTTTGGGATGGTAACTAAAGTTTAAAGCAGAAATAGGGGCACTTTTAAAATTTTCATTTTTGACCAAAATAGATGGGTCCGGGGCTTAGGGAAATTCTCATATGCCCCAAAACCGTTGAAGCTCCTGTTCAAAAATCATGCTCTGAAATAAACTTTTTTCATCTCAGGGATTCATTTTGGGATGGTAACTAAAGTTTAAAGCAGAAATAGGGGCACTTTTAAAATTTTCATTTTTGACCAAAATCGATGAGTCCGGGGCTTAGGGAATTTCTCATATGCCACAAAACCGTTGAAGCTCCTGTTCAAAAATCATGCTCTGAAATCAACTTTTTTCATCTCAGGGATTCATTTTGGGATGGTAACTAAAGTTTAAAGCAGAAATAGGGGCACTTTTAAAATTTTCATTTTTGACCAAAATCGATGGGTCCAGGGCTTAGGGAATTTCTCATATGCCACAAAACCGTTGAAGCTCCTGTTCAAAAATCATGCTCCGAAATCAACTTTTTTCATCTCAGGGATTCATTTTGGGATGGTAACTAAAGTTTAAAGCAGAAATAGGGGCACTTTTAAAATTTTCATTTTTGACCAAAATCGATGGGTCCGGGGCTTAGGGAATTTCTCATATGCCACAAAACCGCTGAAGCTCCTGTTCAAAAATCATGCTCCGAAATCAACTTTTTTCATATCAGGGATTCATTTTGGGATGGTAACTAAAATTTAAAGCAAAAATAGGGGCACTTTTAAAATTTTCATTTTTGACCAAAATCGATGGGTCCGGGGCTTAGGGAATTTCTCATATGCCCCAAAACTGTTGAAGCTCCTGTTCAAAAATCATGCTCTGAAATCAACTTTTTTCATCTCAGGGATTCATTTTGGGATGGTAACTAAAGTTTAAAGCAGAAATAGGGGCACTTTTAAAATTTTCATTTTTGACCAAAATCGAAGGGGCCGGGGCTTAGGGAATTTCTCATATGCCGCAAAACCGTTGAAGCTCCTGTTCAAAAATCATGCTCCGAAATCAACTTTTTTCATCTCAGGGATTCATTTTGGGATGGTAACTAAAGTTTAAAGCAGAAATAGGGGCACTTTTAAAATTTTCATTTTTGTCCAAAATCGATGAGTCCGGGGCTTAGGGAATTTCTCATATGCCACAAAACCATTGAAGCTTCTGTTCAAAAATCATGCTCTGAAATCAACTTTTTTCATCTCAGGGATTCATTTTGGGATGGTAACTAAAGTTTAAAGCAGAAATAGGGGCACTTTTAAAATTTTCATTTTTGACCAAAATCGATGGGTCCAGGGCTTAGGGAATTTCTCATATGCCACAAAACCGTTGAAGCTCCTATTCAAAAATCATGCTCTGAAATCAACTTTTTTCATCTCAGGGATTCATTTTGGGATGGTAACTAAAGTTTAAAGCAGAAATAGGGGCACTTTTAAAATTTTCATTTTTGACTAAAATCGATGGGTCCGGGGCTTAGGGAATTTCTCATATGCCCCAAAACCGTTGAAGCTCCTGTTCAAAAATCATGCTCTGAAATCAACTTTTTTCATCTCAGGGATTCATTTTGGGATGGTAACTAAAGTTTAAAGCAGAAATAGGGGCACCTTTAAAATTTTCATTTTTGACAAAAATCGATGGGTCCGGGGCTTAGGGAATTTCTCACATGCCACAAAACCGTTGTAGCTCCTGTTCAAAAATCATGCTCTGAAATCAACTTTTTTCATCTCAGGGATTCATTTTGGGATGGTAACTAAAGTTTAAAGCAGAAATAGGGGCACTTTTAAAATTTTCATTTTTGACCAAAATTGATGGGTTCGGGGCTTAGGGAATTTCTCATATGCCCCAAAACCGTTGAAGCTCCTGTTCAAAAATCATGCTCCGAAATCAACTTTTTTCATCTCAGGGATTCATTTTGGGATGGTAACTAAAGTTTAAAGCAGAAATAGGGGCACTTTTAAAATTTTCATTTTTGACCAAAATCGATGGGTCCAGGGCTTAGGGAATTTCTCATATGCCGCAAAACCGTTGAAGCTCCTGTTCAAAAATCATGCTCCAAAATCAACTTTTTTCATCTCAGGGATTCATTTTGGGATGGTAACTAAAGTTTAAAGCAGAAATAGGGGCACTTTTAAAATTTTCATTTTTGACCAAAATCGATGAGTCCGGGGCTTAGGGAATTTCTCATATGCCACAAAACCGTTGAAGCTCCTGTTCAAAAATCAGGCTCTGAAATCAACTTTTTTCATCTCAGGGATTCATTTTGGGATGGTAACTAAAGTTTAAAGCAGAAATAGGGGCACTTTTAAAATTTTCATTTTTGACCAAAATAGATGGGTCCAGGGCTTAGGGAATTTCTCATATGCCACAAAACCGTTGAAGCTCCTGTTCAAAAATCATGCTCTGAAATCAACTTTTTTCATCTCAGGGATTCATTTTGGGATGGTAACTAAAGTTTAAAGCAGAAATAGGGGCACTTTTAAAATTTTCATTTTTGACCAAAATCGATGGGTCCGGGGCTTAGGGAATTTCTCATATGCCACAAAACCGTTGAAGCTCCTGTTCAAAAATCATGCTCCGAAATCAACTTTTTTCATCTCAGGGATTCATTTTGGGATGGTAACTAAAGTTTAAAGCAGAAATAGGGGCACTTTTAAAATTTTCATTTTTGACCAAAATCGATGGGTCCGGGGCTTAGGGAATTTCTCATATGCCACAAAACCGTTGAAGCTCCTGTTCAAAAATCATGCTCCGAAATCAACTTTTTTCATCTCAGGGATTCATTTTGGGATGGTAACTAAAGTTTAAAGCAGAAATAGGGGCACTTTTAAAATTTTCATTTTTGACCAGAATCGATGGGTCCGGGGCTTAGGGAATTTCTCATATGCCACAAAACCGTTGAAGCTCCTGTTCAAAAATCATGCTCTGAAATCAACTTTTTTCATCTCAGGGATTCATTTTGGGATGGTAACTAAAGTTTAAAGCAGAAATAGGGGCACTTTTAATATTTTTATTTTTGACCAAAATCGATGGGTCCGGGGCTTAGGGAATTTCTCATATGCCCCAAAACCGTTGAATCTCCTGTTCACAAATCATGCTCTGAAATCAACTTTTTTCATCTCAGGGATTCATTTTGGGATGGTAACTAAAGTTTAAAGCAGAAATAGGGGCACTTTTAAAATTTTCATTTTTGACCAAAATCGATGGGTCCGGGGCTTAGGGAATTTCTCATATGCCACAAAACCGTTGAAGCTCCTGTTCAAAAATCATGCTCCGAAATCAACTTTTTTCATCTCAGGGATTCATTTTGGGATGGTAACTAAAGTTTAAAGCAGAAATAGGGGCACTTTTAAAATTTTCATTTTTGACCAGAATCGATGGGTCCGGGGCTTAGGGAATTTCTCATATGCCACAAAACCGTTGAAGCTCCTGTTCAAAAATCATGCTCTGAAATCAACTTTTTTCATCTCAGGGATTCATTTTGGGATGGTAACTAAAGTTTAAAGCAGAAATAGGGGCACTTTTAATATTTTTATTTTTGACCAAAATCGATGGGTCCGGGGCTTAGGGAATTTCTCATATGCCCCAAAACCGTTGAATCTCCTGTTCACAAATCATGCTCTGAAATCAACTTTTTTCATCTCAGGGATTCATTTTGGGATGGTAACTAAAGTTTAAAGCAGAAATAGGGGCACTTTTAAAATTTTCATTTTTGACCAAAATCGATGGGTCCGGGGCTTAGGGAATTTCTCATATGCCCCAAAACCGTTGAAGCTCCTGTTCAAAAATCATGCTCCGAAATCAACTTTTTTCATCTCAGGGATTCATTTTGGGATGGTAACTAAAGTTTAAAGCAGAAATAGGGGCACTTTTAAAATTTTCATTTTTGACCAAAATCGATGGGTCCGGGGCTTAGGGAATTTCTCATATGCCCCAAAACATTTGAAGCTCCTGTTCAAAAATCATGCTCCGAAATCAACTTTTTTCATCTCAGGGATTCATTTTGGGATGGTAACTAAAGTTTAAAGCAGAAATAGGGGCACTTTTAAAATTTTCATTTTTGACCAAAATCGATGGGTCCGGGGCTTAGGGAATTTCTCATATGCCCCAAAACCGTTGAATCTCCTGTTCACAAATCATGCTCTGAAATCAACTTTTTTCATCTCAGGGATTCATTTTGGGATGGTAACTAAAGTTTAAAGCAGAAATAGGGGCACTTTTAAAATTTTCATTTTTGACCAAAATCGATGGGTCCGGGGCTTAGGGAATTTCTCATATGCCCCAAAACCGTTGAATCTCCTGTTCACAAATCATGCTCTGAAATCAACTTTTTTCATCTCAGGGATTCATTTTGGGATGGTAACTAAAGTTTAAAGCAGAAATAGTGGCACTTTTAAAATTTTCATTTTAGACCAAAATCGATGGGTCCAGGGCTTAGGGAATTTCTCATATGCCGCAAAACCGTTGAAGCTCCTGTTCAAAAATCATGCTCCGAAATCAACTTTTTTCATCTCAGGGATTCATTTTGGGATGGTAACTAAAGTTTAAAGCAGAAATAGGGGCACTTTTAAAATTTTCATTTTTGACCAAAATCGATGAGTCCGGGGCTTAGGGAATTTCTCATATGCCACAAAACCGTTGAAGCTCCTGTTCAAAAATCATGCTCTGAAATCAACTTTTTTCATCTCAGGGATTCATTTTGGGATGGTAACTAAAGTTTAAAGCAGAAATAGGGGCACTTTTAAAATTTTCATTTTTGACCAAAATAGATGGGTCCAGGGCTTAGGGAATTTCTCATATGCCACAAAACCGTTGAAGCTCCTGTTCAAAAATCATGCTCTGAAATCAACTTTTTTCATCTCAGGGATTCATTTTGGGATGGTAACTAAAGTTTAAAGCAGAAATAGGGGCACTTTTAAAATTTTCATTTTTGACCAAAATCGATGGGTCCGGGGCTTAGGGAATTTCTCATATGCCACAAAACCGTTGAAGCTCCTGTTCAAAAATCATGCTCTGAAATCAACTTTTTCATCTCAGGGATTCATTTTGGGATGGTAACTAAAGTTTAAAGCAGAAATAGGGGCACTTTTAAAATTTTCATTTTTGACCAGAATCGATGGGTCCGGGGCTTAGGGAATTTCTCATATGCCACAAAACCGTTGAAGCTCCTGTTCAAAAATCATGCTCCGAAATCAACTTTTTTCATCTCAGGGATACATTTTGGGATGGTAACTAAAGTTTAAAGCAGAAATAGGGGCACTTTTAAAATTTTCAAATTTGACCAAAATCGATGGGTCCAGGGCTTAGGGAATTTCTCATATGCCACAAAACCGTTGAAGTTCCTGTTCAAAAATCATGCTCCGAAATCAACTTTTTTCATCTCAGGGATTCATTTTGGGATGGTAACTAAAGTTTAAAGCAGAAATAGGGGCACTTTTAAAATTTTCATTTTTGACCAAAATCGAAGGGGCCGGAGCTTAGGGAATTTCTCATATGCCACAAAACCGTTGAAGCTCCTGTTCAAAAATCATGCTCTGAAATCAACTTTTTTCATCTCAGGGATTCATTTTGGGATGGTAACTAAAGTTTAAAGCAGAAATAGGGGCACTTTTAAAATTTTCATTTTTGACCAAAATCGATGAGTCCGGGGCTTAGGGAATTTCTCATATGCCACAAAACCGTTGAAGCTCCTGTTCAAAAATCATGCTCTGAAATCAACTTTTTTTATCTCAGGGATTCATTTTGGGATGGTAACTAAAGTTTAAAGCAGAAATAGGGGCACTTTTAAAATTTTCATTTTTGACCAAAATCGATGGGTCCAGGGCTTAGGGAATTTCTCATATGCCACAAAACCGTTGAAGCTCCTGTTCAAAAATCATGCTCTGAAATCAACGTTTTTCATCTCAGGGATACATTTTGGGATGGTAACTAAAGTTTAAAGCAGAAATAGGGGCACTTTTAAAATTTTCAAATTTGACCAAAATCGATGGGTCCAGGGCTTAGGGAATTTCTCATATGCCACAAAACCGTTGAAGCTCCTGTTCAAAAATCATGCTCCGAAATCAACTTTTTTCATCTCAGGGATTCATTTTGGGATGGTAACTAAAGTTTAAAGCAGAAATAGGGGCACTTTTAAAATTTTCATTTTTGACCAAAATCGATGGGTCCGGGGCTTAGGGAATTTCTCATATGCCACAAAACCGCTGAAGCTCCTGTTCAAAAATCATGCTCCGAAATCAACTTTTTTCATCTCAGGGATTCATTTTGGGATGGTAACTAAAATTTAAAGCAAAAATAGGGGCACTTTTAAAATTTTCATTTTTGACCAAAATCGATGGGTCCGGGGCTTAGGGAATTTCTCATATGCCCCAAAACTGTTGAAGCTCCTGTTCAAAAATCATGCTCTGAAATCAACTTTTTTCATCTCAGGGATTCATTTTGGGATGGTAACTAAAGTTTAAAGCAGAAATAGGGGCACTTTTAAAATTTTCATTTTTGACCAAAATCGAAGGGGCCGGGGCTTAGGGAATTTCTCATATGCCGCAAAACCGTTGAAGCTCCTGTTCAAAAATCATGCTCCGAAATCAACTTTTTTCATCTCAGGGATTCATTTTGGGATGGTAACTAAAGTTTAAAGCAGAAATAGGGGCACTTTTAAAATTTTCATTTTTGTCCAAAATCGATGAGTCCGGGGCTTAGGGAATTTCTCATATGCCACAAAACCATTGAAGCTTCTGTTCAAAAATCATGCTCTGAAATCAACTTTTTTCATCTCAGGGATTCATTTTGGGATGGTAACTAAAGTTTAAAGCAGAAATAGGGGCACTTTTAAAATTTTCATTTTTTGACCAAAATCGATGGGTCCAGGGCTTAGGGAATTTCTCATATGCCACAAAACCGTTGAAGCTCCTGTTCAAAAATCATGCTCCGAAATCAACTTTTTTCATCTCAGGGATACATTTTGGGATGGTAACTAAAGTTTAAAGCAGAAATAGGGGCACTTTTAAAATTTTCATTTTTGACCAAAATCGATGGGTCCGGGGCTTAGGGAATTTCTCATATGCCCCAAAACCGTTGAAGCTCCTGTTCAAAAATCATGCTCTGAAATCAACTTTTTTCATCTCAGGGATTCATTTTGGGATGGTAACTAAAGTTTAAAGCAGAAATAGGGGCACCTTTAAAATTTTCATTTTTGACCAAAATCGATGGGTCCGGGGCTTAGGGAATTTCTCACATGCCACAAAACCGTTGTAGCTCCTGTTCAAAAATCATGCTCTGAAATCAACTTTTTTCATCTCAGGGATTCATTTTGGGATGGTAACTAAAGTTTAAAGCAGAAATAGGGGCACTTTTAAAATTTTCATTTTTGACCAAAATTGATGGGTTCGGGGCTTAGGGAATTTCTCATATGCCCCAAAACCGTTGAAGCTCCTGTTCAAAAATCATGCTCCGAAATCAACTTTTTTCATCTCAGGGATTCATTTTGGGATGGTAACTAAAGTTTAAAGCAGAAATAGGGGCACTTTTAAAATTTTCATTTTTGACCAAAATCGATGGGTCCAGGGCTTAGGGAATTTCTCATATGCCGCAAAACCGTTGAAGCTCCTGTTCAAAAATCATGCTCCGAAATCAACTTTTTTCATCTCAGGGATTCATTTTGGGATGGTAACTAAAGTTTAAAGCAGAAATAGGGGCACTTTTAAAATTTTCATTTTTGACCAAAATCGATGAGTCCGGGGCTTAGGGAATTTCTCATATGCCACAAAACCGTTGAAGCTCCTGTTCAAAAATCATGCTCTGAAATCAACTTTTTTCATCTCAGGGATTCATTTTGGGATGGTAACTAAAGTTTAAAGCAGAAATAGGGGCACTTTTAAAATTTTCATATTTGACCAAAATCGATGGGTCCAGGGCTTAGGGAATTTCTCATATGCCACAAAACCGTTGAAGCTCCTGTTCAAAAATCATGCTCCGAAATCAACTTTTTTCATCTCAGGGATTCATTTTGGGATGGTAACTAAAGTTTAAAGCAGAAATAGGGGCACTTTTAAAATTTTCATTTTTGACCAAAATCGATGGGTCCGGGGCTTAGGGAATTTCTCATATGCCACAAAACCGCTGAAGCTCCTGTTCAAAAATCATGCTCCGAAATCAACTTTTTTCATCTCAGGGATTCATTTTGGGATGGTAACTAAAATTTAAAGCAAAAATAGGGGCACTTTTAAAATTTTCATTTTTGACCAAAATCGAAGGGTCCGGGGCTTAGGGAATTTCTCATATGCCCCAAAACTGTTGAAGCTCCTGTTCAAAAATCATGCTCTGAAATCAACTTTTTTCATCTCAGGGATTCATTTTGGGATGGTAACTAAAGTTTAAAGCAGAAATAGGGGCACTTTTAAAATTTTCATTTTTGACCAAAATCGAAGGGGCCGGAGCTTAGGGAATTTCTCATATGCCACAAAACCGTTGAAGCTCCTGTTCAAAAATCATGCTCTGAAATCAACTTTTTTCATCTCAGGGATTCATTTTGGGATGGTAACTAAAGTTTAAAGCAGAAATAGCGGCACTTTTAAAATTTTCATTTTTGACTAAAATCGATGGGTCCGGGGCTTAGGGAATTTCTCATATGCCCCAAAACCGTTGAAGCTCCTGTTCAAAAATCATGCTCCGAAATCAACTTTTTTCATCTCAGGGATTAATTTTGGGATGGTAACTAAAGTTTAAAGCAGAAATAGGGGCACTTTTAAAATTTTCATTTTTGACCAAAATAGATGGGTCCGGGGCTTAGGGAAATTCTCATATGCCCCAAAACCGTTGAAGCTCCTGTTCAAAAATCATGCTCTGAAATAAACTTTTTTCATCTCAGGGATTCATTTTGGGATGGTAACTAAAGTTTAAAGCAGAAATAGGGGCACTTTTAAAATTTTCATTTTTGACCAAAATCGATGGGTCCAGGGCTTAGGGAATTTCTCATATGCCACAAAACCGTTGAAGCTCCTGTTCAAAAATCATGCTCTGAAATCAACTTTTTTCATCTCAGGGATACATTTTGGGATGGTAACTAAAGTTTAAAGCAGAAATAGGGGCACTTTTAAAATTTTCAAATTTGACCAAAATCGATGGGTCCAGGGCTTAGGGAATTTCTCATATGCCACAAAACCGTTGAAGTTCCTGTTCAAAAATCATGCTCCGAAATCAACTTTTTTCATCTCAGGGATTCATTTTGGGATGGTAACTAAAGTTTAAAGCAGAAATAGGGGCACTTTTAAAATTTTCATTTTTGACCAAAATCGATGGGTCCGGGGCTTAGGGAATTTCTCATATGCCACAAAACCGCTGAAGCTCCTGTTCAAAAATCATGCTCCGAAATCAACTTTTTTCATCTCAGGGATTCATTTTGGGATGGTAACTAAAATTTAAAGCAAAAATAGGGGCACTTTTAAAATTTTCATTTTTGACCAAAATCGATGGGTCCAGGGCTTAGGGAATTTCTCATATGCCACAAAACCGTTGAAGCTCCTGTTCAAAAATCATGCTCCGAAATCAACTTTTTTCATCTCAGGGATACATTTTGGGATGGTAACTAAAGTTTAAAGCAGAAATAGGGGCACTTTTAAAATTTTCATTTTTGACCAAAATCGATGGGTCCGGGGCTTAGGGAATTTCTCATATGCCCCAAAACCGTTGAAGCTCCTGTTCAAAAATCATGCTCTGAAATCAACTTTTTTCATCTCAGGGATTCATTTTGGGATGGTAACTAAAGTTTAAAGCAGAAATAGGGGCACCTTTAAAATTTTCATTTTTGACCAAAATCGATGGGTCCGGGGCTTAGGGAATTTCTCACATGCCACAAAACCGTTGTAGCTCCTGTTCAAAAATCATGCTCTGAAATCAACTTTTTTCATCTCAGGGATTCATTTTGGGATGGTAACTAAAGTTTAAAGCAGAAATAGGGGCACTTTTAAAATTTTCATTTTTGACCAAAATTGATGGGTTCGGGGCTTAGGGAATTTCTCATATGCCCCAAAACCGTTGAAGCTCCTGTTCAAAAATCATGCTCCGAAATCAACTTTTTTCATCTCAGGGATTCATTTTGGGATGGTAACTAAAGTTTAAAGCAGAAATAGGGCACTTTTAAAATTTTCATTTTTGACCAAAATCGATGGGTCCAGGGCTTAGGGAATTTCTCATATGCCGCAAAACCGTTGAAGCTCCTGTTCAAAAATCATGCTCTGAAATCAACTTTTTTCATCTCAGGGATTCATTTTGGGATGGTAACTAAAGTTTAAAGCAGAAATAGGGGCACTTTTAAAATTTTCATTTTTGACCAAAATAGATGGGTCCAGGGCTTAGGGAATTTCTCATATGCCACAAAACCGTTGAAGCTCCTGTTCAAAAATCATGCTCTGAAATCAACTTTTTTCATCTCAGGGATTCATTTTGGGATGGTAACTAAAGTTTAAAGCAGAAATAGGGGCACTTTTAAAATTTTCATTTTTGACCAAAATCGATGGGTCCGGGGCTTAGGGAATTTCTCATATGCCACAAAACCGTTGAAGCTCCTGTTCAAAAATCATGCTCCGAAATCAACTTTTTTCATCTCAGGGATTCATTTTGGGATGGTAACTAAAGTTTAAAGCAGAAATAGGGGCACTTTTAAAATTTTCATTTTTGACCAAAATCGATGGGTCCGGGGCTTAGGGAATTTCTCATATGCCACAAAACCGTTGAAGCTCCTGTTCAAAAATCATGCTCCGAAATCAACTTTTTTCATCTCAGGGATTCATTTTGGGATGGTAACTAAAGTTTAAAGCAGAAATAGGGGCACTTTTAAAATTTTCATTTTTGACCAGAATCGATGGGTCCGGGGCTTAGGGAATTTCTCATATGCCACAAAACCGTTGAAGCTCCTGTTCAAAAATCATGCTCTGAAATCAACTTTTTTCATCTCAGGGATTCATTTTGGGATGGTAACTAAAGTTTAAAGCAGAAATAGGGGCACTTTTAAAATTTTCATTTTTGACCAAAATCGATGAGTCCTAGGCTTAGGGAATTTCTCATATGCCACAAAACCGTTGAAGCTCCTGTTCAAAAATCATGCTCTGAAATCAACTTTTTTCATCTCAGGGATTCATTTTGGGATGGTAACTAAAGTTTAAAGCAGAAATAGGGGCACTTTTAAAATTTTCATTTTTGACCAAAATAGATGGGTCCAGGGCTTAGGGAATTTCTCATATGCCACAAAACCGTTGAAGCTCCTGTTCAAAAATCATGCTCTGAAATCAACTTTTTTCATCTCAGGGATTCATTTTGGGATGGTAACTAAAGTTTAAAGCAGAAATAGGGGCACTTTTAAAATTTTCATTTTTGACCAAAATCGATGGGTCCGGGGCTTAGGGAATTTCTCATATGCCACAAAACCGTTGAAGCTCCTGTTCAAAAATCATGTTCCGAAATCAACTTTTTTCATCTCAGGGATTCATTTTGGGATGGTAACTAAAGTTTAAAGCAGAAATAGGGGCACTTTTAAAATTTTCATTTTTGACCAAAATCGATGGGTCCGGGGCTTAGGGAATTTCTCATATGCCACAAAACTGTTGAAGCTCCTGTTCAAAAATCATGCTCTGAAATCAACTTTTTTCATCTCAGGGATTCATTTTGGGATGGTAACTAAAGTTTAAAGCAGAAATAGGGGCACTTTTAAAATTTTCATTTTTGACCAGAATCGATGGGTCCGGGGCTTAGGGAATTTCTCATATGCCACAAAACCGTTGAAGCTCCTGTTCAAAAATCATGCTCTGAAATCAACTTTTTTCATCTCAGGGATTCATTTTGGGATGGTAACTAAAGTTTAAAGCAGAAATAGGGGCACTTTTAATATTTTTATTTTTGACCAAAATCGATGGGTCCGGGGCTTAGGGAATTTCTCATATGCCCCAAAACCGTTGAATCTCCTGTTCACAAATCATGCTCTGAAATCAACTTTTTTCATCTCAGGGATTCATTTTGGGATGGTAACTAAAGTTTAAAGCAGAAATAGGGGCACTTTTAAAATTTTCATTTTTGACCAAAATCGATGGGTCCGGGGCTTAGGGAATTTCTCATATGCCCCAAAACCGTTGAAGCTCCTGTTCAAAAATCATGCTCCGAAATCAACTTTTTTCATCTCAGGGATTCATTTTGGGATGGTAACTAAAGTTTAAAGCAAAAATAGGGGCACTTTTAAAATTTTCATTTTTGACCAAAATCGATGGGTCCGGGGCTTAGGGAATTTCTCATATGCCCCAAAACTGTTGAAGCTCCTGTTCAAAAATCATGCTCTGAAATCAACTTTTTTCATCTCAGGGATTCATTTTGGGATGGTAACTAAAGTTTAAAGCAGAAATAGGGGCACTTTTAAAATTTTCATTTTTGACCAAAATCGAAGGGGCCGGGGCTTAGGGAATTTCTCATATGCCGCAAAACCGTTGAAGCTCCTGTTCAAAAATCATGCTCCGAAATCAACTTTTTTCATCTCAGGGATTCATTTTGGGATGGTAACTAAAGTTTAAAGCAGAAATAGGGGCACTTTTAAAATTTTCATTTTTGTCCAAAATCGATGAGTCCGGGGCTTAGGGAATTTCTCATATGCCACAAAACCATTGAAGCTTCTGTTCAAAAATCATGCTCTGAAATCAACTTTTTTCATCTCAGGGATTCATTTTGGGATGGTAACTAAAGTTTAAAGCAGAAATAGGGGCACTTTTAAAATTTTCATTTTTTGACCAAAATCGATGGGTCCAGGGCTTAGGGAATTTCTCATATGCCACAAAACCGTTGAAGCTCCTGTTCAAAAATCATGCTCCGAAATCAACTTTTTTCATCTCAGGGATACATTTTGGGATGGTAACTAAAGTTTAAAGCAGAAATAGGGGCACTTTTAAAATTTTCATTTTTGACCAAAATCGATGGGTCCGGGGCTTAGGGAATTTCTCATATGCCCCAAAACCGTTGAAGCTCCTGTTCAAAAATCATGCTCTGAAATCAACTTTTTTCATCTCAGGGATTCATTTTGGGATGGTAACTAAAGTTTAAAGCAGAAATAGGGGCACCTTTAAAATTTTCATTTTTGACCAAAATCGATGGGTCCGGGGCTTAGGGAATTTCTCACATGCCACAAAACCGTTGTAGCTCCTGTTCAAAAATCATGCTCTGAAATCAACTTTTTTCATCTCAGGGATTCATTTTGGGATGGTAACTAAAGTTTAAAGCAGAAATAGGGGCACTTTTAAAATTTTCATTTTTGACCAAAATTGATGGGTTCGGGGCTTAGGGAATTTCTCATATGCCCCAAAACCGTTGAAGCTCCTGTTCAAAAATCATGCTCCGAAATCAACTTTTTTCATCTCAGGGATTCATTTTGGGATGGTAACTAAAGTTTAAAGCAGAAATAGGGCACTTTTAAAATTTTCATTTTTGACCAAAATCGATGGGTCCAGGGCTTAGGGAATTTCTCATATGCCGCAAAACCGTTGAAGCTCCTGTTCAAAAATCATGCTCCGAAATCAACTTTTTTCATCTCAGGGATTCATTTTGGGATGGTAATTAAAGTTTAAAGCAGAAATAGGGGCACTTTTAAAATTTTCATTTTTGACCAAAATCGATGAGTCCGGGGCTTAGGGAATTTCTCATATGCCACAAAACCGTTGAAGCTCCTGTTCAAAAATCATGCTCTGAAATCAACTTTTTTCATCTCAGGGATTCATTTTGGGATGGTAACTAAAGTTTAAAGCAGAAATAGGGGCACTTTTAAAATTTTCATTTTTGACCAAAATCGATGGGTCCAGGGCTTAGGGAATTTCTCATATGCCACAAAACCGTTGAAGCTCCTGTTCAAAAATCATGCTCCGAAATCAACTTTTTTCATCTCAGGGATTCATTTTGGGATGGTAACTAAAGTTTAAAGCAGAAATAGGGGCACTTTTAAAATTTTCATTTTTGACCAAAATCGATGAGTCCGGGGCTTAGGGAATTTCTCATATGCCACAAAACCGTTGAAGCTCCTGTTCAAAAATCATGCTCCGAAATCAACTTTTTTCATCTCAGGGATTCATTTTGGGATGGTAACTAAAGTTTAAAGCAGAAATAGGGGCACTTTTAAAATTTTCATTTTTGACCAAAATCGATGGGTCCGGGGCTTAGGGAATTTCTCATATGCCACAAAACCGCTGAAGCTCCTGTTCAAAAATCATGCTCCGAAATCAACTTTTTTCATCTCAGGGATTCATTTTGGGATGGTAACTAAAATTTAAAGCAGAAATAGGGGCACTTTTAAAATTTTCATTTTTGACCAAAATCGATGGGTCCGGGGCTTAGGGAATTTCTCATATGCCCCAAAACTGTTGAAGCTCCTGTTCAAAAATCATGCTCTGAAATCAACTTTTTTCATCTCAGGGATTCATTTTGGGATGGTAACTAAAGTTTAAAGCAGAAATAGGGGCACTTTTAAAATTTTCATTTTTGACCAAAATCGAAGGGGCCAGAGCTTAGGGAATTTCTCATATGCCACAAAACCGTTGAAGCTCCTGTTCAAAAATCATGCTCTGAAATCAACTTTTTTCATCTCAGGGATTCATTTTGGGATGGTAACTAAAGTTTAAAGCAGAAATAGCGGCACTTTTAAAATTTTCATTTTTGACTAAAATCGATGGGTCCGGGGCTTAGGGAATTTCTCATATGCCCCAAAACCGTTGAAGCTCCTGTTCAAAAATCATGCTCCGAAATCAACTTTTTTCATCTCAGGGATTAATTTTGGGATGGTAACTAAAGTTTAAAGCAGAAATAGGGGCACTTTTAAAATTTTCATTTTTGACCAAAATAGATGGGTCCGGGGCTTAGGGAAATTCTCATATGCCCCAAAACCGTTGAAGCTCCTGTTCAAAAATCATGCTCTGAAATAAACTTTTTTCATCTCAGGGATTCATTTTGGGATGGTAACTAAAGTTTAAAGCAGAAATAGGGGCACTTTTAAAATTTTCATTTTTGACCAAAATCGATGAGTCCGGGGCTTAGGGAATTTCTCATATGCCACAAAACCGTTGAAGCTCCTGTTCAAAAATCATGCTCTGAAATCAACTTTTTTTATCTCAGGGATTCATTTTGGGATGGTAACTAAAGTTTAAAGCAGAAATAGGGGCACTTTTAAAATTTTCATTTTTGACCAAAATCGATGGGTCCAGGGCTTAGGGAATTTCTCATATGCCACAAAACCGTTGAAGCTCCTGTTCAAAAATCATGCTCTGAAATCAACTTTTTTCATCTCAGGGATACATTTTGGGATGGTAACTAAAGTTTAAAGCAGAAATAGGGGCACTTTTAAAATTTTCAAATTTGACCAAAATCGATGGGTCCAGGGCTTAGGGAATTTCTCATATGCCACAAAACCGTTGAAGTTCCTGTTCAAAAATCATGCTCCGAAATCAACTTTTTTCATCTCAGGGATTCATTTTGGGATGGTAACTAAAGTTTAAAGCAGAAATAGGGGCACTTTTAAAATTTTCATTTTTGACCAAAATCGATGGGTCCGGGGCTTAGGGAATTTCTCATATGCCACAAAACCGCTGAAGCTCCTGTTCAAAAATCATGCTCCGAAATCAACTTTTTTCATCTCAGGGATTCATTTTGGGATGGTAACTAAAATTTAAAGCAAAAATAGGGGCACTTTTAAAATTTTCATTTTTGACCAAAATCGATGGGTCCGGGGCTTAGGGAATTTCTCATATGCCCCAAAACTGTTGAAGCTCCTGTTCAAAAATCATGCTCTGAAATCAACTTTTTTCATCTCAGGGATTCATTTTGGGATGGTAACTAAAGTTTAAAGCAGAAATAGGGGCACTTTTAAAATTTTCATTTTTGACCAAAATCGAAGGGGCCGGGGCTTAGGGAATTTCTCATATGCCGCAAAACCGTTGAAGCTCCTGTTCAAAAATCATGCTCCGAAATCAACTTTTTTCATCTCAGGGATTCATTTTGGGATGGTAACTAAAGTTTAAAGCAGAAATAGGGGCACTTTTAAAATTTTCATTTTTGTCCAAAATCGATGAGTCCGGGGCTTAGGGAATTTCTCATATGCCACAAAACCATTGAAGCTTCTGTTCAAAAATCATGCTCTGAAATCAACTTTTTTCATCTCAGGGATTCATTTTGGGATGGTAACTAAAGTTTAAAGCAGAAATAGGGGCACTTTTAAAATTTTCATTTTTTGACCAAAATCGATGGGTCCAGGGCTTAGGGAATTTCTCATATGCCACAAAACCGTTGAAGCTCCTGTTCAAAAATCATGCTCCGAAATCAACTTTTTTCATCTCAGGGATACATTTTGGGATGGTAACTAAAGTTTAAAGCAGAAATAGGGGCACTTTTAAAATTTTCAAATTTGACCAAAATCGATGGGTCCAGGGCTTAGGGAATTTCTCATATGCCACAAAACCGTTGAAGTTCCTGTTCAAAAATCATGCTCCGAAATCAACTTTTTTCATCTCAGGGATTCATTTTGGGATGGTAACTAAAGTTTAAAGCAGAAATAGGGGCACTTTTAAAATTTTCATTTTTGACCAAAATCGAAGGGGCCGGAGCTTAGGGAATTTCTCATATGCCACAAAACCGTTGAAGCTCCTGTTCAAAAATCATGCTCTGAAATCAACTTTTTTCATCTCAGGGATTCATTTTGGGATGGTAACTAAAGTTTAAAGCAGAAATAGGGGCACTTTTAAAATTTTCATTTTTGACCAAAATCGATGAGTCCGGGGCTTAGGGAATTTCTCATATGCCACAAAACCGTTGAAGCTCCTGTTCAAAAATCATGCTCTGAAATCAACTTTTTTTATCTCAGGGATTCATTTTGGGATGGTAACTAAAGTTTAAAGCAGAAATAGGGGCACTTTTAAAATTTTCATTTTTGACCAAAATCGATGAGTCCGGGGCTTAGGGAATTTCTCATATGCCACAAAACCGTTGAAGCTCCTGTTCAAAAATCATGCTCTGAAATCAACTTTTTTCATCTCAGGGATACATTTTGGGATGGTAACTAAAGTTTAAAGCAGAAATAGGGGCACTTTTAAAATTTTCAAATTTGACCAAAATCGATGGGTCCAGGGCTTAGGGAATTTCTCATATGCCCCAAAACCGTTGAAGCTCCTGTTCAAAAATCATGCTCCGAAATCAACTTTTTTCATCTCAGGGATTCATTTTGGGATGGTAACTAAAGTTTAAAGCAGAAATAGGGGCACTTTTAAAATTTTCATTTTTGACCAAAATCGAAGGGGCCGGAGCTTAGGGAATTTCTCATATGCCACAAAACCGTTGAAGCTCCTGTTCAAAAATCATGCTCTGAAATCAACTTTTTTCATCTCAGGGATTCATTTTGGGATGGTAACTAAAGTTTAAAGCAGAAATAGCGGCACTTTTAAAATTTTCATTTTTGACTAAAATCGATGGGTCCGGGGCTTAGGGAATTTCTCATATGCCCCAAAACCGTTGAAGCTCCTGTTCAAAAATCATGCTCCGAAATCAACTTTTTTCATCTCAGGGATTAATTTTGGGATGGTAACTAAAGTTTAAAGCAGAAATAGGGGCACTTTTAAAATTTTCATTTTTGACCAAAATAGATGGGTCCGGGGCTTAGGGAAATTCTCATATGCCCCAAAACCGTTGAAGCTCCTGTTCAAAAATCATGCTCTGAAATAAACTTTTTTCATCTCAGGGATTCATTTTGGGATGGTAACTAAAGTTTAAAGCAGAAATAGGGGCACTTTTAAAATTTTCATTTTTGACCAAAATCGATGAGTCCGGGGCTTAGGGAATTTCTCATATGCCACAAAACCGTTGAAGCTCCTGTTCAAAAATCATGCTCTGAAATCAACTTTTTTTTATCTCAGGGATTCATTTTGGGATGGTAACTAAAGTTTAAAGCAGAAATAGGGGCACTTTTAAAATTTTCATTTTTGACCAAAATCGATGGGTCCAGGGCTTAGGGAATTTCTCATATGCCACAAAACCGTTGAAGCTCCTGTTCAAAAATCATGCTCTGAAATCAACTTTTTTCATCTCAGGGATACATTTTGGGATGGTAACTAAAGTTTAAAGCAGAAATAGGGGCACTTTTAAAATTTTCAAATTTGACCAAAATCGATGGGTCCAGGGCTTAGGGAATTTCTCATATGCCACAAAACCGTTGAAGTTCCTGTTCAAAAATCATGCTCCGAAATCAACTTTTTTCATCTCAGGGATTCATTTTGGGATGGTAACTAAAGTTTAAAGCAGAAATAGGGGCACTTTTAAAATTTTCATTTTTGACCAAAATCGATGGGTCCGGGGCTTAGGGAATTTCTCATATGCCACAAAACCGCTGAAGCTCCTGTTCAAAAATCATGCTCCGAAATCAACTTTTTTCATCTCAGGGATTCATTTTGGGATGGTAACTAAAATTTAAAGCAAAAATAGGGGCACTTTTAAAATTTTCATTTTTGACCAAAATCGATGGGTCCGGGGCTTAGGGAATTTCTCATATGCCCCAAAACTGTTGAAGCTCCTGTTCAAAAATCATGCTCTGAAATCAACTTTTTTCATCTCAGGGATTCATTTTGGGATGGAAACTAAAGTTTAAAGCAGAAATAGGGGCACTTTTAAAATTTTCATTTTTGACCAAAATCGAAGGGGCCGGGGCTTAGGGAATTTCTCATATGCCGCAAAACCGTTGAAGCTCCTGTTCAAAAATCATGCTCCGAAATCAACTTTTTTCATCTCAGGGATTCATTTTGGGATGGTAACTAAAGTTTAAAGCAGAAATAGGGGCACTTTTAAAATTTTCATTTTTGTCCAAAATCGATGAGTCCGGGGCTTAGGGAATTTCTCATATGCCACAAAACCATTGAAGCTTCTGTTCAAAAATCATGCTCTGAAATCAACTTTTTTCATCTCAGGGATTCATTTTGGGATGGTAACTAAAGTTTAAAGCAGAAATAGGGGCACTTTTAAAATTTTCATTTTTTGACCAAAATCGATGGGTCCAGGGCTTAGGGAATTTCTCATATGCCACAAAACCGTTGAAGCTCCTGTTCAAAAATCATGCTCCGAAATCAACTTTTTTCATCTCAGGGATACATTTTGGGATGGTAACTAAAGTTTAAAGCAGAAATAGGGGCACTTTTAAAATTTTCAAATTTGACCAAAATCGATGGGTCCAGGGCTTAGGGAATTTCTCATATGCCACAAAACCGTTGAAGTTCCTGTTCAAAAATCATGCTCCGAAATCAACTTTTTTCATCTCAGGGATTCATTTTGGGATGGTAACTAAAGTTTAAAGCAGAAATAGGGGCACTTTTAAAATTTTCATTTTTGACCAAAATCGAAGGGGCCGGAGCTTAGGGAATTTCTCATATGCCACAAAACCGTTGAAGCTCCTGTTCAAAAATCATGCTCTGAAATCAACTTTTTTCATCTCAGGGATTCATTTTGGGATGGTAACTAAAGTTTAAAGCAGAAATAGGGGCACTTTTAAAATTTTCATTTTTGACCAAAATCGAAGGGGCCAGAGCTTAGGGAATTTCTCATATGCCACAAAACCGTTGAAGCTCCTGTTCAAAAATCATGCTCTGAAATCAACTTTTTTCATCTCAGGGATTCATTTTGGGATGGTAACTAAAGTTTAAAGCAGAAATAGCGGCACTTTTAAAATTTTCATTTTTGACCAAAATCGATGGGTCCGGGGCTTAGGGAATTTCTCATATGCCACAAAACCGCTGAAGCTCCTGTTCAAAAATCATGCTCCGAAATCAACTTTTTTCATCTCAGGGATTCATTTTGGGATGGTAACTAAAATTTAAAGCAGAAATAGGGGCACTTTTAAAATTTTCATTTTTGACCAAAATCGATGGGTCCGGGGCTTAGGGAATTTCTCATATGCCCCAAAACTGTTGAAGCTCCTGTTCAAAAATCATGCTCTGAAATCAACTTTTTTCATCTCAGGGATTCATTTTGGGATGGTAACTAAAGTTTAAAGCAGAAATAGGGGCACTTTTAAAATTTTCATTTTTGACCAAAATCGAAGGGGCCAGAGCTTAGGGAATTTCTCATATGCCACAAAACCGTTGAAGCTCCTGTTCAAAAATCATGCTCTGAAATCAACTTTTTTCATCTCAGGGATTCATTTTGGGATGGTAACTAAAGTTTAAAGCAGAAATAGCGGCACTTTTAAAATTTTCATTTTTGACTAAAATCGATGGGTCCGGGGCTTAGGGAATTTCTCATATGCCCCAAAACCGTTGAAGCTCCTGTTCAAAAATCATGCTCCGAAATCAACTTTTTTCATCTCAGGGATTAATTTTGGGATGGTAACTAAAGTTTAAAGCAGAAATAGGGGCACTTTTAAAATTTTCATTTTTGACCAAAATAGATGGGTCCGGGGCTTAGGGAAATTCTCATATGCCCCAAAACCGTTGAAGCTCCTGTTCAAAAATCATGCTCTGAAATAAACTTTTTTCATCTCAGGGATTCATTTTGGGATGGTAACTAAAGTTTAAAGCAGAAATAGGGGCACTTTTAAAATTTTCATTTTTGACCAAAATCGATGAGTCCGGGGCTTAGGGAATTTCTCATATGCCACAAAACCGTTGAAGCTCCTGTTCAAAAATCATGCTCTGAAATCAACTTTTTTTATCTCAGGGATTCATTTTGGGATGGTAACTAAAGTTTAAAGCAGAAATAGGGGCACTTTTAAAATTTTCATTTTTGACCAAAATCGATGGGTCCAGGGCTTAGGGAATTTCTCATATGCCACAAAACCGTTGAAGCTCCTGTTCAAAAATCATGCTCTGAAATCAACTTTTTTCATCTCAGGGATACATTTTGGGATGGTAACTAAAGTTTAAAGCAGAAATAGGGGCACTTTTAAAATTTTCAAATTTGACCAAAATCGATGGGTCCAGGGCTTAGGGAATTTCTCATATGCCACAAAACCGTTGAAGTTCCTGTTCAAAAATCATGCTCCGAAATCAACTTTTTTCATCTCAGGGATTCATTTTGGGATGGTAACTAAAGTTTAAAGCAGAAATAGGGGCACTTTTAAAATTTTCATTTTTGACCAAAATCGATGGGTCCGGGGCTTAGGGAATTTCTCATATGCCACAAAACCGCTGAAGCTCCTGTTCAAAAATCATGCTCCGAAATCAACTTTTTTCATCTCAGGGATTCATTTTGGGATGGTAACTAAAATTTAAAGCAAAAATAGGGGCACTTTTAAAATTTTCATTTTTGACCAAAATCGATGGGTCCGGGGCTTAGGGAATTTCTCATATGCCCCAAAACTGTTGAAGCTCCTGTTCAAAAATCATGCTCTGAAATCAACTTTTTTCATCTCAGGGATTCATTTTGGGATGGTAACTAAAGTTTAAAGCAGAAATAGGGGCACTTTTAAAATTTTCATTTTTGACCAAAATCGAAGGGGCCGGGGCTTAGGGAATTTCTCATATGCCGCAAAACCGTTGAAGCTCCTGTTCAAAAATCATGCTCCGAAATCAACTTTTTTCATCTCAGGGATTCATTTTGGGATGGTAACTAAAGTTTAAAGCAGAAATAGGGGCACTTTTAAAATTTTCATTTTTGTCCAAAATCGATGAGTCCGGGGCTTAGGGAATTTCTCATATGCCACAAAACCATTGAAGCTTCTGTTCAAAAATCATGCTCTGAAATCAACTTTTTTCATCTCAGGGATTCATTTTGGGATGGTAACTAAAGTTTAAAGCAGAAATAGGGGCACTTTTAAAATTTTCATTTTTTGACCAAAATCGATGGGTCCAGGGCTTAGGGAATTTCTCATATGCCACAAAACCGTTGAAGCTCCTGTTCAAAAATCATGCTCCGAAATCAACTTTTTTCATCTCAGGGATACATTTTGGGATGGTAACTAAAGTTTAAAGCAGAAATAGGGGCACTTTTAAAATTTTCAAATTTGACCAAAATCGATGGGTCCAGGGCTTAGGGAATTTCTCATATGCCACAAAACCGTTGAAGTTCCTGTTCAAAAATCATGCTCCGAAATCAACTTTTTTCATCTCAGGGATTCATTTTGGGATGGTAACTAAAGTTTAAAGCAGAAATAGGGGCACTTTTAAAATTTTCATTTTTGACCAAAATCGAAGGGGCCGGAGCTTAGGGAATTTCTCATATGCCACAAAACCGTTGAAGCTCCTGTTCAAAAATCATGCTCTGAAATCAACTTTTTTCATCTCAGGGATTCATTTTGGGATGGTAACTAAAGTTTAAAGCAGAAATAGGGGCACTTTTAAAATTTTCATTTTTGACCAAAATCGATGAGTCCGGGGCTTAGGGAATTTCTCATATGCCACAAAACCGTTGAAGCTCCTGTTCAAAAATCATGCTCTGAAATCAACTTTTTTTATCTCAGGGATTCATTTTGGGATGGTAACTAAAGTTTAAAGCAGAAATAGGGGCACTTTTAAAATTTTCATTTTTGACCAAAATCGATGAGTCCGGGGCTTAGGGAATTTCTCATATGCCACAAAACCGTTGAAGCTCCTGTTCAAAAATCATGCTCTGAAATCAACTTTTTTCATCTCAGGGATACATTTTGGGATGGTAACTAAAGTTTAAAGCAGAAATAGGGGCACTTTTAAAATTTTCAAATTTGACCAAAATCGATGGGTCCAGGGCTTAGGGAATTTCTCATATGCCCCAAAACCGTTGAAGCTCCTGTTCAAAAATCATGCTCCGAAATCAACTTTTTTCATCTCAGGGATTCATTTTGGGATGGTAACTAAAGTTTAAAGCAGAAATAGGGGCACTTTTAAAATTTTCATTTTTGACCAAAATCGAAGGGGCCGGAGCTTAGGGAATTTCTCATATGCCACAAAACCGTTGAAGCTCCTGTTCAAAAATCATGCTCTGAAATCAACTTTTTTCATCTCAGGGATTCATTTTGGGATGGTAACTAAAGTTTAAAGCAGAAATAGCGGCACTTTTAAAATTTTCATTTTTGACTAAAATCGATGGGTCCGGGGCTTAGGGAATTTCTCATATGCCCCAAAACCGTTGAAGCTCCTGTTCAAAAATCATGCTCCGAAATCAACTTTTTTCATCTCAGGGATTAATTTTGGGATGGTAACTAAAGTTTAAAGCAGAAATAGGGGCACTTTTAAAATTTTCATTTTTGACCAAAATAGATGGGTCCGGGGCTTAGGGAAATTCTCATATGCCCCAAAACCGTTGAAGCTCCTGTTCAAAAATCATGCTCTGAAATAAACTTTTTTCATCTCAGGGATTCATTTTGGGATGGTAACTAAAGTTTAAAGCAGAAATAGGGGCACTTTTAAAATTTTCATTTTTGACCAAAATCGATGAGTCCGGGGCTTAGGGAATTTCTCATATGCCACAAAACCGTTGAAGCTCCTGTTCAAAAATCATGCTCTGAAATCAACTTTTTTTTATCTCAGGGATTCATTTTGGGATGGTAACTAAAGTTTAAAGCAGAAATAGGGGCACTTTTAAAATTTTCATTTTTGACCAAAATCGATGGGTCCAGGGCTTAGGGAATTTCTCATATGCCACAAAACCGTTGAAGCTCCTGTTCAAAAATCATGCTCTGAAATCAACTTTTTTCATCTCAGGGATACATTTTGGGATGGTAACTAAAGTTTAAAGCAGAAATAGGGGCACTTTTAAAATTTTCAAATTTGACCAAAATCGATGGGTCCAGGGCTTAGGGAATTTCTCATATGCCACAAAACCGTTGAAGTTCCTGTTCAAAAATCATGCTCCGAAATCAACTTTTTTCATCTCAGGGATTCATTTTGGGATGGTAACTAAAGTTTAAAGCAGAAATAGGGGCACTTTTAAAATTTTCATTTTTGACCAAAATCGATGGGTCCGGGGCTTAGGGAATTTCTCATATGCCACAAAACCGCTGAAGCTCCTGTTCAAAAATCATGCTCCGAAATCAACTTTTTTCATCTCAGGGATTCATTTTGGGATGGTAACTAAAATTTAAAGCAAAAATAGGGGCACTTTTAAAATTTTCATTTTTGACCAAAATCGATGGGTCCGGGGCTTAGGGAATTTCTCATATGCCCCAAAACTGTTGAAGCTCCTGTTCAAAAATCATGCTCTGAAATCAACTTTTTTCATCTCAGGGATTCATTTTGGGATGGAAACTAAAGTTTAAAGCAGAAATAGGGGCACTTTTAAAATTTTCATTTTTGACCAAAATCGAAGGGGCCGGGGCTTAGGGAATTTCTCATATGCCGCAAAACCGTTGAAGCTCCTGTTCAAAAATCATGCTCCGAAATCAACTTTTTTCATCTCAGGGATTCATTTTGGGATGGTAACTAAAGTTTAAAGCAGAAATAGGGGCACTTTTAAAATTTTCATTTTTGTCCAAAATCGATGAGTCCGGGGCTTAGGGAATTTCTCATATGCCACAAAACCATTGAAGCTTCTGTTCAAAAATCATGCTCTGAAATCAACTTTTTTCATCTCAGGGATTCATTTTGGGATGGTAACTAAAGTTTAAAGCAGAAATAGGGGCACTTTTAAAATTTTCATTTTTTGACCAAAATCGATGGGTCCAGGGCTTAGGGAATTTCTCATATGCCACAAAACCGTTGAAGCTCCTGTTCAAAAATCATGCTCCGAAATCAACTTTTTTCATCTCAGGGATACATTTTGGGATGGTAACTAAAGTTTAAAGCAGAAATAGGGGCACTTTTAAAATTTTCAAATTTGACCAAAATCGATGGGTCCAGGGCTTAGGGAATTTCTCATATGCCACAAAACCGTTGAAGTTCCTGTTCAAAAATCATGCTCCGAAATCAACTTTTTTCATCTCAGGGATTCATTTTGGGATGGTAACTAAAGTTTAAAGCAGAAATAGGGGCACTTTTAAAATTTTCATTTTTGACCAAAATCGAAGGGGCCGGAGCTTAGGGAATTTCTCATATGCCACAAAACCGTTGAAGCTCCTGTTCAAAAATCATGCTCTGAAATCAACTTTTTTCATCTCAGGGATTCATTTTGGGATGGTAACTAAAGTTTAAAGCAGAAATAGGGGCACTTTTAAAATTTTCATTTTTGACCAAAATCGATGAGTCCGGGGCTTAGGGAATTTCTCATATGCCACAAAACCGTTGAAGCTCCTGTTCAAAAATCATGCTCTGAAATCAACTTTTTTTATCTCAGGGATTCATTTTGGGATGGTAACTAAAGTTTAAAGCAGAAATAGGGGCACTTTTAAAATTTTCATTTTTGACCAAAATCGATGAGTCCGGGGCTTAGGGAATTTCTCATATGCCACAAAACCGTTGAAGCTCCTGTTCAAAAATCATGCTCTGAAATCAACTTTTTTCATCTCAGGGATACATTTTGGGATGGTAACTAAAGTTTAAAGCAGAAATAGGGGCACTTTTAAAATTTTCAAATTTGACCAAAATCGATGGGTCCAGGGCTTAGGGAATTTCTCATATGCCACAAAACCGTTGAAGCTCCTGTTCAAAAATCATGCTCCGAAATCAACTTTTTTCATCTCAGGGATTCATTTTGGGATGGTAACTAAAGTTTAAAGCAGAAATAGGGGCACTTTTAAAATTTTCATTTTTGACCAAAATCGATGGGTCCGGGGCTTAGGGAATTTCTCATATGCCACAAAACCGCTGAAGCTCCTGTTCAAAAATCATGCTCCGAAATCAACTTTTTTCATCTCAGGGATTCATTTTGGGATGGTAACTAAAATTTAAAGCAAAAATAGGGGCACTTTTAAAATTTTCATTTTTGACCAAAATCGATGGGTCCGGGGCTTAGGGAATTTCTCATATGCCCCAAAACTGTTGAAGCTCCTGTTCAAAAATCATGCTCTGAAATCAACTTTTTTCATCTCAGGGATTCATTTTGGGATGGTAACTAAAGTTTAAAGCAGAAATAGGGGCACTTTTAAAATTTTCATTTTTGACCAAAATCGAAGGGGCCGGGGCTTAGGGAATTTCTCATATGCCGCAAAACCGTTGAAGCTCCTGTTCAAAAATCATGCTCCGAAATCAACTTTTTTCATCTCAGGGATTCATTTTGGGATGGTAACTAAAGTTTAAAGCAGAAATAGGGGCACTTTTAAAATTTTCATTTTTGTCCAAAATCGATGAGTCCGGGGCTTAGGGAATTTCTCATATGCCACAAAACCATTGAAGCTTCTGTTCAAAAATCATGCTCTGAAATCAACTTTTTTCATCTCAGGGATTCATTTTGGGATGGTAACTAAAGTTTAAAGCAGAAATAGGGGCACTTTTAAAATTTTCATTTTTTGACCAAAATCGATGGGTCCAGGGCTTAGGGAATTTCTCATATGCCACAAAACCGTTGAAGCTCCTGTTCAAAAATCATGCTCCGAAATCAACTTTTTTCATCTCAGGGATACATTTTGGGATGGTAACTAAAGTTTAAAGCAGAAATAGGGGCACTTTTAAAATTTTCATTTTTGACCAAAATCGATGGGTCCGGGGCTTAGGGAATTTCTCATATGCCCCAAAACCGTTGAAGCTCCTGTTCAAAAATCATGCTCTGAAATCAACTTTTTTCATCTCAGGGATTCATTTTGGGATGGTAACTAAAGTTTAAAGCAGAAATAGGGGCACCTTTAAAATTTTCATTTTTGACCAAAATCGATGGGTCCGGGGCTTAGGGAATTTCTCACATGCCACAAAACCGTTGTAGCTCCTGTTCAAAAATCATGCTCTGAAATCAACTTTTTTCATCTCAGGGATTCATTTTGGGATGGTAACTAAAGTTTAAAGCAGAAATAGGGGCACTTTTAAAATTTTCATTTTTGACCAAAATTGATGGGTTCGGGGCTTAGGGAATTTCTCATATGCCCCAAAACCGTTGAAGCTCCTGTTCAAAAATCATGCTCCGAAATCAACTTTTTTCATCTCAGGGATTCATTTTGGGATGGTAACTAAAGTTTAAAGCAGAAATAGGGGCACTTTTAAAATTTTCATTTTTGACCAAAATCGATGGGTCCAGGGCTTAGGGAATTTCTCATATGCCGCAAAACCGTTGAAGCTCCTGTTCAAAAATCATGCTCCGAAATCAACTTTTTTCATCTCAGGGATTCATTTTGGGATGGTAACTAAAGTTTAAAGCAGAAATAGGGGCACTTTTAAAATTTTCATTTTTGACCAAAATCGATGAGTCCGGGGCTTAGGGAATTTCTCATATGCCACAAAACCGTTGAAGCTCCTGTTCAAAAATCATGCTCTGAAATCAACTTTTTTCATCTCAGGGATTCATTTTGGGATGGTAACTAAAGTTTAAAGCAGAAATAGGGGCACTTTTAAAATTTTCATTTTTTGACCAAAATCGATGGGTCCAGGGCTTAGGGAATTTCTCATATGCCACAAAACCGTTGAAGCTCCTGTTCAAAAATCATGCTCCGAAATCAACTTTTTTCATCTCAGGGATACATTTTGGGATGGTAACTAAAGTTTAAAGCAGAAATAGGGGCACTTTTAAAATTTTCATTTTTGACCAAAATCGATGGGTCCGGGGCTTAGGGAATTTCTCATATGCCCCAAAACCGTTGAAGCTCCTGTTCAAAAATCATGCTCTGAAATCAACTTTTTTCATCTCAGGGATTCATTTTGGGATGGTAACTAAAGTTTAAAGCAGAAATAGGGGCACCTTTAAAATTTTCATTTTTGACCAAAATCGATGGGTCCGGGGCTTAGGGAATTTCTCACATGCCACAAAACCGTTGTAGCTCCTGTTCAAAAATCATGCTCTGAAATCAACTTTTTTCATCTCAGGGATTCATTTTGGGATGGTAACTAAAGTTTAAAGCAGAAATAGGGGCACTTTTAAAATTTTCATTTTTGACCAAAATTGATGGGTTCGGGGCTTAGGGAATTTCTCATATGCCCCAAAACCGTTGAAGCTCCTGTTCAAAAATCATGCTCCGAAATCAACTTTTTTCATCTCAGGGATTCATTTTGGGATGGTAACTAAAGTTTAAAGCAGAAATAGGGGCACTTTTAAAATTTTCATTTTTGACCAAAATCGATGAGTCCGGGGCTTAGGGAATTTCTCATATGCCACAAAACCGTTGAAGCTCCTGTTCAAAAATCATGCTCTGAAATCAACTTTTTTCATCTCAGGGATTCATTTTGGGATGGTAACTAAAGTTTAAAGCAGAAATAGGGGCACTTTTAAAATTTTCATTTTTGACCAAAATAGATGGGTCCAGGGCTTAGGGAATTTCTCATATGCCACAAAACCGTTGAAGCTCCTGTTCAAAAATCATGCTCTGAAATCAACTTTTTTCATCTCAGGGATTCATTTTGGGATGGTAACTAAAGTTTAAAGCAGAAATAGGGGCACTTTTAAAATTTTCATTTTTGACCAAAATCGATGGGTCCGGGGCTTAGGGAATTTCTCATATGCCACAAAACCGTTGAAGCTCCTGTTCAAAAATCATGCTCCGAAATCAACTTTTTTCATCTCAGGGATTCATTTTGGGATGGTAACTAAAGTTTAAAGCAGAAATAGGGGCACTTTTAAAATTTTCATTTTTGACCAAAATCGATGGGTCCGGGGCTTAGGGAATTTCTCATATGCCACAAAACCGTTGAAGCTCCTGTTCAAAAATCATGCTCCGAAATCAACTTTTTTCATCTCAGGGATTCATTTTGGGATGGTAACTAAAGTTTAAAGCAGAAATAGGGGCACTTTTAAAATTTTCATTTTTGACCAGAATCGATGGGTCCGGGGCTTAGGGAATTTCTCATATGCCACAAAACCGTTGAAGCTCCTGTTCAAAAATCATGCTCTGAAATCAACTTTTTTCATCTCAGGGATTCATTTTGGGATGGTAACTAAAGTTTAAAGCAGAAATAGGGGCACTTTTAAAATTTTCATTTTTGACCAAAATCGATGAGTCCGAGGCTTAGGGAATTTCTCATATGCCACAAAACCGTTGAAGCTCCTGTTCAAAAATCATGCTCTGAAATCAACTTTTTTCATCTCAGGGATTCATTTTGGGATGGTAACTAAAGTTTAAAGCAGAAATAGGGGCACTTTTAAAATTTTCATTTTTGACCAAAATAGATGGGTCCAGGGCTTAGGGAATTTCTCATATGCCACAAAACCGTTGAAGCTCCTGTTCAAAAATCATGCTCTGAAATCAACTTTTTTCATCTCAGGGATTCATTTTGGGATGGTAACTAAAGTTTAAAGCAGAAATAGGGGCACTTTTAAAATTTTCATTTTTGACCAAAATCGATGGGTCCGGGGCTTAGGGAATTTCTCATATGCCACAAAACCGTTGAAGCTCCTGTTCAAAAATCATGTTCCGAAATCAACTTTTTTCATCTCAGGGATTCATTTTGGGATGGTAACTAAAGTTTAAAGCAGAAATAGGGGCACTTTTAAAATTTTCATTTTTGACCAAAATCGATGGGTCCGGGGCTTAGGGAATTTCTCATATGCCACAAAACTGTTGAAGCTCCTGTTCAAAAATCATGCTCTGAAATCAACTTTTTTCATCTCAGGGATTCATTTTGGGATGGTAACTAAAGTTTAAAGCAGAAATAGGGGCACTTTTAAAATTTTCATTTTTGACCAGAATCGATGGGTCCGGGGCTTAGGGAATTTCTCATATGCCACAAAACCGTTGAAGCTCCTGTTCAAAAATCATGCTCTGAAATCAACTTTTTTCATCTCAGGGATTCATTTTGGGATGGTAACTAAAGTTTAAAGCAGAAATAGGGGCACTTTTAATATTTTTATTTTTGACCAAAATCGATGGGTCCGGGGCTTAGGGAATTTCTCATATGCCCCAAAACCGTTGAATCTCCTGTTCACAAATCATGCTCTGAAATCAACTTTTTTCATCTCAGGGATTCATTTTGGGATGGTAACTAAAGTTTAAAGCAGAAATAGGGGCACTTTTAAAATTTTCATTTTTGACCAAAATCGAAGGGGCCGGAGCTTAGGGAATTTCTCATATGCCACAAAACCGTTGAAGCTCCTGTTCAAAAATCATGCTCTGAAATCAACTTTTTTCATCTCAGGGATTCATTTTGGGATGGTAACTAAAGTTTAAAGCAGAAATAGCGGCACTTTTAAAATTTTCATTTTTGACTAAAATCGATGGGTCCGGGGCTTAGGGAATTTCTCATATGCCCCAAAACCGTTGAAGCTCCTGTTCAAAAATCATGCTCCGAAATCAACTTTTTTCATCTCAGGGATTCATTTTGGGATGGTAACTAAAGTTTAAAGCAGAAATAGGGGCACTTTTAAAATTTTCATTTTTGACCAAAATCGATGGGTCCGGGGCTTAGGGAATTTCTCATATGCCCCAAAACATTTGAAGCTCCTGTTCAAAAATCATGCTCCGAAATCAACTTTTTTCATCTCAGGGATTCATTTTGGGATGGTAACTAAAGTTTAAAGCAGAAATAGGGGCACTTTTAAAATTTTCATTTTTGACCAAAATCGATGGGTCCGGGGCTTAGGGAATTTCTCATATGCCCCAAAACCGTTGAATCTCCTGTTCACAAATCATGCTCTGAAATCAACTTTTTTCATCTCAGGGATTCATTTTGGGATGGTAACTAAAGTTTAAAGCAGAAATAGCGGCACTTTTAAAATTTTCATTTTTGACTAAAATCGATGGGTCCGGGGCTTAGGGAATTTCTCATATGCCCCAAAACCGTTGAAGCTCCTGTTCAAAAATCATGCTCCGAAATCAACTTTTTTCATCTCAGGGATTCATTTTGGGATGGTAACTAAAGTTTAAAGCAGAAATAGGGGCACTTTTAAAATTTTCATTTTTGACCAAAATCGATGGGTCCGGGGCTTAGGGAATTTCTCATATGCCCCAAAACATTTGAAGCTCCTGTTCAAAAATCATGCTCCGAAATCAACTTTTTTCATCTCAGGGATTCATTTTGGGATGGTAACTAAAGTTTAAAGCAGAAATAGGGGCACTTTTAAAATTTTCATTTTTGACCAAAATCGATGGGTCCGGGGCTTAGGGAATTTCTCATATGCCCCAAAACCGTTGAATCTCCTGTTCACAAATCATGCTCTGAAATCAACTTTTTTCATCTCAGGGATTCATTTTGGGATGGTAACTAAAGTTTAAAGCAGAAATAGGGGCACTTTTAAAATTTTCATTTTTGACCAAAATAGATGGGTCCAGGGCTTAGGGAATTTCTCATATGCCACAAAACCGTTGAAGCTCCTGTTCAAAAATCATGCTCTGAAATCAACTTTTTTCATCTCAGGGATTCATTTTGGGATGGTAACTAAAGTTTAAAGCAGAAATAGGGGCACTTTTAAAATTTTCATTTTTGACCAGAATCGATGGGTCCGGGGCTTAGGGAATTTCTCATATGCCACAAAACCGTTGAAGCTCCTGTTCAAAAATCATGCTCTGAAATCAACTTTTTTCATCTCAGGGATTCATTTTGGGATGGTAACTAAAGTTTAAAGCAGAAATAGGGGCACTTTTAAAATTTTCATTATGGACCAAAATCGATGGGTCCGGGCTTAGGGAATTTCTCATATGCCCCAAAACATTTGAAGCTCCTGTTCACAAATCATGCTCTGAAATCAACTTTTTTCATCTCAGGGATTCATTTTGGGATGGTAACTAAAGTTTAAAGCAGAAATAGGGGCACTTTTAAAATTTTCATTTTTGACCAAAATAGATGGGTCCAGGGCTTAGGGAATTTCTCATATGCCACAAAACCGTTGAAGCTCCTGTTCAAAAATCATGCTCTGAAATCAACTTTTTTCATCTCAGGGATTCATTTTGGGATGGTAACTAAAGTTTAAAGCAGAAATAGGGGCACTTTTAAAATTTTCATTTTTGACCAGAATCGATGGGTCCGGGGCTTAGGGAATTTCTCATATGCCACAAAACCGTTGAAGCTCCTGTTCAAAAATCATGCTCTGAAATCAACTTTTTTCATCTCAGGGATTCATTTTGGGATGGTAACTAAAGTTTAAAGCAGAAATAGGGGCACTTTTAAAATTTTCATTATGGACCAAAATCGATGGGTCCGGGCTTAGGGAATTTCTCATATGCCCCAAAACATTTGAAGCTCCTGTTCAAAAATCATGCTCCAAAATCAACTTTTTTCATCTCAGGGATTCATTTTGGGATGGTAACTAAAGTTTAAAGCAGAAATAGGGGCACTTTTAAAATTTTCATTTTTGACCAAAATCGATGGGTCCGGGGCTTAGGGAATTTCTCATATGCCCCAAAACCGTTGAATCTCCTGTTTACAAATCATGCTCTGAAATCAACTTTTTTCATCTCAGGGATTCATTTTGGGATGGTAACTAAAGTTTAAAGCAGAAATAGTGGCACTTTTAAAATTTTCATTTTAGAACAAAATCGATGGGTCCAGGGCTTAGGGAATTTCTCATATGCCGCAAAACCGTTGAAGCTCCTGTTCAAAAATCATGCTCCGAAATCAACTTTTTTCATCTCAGGGATTCATTTTGGGATGGTAACTAAAGTTTAAAGCAGAAATAGGGGCACTTTTAAAATTTTCATTTTTGACCAGAATCGATGGGTCCGGGGCTTAGGGAATTTCTCATATGCCACAAAACCGTTGAAGCTCCTGTTCAAAAATCTTGCTCTGAAATCAACTTTTTTCATCTCAGGGATTCATTTTGGGATGGTAACTAAAGTTTAAAGCAGAAATAGGGGCACTTTTAATATTTTTATTTTTGACCAAAATCGATGGGTCCGGGGCTTAGGGAATTTCTCATATGCCCCAAAACCGTTGAATCTCCTGTTCACAAATCATGCTCTGAAATCAACTTTTTTCATCTCAGGGATTCATTTTGGGATGGTAACTAAAGTTTAAAGCAGAAATAGGGGCACTTTTAAAATTTTCATTTTTGACCAAAATCGATGGGTCCGGGGCTTAGGGAATTTCTCATATGCCCCAAAACATTTGAAGCTCCTGTTCAAAAATCATGCTCCGAAATCAACTTTTTTCATCTCAGGGATTCATTTTGGGATGGTAACTAAAGTTTAAAGCAGAAATAGGGGCACTTTTAAAATTTTAATTTTTGACCAAAATCGATGGGTCCGGGGCTTAGGGAATTTCTCATATGCCCCAAAACCGTTGAATCTCCTGTTCACAAATCATGCTCTGAAATCAACTTTTTTCATCTCAGGGATTCATTTTGGGATGGTAACTAAAGTTTAAAGCAGAAATAGGGGCACTTTTAAAATTTTAATTTTTGACCAAAATCGATGGGTCCGGGGCTTAGGGAATTTCTCATATGCCCCAAAACCGTTGAATCTCCTGTTCACAAATCATGCTCTGAAATCAACTTTTTTCATCTCAGGGATTCATTTTGGGATGGTAACTAAAGTTTAAAGCAGAAATAGTGGCACTTTTAAAATTTTCATTTTAGAACAAAATCGATGGGTCCAGGGCTTAGGGAATTTCTCATATGCCGCAAAACCGTTGAAGCTCCTGTTCAAAAATCATGCTCCGAAATCAACTTTTTTCATCTCAGGGATTCATTTTGGGATGGTAACTAAAGTTTAAAGCAGAAATAGGGGCACTTTTAAAATTTTCATTTTTGACCAAAATCGATGAGTCCGGGGCTTAGGGAATTTCTCATATGCCACAAAACCGTTGAATCTCCTGTTCACAAATCATGCTCTGAAATCAACTTTTTTCATCTCAGGGATTCATTTTGGGATGGTAACTAAAGTTTAAAGCAGAAATAGGGGCACTTTTAAAATTTTCATTTTTGACCAAAATCGATGGGTCCGGGGCTTAGGGAATTTCTCATATGCCCCAAAACCGTTGAAGCTCCTGTTCAAAAATCATGCTCCGAAATCAACTTTTTTCATCTCAGGGATTCATTTTGGGATGGTAACTAAAGTTTAAAGCAGAAATAGGGGCACTTTTAAAATTTTCATTTTTGACCAAAATCGATGGGTCCGGGGCTTAGGGAATTTCTCATATGCCCCAAAACATTTGAAGCTCCTGTTCAAAAATCATGCTCCGAAATCAACTTTTTTCATCTCAGGGATTCATTTTGGGATGGTAACTAAAGTTTAAAGCAGAAATAGGGGCACTTTTAAAATTTTAATTTTTGACCAAAATCGATGGGTCCGGGGCTTAGGGAATTTCTCATATGCCCCAAAACCGTTGAATCTCCTGTTCACAAATCATGCTCTGAAATCAACTTTTTTCATCTCAGGGATTCATTTTGGGATGGTAACTAAAGTTTAAAGCAGAAATAGTGGCACTTTTAAAATTTTCATTTTAGAACAAAATCGATGGGTCCAGGGCTTAGGGAATTTCTCATATGCCGCAAAACCGTTGAAGCTCCTGTTCAAAAATCATGCTCCGAAATCAACTTTTTTCATCTCAGGGATTCATTTTGGGATGGTAACTAAAGTTTAAAGCAGAAATAGGGGCACTTTTAAAATTTTCATTTTTGACCAAAATCGATGAGTCCGGGGCTTAGGGAATTTCTCATATGCCACAAAACCGTTGAAGCTCCTGTTCAAAAATCATGCTCTGAAATCAACTTTTTTCATCTCAGGGATTCATTTTGGGATGGTAACTAAAGTTTAAAGCAGAAATAGGGGCACTTTTAAAATTTTCATTTTTGACCAAAATAGATGGGTCCAGGGCTTAGGGAATTTCTCATATGCCACAAAACCGTTGAAGCTCCTGTTCAAAAATCATGCTCTGAAATCAACTTTTTTCATCTCAGGGATTCATTTTGGGATGGTAACTAAAGTTTAAAGCAGAAATAGGGGCACTTTTAAAATTTTCATTTTTGACCAAAATCGATGGGTCCGGGGCTTAGGGAATTTCTCATATGCCACAAAACCGTTGAAGCTCCTGTTCAAAAATCATGCTCCGAAATCAACTTTTTTCATCTCAGGGATTCATTTTGGGATGGTAACTAAAGTTTAAAGCAGAAATAGGGGCACTTTTAAAATTTTCATTTTTGACCAAAATCGATGGGTCCGGGGCTTAGGGAATTTCTCATATGCCACAAAACCGTTGAAGCTCCTGTTCAAAAATCATGCTCTGAAATCAACTTTTTTCATCTCAGGGATTCATTTTGGGATGGTAACTAAAGTTTAAAGCAGAAATAGGGGCACTTTTAAAATTTTCATTTTTGACCAGAATCGATGGGTCCGGGGCTTAGGGAATTTCTCATATGCCACAAAACCGTTGAAGCTCCTGTTCAAAAATCATGCTCTGAAATCAACTTTTTTCATCTCAGGGATTCATTTTGGGATGTAACTAAAGTTTAAAGCAGAAATAGGGGCACTTTTAATATTTTTATTTTTGACCAAAATCGATGGGTCCGGGGCTTAGGGAATTTCTCATATGCCCCAAAACCGTTGAATCTCCTGTTCACAAATCATGCTCTGAAATCAACTTTTTTCATCTCAGGGATTCATTTTGGGATGGTAACTAAAGTTTAAAGCAGAAATAGGGGCACTTTTAAAATTTTCATTTTTGACCAAAATTGATGGGTCCGGGGCTTAGGGAATTTCTCATATGCCCCAAAACCGTTGAAGCTCCTGTTCAAAAATCATGCTCCGAAATCAACTTTTTTCATCTCAGGGATTCATTTTGGGATGGTAACTAAAGTTTAAAGCAGAAATAGGGGCACTTTTAAAATTTTCATTTTTGACCAAAATCGATGGGTCCGGGGCTTAGGGAATTTCTCATATGCCCAAAAACCTTTGAAGCTCCTGTTCAAAAATCATGCTCCGAAATCAACTTTTTTCATCTCAGGGATTCATTTTGGGATGGTAACTAAAGTTTAAAGCAGAAATAGGGGCACTTTTAAAATTTTCATTTTTGACCAAAATCGATGGGTCCGGGGCTTAGGGAATTTCTCATATGCCCCAAAACCGTTGAATCTCCTGTTCACAAATCATGCTCTGAAATCAACTTTTTTCATCTCAGGGATTCATTTTGGGATGGTAACTAAAGTTTAAAGCAGAAATAGGGGCACTTTTAAAATTTTCACTTTTGACCAAAATCGATGGGTCCGGGGCTTAGGGAATTTCTCATATGCCCCAAAACCGTTGAATCTCCTGTTCACAAATCATGCTCTGAAATCAACTTTTTTCATCTCAGGGATTCATTTTGGGATGGTAACTAAAGTTTAAAGCAGAAATAGGGGCACTTTTAAAATTTTCATTTTAGACCAAAATCGATGGGTCCAGGGCTTAGGGAATTTCTCATATGCCACAAAACCGTTGAAGCTCCTGTTCAAAAATCATGCTCCGAAATCAACTTTTTTCATCTTAGGGATTCATTTTGGGATGGTAACTAAAGTTTAAAGCAGAAATAGGGGCACTTTTAAAATTTTCATTTTTGACCAGAATCGATGGGTCCGGGGCTTAGGGAATTTCTCATATGCCCCAAAACCTTTGAAGCTCCTGTTCAAAAATCATGCTCCGAAATCAACTTTTTTCATCTCAGGGATTCATTTTGGGATGGTAACTAAAGTTTAAAGCAGAAATAGGGGCACTTTTAAAATTTTCATTTTTGACCAAAATCGATGGGTCCGGGGCTTAGGGAATTTCTCATATGCCACAAAACCGTTGAAGCTCCTGTTCAAAAATCATGATCCGAAATCAACTTTTTTCATCTCAGGGATTCATTTGGAGATGGTAACTAAAGTTTAAAGCAGAAATAGGGGCACTTTTAAAATTTTCATTTTTGACCAAAATCGATGGGTCCGGGGCTTAGGGAATTTCTCATATGCCCCAAAACCGTTGAAGCTCCTGTTCAAAAATCATGCTCCGAAATCAACTTTTTTCATCTCAGGGATTCATTTTGGGATGGTAACTAAAGTTTAAAGCAGAAATAGGGGCACTTTTACAATTTTCATTTTTGACTAAAATCGATGGGTCTGGGGCTCAGGGAATTTCTCATATGCCACAAAACCGTTGAAGCTCCTGTTCAAAAATCATGCTCCGAAATCAACTTTTTTCATCTCAGGGATTCATTTTGGGATGGTAACTAAAGTTTAAAGCAGAAATAGGGGCACTTTTAAAATTTTCATTTTTGACCAAAATCGATGGGTCCGGGGCTTAGGGAATTTCTCATATGCCCCTAAACCGTTGAAGCTCCTGTTCAAAAATCATGCTCTGAAATCAACTTTTTTCATCTCAGGGATTCATTTTGGGATGGTAACTAAAGTTTAAAGCAGAAATAGGGGCACTTTTAAAATTTTCATTTTTGACCAAAATCGATGGGTCCGGGGCTTAGGGAATTTCTCATATGCCACAAAACCGTTGAAGCTCCTGTTCAAAAATCATGATCCGAAATCAACTTTTTTCATCTCAGGGATTCATTTGGAGATGGTAACTAAAGTTTAAAGCAGAAATAGGGGCACTTTTAAAATTTTCATTTTTGACCAAAATCGATGGGTCCGGGGCTTAGGGAATTTCTCATATGCCCCAAAACCGTTGAAGCTCCTGTTCAAAAATCATGCTCCGAAATCAACTTTTTTCATCTCAGGGATTCATTTTGGGATGGTAACTAAAGTTTAAAGCAGAAATAGGGGCACTTTTACAATTTTCATTTTTGACTAAAATCGATGGGTCCGGGGCTCAGGGAATTTCTCATATGCCCCAAAACCGTTGAAGCTCCTGTTCAAAAATCATGCTCCGAAATCAACTTTTTTCATCTCAGGTATTCATTTTGGGACGGTAACTAAAGTTTAAAGCAGAAATAGGGGCACTTTTAAAATTTTCATTTTTGACCAAAATCGATGGGTCCGGTGCTCAGGGAATTTCTCATATGCCACAAAACCGTTGAAGCTCCTGTTCAAAAATCATGTCCGAAATCAACTTTTTTCATCTCAGGGATTCATTTTGGGATGGTAACTAAAGTTTAAAGCAGAAATAGGGGCACTTTTAAAATTTTCATTTTTGACAAAATCGATGGGTCCGGGGCTTAGGGAATTTCTCATATGCCCCAAAACCGTTGAATCTCCTGTTCACAAATCATGCTCTGAAATCAACTTTTTTCATCTCAGGGATTCATTTTGGGATGGTAACTAAAGTTTAAAGCAGAAATAGGGGCACTTTTAAAATTTTCATTTTAGACCAGAATCGATGGGTCCGGGGCTTAGGGAATTTCTCATATGCCGCAAAACCGTTGAAGCTCCTGTTCAAAAATCATGCTCCGAAATCAACTTTTTTCATCTCAGGGATTCATTTTGGGATGGTAACTAAAGTTTAAAGCAGAAATAGGGGCACTTTTAAAATTTTCATTTTAGACCAAAATCGATGGGTCTGGGGCTTAGGGAATTTCTCATATGCCACAAAACCGTTGAAGCTCCTGTTCAAAAATCATGCTCTGAAATCAACTTTTTTCATCTCAGGGATTAATTTTGGGATGGTAACTAAAGTTTAAAGCAGAAATAGGGGCACTTTTAATATTTTTATTTTTGACCAAAATCGATGGGTCCGGGGCTTAGGGAATTTCTCATATGCCCCAAAACCGTTGAATCTCCTGTTCACAAATCATGCTCTGAAATCAACTTTTTTCATCTCAGGGATTCATTTTGGGATGGTAACTAAAGTTTAAAGCAGAAATAGGGGCACTTTTAAAATTTTCATTTTTGACCAAAATCGATGGGTCCGGGGCTTAGGGAATTTCTCATATGCCCCAAAACCGTTGAAGCTCCTGTTCAAAAATCATGCTCTGAAATCAACTTTTTTCATCTCAGGGATTCATTTTGGGATGGTAACTAAAGTTTAAAGCAGAAATAGGGGCACTTTTAAAATTTTCATTTTTGACCAAAATAGATGGGTCCAGGGCTTAGGGAATTTCTCATATGCCACAAAACCGTTGAAGCTCCTGTTCAAAAATCATGCTCTGAAATCAACTTTTTTCATCTCAGGGATTCATTTTGGGATGGTAACTAAAGTTTAAAGCAGAAATAGGGGCACTTTTAAAATTTTCATTTTTGACCAAAATCGATGGGTCCGGGGCTTAGGGAATTTCTCATATGCCACAAAACCGTTGAAGCTCCTGTTCAAAAATCATGCTCCGAAATCAACTTTTTTCATCTCAGGGATTCATTTTGGGATGGTAACTAAAGTTTAAAGCAGAAATAGGGGCACTTTTAAAATTTTCATTTTTGACCAAAATCGATGGGTCCGGGGCTTAGGGAATTTCTCATATGCCACAAAACCGTTGAAGCTCCTGTTCAAAAATCATGCTCTGAAATCAACTTTTTTCATCTCAGGGATTCATTTTGGGATGGTAACTAAAGTTTAAAGCAGAAATAGGGGCACTTTTAATATTTTTATTTTTGACCAAAATCGATGGGTCCGGGGCTTAGGGAATTTCTCATATGCCCCAAAACCGTTGAATCTCCTGTTCACAAATCATGCTCTGAAATCAACTTTTTTCATCTCAGGGATTCATTTTGGGATGGTAACTAAAGTTTAAAGCAGAAATAGGGGCACTTTTAAAATTTTCATTTTTGACCAAAATCGATGGGTCCGGGGCTTAGGGAATTTCTCATATGCCCCAAAACCGTTGAAGCTCCTGTTCAAAAATCATGCTCCGAAATCAACTTTTTTCATCTCAGGGATTCATTTTGGGATGGTAAATAAAGTTTAAAGCAGAAATAGGGGCACTTTTAAAATTTTCATTTTTGACCAAAATCGATGGGTCCGGGGCTTAGGGAATTTCTCATATGCCCCAAAACATTTGAAGCTCCTGTTCAAAAATCATGCTCCGAAATCAACTTTTTTCATCTCAGGGATTCATTTTGGGATGGTAACTAAAGTTTAAAGCAGAAATAGGGGCACTTTTAAAATTTTCGTTTTTGACCAAAATCGATGGGTCCGGGGCTTAGGGAATTTCTCATATGCCCCAAAACCGTTGAATCTCCTGTTCACAAATCATGCTCTGAAATCAACTTTTTTCATCTCAGGGATTCATTTTGGGATGGTAACTAAAGTTTAAAGCAGAAATAGGGGCACTTTTAAAATTTTCATTTTTGACCAAAATCGATGGGTCCGGGGCATAGGGAATTTCTCATATGCCCCAAAACCGTTGAATCTCCTGTTCACAAATCATGCTCTGAAATCAACTTTTTTCATCTCAGGGATTCATTTTGGGATGGTAACTAAAGTTTAAAGCAGAAATAGTGGCACTTTTAAAATTTTCATTTTAGAACAAAATCGATGGGTCCAGGGCTTAGGGAATTTCTCATATGCCGCAAAACCGTTGAAGCTCCTGTTCAAAAATCATGCTCCGAAATCAACTTTTTTCATCTCAGGGATTCATTTTGGGATGGTAACTAAAGTTTAAAGCAGAAATAGGGGCACTTTTAAAATTTTCATTTTTGACCAAAATCGATGAGTCCGGGGCTTAGGGAATTTCTCATATGCCACAAAACCGTTGAAGCTCCTGTTCAAAAATCATGCTCTGAAATCAACTTTTTTCATCTCAGGGATTCATTTTGGGATGGTAACTAAAGTTTAAAGCAGAAATAGGGGCACTTTTAAAATTTTCATTTTTGACCAAAATAGATGGGTCCAGGGCTTAGGGAATTTCTCATATGCCACAAAACCGTTGAAGCTCCTGTTCAAAAATCATGCTCTGAAATCAACTTTTTTCATCTCAGGGATTCATTTTGGGATGGTAACTAAAGTTTAAAGCAGAAATAGGGGCACTTTTAAAATTTTCATTTTTGACCAGAATCGATGGGTCCGGGGCTTAGGGAATTTCTCATATGCCACAAAACCGTTGAAGCTCCTGTTCAAAAATCATGCTCTGAAATCAACTTTTTTCATCTCAGGGATTCATTTTGGGATGGTAACTAAAGTTTAAAGCAGAAATAGGGGCACTTTTAATATTTTTATTTTTGACCAAAATCGATGGGTCCGGGGCTTAGGGAATTTCTCATATGCCCCAAAACCGTTGAATCTCCTGTTCACAAATCATGCTCTGAAATCAACTTTTTTCATCTCAGGGATTCATTTTGGGATGGTAACTAAAGTTTAAAGCAGAAATAGGGGCACTTTTAAAATTTTCATTTTTGACCAAAATCGATGGGTCCGGAGCTTAGGGAATTTCTCATATGCCCCAAAACCGTTGAAGCTCCTGTTCAAAAATCATGCTCCGAAATCAACTTTTTTCATCTCAGGGATTCATTTTGGGATGGTAACTAAAGTTTAAAGCAGAAATAGGGGCACTTTTAAAATTTTCATTTTTGACCAAAATCGATGGGTCCGGGGCTTAGGGAATTTCTCATATGCCCCAAAACCTTTGAAGCTCCTGTTCAAAAATCATGCTCCGAAATCAACTTTTTTCATCTCAGGGATTCATTTTGGGATGGTAACTAAAGTTTAAAGCAGAAATAGGGGCACTTTTAAAATTTTCATTTTTGACCAAAATCGATGGTTCCGGGGCTTAGGGAATTTCTCATATGCCCCAAAACCGTTGAATCTCCTGTTCACAAATCATGCTCTGAAATCAACTTTTTTCATCTCAGGGATTCATTTTGGGATGGTAACTAAAGTTTAAAGCAGAAATAGGGGCACTTTTAAAATTTTCATTTTAGACCAAAATCGATGGGTCCAGGGCTTAGGGAATTTCTCATATGCCACAAAACCGTTGAAGCTCCTGTTCAAAAATCATGCTCCGAAATCAACTTTTTTCATCTCAGGGATTCATTTTGGGATGGTAACTAAAGTTTAAAGCAGAAATAGGGGCACTTTTAAAATTTTCATTTTTGACCAAAATCGATGGGTCCGGGGCTTAGGGAATTTCTCATATGCCCCAAAACCTTTGAAGCTCCTGTTCAAAAATCATGCTCCGAAATCAACTTTTTTCATCTCAGGGATTCATTTTGGGATGGTAACTAAAGTTTAAAGCAGAAATAGGGGCACTTTTAAAATTTTCATTTTTGACCAAAATCGATGGGTCCGGGGCTTAGGGAATTTCTCATATGCCCCAAAACCGTTGAAGCTCCTGTTCAAAAATCATGCTCCGAAATCAACTTTTTTCATCTCAGGGATTCATTTTGGGATGGTAACTAAAGTTTAAAGCAGAAATAGGGGCACTTTTAAAATTTTCATTTTTGACCAAAATCGATGGGTCCGGGGCTTAGGGAATTTCTCATATGCCCCAAAACCTTTGAAGCTCCTGTTCAAAAATCATGCTCCGAAATCAACTTTTTTCATCTCAGGGATTCATTTTGGGATGGTAACTAAAGTTTAAAGCAGAAATAGGGGCACTTTTAAAATTTTCATTTTTGACCAAAATCGATGGTTCCGGGGCTTAGGGAATTTCTCATATGCCCCAAAACCGTTGAATCTCCTGTTCACAAATCATGCTCTGAAATCAACTTTTTTCATCTCAGGGATTCATTTTGGGATGGTAACTAAAGTTTAAAGCAGAAATAGGGGCACTTTTAAAATTTTCATTTTAGACCAAAATCGATGGGTCCAGGGCTTAGGGAATTTCTCATATGCCACAAAACCGTTGAAGCTCCTGTTCAAAAATCATGCTCCGAAATCAACTTTTTTCATCTTAGGGATTCATTTTGGGATGGTAACTAAAGTTTAAAGCAGAAATAGGGGCACTTTTAAAATTTTCATTTTTGACCAGAATCGATGGGTCCGGGGCTTAGGGAATTTCTCATATGCCCCAAAACCTTTGAAGCTCCTGTTCAAAAATCATGCTCCGAAATCAACTTTTTTCATCTCAGGGATTCATTTTGGGATGGTAACTAAAGTTTAAAGCAGAAATAGGGGCACTTTTAAAATTTTCATTTTTGACCAAAATCGATGGGTCCGGGGCTTAGGGAATTTCTCATATGCCACAAAACCGTTGAAGCTCCTGTTCAAAAATCATGATCCGAAATCAACTTTTTTCATCTCAGGGATTCATTTGGAGATGGTAACTAAAGTTTAAAGCAGAAATAGGGGCACTTTTAAAATTTTCATTTTTGACCAAAATCGATGGGTCCGGGGCTTAGGGAATTTCTCATATGCCCCAAAACCGTTGAAGCTCCTGTTCAAAAATCATGCTCCGAAATCAACTTTTTTCATCTCAGGGATTCATTTTGGGATGGTAACTAAAGTTTAAAGCAGAAATAGGGGCACTTTTACAATTTTCATTTTTGACTAAAATCGATGGGTCTGGGGCTCAGGGAATTTCTCATATGCCACAAAACCGTTGAAGCTCCTGTTCAAAAATCATGCTCCGAAATCAACTTTTTTCATCTCAGGGATTCATTTTGGGATGGTAACTAAAGTTTAAAGCAGAAATAGGGGCACTTTTAAAATTTTCATTTTTGACCAAAATCGATGGGTCCGGGGCTTAGGGAATTTCTCATATGCCCCAAAACCGTTGAAGCTCCTGTTCAAAAATCATGCTCTGAAATCAACTTTTTTCATCTCAGGGATTCATTTTGGGATGGTAACTAAAGTTTAAAGCAGAAATAGGGGCACTTTTAAAATTTTCATTTTTGTCCAAAATCGATGAGTCCGGGGCTTAGGGAATTTCTCATATGCCACAAAACCATTGAAGCTTCTGTTCAAAAATCATGCTCTGAAATCAACTTTTTTCATCTCAGGGATTCATTTTGGGATGGTAACTAAAGTTTAAAGCAGAAATAGGGGCACTTTTAAAATTTTCATTTTTGACCAAAATCGATGGGTCCAGGGCTTAGGGAATTTCTCATATGCCACAAAACCGTTGAAGCTCCTGTTCAAAAATCATGCTCTGAAATCAACTTTTTTCATCTCAGGGATTCATTTTGGGATGGTAACTAAAGTTTAAAGCAGAAATAGGGGCACTTTTAAAATTTTCATTTTTGACTAAAATCGATGGGTCCGGGGCTTAGGGAATTTCTCATATGCCCCAAAACCGTTGAAGCTCCTGTTCAAAAATCATGCTCCGAAATCAACTTTTTTCATCTCAGGGATTCATTTTGGGATGGTAACTAAAGTTTAAAGCAGAAATAGGGGCACTTTTAAAATTTTCATTTTTGACCAAAATCGATGGGTCCAGGGCTTAGGGAATTTCTCATATGCCGCAAAACCGTTGAAGCTCCTGTTCAAAAATCATGCTCCGAAATCAACTTTTTTCATCTCAGGGATTCATTTTGGGATGGTAACTAAAGTTTAAAGCAGAAATAGGGGCACTTTTAAAATTTTCATTTTTGACCAAAATCGATGAGTCCGGGGCTTAGGGAATTTCTCATATGCCACAAAACCGTTGAAGCTCCTGTTCAAAAATCATGCTCTGAAATCAACTTTTTTCATCTCAGGGATTCATTTTGGGATGGTAACTAAAGTTTAAAGCAGAAATAGGGGCACTTTTAAAATTTTCATTTTTGACCAAAATAGATGGGTCCAGGGCTTAGGGAATTTCTCATATGCCACAAAACCGTTGAAGCTCCTGTTCAAAAATCATGCTCTGAAATCAACTTTTTTCATCTCAGGGATTCATTTTGGGATGGTAACTAAAGTTTAAAGCAGAAATAGGGGCACTTTTAAAATTTTCATTTTTGACCAGAATCGATGGGTCCGGGGCTTAGGGAATTTCTCATATGCCACAAAACCGTTGAAGCTCCTGTTCAAAAATCATGCTCTGAAATCAACTTTTTTCATCTCAGGGATTCATTTTGGGATGGTAACTAAAGTTTAAAGCAGAAATAGGGGCACTTTTAATATTTTTATTTTTGACCAAAATCGATGGGTCCGGGGCTTAGGGAATTTCTCATATGCCCCAAAACCGTTGAATCTCCTGTTCACAAATCATGCTCTGAAATCAACTTTTTTCATCTCAGGGATTCATTTTGGGATGGTAACTAAAGTTTAAAGCAGAAATAGGGGCACTTTTAAAATTTTCATTTTTGACCAAAATCGATGGGTCCGGGGCTTAGGGAATTTCTCATATGCCAGAAAACCGTTGAAGCTCCTGTTCAAAAATCATGCTCCGAAATCAACTTTTTTCATCTCAGGGATTCATTTTGGGATGGTAACTAAAGTTTAAAGCAGAAATAGGGGCACTTTTAAAATTTTCATTTTTGACCAGAATCGATGGGTCCGGGGCTTAGGGAATTTCTCATATGCCACAAAACCGTTGAAGCTCCTGTTCAAAAATCATGCTCTGAAATCAACTTTTTTCATCTCAGGGATTCATTTTGGGATGGTAACTAAAGTTTAAAGCAGAAATAGGGGCACTTTTAATATTTTTATTTTTGACCAAAATCGATGGGTCCGGGGCTTAGGGAATTTCTCATATGCCCCAAAACCGTTGAATCTCCTGTTCACAAATCATGCTCTGAAATCAACTTTTTTCATCTCAGGGATTCATTTTGGGATGGTAACTAAAGTTTAAAGCAGAAATAGGGGCACTTTTAAAATTTTCATTTTTGACCAAAATCGATGGGTCCGGGGCTTAGGGAATTTCTCATATGCCCCAAAACCGTTGAAGCTCCTGTTCAAAAATCATGCTCCGAAATCAACTTTTTTCATCTCAGGGATTCATTTTGGGATGGTAACTAAAGTTTAAAGCAGAAATAGGGGCACTTTTAAAATTTTCATTTTTGACCAAAATCGATGGGTCCGGGGCTTAGGGAATTTCTCATATGCCCCAAAACATTTGAAGCTCCTGTTCAAAAATCATGCTCCGAAATCAACTTTTTTCATCTCAGGGATTCATTTTGGGATGGTAACTAAAGTTTAAAGCAGAAATAGGGGCACTTTTAAAATTTTCATTTTTGACCAAAATCGATGGGTCCGGGGCTTAGGGAATTTCTCATATGCCCCAAAACCGTTGAATCTCCTGTTCACAAATCATGCTCTGAAATCAACTTTTTTCATCTCAGGGATTCATTTTGGGATGGTAACTAAAGTTTAAAGCAGAAATAGGGGCACTTTTAAAATTTTCATTTTTGACCAAAATAGATGGGTCCAGGGCTTAGGGAATTTCTCATATGCCACAAAACCGTTGAAGCTCCTGTTCAAAAATCATGCTCTGAAATCAACTTTTTTCATCTCAGGGATTCATTTTGGGATGGTAACTAAAGTTTAAAGCAGAAATAGGGGCACTTTTAAAATTTTCATTTTTGACCAAAATCGATGGGTCCGGGGCTTAGGGAATTTCTCATATGCCACAAAACCGTTGAAGCTCCTGTTCAAAAATCATGCTCCGAAATCAACTTTTTTCATCTCAGGGATTCATTTTGGGATGGTAACTAAAGTTTAAAGCAGAAATAGGGGCACTTTTAAAATTTTCATTTTTGACCAAAATCGATGGGTCCGGGGCTTAGGGAATTTCTCATATGCCACAAAACCGTTGAAGCTCCTGTTCAAAAATCATGCTCTGAAATCAACTTTTTTCATCTCAGGGATTCATTTTGGGATGGTAACTAAAGTTTAAAGCAGAAATAGGGGCACTTTTAAAATTTTCATTTTTGACCAGAATCGATGGGTCCGGGGCTTAGGGAATTTCTCATATGCCACAAAACCGTTGAAGCTCCTGTTCAAAAATCATGCTCCGAAATCAACTTTTTTCATCTCAGGGATTCATTTTGGGATGGTAACTAAAGTTTAAAGCAGAAATAGGGGCACTTTTAAAATTTTAATTTTTGACCAAAATCGATGGGTCCGGGGCTTAGGGAATTTCTCATATGCCCCAAAACCGTTGAATCTCCTGTTCACAAATCATGCTCTGAAATCAACTTTTTTCATCTCAGGGATTCATTTTGGGATGGTAACTAAAGTTTAAAGCAGAAATAGTGGCACTTTTAAAATTTTCATTTTAGAACAAAATCGATGGGTCCAGGGCTTAGGGAATTTCTCATATGCCGCAAAACCGTTGAAGCTCCTGTTCAAAAATCATGCTCCGAAATCAACTTTTTTCATCTCAGGGATTCATTTTGGGATGGTAACTAAAGTTTAAAGCAGAAATAGGGGCACTTTTAAAATTTTCATTTTTGACCAAAATCGATGAGTCCGGGGCTTAGGGAATTTCTCATATGCCACAAAACCGTTGAATCTCCTGTTCACAAATCATGCTCTGAAATCAACTTTTTTCATCTCAGGGATTCATTTTGGGATGGTAACTAAAGTTTAAAGCAGAAATAGGGGCACTTTTAAAATTTTCATTTTTGACCAAAATCGATGGGTCCGGGGCTTAGGGAATTTCTCATATGCCCCAAAACCGTTGAAGCTCCTGTTCAAAAATCATGCTCCGAAATCAACTTTTTTCATCTCAGGGATTCATTTTGGGATGGTAACTAAAGTTTAAAGCAGAAATAGGGGCACTTTTAAAATTTTCATTTTTGACCAAAATCGATGGGTCCGGGGCTTAGGGAATTTCTCATATGCCCCAAAACATTTGAAGCTCCTGTTCAAAAATCATGCTCTGAAATCAACTTTTTTCATCTCAGGGATTCATTTTGGGATGGTAACTAAAGTTTAAAGCAGAAATAGGGGCACTTTTAAAATTTTCATTTTTGACCAAAATCGATGGGTCCGGGGCTTAGGGAATTTCTCATATGCCCCAAAACCGTTGAAGCTCCTGTTCAAAAATCATGCTCCGAAATCAACTTTTTTCATCTCAGGGATTCATTTTGGGATGGTAACTAAAGTTTAAAGCAGAAATAGGGGCACTTTTAAAATTTTCATTTTTGACCAAAATCGATGAGTCCGGGGCTTAGGGAATTTCTCATATGCCACAAAACCGTTGAAGCTCCTGTTCAAAAATCATGCTCTGAAATCAACTTTTTTCATCTCAGGGATTCATTTTGGGATGGTAACTAAAGTTTAAAGCAGAAATAGGGGCACTTTTAAAATTTTCATTTTTGACCAAAATAGATGGGTCCAGGGCTTAGGGAATTTCTCATATGCCCCAAAACCGTTGAAGCTCCTGTTCAAAAATCATGCTCCGAAATCAACTTTTTTCATCTCAGGGATTCATTTTGGGATGGTAACTAAAGTTTAAAGCAGAAATAGGGGCACTTTTAAAATTTTCATTTTTGACCAAAATCGATGAGTCCGGGGCTTAGGGAATTTCTCATATGCCACAAAACCGTTGAAGCTCCTGTTCAAAAATCATGCTCTGAAATCAACTTTTTTCATCTCAGGGATTCATTTTGGGATGGTAACTAAAGTTTAAAGCAGAAATAGGGGCACTTTTAAAATTTTCATTTTTGACCAAAATAGATGGGTCCAGGGCTTAGGGAATTTCTCATATGCCACAAAACCGTTGAAGCTCCTGTTCAAAAATCATGCTCTGAAATCAACTTTTTTCATCTCAGGGATTCATTTTGGGATGGTAACTAAAGTTTAAAGCAGAAATAGGGGCACTTTTAACATTTTCATTTTTGACCAAAATCGATGGGTCCGGGGCTTAGGGAATTTCTCATATGCCACAAAACCGTTGAAGCTCCTGTTCAAAAATCATGCTCCGAAATCAACTTTTTTCATCTCAGGGATTCATTTTGGGATGGTAACTAAAGTTTAAAGCAGAAATAGGGGCACTTTTAAAATTTTCATTTTTGACCAAAATCGATGGGTCCGGGGTTTAGGGAATTTCTCATATGCCACAAAACCGTTGAAGCTCCTGTTCAAAAATCATGCTCTGAAATCAACTTTTTTCATCTCAGGGATTCATTTTGGGATGGTAACTAAAGTTTAAAGCAGAAATAGGGGCACTTTTAAAATTTTCATTTTTGACCAAAATTGATGGGTCCGGGGCTTAGGGAATTTCTCATATGCCCCAAAACCGTTGAAGCTCCTGTTCAAAAATCATGCTCCGAAATCAACTTTTTTCATCTCAGGGATTCATTTTGGGATGGTAACTAAAGTTTAAAGCAGAAATAGGGGCACTTTTAAAATTTTCATTTTTGACCAAAATCGATGGGTCCGGGGCTTAGGGAATTTCTCATATGCCCCAAAACCGTTGAATCTCCTGTTCACAAATCATGCTCTGAAATCAACTTTTTTCATCTCAGGGATTCATTTTGGGATGGTAACTAAAGTTTAAAGCAGAAATAGGGGCACTTTTAAAATTTTCATTTTTGACCAAAATCGATGGGTCCGGGGCTTAGGGAATTTCTCATATGCCCCAAAACCGTTGAATCTCCTGTTCACAAATCATGCTCTGAAATCAACTTTTTTCATCTCAGGGATTCATTTTGGGATGGTAACTAAAGTTTAAAGCAGAAATAGGGGCACTTTTAAAATTTTCACTTTTGACCAAAATCGATGGGTCCGGGGCTTAGGGAATTTCTCATATGCCCCAAAACCGTTGAATCTCCTGTTCACAAATCATGCTCTGAAATCAACTTTTTTCATCTCAGGGATTCATTTTGGGATGGTAACTAAAGTTTAAAGCAGAAATAGGGGCACTTTTAAAATTTTCATTTTTGACCAAAATCGATGGGTCCAGGGCTTAGGGAATTTCTCATATGCCACAAAACCGTTGAAGCTCCTATTCAAAAATCATGCTCTGAAATCAACTTTTTTCATCTCAGGGATTCATTTTGGGATGGTAACTAAAGTTTAAAGCAGAAATAGGGGCACTTTTAAAATTTTCATTTTTGACTAAAATCGATGGGTCCGGGGCTTAGGGAATTTCTCATATGCCCCAAAACCGTTGAAGCTCCTGTTCAAAAATCATGCTCCGAAATCAACTTTTTTCATCTCAGGGATTCATTTTGGGATGGTAACTAAAGTTTAAAGCAGAAATAGGGGCACTTTTAAAATTTTCATTTTTGACCAAAATCGATGGGTCCAGGGCTTAGGGAATTTCTCATATGCCGCAAAACCGTTGAAGCTCCTGTTCAAAAATCATGCTCCGAAATCAACTTTTTTCATCTCAGGGATTCATTTTGGGATGGTAACTAAAGTTTAAAGCAGAAATAGGGGCACTTTTAAAATTTTCATTTTTGACCAAAATCGATGAGTCCGGGGCTTAGGGAATTTCTCATATGCCACAAAACCGTTGAAGCTCCTGTTCAAAAATCATGCTCTGAAATCAACTTTTTTCATCTCAGGGATTCATTTTGGGATGGTAACTAAAGTTTAAAGCAGAAATAGGGGCACTTTTAAAATTTTCATTTTTGACCAAAATAGATGGGTCCAGGGCTTAGGGAATTTCTCATATGCCACAAAACCGTTGAAGCTCCTGTTCAAAAATCATGCTCTGAAATCAACTTTTTTCATCTCAGGGATTCATTTTGGGATGGTAACTAAAGTTTAAAGCAGAAATAGGGGCACTTTTAAAATTTTCATTTTTGACCAGAATCGATGGGTCCGGGGCTTAGGGAATTTCTCATATGCCACAAAACCGTTGAAGCTCCTGTTCAAAAATCATGCTCTGAAATCAACTTTTTTCATCTCAGGGATTCATTTTGGGATGGTAACTAAAGTTTAAAGCAGAAATAGGGGCACTTTTAATATTTTTATTTTTGACCAAAATCGATGGGTCCGGGGCTTAGGGAATTTCTCATATGCCCCAAAACCGTTGAATCTCCTGTTCACAAATCATGCTCTGAAATCAACTTTTTTCATCTCAGGGATTCATTTTGGGATGGTAACTAAAGATTAAAGCAGAAATAGGGGCACTTTTAAAATTTTCATTTTTGACCAAAATCGATGGGTCCGGGGCTTAGGGAATTTCTCATATGCCAGAAAACCGTTGAAGCTCCTGTTCAAAAATCATGCTCCGAAATCAACTTTTTTCATCTCAGGGATTCATTTTGGGATGGTAACTAAAGTTTAAAGCAGAAATAGGGGCACTTTTAAAATTTTCATTTTTGACCAGAATCGATGGGTCCGGGGCTTAGGGAATTTCTCATATGCCACAAAACCGTTGAAGCTCCTGTTCAAAAATCATGCTCTGAAATCAACTTTTTTCATCTCAGGGATTCATTTTGGGATGGTAACTAAAGTTTAAAGCAGAAATAGGGGCACTTTTAATATTTTTATTTTTGACCAAAATCGATGGGTCCGGGGCTTAGGGAATTTCTCATATGCCCCAAAACCGTTGAATCTCCTGTTCACAAATCATGCTCTGAAATCAACTTTTTTCATCTCAGGGATTCATTTTGGGATGGTAACTAAAGTTTAAAGCAGAAATAGGGGCACTTTTAAAATTTTCATTTTTGACCAAAATCGATGGGTCCGGGGCTTAGGGAATTTCTCATATGCCCCAAAACCGTTGAAGCTCCTGTTCAAAAATCATGCTCCGAAATCAACTTTTTTCATCTCAGGGATTCATTTTGGGATGGTAACTAAAGTTTAAAGCAGAAATAGGGGCACTTTTAAAATTTTCATTTTTGACCAAAATCGATGGGTCCGGGGCTTAGGGAATTTCTCATATGCCCCAAAACATTTGAAGCTCCTGTTCAAAAATCATGCTCCGAAATCAACTTTTTTCATCTCAGGGATTCATTTTGGGATGGTAACTAAAGTTTAAAGCAGAAATAGGGGCACTTTTAAAATTTTCATTTTTGACCAAAATCGATGGGTCCGGGGCTTAGGGAATTTCTCATATGCCCCAAAACCGTTGAATCTCCTGTTCACAAATCATGCTCTGAAATCAACTTTTTTCATCTCAGGGATTCATTTTGGGATGGTAACTAAAGTTTAAAGCAGAAATAGGGGCACTTTTAAAATTTTCATTTTTGACCAAAATAGATGGGTCCAGGGCTTAGGGAATTTCTCATATGCCACAAAACCGTTGAAGCTCCTGTTCAAAAATCATGCTCTGAAATCAACTTTTTTCATCTCAGGGATTCATTTTGGGATGGTAACTAAAGTTTAAAGCAGAAATAGGGGCACTTTTAAAATTTTCATTTTTGACCAAAATCGATGGGTCCGGGGCTTAGGGAATTTCTCATATGCCACAAAACCGTTGAAGCTCCTGTTCAAAAATCATGCTCCGAAATCAACTTTTTTCATCTCAGGGATTCATTTTGGGATGGTAACTAAAGTTTAAAGCAGAAATAGGGGCACTTTTAAAATTTTCATTTTTGACCAAAATCGATGGGTCCGGGGCTTAGGGAATTTCTCATATGCCACAAAACCGTTGAAGCTCCTGTTCAAAAATCATGCTCTGAAATCAACTTTTTTCATCTCAGGGATTCATTTTGGGATGGTAACTAAAGTTTAAAGCAGAAATAGGGGCACTTTTAAAATTTTCATTTTTGACCAGAATCGATGGGTCCGGGGCTTAGGGAATTTCTCATATGCCACAAAACCGTTGAAGCTCCTGTTCAAAAATCATGCTCTGAAATCAACTTTTTTCATCTCAGGGATTCATTTTGGGATGGTAACTAAAGTTTAAAGCAGAAATAGGGGCACTTTTAAAATTTTCATTATGGACCAAAATCGATGGGTCCGGGCTTAGGGAATTTCTCATATGCCCCAAAACATTTGAAGCTCCTGTTCAAAAATCATGCTCCAAAATCAACTTTTTTCATCTCAGGGATTCATTTTGGGATGGTAACTAAAGTTTAAAGCAGAAATAGGGGCACTTTTAAAATTTTCATTTTTGACCAAAATCGATGGGTCCGGGGCTTAGGGAATTTCTCATATGCCCCAAAACCGTTGAATCTCCTGTTTACAAATCATGCTCTGAAATCAACTTTTTTCATCTCAGGGATTCATTTTGGGATGGTAACTAAAGTTTAAAGCAGAAATAGTGGCACTTTTAAAATTTTCATTTTAGAACAAATCGATGGGTCCAGGGCTTAGGGAATTTCTCATATGCCGCAAAACCGTTGAAGCTCCTGTTCAAAAATCATGCTCCGAAATCAACTTTTTTCATCTCAGGGATTCATTTTGGGATGGTAACTAAAGTTTAAAGCAGAAATAGGGGCACTTTTAAAATTTTCATTTTTGACCAGAATCGATGGGTCCGGGGCTTAGGGAATTTCTCATATGCCACAAAACCGTTGAAGCTCCTGTTCAAAAATCTTGCTCTGAAATCAACTTTTTTCATCTCAGGGATTCATTTTGGGATGGTAACTAAAGTTTAAAGCAGAAATAGGGGCACTTTTAATATTTTTATTTTTGACCAAAATCGATGGGTCCGGGGCTTAGGGAATTTCTCATATGCCCCAAAACCGTTGAATCTCCTGTTCACAAATCATGCTCTGAAATCAACTTTTTTCATCTCAGGGATTCATTTTGGGATGGTAACTAAAGTTTAAAGCAGAAATAGGGGCACTTTTAAAATTTTCATTTTTGACCAAAATCGATGGGTCCGGGGCTTAGGGAATTTCTCATATGCCCCAAAACATTTGAAGCTCCTGTTCAAAAATCATGCTCCGAAATCAACTTTTTTCATCTCAGGGATTCATTTTGGGATGGTAACTAAAGTTTAAAGCAGAAATAGGGGCACTTTTAAAATTTTAATTTTTGACCAAAATCGATGGGTCCGGGGCTTAGGGAATTTCTCATATGCCCCAAAACCGTTGAATCTCCTGTTCACAAATCATGCTCTGAAATCAACTTTTTTCATCTCAGGGATTCATTTTGGGATGGTAACTAAAGTTTAAAGCAGAAATAGGGGCACTTTTAAAATTTTAATTTTTGACCAAAATCGATGGGTCCGGGGCTTAGGGAATTTCTCATATGCCCCAAAACCGTTGAATCTCCTGTTCACAAATCATGCTCTGAAATCAACTTTTTTCATCTCAGGGATTCATTTTGGGATGGTAACTAAAGTTTAAAGCAGAAATAGTGGCACTTTTAAAATTTTCATTTTAGAACAAAATCGATGGGTCCAGGGCTTAGGGAATTTCTCATATGCCGCAAAACCGTTGAAGCTCCTGTTCAAAAATCATGCTCCGAAATCAACTTTTTTCATCTCAGGGATTCATTTTGGGATGGTAACTAAAGTTTAAAGCAGAAATAGGGGCACTTTTAAAATTTTCATTTTTGACCAAAATCGATGAGTCCGGGGCTTAGGGAATTTCTCATATGCCACAAAACCGTTGAATCTCCTGTTCACAAATCATGCTCTGAAATCAACTTTTTTCATCTCAGGGATTCATTTTGGGATGGTAACTAAAGTTTAAAGCAGAAATAGGGGCACTTTTAAAATTTTCATTTTTGACCAAAATCGATGGGTCCGGGGCTTAGGGAATTTCTCATATGCCCCAAAACCGTTGAAGCTCCTGTTCAAAAATCATGCTCCGAAATCAACTTTTTTCATCTCAGGGATTCATTTTGGGATGGTAACTAAAGTTTAAAGCAGAAATAGGGGCACTTTTAAAATTTTCATTTTTGACCAAAATCGATGGGTCCGGGGCTTAGGGAATTTCTCATATGCCCCAAAACATTTGAAGCTCCTGTTCAAAAATCATGCTCCGAAATCAACTTTTTTCATCTCAGGGATTCATTTTGGGATGGTAACTAAAGTTTAAAGCAGAAATAGGGGCACTTTTAAAATTTTAATTTTTGACCAAAATCGATGGGTCCGGGGCTTAGGGAATTTCTCATATGCCCCAAAACCGTTGAATCTCCTGTTCACAAATCATGCTCTGAAATCAACTTTTTTCATCTCAGGGATTCATTTTGGGATGGTAACTAAAGTTTAAAGCAGAAATAGTGGCACTTTTAAAATTTTCATTTTAGAACAAAATCGATGGGTCCAGGGCTTAGGGAATTTCTCATATGCCGCAAAACCGTTGAAGCTCCTGTTCAAAAATCATGCTCCGAAATCAACTTTTTTCATCTCAGGGATTCATTTTGGGATGGTAACTAAAGTTTAAAGCAGAAATAGGGGCACTTTTAAAATTTTCATTTTTGACCAAAATCGATGAGTCCGGGGCTTAGGGAATTTCTCATATGCCACAAAACCGTTGAAGCTCCTGTTCAAAAATCATGCTCTGAAATCAACTTTTTTCATCTCAGGGATTCATTTTGGGATGGTAACTAAAGTTTAAAGCAGAAATAGGGGCACTTTTAAAATTTTCATTTTTGACCAAAATAGATGGGTCCAGGGCTTAGGGAATTTCTCATATGCCACAAAACCGTTGAAGCTCCTGTTCAAAAATCATGCTCTGAAATCAACTTTTTTCATCTCAGGGATTCATTTTGGGATGGTAACTAAAGTTTAAAGCAGAAATAGGGGCACTTTTAAAATTTTCATTTTTGACCAAAATCGATGGGTCCGGGGCTTAGGGAATTTCTCATATGCCACAAAACCGTTGAAGCTCCTGTTCAAAAATCATGCTCCGAAATCAACTTTTTTCATCTCAGGGATTCATTTTGGGATGGTAACTAAAGTTTAAAGCAGAAATAGGGGCACTTTTAAAATTTTCATTTTTGACCAAAATCGATGGGTCCGGGGCTTAGGGAATTTCTCATATGCCACAAAACCGTTGAAGCTCCTGTTCAAAAATCATGCTCTGAAATCAACTTTTTTCATCTCAGGGATTCATTTTGGGATGGTAACTAAAGTTTAAAGCAGAAATAGGGGCACTTTTAAAATTTTCATTTTTGACCAGAATCGATGGGTCCGGGGCTTAGGGAATTTCTCATATGCCACAAAACCGTTGAAGCTCCTGTTCAAAAATCATGCTCTGAAATCAACTTTTTTCATCTCAGGGATTCATTTTGGGATGTAACTAAAGTTTAAAGCAGAAATAGGGGCACTTTTAATATTTTTATTTTTGACCAAAATCGATGGGTCCGGGGCTTAGGGAATTTCTCATATGCCCCAAAACCGTTGAATCTCCTGTTCACAAATCATGCTCTGAAATCAACTTTTTTCATCTCAGGGATTCATTTTGGGATGGTAACTAAAGTTTAAAGCAGAAATAGGGGCACTTTTAAAATTTTCATTTTTGACCAAAATTGATGGGTCCGGGGCTTAGGGAATTTCTCATATGCCCCAAAACCGTTGAAGCTCCTGTTCAAAAATCATGCTCCGAAATCAACTTTTTTCATCTCAGGGATTCATTTTGGGATGGTAACTAAAGTTTAAAGCAGAAATAGGGGCACTTTTAAAATTTTCATTTTTGACCAAAATCGATGGGTCCGGGGCTTAGGGAATTTCTCATATGCCCAAAAACCTTTGAAGCTCCTGTTCAAAAATCATGCTCCGAAATCTACTTTTTTCATCTCAGGGATTCATTTTGGGATGGTAACTAAAGTTTAAAGCAGAAATAGGGGCACTTTTAAAATTTTCATTTTTGACCAAAATCGATGGGTCCGGGGCTTAGGGAATTTCTCATATGCCCCAAAACCGTTGAATCTCCTGTTCACAAATCATGCTCTGAAATCAACTTTTTTCATCTCAGGGATTCATTTTGGGATGGTAACTAAAGTTTAAAGCAGAAATAGGGGCACTTTTAAAATTTTCACTTTTGACCAAAATCGATGGGTCCGGGGCTTAGGGAATTTCTCATATGCCCCAAAACCGTTGAATCTCCTGTTCACAAATCATGCTCTGAAATCAACTTTTTTCATCTCAGGGATTCATTTTGGGATGGTAACTAAAGTTTAAAGCAGAAATAGGGGCACTTTTAAAATTTTCATTTTAGACCAAAATCGATGGGTCCAGGGCTTAGGGAATTTCTCATATGCCACAAAACCGTTGAAGCTCCTGTTCAAAAATCATGCTCCGAAATCAACTTTTTTCATCTTAGGGATTCATTTTGGGATGGTAACTAAAGTTTAAAGCAGAAATAGGGGCACTTTTAAAATTTTCATTTTTGACCAGAATCGATGGGTCCGGGGCTTAGGGAATTTCTCATATGCCCCAAAACCTTTGAAGCTCCTGTTCAAAAATCATGCTCCGAAATCAACTTTTTTCATCTCAGGGATTCATTTTGGGATGGTAACTAAAGTTTAAAGCAGAAATAGGGGCACTTTTAAAATTTTCATTTTTGACCAAAATCGATGGGTCCGGGGCTTAGGGAATTTCTCATATGCCACAAAACCGTTGAAGCTCCTGTTCAAAAATCATGATCCGAAATCAACTTTTTTCATCTCAGGGATTCATTTGGAGATGGTAACTAAAGTTTAAAGCAGAAATAGGGGCACTTTTAAAATTTTCATTTTTGACCAAAATCGATGGGTCCGGGGCTTAGGGAATTTCTCATATGCCCCAAAACCGTTGAAGCTCCTGTTCAAAAATCATGCTCCGAAATCAACTTTTTTCATCTCAGGGATTCATTTTGGGATGGTAACTAAAGTTTAAAGCAGAAATAGGGGCACTTTTACAATTTTCATTTTTGACTAAAATCGATGGGTCTGGGGCTCAGGGAATTTCTCATATGCCACAAAACCGTTGAAGCTCCTGTTCAAAAATCATGCTCCGAAATCAACTTTTTTCATCTCAGGGATTCATTTTGGGATGGTAACTAAAGTTTAAAGCAGAAATAGGGGCACTTTTAAAATTTTCATTTTTGACCAAAATCGATGGGTCCGGGGCTTAGGGAATTTCTCATATGCCCCTAAACCGTTGAAGCTCCTGTTCAAAAATCATGCTCTGAAATCAACTTTTTTCATCTCAGGGATTCATTTTGGGATGGTAACTAAAGTTTAAAGCAGAAATAGGGGCACTTTTAAAATTTTCATTTTTGACCAAAATCGATGGGTCCGGGGCTTAGGGAATTTCTCATATGCCACAAAACCGTTGAAGCTCCTGTTCAAAAATCATGATCCGAAATCAACTTTTTTCATCTCAGGGATTCATTTGGAGATGGTAACTAAAGTTTAAAGCAGAAATAGGGGCACTTTTAAAATTTTCATTTTTGACCAAAATCGATGGGTCCGGGGCTTAGGGAATTTCTCATATGCCCCAAAACCGTTGAAGCTCCTGTTCAAAAATCATGCTCCGAAATCAACTTTTTTCATCTCAGGGATTCATTTTGGGATGGTAACTAAAGTTTAAAGCAGAAATAGGGGCACTTTTAAAATTTTCATTTTTGACCAAAATCGATGGGTCCGGTGCTCAGGGAATTTCTCATATGCCACAAAACCGTTGAAGCTCCTGTTCAAAAATCATGTCCGAAATCAACTTTTTTCATCTCAGGGATTCATTTTGGGATGGTAACTAAAGTTTAAAGCAGAAATAGGGGCACTTTTAAAATTTTCATTTTTGACAAAATCGATGGGTCCGGGGCTTAGGGAATTTCTCATATGCCCCAAAACCGTTGAATCTCCTGTTCACAAATCATGCTCTGAAATCAACTTTTTTCATCTCAGGGATTCATTTTGGGATGGTAACTAAAGTTTAAAGCAGAAATAGGGGCACTTTTAAAATTTTCATTTTAGACCAGAATCGATGGGTCCGGGGCTTAGGGAATTTCTCATATGCCGCAAAACCGTTGAAGCTCCTGTTCAAAAATCATGCTCCGAAATCAACTTTTTTCATCTCAGGGATTCATTTTGGGATGGTAACTAAAGTTTAAAGCAGAAATAGGGGCACTTTTAAAATTTTCATTTTAGACCAAAATCGATGGGTCTGGGGCTTAGGGAATTTCTCATATGCCACAAAACCGTTGAAGCTCCTGTTCAAAAATCATGCTCTGAAATCAACTTTTTTCATCTCAGGGATTAATTTTGGGATGGTAACTAAAGTTTAAAGCAGAAATAGGGGCACTTTTAATATTTTTATTTTTGACCAAAATCGATGGGTCCGGGGCTTAGGGAATTTCTCATATGCCCCAAAACCGTTGAATCTCCTGTTCACAAATCATGCTCTGAAATCAACTTTTTTCATCTCAGGGATTCATTTTGGGATGGTAACTAAAGTTTAAAGCAGAAATAGGGGCACTTTTAAAATTTTCATTTTTGACCAAAATCGATGGGTCCGGGGCTTAGGGAATTTCTCATATGCCCCAAAACCGTTGAAGCTCCTGTTCAAAAATCATGCTCCGAAATCAACTTTTTTCATCTCAGGGATTCATTTTGGGATGGTAACTAAAGTTTAAAGCAGAAATAGGGGCACACTTAAAATTTTCATTTTTGACCAAAATCGATGAGTCCAGGGCTTAGGGAATTTCTCATATGCCACAAAACCGTTGAAGCTCCTGTTCAAAAATCATGCTCTGAAATCAACTTTTTTCATCTCAGGGATTCATTTTGGGATGGTAACTAAAGTTTAAAGCAGAAATAGGGGCACTTTTAAAATTTTCATTTTTGACCAAAATAGATGGGTCCAGGGCTTAGGGAATTTCTCATATGCCACAAAACCGTTGAAGCTCCTGTTCAAAAATCATGCTCTGAAATCAACTTTTTTCATCTCAGGGATTCATTTTGGGATGGTAACTAAAGTTTAAAGCAGAAATAGGGGCACTTTTAAAATTTTCATTTTTGACCAAAATCGATGGGTCCGGGGCTTAGGGAATTTCTCATATGCCACAAAACCGTTGAAGCTCCTGTTCAAAAATCATGCTCCGAAATCAACTTTTTTCATCTCAGGGATTCATTTTGGGATGGTAACTAAAGTTTAAAGCAGAAATAGGGGCACTTTTAAAATTTTCATTTTTGACCAAAATCGATGGGTCCGGGGCTTAGGGAATTTCTCATATGCCACAAAACCGTTGAAGCTCCTGTTCAAAAATCATGCTCTGAAATCAACTTTTTTCATCTCAGGGATTCATTTTGGGATGGTAACTAAAGTTTAAAGCAGAAATAGGGGCACTTTTAATATTTTTATTTTTGACCAAAATCGATGGGTCCGGGGCTTAGGGAATTTCTCATATGCCCCAAAACCGTTGAATCTCCTGTTCACAAATCATGCTCTGAAATCAACTTTTTTCATCTCAGGGATTCATTTTGGGATGGTAACTAAAGTTTAAAGCAGAAATAGGGGCACTTTTAAAATTTTCATTTTTGACCAAAATCGATGGGTCCGGGGCTTAGGGAATTTCTCATATGCCCCAAAACCGTTGAAGCTCCTGTTCAAAAATCATGCTCCGAAATCAACTTTTTTCATCTCAGGGATTCATTTTGGGATGGTAAATAAAGTTTAAAGCAGAAATAGGGGCACTTTTAAAATTTTCATTTTTGACCAAAATCGATGGGTCCGGGGCTTAGGGAATTTCTCATATGCCCCAAAACATTTGAAGCTCCTGTTCAAAAATCATGCTCCGAAATCAACTTTTTTCATCTCAGGGATTCATTTTGGGATGGTAACTAAAGTTTAAAGCAGAAATAGGGGCACTTTTAAAATTTTCATTTTTGACCAAAATCGATGGGTCCGGGGCTTAGGGAATTTCTCATATGCCCCAAAACCGTTGAATCTCCTGTTCACAAATCATGCTCTGAAATCAACTTTTTTCATCTCAGGGATTCATTTTGGGATGGTAACTAAAGTTTAAAGCAGAAATAGGGGCACTTTTAAAATTTTCATTTTTGACCAAAATCGATGGGTCCGGGGCATAGGGAATTTCTCATATGCCCCAAAACCGTTGAATCTCCTGTTCACAAATCATGCTCTGAAATCAACTTTTTTCATCTCAGGGATTCATTTTGGGATGGTAACTAAAGTTTAAAGCAGAAATAGTGGCACTTTTAAAATTTTCATTTTAGAACAAAATCGATGGGTCCAGGGCTTAGGGAATTTCTCATATGCCGCAAAACCGTTGAAGCTCCTGTTCAAAAATCATGCTCCGAAATCAACTTTTTTCATCTCAGGGATTCATTTTGGGATGGTAACTAAAGTTTAAAGCAGAAATAGGGGCACTTTTAAAATTTTCATTTTTGACCAAAATCGATGAGTCCGGGGCTTAGGGAATTTCTCATATGCCACAAAACCGTTGAAGCTCCTGTTCAAAAATCATGCTCTGAAATCAACTTTTTTCATCTCAGGGATTCATTTTGGGATGGTAACTAAAGTTTAAAGCAGAAATAGGGGCACTTTTAAAATTTTCATTTTTGACCAAAATAGATGGGTCCAGGGCTTAGGGAATTTCTCATATGCCACAAAACCGTTGAAGCTCCTGTTCAAAAATCATGCTCTGAAATCAACTTTTTTCATCTCAGGGATTCATTTTGGGATGGTAACTAAAGTTTAAAGCAGAAATAGGGGCACTTTTAAAATTTTCATTTTTGACCAGAATCGATGGGTCCGGGGCTTAGGGAATTTCTCATATGCCACAAAACCGTTGAAGCTCCTGTTCAAAAATCATGCTCTGAAATCAACTTTTTTCATCTCAGGGATTCATTTTGGGATGGTAACTAAAGTTTAAAGCAGAAATAGGGGCACTTTTAATATTTTTATTTTTGACCAAAATCGATGGGTCCGGGGCTTAGGGAATTTCTCATATGCCCCAAAACCGTTGAATCTCCTGTTCACAAATCATGCTCTGAAATCAACTTTTTTCATCTCAGGGATTCATTTTGGGATGGTAACTAAAGTTTAAAGCAGAAATAGGGGCACTTTTAAAATTTTCATTTTTGACCAAAATCGATGGGTCCGGAGCTTAGGGAATTTCTCATATGCCCCAAAACCGTTGAAGCTCCTGTTCAAAAATCATGCTCCGAAATCAACTTTTTTCATCTCAGGGATTCATTTTGGGATGGTAACTAAAGTTTAAAGCAGAAATAGGGGCACTTTTAAAATTTTCATTTTTGACCAAAATCGATGGGTCCGGGGCTTAGGGAATTTCTCATATGCCCCAAAACCTTTGAAGCTCCTGTTCAAAAATCATGCTCCGAAATCAACTTTTTTCATCTCAGGGATTCATTTTGGGATGGTAACTAAAGTTTAAAGCAGAAATAGGGGCACTTTTAAAATTTTCATTTTTGACCAAAATCGATGGTTCCGGGGCTTAGGGAATTTCTCATATGCCCCAAAACCGTTGAATCTCCTGTTCACAAATCATGCTCTGAAATCAACTTTTTTCATCTCAGGGATTCATTTTGGGATGGTAACTAAAGTTTAAAGCAGAAATAGGGGCACTTTTAAAATTTTCATTTTAGACCAAAATCGATGGGTCCAGGGCTTAGGGAATTTCTCATATGCCACAAAACCGTTGAAGCTCCTGTTCAAAAATCATGCTCCGAAATCAACTTTTTTCATCTCAGGGATTCATTTTGGGATGGTAACTAAAGTTTAAAGCAGAAATAGGGGCACTTTTAAAATTTTCATTTTTGACCAAAATCGATGGGTCCGGGGCTTAGGGAATTTCTCATATGCCCCAAAACCTTTGAAGCTCCTGTTCAAAAATCATGCTCCGAAATCAACTTTTTTCATCTCAGGGATTCATTTTGGGATGGTAACTAAAGTTTAAAGCAGAAATAGGGGCACTTTTAAAATTTTCATTTTTGACCAAAATCGATGGGTCCGGGGCTTAGGGAATTTCTCATATGCCCCAAAACCGTTGAAGCTCCTGTTCAAAAATCATGCTCCGAAATCAACTTTTTTCATCTCAGGGATTCATTTTGGGATGGTAACTAAAGTTTAAAGCAGAAATAGGGGCACTTTTAAAATTTTCATTTTTGACCAAAATCGATGGGTCCGGGGCTTAGGGAATTTCTCATATGCCCCAAAACCTTTGAAGCTCCTGTTCAAAAATCATGCTCCGAAATCAACTTTTTTCATCTCAGGGATTCATTTTGGGATGGTAACTAAAGTTTAAAGCAGAAATAGGGGCACTTTTAAAATTTTCATTTTTGACCAAAATCGATGGTTCCGGGGCTTAGGGAATTTCTCATATGCCCCAAAACCGTTGAATCTCCTGTTCACAAATCATGCTCTGAAATCAACTTTTTTCATCTCAGGGATTCATTTTGGGATGGTAACTAAAGTTTAAAGCAGAAATAGGGGCACTTTTAAAATTTTCATTTTAGACCAAAATCGATGGGTCCAGGGCTTAGGGAATTTCTCATATGCCACAAAACCGTTGAAGCTCCTGTTCAAAAATCATGCTCCGAAATCAACTTTTTTCATCTTAGGGATTCATTTTGGGATGGTAACTAAAGTTTAAAGCAGAAATAGGGGCACTTTTAAAATTTTCATTTTTGACCAGAATCGATGGGTCCGGGGCTTAGGGAATTTCTCATATGCCCCAAAACCTTTGAAGCTCCTGTTCAAAAATCATGCTCCGAAATCAACTTTTTTCATCTCAGGGATTCATTTTGGGATGGTAACTAAAGTTTAAAGCAGAAATAGGGGCACTTTTAAAATTTTCATTTTTGACCAAAATCGATGGGTCCGGGGCTTAGGGAATTTCTCATATGCCACAAAACCGTTGAAGCTCCTGTTCAAAAATCATGATCCGAAATCAACTTTTTTCATCTCAGGGATTCATTTGGAGATGGTAACTAAAGTTTAAAGCAGAAATAGGGGCACTTTTAAAATTTTCATTTTTGACCAAAATCGATGGGTCCGGGGCTTAGGGAATTTCTCATATGCCCCAAAACCGTTGAAGCTCCTGTTCAAAAATCATGCTCCGAAATCAACTTTTTTCATCTCAGGGATTCATTTTGGGATGGTAACTAAAGTTTAAAGCAGAAATAGGGGCACTTTTACAATTTTCATTTTTGACTAAAATCGATGGGTCTGGGGCTCAGGGAATTTCTCATATGCCACAAAACCGTTGAAGCTCCTGTTCAAAAATCATGCTCCGAAATCAACTTTTTTCATCTCAGGGATTCATTTTGGGATGGTAACTAAAGTTTAAAGCAGAAATAGGGGCACTTTTAAAATTTTCATTTTTGACCAAAATCGATGGGTCCGGGGCTTAGGGAATTTCTCATATGCCCCAAAACCGTTGAAGCTCCTGTTCAAAAATCATGCTCTGAAATCAACTTTTTTCATCTCAGGGATTCATTTTGGGATGGTAACTAAAGTTTAAAGCAGAAATAGGGGCACTTTTAAAATTTTCATTTTTGTCCAAAATCGATGAGTCCGGGGCTTAGGGAATTTCTCATATGCCACAAAACCATTGAAGCTTCTGTTCAAAAATCATGCTCTGAAATCAACTTTTTTCATCTCAGGGATTCATTTTGGGATGGTAACTAAAGTTTAAAGCAGAAATAGGGGCACTTTTAAAATTTTCATTTTTGACCAAAATCGATGGGTCCAGGGCTTAGGGAATTTCTCATATGCCACAAAACCGTTGAAGCTCCTGTTCAAAAATCATGCTCTGAAATCAACTTTTTTCATCTCAGGGATTCATTTTGGGATGGTAACTAAAGTTTAAAGCAGAAATAGGGGCACTTTTAAAATTTTCATTTTTGACTAAAATCGATGGGTCCGGGGCTTAGGGAATTTCTCATATGCCCCAAAACCGTTGAAGCTCCTGTTCAAAAATCATGCTCCGAAATCAACTTTTTTCATCTCAGGGATTCATTTTGGGATGGTAACTAAAGTTTAAAGCAGAAATAGGGGCACTTTTAAAATTTTCATTTTTGACCAAAATCGATGAGTCCGGGGCTTAGGGAATTTCTCATATGCCACAAAACCGTTGAATCTCCTGTTCACAAATCATGCTCTGAAATCAACTTTTTTCATCTCAGGGATTCATTTTGGGATGGTAACTAAAGTTTAAAGCAGAAATAGGGGCACTTTTAAAATTTTCATTTTTGACCAAAATCGATGGGTCCGGGGCTTAGGGAATTTCTCATATGCCCCAAAACCGTTGAAGCTCCTGTTCAAAAATCATGCTCCGAAATCAACTTTTTTCATCTCAGGGATTCATTTTGGGATGGTAACTAAAGTTTAAAGCAGAAATAGGGGCACTTTTAAAATTTTCATTTTTGACCAAAATCGATGGGTCCGGGGCTTAGGGAATTTCTCATATGCCCCAAAACATTTGAAGCTCCTGTTCAAAAATCATGCTCTGAAATCAACTTTTTTCATCTCAGGGATTCATTTTGGGATGGTAACTAAAGTTTAAAGCAGAAATAGGGGCACTTTTAAAATTTTCATTTTTGACCAAAATCGATGGGTCCGGGGCTTAGGGAATTTCTCATATGCCCCTAAACCGTTGAAGCTCCTGTTCAAAAATCATGCTCTGAAATCAACTTTTTTCATCTCAGGGATTCATTTTGGGATGGTAACTAAAGTTTAAAGCAGAAATAGGGGCACTTTTAAAATTTTCATTTTTGACCAAAATCGATGGGTCCGGGGCTTAGGGAATTTCTCATATGCCACAAAACCGTTGAAGCTCCTGTTCAAAAATCATGATCCGAAATCAACTTTTTTCATCTCAGGGATTCATTTGGAGATGGTAACTAAAGTTTAAAGCAGAAATAGGGGCACTTTTAAAATTTTCATTTTTGACCAAAATCGATGGGTCCGGGGCTTAGGGAATTTCTCATATGCCCCAAAACCGTTGAAGCTCCTGTTCAAAAATCATGCTCCGAAATCAACTTTTTTCATCTCAGGGATTCATTTTGGGATGGTAACTAAAGTTTAAAGCAGAAATAGGGGCACTTTTACAATTTTCATTTTTGACTAAAATCGATGGGTCCGGGGCTCAGGGAATTTCTCATATGCCCCAAAACCGTTGAAGCTCCTGTTCAAAAATCATGCTCCGAAATCAACTTTTTTCATCTCAGGTATTCATTTTGGGACGGTAACTAAAGTTTAAAGCAGAAATAGGGGCACTTTTAAAATTTTCATTTTTGACCAAAATCGATGGGTCCGGTGCTCAGGGAATTTCTCATATGCCACAAAACCGTTGAAGCTCCTGTTCAAAAATCATGTCCGAAATCAACTTTTTTCATCTCAGGGATTCATTTTGGGATGGTAACTAAAGTTTAAAGCAGAAATAGGGGCACTTTTAAAATTTTCATTTTTGACAAAATCGATGGGTCCGGGGCTTAGGGAATTTCTCATATGCCCCAAAACCGTTGAATCTCCTGTTCACAAATCATGCTCTGAAATCAACTTTTTTCATCTCAGGGATTCATTTTGGGATGGTAACTAAAGTTTAAAGCAGAAATAGGGGCACTTTTAAAATTTTCATTTTAGACCAGAATCGATGGGTCCGGGGCTTAGGGAATTTCTCATATGCCGCAAAACCGTTGAAGCTCCTGTTCAAAAATCATGCTCCGAAATCAACTTTTTTCATCTCAGGGATTCATTTTGGGATGGTAACTAAAGTTTAAAGCAGAAATAGGGGCACTTTTAAAATTTTCATTTTAGACCAAAATCGATGGGTCTGGGGCTTAGGGAATTTCTCATATGCCACAAAACCGTTGAAGCTCCTGTTCAAAAATCATGCTCTGAAATCAACTTTTTTCATCTCAGGGATTAATTTTGGGATGGTAACTAAAGTTTAAAGCAGAAATAGGGGCACTTTTAATATTTTTATTTTTGACCAAAATCGATGGGTCCGGGGCTTAGGGAATTTCTCATATGCCCCAAAACCGTTGAATCTCCTGTTCACAAATCATGCTCTGAAATCAACTTTTTTCATCTCAGGGATTCATTTTGGGATGGTAACTAAAGTTTAAAGCAGAAATAGGGGCACTTTTAAAATTTTCATTTTTGACCAAAATCGATGGGTCCGGGGCTTAGGGAATTTCTCATATGCCCCAAAACCGTTGAAGCTCCTGTTCAAAAATCATGCTCCGAAATCAACTTTTTTCATCTCAGGGATTCATTTTGGGATGGTAACTAAAGTTTAAAGCAGAAATAGGGGCACACTTAAAATTTTCATTTTTGACCAAAATCGATGAGTCCAGGGCTTAGGGAATTTCTCATATGCCACAAAACCGTTGAAGCTCCTGTTCAAAAATCATGCTCTGAAATCAACTTTTTTCATCTCAGGGATTCATTTTGGGATGGTAACTAAAGTTTAAAGCAGAAATAGGGGCACTTTTAAAATTTTCATTTTTGACCAAAATAGATGGGTCCAGGGCTTAGGGAATTTCTCATATGCCACAAAACCGTTGAAGCTCCTGTTCAAAAATCATGCTCTGAAATCAACTTTTTTCATCTCAGGGATTCATTTTGGGATGGTAACTAAAGTTTAAAGCAGAAATAGGGGCACTTTTAAAATTTTCATTTTTGACCAAAATCGATGGGTCCGGGGCTTAGGGAATTTCTCATATGCCACAAAACCGTTGAAGCTCCTGTTCAAAAATCATGCTCCGAAATCAACTTTTTTCATCTCAGGGATTCATTTTGGGATGGTAACTAAAGTTTAAAGCAGAAATAGGGGCACTTTTAAAATTTTCATTTTTGACCAAAATCGATGGGTCCGGGGCTTAGGGAATTTCTCATATGCCACAAAACCGTTGAAGCTCCTGTTCAAAAATCATGCTCTGAAATCAACTTTTTTCATCTCAGGGATTCATTTTGGGATGGTAACTAAAGTTTAAAGCAGAAATAGGGGCACTTTTAATATTTTTATTTTTGACCAAAATCGATGGGTCCGGGGCTTAGGGAATTTCTCATATGCCCCAAAACCGTTGAATCTCCTGTTCACAAATCATGCTCTGAAATCAACTTTTTTCATCTCAGGGATTCATTTTGGGATGGTAACTAAAGTTTAAAGCAGAAATAGGGGCACTTTTAAAATTTTCATTTTTGACCAAAATCGATGGGTCCGGGGCTTAGGGAATTTCTCATATGCCCCAAAACCGTTGAAGCTCCTGTTCAAAAATCATGCTCCGAAATCAACTTTTTTCATCTCAGGGATTCATTTTGGGATGGTAAATAAAGTTTAAAGCAGAAATAGGGGCACTTTTAAAATTTTCATTTTTGACCAAAATCGATGGGTCCGGGGCTTAGGGAATTTCTCATATGCCCCAAAACATTTGAAGCTCCTGTTCAAAAATCATGCTCCGAAATCAACTTTTTTCATCTCAGGGATTCATTTTGGGATGGTAACTAAAGTTTAAAGCAGAAATAGGGGCACTTTTAAAATTTTCATTTTTGACCAAAATCGATGGGTCCGGGGCTTAGGGAATTTCTCATATGCCCCAAAACCGTTGAATCTCCTGTTCACAAATCATGCTCTGAAATCAACTTTTTTCATCTCAGGGATTCATTTTGGGATGGTAACTAAAGTTTAAAGCAGAAATAGGGGCACTTTTAAAATTTTCATTTTTGACCAAAATCGATGGGTCCGGGGCATAGGGAATTTCTCATATGCCCCAAAACCGTTGAATCTCCTGTTCACAAATCATGCTCTGAAATCAACTTTTTTCATCTCAGGGATTCATTTTGGGATGGTAACTAAAGTTTAAAGCAGAAATAGTGGCACTTTTAAAATTTTCATTTTAGAACAAAATCGATGGGTCCAGGGCTTAGGGAATTTCTCATATGCCGCAAAACCGTTGAAGCTCCTGTTCAAAAATCATGCTCCGAAATCAACTTTTTTCATCTCAGGGATTCATTTTGGGATGGTAACTAAAGTTTAAAGCAGAAATAGGGGCACTTTTAAAATTTTCATTTTTGACCAAAATCGATGAGTCCGGGGCTTAGGGAATTTCTCATATGCCACAAAACCGTTGAAGCTCCTGTTCAAAAATCATGCTCTGAAATCAACTTTTTTCATCTCAGGGATTCATTTTGGGATGGTAACTAAAGTTTAAAGCAGAAATAGGGGCACTTTTAAAATTTTCATTTTTGACCAAAATAGATGGGTCCAGGGCTTAGGGAATTTCTCATATGCCACAAAACCGTTGAAGCTCCTGTTCAAAAATCATGCTCTGAAATCAACTTTTTTCATCTCAGGGATTCATTTTGGGATGGTAACTAAAGTTTAAAGCAGAAATAGGGGCACTTTTAAAATTTTCATTTTTGACCAGAATCGATGGGTCCGGGGCTTAGGGAATTTCTCATATGCCACAAAACCGTTGAAGCTCCTGTTCAAAAATCATGCTCTGAAATCAACTTTTTTCATCTCAGGGATTCATTTTGGGATGGTAACTAAAGTTTAAAGCAGAAATAGGGGCACTTTTAATATTTTTATTTTTGACCAAAATCGATGGGTCCGGGGCTTAGGGAATTTCTCATATGCCCCAAAACCGTTGAATCTCCTGTTCACAAATCATGCTCTGAAATCAACTTTTTTCATCTCAGGGATTCATTTTGGGATGGTAACTAAAGTTTAAAGCAGAAATAGGGGCACTTTTAAAATTTTCATTTTTGACCAAAATCGATGGGTCCGGAGCTTAGGGAATTTCTCATATGCCCCAAAACCGTTGAAGCTCCTGTTCAAAAATCATGCTCCGAAATCAACTTTTTTCATCTCAGGGATTCATTTTGGGATGGTAACTAAAGTTTAAAGCAGAAATAGGGGCACTTTTAAAATTTTCATTTTTGACCAAAATCGATGGGTCCGGGGCTTAGGGAATTTCTCATATGCCCCAAAACCTTTGAAGCTCCTGTTCAAAAATCATGCTCCGAAATCAACTTTTTTCATCTCAGGGATTCATTTTGGGATGGTAACTAAAGTTTAAAGCAGAAATAGGGGCACTTTTAAAATTTTCATTTTTGACCAAAATCGATGGTTCCGGGGCTTAGGGAATTTCTCATATGCCCCAAAACCGTTGAATCTCCTGTTCACAAATCATGCTCTGAAATCAACTTTTTTCATCTCAGGGATTCATTTTGGGATGGTAACTAAAGTTTAAAGCAGAAATAGGGGCACTTTTAAAATTTTCATTTTAGACCAAAATCGATGGGTCCAGGGCTTAGGGAATTTCTCATATGCCACAAAACCGTTGAAGCTCCTGTTCAAAAATCATGCTCCGAAATCAACTTTTTTCATCTCAGGGATTCATTTTGGGATGGTAACTAAAGTTTAAAGCAGAAATAGGGGCACTTTTAAAATTTTCATTTTTGACCAAAATTGATGGGTCCGGGGCTTAGGGAATTTCTCATATGCCCCAAAACCTTTGAAGCTCCTGTTCAAAAATCATGCTCCGAAATCAACTTTTTTCATCTCAGGGATTCATTTTGGGATGGTAACTAAAGTTTAAAGCAGAAATAGGGGCACTTTTAAAATTTTCATTTTTGACCAAAATCGATGGGTCCGGGGCTTAGGGAATTTCTCATATGCCCCAAAACCGTTGAAGCTCCTGTTCAAAAATCATGCTCCGAAATCAACTTTTTTCATCTCAGGGATTCATTTTGGGATGGTAACTAAAGTTTAAAGCAGAAATAGGGGCACTTTTAAAATTTTCATTTTTGACCAAAATCGATGGGTCCGGGGCTTAGGGAATTTCTCATATGCCCCAAAACCTTTGAAGCTCCTGTTCAAAAATCATGCTCCGAAATCAACTTTTTTCATCTCAGGGATTCATTTTGGGATGGTAACTAAAGTTTAAAGCAGAAATAGGGGCACTTTTAAAATTTTCATTTTTGACCAAAATCGATGGTTCCGGGGCTTAGGGAATTTCTCATATGCCCCAAAACCGTTGAATCTCCTGTTCACAAATCATGCTCTGAAATCAACTTTTTTCATCTCAGGGATTCATTTTGGGATGGTAACTAAAGTTTAAAGCAGAAATAGGGGCACTTTTAAAATTTTCATTTTAGACCAAAATCGATGGGTCCAGGGCTTAGGGAATTTCTCATATGCCACAAAACCGTTGAAGCTCCTGTTCAAAAATCATGCTCCGAAATCAACTTTTTTCATCTTAGGGATTCATTTTGGGATGGTAACTAAAGTTTAAAGCAGAAATAGGGGCACTTTTAAAATTTTCATTTTTGACCAGAATCGATGGGTCCGGGGCTTAGGGAATTTCTCATATGCCCCAAAACCTTTGAAGCTCCTGTTCAAAAATCATGCTCCGAAATCAACTTTTTTCATCTCAGGGATTCATTTTGGGATGGTAACTAAAGTTTAAAGCAGAAATAGGGGCACTTTTAAAATTTTCATTTTTGACCAAAATCGATGGGTCCGGGGCTTAGGGAATTTCTCATATGCCACAAAACCGTTGAAGCTCCTGTTCAAAAATCATGATCCGAAATCAACTTTTTTCATCTCAGGGATTCATTTGGAGATGGTAACTAAAGTTTAAAGCAGAAATAGGGGCACTTTTAAAATTTTCATTTTTGACCAAAATCGATGGGTCCGGGGCTTAGGGAATTTCTCATATGCCCCAAAACCGTTGAAGCTCCTGTTCAAAAATCATGCTCCGAAATCAACTTTTTTCATCTCAGGGATTCATTTTGGGATGGTAACTAAAGTTTAAAGCAGAAATAGGGGCACTTTTACAATTTTCATTTTTGACTAAAATCGATGGGTCTGGGGCTCAGGGAATTTCTCATATGCCACAAAACCGTTGAAGCTCCTGTTCAAAAATCATGCTCCGAAATCAACTTTTTTCATCTCAGGGATTCATTTTGGGATGGTAACTAAAGTTTAAAGCAGAAATAGGGGCACTTTTAAAATTTTCATTTTTGACCAAAATCGATGGGTCCGGGGCTTAGGGAATTTCTCATATGCCCCAAAACCGTTGAAGCTCCTGTTCAAAAATCATGCTCTGAAATCAACTTTTTTCATCTCAGGGATTCATTTTGGGATGGTAACTAAAGTTTAAAGCAGAAATAGGGGCACTTTTAAAATTTTCATTTTTGTCCAAAATCGATGAGTCCGGGGCTTAGGGAATTTCTCATATGCCACAAAACCATTGAAGCTTCTGTTCAAAAATCATGCTCTGAAATCAACTTTTTTCATCTCAGGGATTCATTTTGGGATGGTAACTAAAGTTTAAAGCAGAAATAGGGGCACTTTTAAAATTTTCATTTTTGACCAAAATCGATGGGTCCAGGGCTTAGGGAATTTCTCATATGCCACAAAACCGTTGAAGCTCCTGTTCAAAAATCATGCTCTGAAATCAACTTTTTTCATCTCAGGGATTCATTTTGGGATGGTAACTAAAGTTTAAAGCAGAAATAGGGGCACTTTTAAAATTTTCATTTTTGACTAAAATCGATGGGTCCGGGGCTTAGGGAATTTCTCATATGCCCCAAAACCGTTGAAGCTCCTGTTCAAAAATCATGCTCCGAAATCAACTTTTTTCATCTCAGGGATTCATTTTGGGATGGTAACTAAAGTTTAAAGCAGAAATAGGGGCACTTTTAAAATTTTCATTTTTGACCAAAATCGATGAGTCCGGGGCTTAGGGAATTTCTCATATGCCACAAAACCGTTGAATCTCCTGTTCACAAATCATGCTCTGAAATCAACTTTTTTCATCTCAGGGATTCATTTTGGGATGGTAACTAAAGTTTAAAGCAGAAATAGGGGCACTTTTAAAATTTTCATTTTTGACCAAAATCGATGGGTCCGGGGCTTAGGGAATTTCTCATATGCCCCAAAACCGTTGAAGCTCCTGTTCAAAAATCATGCTCCGAAATCAACTTTTTTCATCTCAGGGATTCATTTTGGGATGGTAACTAAAGTTTAAAGCAGAAATAGGGGCACTTTTAAAATTTTCATTTTTGACCAAAATCGATGGGTCCGGGGCTTAGGGAATTTCTCATATGCCCCAAAACATTTGAAGCTCCTGTTCAAAAATCATGCTCTGAAATCAACTTTTTTCATCTCAGGGATTCATTTTGGGATGGTAACTAAAGTTTAAAGCAGAAATAGGGGCACTTTTAAAATTTTCATTTTTGACCAAAATCGATGGGTCCGGGGCTTAGGGAATTTCTCATATGCCCCAAAACCGTTGAAGCTCCTGTTCAAAAATCATGCTCCGAAATCAACTTTTTTCATCTCAGGGATTCATTTTGGGATGGTAACTAAAGTTTAAAGCAGAAATAGGGGCACTTTTAAAATTTTCATTTTTGACCAAAATCGATGAGTCCGGGGCTTAGGGAATTTCTCATATGCCACAAAACCGTTGAAGCTCCTGTTCAAAAATCATGCTCTGAAATCAACTTTTTTCATCTCAGGGATTCATTTTGGGATGGTAACTAAAGTTTAAAGCAGAAATAGGGGCACTTTTAAAATTTTCATTTTTGACCAAAATAGATGGGTCCAGGGCTTAGGGAATTTCTCATATGCCACAAAACCGTTGAAGCTCCTGTTCAAAAATCATGCTCTGAAATCAACTTTTTTCATCTCAGGGATTCATTTTGGGATGGTAACTAAAGTTTAAAGCAGAAATAGGGGCACTTTTAACATTTTCATTTTTGACCAAAATCGATGGGTCCGGGGCTTAGGGAATTTCTCATATGCCACAAAACCGTTGAAGCTCCTGTTCAAAAATCATGCTCCGAAATCAACTTTTTTCATCTCAGGGATTCATTTTGGGATGGTAACTAAAGTTTAAAGCAGAAATAGGGGCACTTTTAAAATTTTCATTTTTGACCAAAATCGATGGGTCCGGGGCTTAGGGAATTTCTCATAAGCCCCAAAACCGTTGAAGCTCCTGTTCAAAAATCATGCTCCGAAATCAACTTTTTTCATCTCAGGGATTCATTTTGGGATGGTAACTAAAGTTTAAAGCAGAAATAGGGGCACTTTTAAAATTTTCATTTTTGACCAAAATCGATGGGTCCGGGGCTTAGGGAATTTCTCATATGCCCCAAAACATTTGAAGCTCCTGTTCAAAAATCATGCTCTGAAATCAACTTTTTTCATCTCAGGGATTCATTTTGGGATGGTAACTAAAGTTTAAAGCAGAAATAGGGGCACTTTTAAAATTTTCATTTTTGACCAAAATCGATGGGTCCGGGGCTTAGGGAATTTCTCATATGCCCCAAAACCGTTGAAGCTCCTGTTCAAAAATCATGCTCCGAAATCAACTTTTTTCATCTCAGGGATTCATTTTGGGATGGTAACTAAAGTTTAAAGCAGAAATAGGGGCACTTTTAAAATTTTCATTTTTGACCAAAATCGATGAGTCCGGGGCTTAGGGAATTTCTCATATGCCACAAAACCGTTGAAGCTCCTGTTCAAAAATCATGCTCTGAAATCAACTTTTTTCATCTCAGGGATTCATTTTGGGATGGTAACTAAAGTTTAAAGCAGAAATAGGGGCACTTTTAAAATTTTCATTTTTGACCAAAATAGATGGGTCCAGGGCTTAGGGAATTTCTCATATGCCACAAAACCGTTGAAGCTCCTGTTCAAAAATCATGCTCTGAAATCAACTTTTTTCATCTCAGGGATTCATTTTGGGATGGTAACTAAAGTTTAAAGCAGAAATAGGGGCACTTTTAACATTTTCATTTTTGACCAAAATCGATGGGTCCGGGGCTTAGGGAATTTCTCATATGCCACAAAACCGTTGAAGCTCCTGTTCAAAAATCATGCTCCGAAATCAACTTTTTTCATCTCAGGGATTCATTTTGGGATGGTAACTAAAGTTTAAAGCAGAAATAGGGGCACTTTTAAAATTTTCATTTTTGACCAAAATCGATGGGTCCGGGGCTTAGGGAATTTCTCATATGCCACAAAACCGTTGAAGCTCCTGTTCAAAAATCATGCTCTGAAATCAACTTTTTTCATCTCAGGGATTCATTTTGGGATGGTAACTAAAGTTTAAAGCAGAAATAGGGGCACTTTTAAAATTTTCATTTTTGACCAAAATTGATGGGTCCGGGGCTTAGGGAATTTCTCATATGCCCCAAAACCGTTGAAGCTCCTGTTCAAAAATCATGCTCCGAAATCAACTTTTTTCATCTCAGGGATTCATTTTGGGATGGTAACTAAAGTTTAAAGCAGAAATAGGGGCACTTTTAAAATTTTCATTTTTGACCAAAATCGATGGGTCCGGGGCTTAGGGAATTTCTCATATGCCCCAAAACCGTTGAATCTCCTGTTCACAAATCATGCTCTGAAATCAACTTTTTTCATCTCAGGGATTCATTTTGGGATGGTAACTAAAGTTTAAAGCAGAAATAGGGGCACTTTTAAAATTTTCATTTTTGACCAAAATCGATGGGTCCGGGGCTTAGGGAATTTCTCATATGCCCCAAAACCGTTGAATCTCCTGTTCACAAATCATGCTCTGAAATCAACTTTTTTCATCTCAGGGATTCATTTTGGGATGGTAACTAAAGTTTAAAGCAGAAATAGGGGCACTTTTAAAATTTTCACTTTTGACCAAAATCGATGGGTCCGGGGCTTAGGGAATTTCTCATATGCCCCAAAACCGTTGAATCTCCTGTTCACAAATCATGCTCTGAAATCAACTTTTTTCATCTCAGGGATTCATTTTGGGATGGTAACTAAAGTTTAAAGCAGAAATAGGGGCACTTTTAAAATTTTCATTTTAGACCAAAATCGATGGGTCCAGGGCTTAGGGAATTTCTCATATGCCACAAAACCGTTGAAGCTCCTGTTCAAAAATCATGCTCCGAAATCAACTTTTTTCATCTTAGGGATTCATTTTGGGATGGTAACTAAAGTTTAAAGCAGAAATAGGGGCACTTTTAAAATTTTCTTTTTTGACCAGAATCGATGGGTCCGGGGCTTAGGGAATTTCTCATATGCCCCAAAACCTTTGAAGCTCCTGTTCAAAAATCATGCTCCGAAATCAACTTTTTTCATCTCAGGGATTCATTTTGGGATGGTAACTAAAGTTTAAAGCAGAAATAGGGGCACTTTTAAAATTTTCATTTTTGACCAAAATCGATGGGTCCGGGGCTTAGGGAATTTCTCATATGCCACAAAACCGTTGAAGCTCCTGTTCAAAAATCATGATCCGAAATCAACTTTTTTCATCTCAGGGATTCATTTGGAGATGGTAACTAAAGTTTAAAGCAGAAATAGGGGCACTTTTAAAATTTTCATTTTTGACCAAAATCGATGGGTCCGGGGCTTAGGGAATTTCTCATATGCCCCAAAACCGTTGAAGCTCCTGTTCAAAAATCATGCTCCGAAATCAACTTTTTTCATCTCAGGGATTCATTTTGGGATGGTAACTAAAGTTTAAAGCAGAAATAGGGGCACTTTTACAATTTTCATTTTTGACTAAAATCGATGGGTCTGGGGCTCAGGGAATTTCTCATATGCCACAAAACCGTTGAAGCTCCTGTTCAAAAATCATGCTCCGAAATCAACTTTTTTCATCTCAGGGATTCATTTTGGGATGGTAACTAAAGTTTAAAGCAGAAATAGGGGCACTTTTAAAATTTTCATTTTTGACCAAAATCGATGGGTCCGGGGCTTAGGGAATTTCTCATATGCCCCTAAACCGTTGAAGCTCCTGTTCAAAAATCATGCTCTGAAATCAACTTTTTTCATCTCAGGGATTCATTTTGGGATGGTAACTAAAGTTTAAAGCAGAAATAGGGGCACTTTTAAAATTTTCATTTTTGACCAAAATCGATGGGTCCGGGGCTTAGGGAATTTCTCATATGCCACAAAACCGTTGAAGCTCCTGTTCAAAAATCATGATCCGAAATCAACTTTTTTCATCTCAGGGATTCATTTGGAGATGGTAACTAAAGTTTAAAGCAGAAATAGGGGCACTTTTAAAATTTTCATTTTTGACCAAAATCGATGGGTCCGGGGCTTAGGGAATTTCTCATATGCCCCAAAACCGTTGAAGCTCCTGTTCAAAAATCATGCTCCGAAATCAACTTTTTTCATCTCAGGGATTCATTTTGGGATGGTAACTAAAGTTTAAAGCAGAAATAGGGGCACTTTTACAATTTTCATTTTTGACTAAAATCGATGGGTCCGGGGCTCAGGGAATTTCTCATATGCCCCAAAACCGTTGAAGCTCCTGTTCAAAAATCATGCTCCGAAATCAACTTTTTTCATCTCAGGTATTCATTTTGGGACGGTAACTAAAGTTTAAAGCAGAAATAGGGGCACTTTTAAAATTTTCATTTTTGACCAAAATCGATGGGTCCGGTGCTCAGGGAATTTCTCATATGCCACAAAACCGTTGAAGCTCCTGTTCAAAAATCATGTCCGAAATCAACTTTTTTCATCTCAGGGATTCATTTTGGGATGGTAACTAAAGTTTAAAGCAGAAATAGGGGCACTTTTAAAATTTTCATTTTTGACAAAATCGATGGGTCCGGGGCTTAGGGAATTTCTCATATGCCCCAAAACCGTTGAATCTCCTGTTCACAAATCATGCTCTGAAATCAACTTTTTTCATCTCAGGGATTCATTTTGGGATGGTAACTAAAGTTTAAAGCAGAAATAGGGGCACTTTTAAAATTTTCATTTTAGACCAGAATCGATGGGTCCGGGGCTTAGGGAATTTCTCATATGCCGCAAAACCGTTGAAGCTCCTGTTCAAAAATCATGCTCCGAAATCAACTTTTTTCATCTCAGGGATTCATTTTGGGATGGTAACTAAAGTTTAAAGCAGAAATAGGGGCACTTTTAAAATTTTCATTTTAGACCAAAATCGATGGGTCTGGGGCTTAGGGAATTTCTCATATGCCACAAAACCGTTGAAGCTCCTGTTCAAAAATCATGCTCTGAAATCAACTTTTTTCATCTCAGGGATTAATTTTGGGATGGTAACTAAAGTTTAAAGCAGAAATAGGGGCACTTTTAATATTTTTATTTTTGACCAAAATCGATGGGTCCGGAGCTTAGGGAATTTCTCATATGCCACAAAACCGTTGAAGCTCCTGTTCAAAAATCATGCTCTGAAATCAACTTTTTTCATCTCAGGGATTCATTTTGGGATGGTAACTAAAGTTTAAAGCAGAAATAGGGGCACTTTTAAAATTTTCATTTTTGACCAAAATCGATGGGTCCAGGGCTTAGGGAATTTCTCATATGCCACAAAACCGTTGAAGCTCCTGTTCAAAAATCATGCTCTGAAATCAACTTTTTTCATCTCAGGGATTCATTTTGGGATGGTAACTAAAGTTTAAAGCAGAAATAGGGGCACTTTTAAAATTTTCATTTTTGACCAAAATCGATGGGTCCGGGGCTTAGGGAATTTCTCATATGCCACAAAACCGTTGAAGCTCCTGTTCAAAAATCATGCTCCGAAATCAACTTTTTTCATCTCAGGGATTCATTTTGGGATGGTAACTAAAGTTTAAAGCAGAAATAGGGGCACTTTTAAAATTTTCATTTTTGACCAAAATCGATGGGTCCGGGGCTTAGGGAATTTCTCATATGCCACAAAACCGTTGAAGCTCCTGTTCAAAAATCATGCTCTGAAATCAACTTTTTTCATCTCAGGGATTCATTTTGGGATGGTAACTAAAGTTTAAAGCAGAAATAGGGGCACTTTTAATATTTTTATTTTTGACCAAAATCGATGGGTCCGGGGCTTAGGGAATTTCTCATATGCCCCAAAACCGTTGAATCTCCTGTTCACAAATCATGCTCTGAAATCAACTTTTTTCATCTCAGGGATTCATTTTGGGATGGTAACTAAAGTTTAAAGCAGAAATAGTGGCACTTTTAAAATTTTCATTTTAGAACAAAATCGATGGGTCCAGGGCTTAGGGAATTTCTCATATGCCGCAAAACCGTTGAAGCTCCTGTTCAAAAATCATGCTCCGAAATCAACTTTTTTCATCTCAGGGATTCATTTTGGGATGGTAACTAAAGTTTAAAGCAGAAATAGGGGCACTTTTAAAATTTTCATTTTTGACCAAAATCGATGAGTCCGGGGCTTAGGGAATTTCTCATATGCCACAAAACCGTTGAAGCTCCTGTTCAAAAATCATGCTCTGAAATCAACTTTTTTCATCTCAGGGATTCATTTTGGGATGGTAACTAAAGTTTAAAGCAGAAATAGGGGCACTTTTAAAATTTTCATTTTTGACCAAAATAGATGGGTCCAGGGCTTAGGGAATTTCTCATATGCCACAAAACCGTTGAAGCTCCTGTTCAAAAATCATGCTCTGAAATCAACTTTTTTCATCTCAGGGATTCATTTTGGGATGGTAACTAAAGTTTAAAGCAGAAATAGGGGCACTTTTAAAATTTTCATTTTTGACCAGAATCGATGGGTCCGGGGCTTAGGGAATTTCTCATATGCCACAAAACCGTTGAAGCTCCTGTTCAAAAATCATGCTCTGAAATCAACTTTTTTCATCTCAGGGATTCATTTTGGGATGGTAACTAAAGTTTAAAGCAGAAATAGGGGCACTTTTAATATTTTTATTTTTGACCAAAATCGATGGGTCCGGGGCTTAGGGAATTTCTCATATGCCCCAAAACCGTTGAATCTCCTGTTCACAAATCATGCTCTGAAATCAACTTTTTTCATCTCAGGGATTCATTTTGGGATGGTAACTAAAGTTTAAAGCAGAAATAGGGGCACTTTTAAAATTTTCATTTTTGACCAAAATCGATGGGTCCGGAGCTTAGGGAATTTCTCATATGCCCCAAAACCGTTGAAGCTCCTGTTCAAAAATCATGCTCCGAAATCAACTTTTTTCATCTCAGGGATTCATTTTGGGATGGTAACTAAAGTTTAAAGCAGAAATAGGGGCACTTTTAAAATTTTCATTTTTGACCAAAATCGATGGGTCCGGGGCTTAGGGAATTTCTCATATGCCCCAAAACCTTTGAAGCTCCTGTTCAAAAATCATGCTCCGAAATCAACTTTTTTCATCTCAGGGATTCATTTTGGGATGGTAACTAAAGTTTAAAGCAGAAATAGGGGCACTTTTAAAATTTTCATTTTTGACCAAAATCGATGGTTCCGGGGCTTAGGGAATTTCTCATATGCCCCAAAACCGTTGAATCTCCTGTTCACAAATCATGCTCTGAAATCAACTTTTTTCATCTCAGGGATTCATTTTGGGATGGTAACTAAAGTTTAAAGCAGAAATAGGGGCACTTTTAAAATTTTCATTTTAGACCAAAATCGATGGGTCCAGGGCTTAGGGAATTTCTCATATGCCACAAAACCGTTGAAGCTCCTGTTCAAAAATCATGCTCCGAAATCAACTTTTTTCATCTCAGGGATTCATTTTGGGATGGTAACTAAAGTTTAAAGCAGAAATAGGGGCACTTTTAAAATTTTCATTTTTGACCAAAATCGATGGGTCCGGGGCTTAGGGAATTTCTCATATGCCCCAAAACCTTTGAAGCTCCTGTTCAAAAATCATGCTCCGAAATCAACTTTTTTCATCTCAGGGATTCATTTTGGGATGGTAACTAAAGTTTAAAGCAGAAATAGGGGCACTTTTAAAATTTTCATTTTTGACCAAAATCGATGGGTCCGGGGCTTAGGGAATTTCTCATATGCCCCAAAACCGTTGAAGCTCCTGTTCAAAAATCATGCTCCGAAATCAACTTTTTTCATCTCAGGGATTCATTTTGGGATGGTAACTAAAGTTTAAAGCAGAAATAGGGGCACTTTTAAAATTTTCATTTTTGACCAAAATCGCTGGGTCCGGGGCTTAGGGAATTTCTCATATGCCCCAAAACCTTTGAAGCTCCTGTTCAAAAATCATGCTCCGAAATCAACTTTTTTCATCTCAGGGATTCATTTTGGGATGGTAACTAAAGTTTAAAGCAGAAATAGGGGCACTTTTAAAATTTTCATTTTTGACCAAAATCGATGGTTCCGGGGCTTAGGGAATTTCTCATATGCCCCAAAACCGTTGAATCTCCTGTTCACAAATCATGCTCTGAAATCAACTTTTTTCATCTCAGGGATTCATTTTGGGATGGTAACTAAAGTTTAAAGCAGAAATAGGGGCACTTTTAAAATTTTCATTTTAGACCAAAATCGATGGGTCCAGGGCTTAGGGAATTTCTCATATGCCACAAAACCGTTGAAGCTCCTGTTCAAAAATCATGCTCCGAAATCAACTTTTTTCATCTTAGGGATTCATTTTGGGATGGTAACTAAAGTTTAAAGCAGAAATAGGGGCACTTTTAAAATTTTCATTTTTGACCAGAATCGATGGGTCCGGGGCTTAGGGAATTTCTCATATGCCCCAAAACCTTTGAAGCTCCTGTTCAAAAATCATGCTCCGAAATCAACTTTTTTCATCTCAGGGATTCATTTTGGGATGGTAACTAAAGTTTAAAGCAGAAATAGGGGCACTTTTAAAATTTTCATTTTTGACCAAAATCGATGGGTCCGGGGCTTAGGGAATTTCTCATATGCCACAAAACCGTTGAAGCTCCTGTTCAAAAATCATGATCCGAAATCAACTTTTTTCATCTCAGGGATTCATTTGGAGATGGTAACTAAAGTTTAAAGCAGAAATAGGGGCACTTTTAAAATTTTCATTTTTGACCAAAATCGATGGGTCCGGGGCTTAGGGAATTTCTCATATGCCCCAAAACCGTTGAAGCTCCTGTTCAAAAATCATGCTCCGAAATCAACTTTTTTCATCTCAGGGATTCATTTTGGGATGGTAACTAAAGTTTAAAGCAGAAATAGGGGCACTTTTACAATTTTCATTTTTGACTAAAATCGATGGGTCTGGGGCTCAGGGAATTTCTCATATGCCACAAAACCGTTGAAGCTCCTGTTCAAAAATCATGCTCCGAAATCAACTTTTTTCATCTCAGGGATTCATTTTGGGATGGTAACTAAAGTTTAAAGCAGAAATAGGGGCACTTTTAAAATTTTCATTTTTGACCAAAATCGATGGGTCCGGGGCTTAGGGAATTTCTCATATGCCCCAAAACCGTTGAAGCTCCTGTTCAAAAATCATGCTCTGAAATCAACTTTTTTCATCTCAGGGATTCATTTTGGGATGGTAACTAAAGTTTAAAGCAGAAATAGGGGCACTTTTAAAATTTTCATTTTTGACCAAAATCGATGGGTCCGGGGCTTAGGGAATTTCTCATATGCTCCAAAACCTTTGAAGCTCCTGTTCAAAAATCATGCTCCGAAATCAACTTTTTTCATCTCAGGGATTCATTTTGGGATGGTAACTAAAGTTTAAAGCAGAAATAGGGGCACTTTTAAAATTTTCATTTTTGACCAGAATCGATGGGTCCGGGGCTTAGGGAATTTCTCATATGCCACAAAACCGTTGAAGCTCCTGTTCAAAAATCATGCTCTGAAATCAACTTTTTTCATCTCAGGGATTCATTTTGGGATGGTAACTAAAGTTTAAAGCAGAAATAGGGGCACTTTTAATATTTTTATTTTTGACCAAAATCGATGGGTCCGGGGCTTAGGGAATTTCTCATATGCCCCAAAACCGTTGAATCTCCTGTTCACAAATCATGCTCTGAAATCAACTTTTTTCATCTCAGGGATTCATTTTGGGATGGTAACTAAAGTTTAAAGCAGAAATAGGGGCACTTTTAAAATTTTCATTTTTGACCAAAATCGATGGGTCCGGGGCTTAGGGAATTTCTCATATGCCCCAAAACCGTTGAAGCTCCTGTTCAAAAATCATGCTCCGAAATCAACTTTTTTCATCTCAGGGATTCATTTTGGGATGGTAACTAAAGTTTAAAGCAGAAATAGGGGCACTTTTAAAATTTTCATTTTTGACCAAAATCGATGGGTCCGTGGCTTAGGGAATTTCTCATATGCCCCAAAACATTTGAAGCTCCTGTTCAAAAATCATGCTCCGAAATCAACTTTTTTCATCTCAGGGATTCATTTTGGGATGGTAACTAAAGTTTAAAGCAGAAATAGGGGCACTTTTAAAATTTTCATTTTTGACCAAAATCGATGGGTCCGGGGCTTAGGGAATTTCTCATATGCCCCAAAACCGTTGAATCTCCTGTTCACAAATCATGCTCTGAAATCAACTTTTTTCATCTCAGGGATTCATTTTGGGATGGTAACTAAAGTTTAAAGCAGAAATAGGGGCACTTTTAAAATTTTCATTTTTGACCAAAATCGATGGGTCCGGGGCTTAGGGAATTTCTCATATGCCCCAAAACCGTTGAATCTCCTGTTCACAAATCATGCTCTGAAATCAACTTTTTTCATCTCAGGGATTCATTTTGGGATGGTAACTAAAGTTTAAAGCAGAAATAGTGGCACTTTTAAAATTTTCATTTTAGAACAAAATCGATGGGTCCAGGGCTTAGGGAATTTCTCATATGCCGCAAAACCGTTGAAGCTCCTGTTCAAAAATCATGCTCCGAAATCAACTTTTTTCATCTCAGGGATTCATTTTGGGATGGTAACTAAAGTTTAAAGCAGAAATAGGGGCACTTTTAAAATTTTCATTTTTGACCAAAATCGATGAGTCCGGGGCTTAGGGAATTTCTCATATGCCACAAAACCGTTGAAGCTCCTGTTCAAAAATCATGCTCTGAAATCAACTTTTTTCATCTCAGGGATTCATTTTGGGATGGTAACTAAAGTTTAAAGCAGAAATAGGGGCACTTTTAAAATTTTCATTTTTGACCAAAATCGATGGGTCCGGGGCTTAGGGAATTTCTCATATGCCCCAAAACCGTTGAAGCTCCTGTTCAAAAATCATGCTCTGAAATCAACTTTTTTCATCTCAGGGATTCATTTTGGGATGGTAACTAAAGTTTAAAGCAGAAATAGGGGCACTTTTAAAATTTTCATTTTTGACCAAAATCGATGGGTCCGGGGCTTAGGGAATTTCTCATATGCCCCAAAACCTTTGAAGCTCCTGTTCAAAAATCATGCTCCGAAATCAACTTTTTTCATCTCAGGGATTCATTTTGGGATGGTAACTAAAGTTTAAAGCAGAAATAGGGGCACTTTTAAAATTTTCATTTTTGACCAAAATCGATGAGTCCGGGGCTTAGGGAATTTCTCATATGCCACAAAACCGTTGAAGCTCCTGTTCAAAAATCATGCTCTGAAATCAACTTTTTTCATCTCAGGGATTCATTTTGGGATGGTAACTAAAGTTTAAAGCAGAAATAGGGGCACTTTTAAAATTTTCATTTTTGACCAAAATAGATGGGTCCAGGGCTTAGGGAATTTCTCATATGCCACAAAACCGTTGAAGCTCCTGTTCAAAAATCATGCTCTGAAATCAACTTTTTTCATCTCAGGGATTCATTTTGGGATGGTAACTAAAGTTTAAAGCAGAAATAGGGGCACTTTTAAAATTTTCATTTTTGACCAAAATCGATGGGTCCGGGGCTTAGGGAATTTCTCATATGCCACAAAACCGTTGAAGCTCCTGTTCAAAAATCATGCTCTGAAATCAACTTTTTTCATCTCAGGGATTCATTTTGGGATGGTAACTAAAGTTTAAAGCAGAAATAGGGGCACTTTTAATATTTTTATTTTTGACCAAAATCGATGGGTCCGGGGCTTAGGGAATTTCTCATATGCCACAAAACCGTTGAAGCTCCTGTTCAAAAATCATGCTCCGAAATCAACTTTTTTCATCTCAGGGATTCATTTTGGGATGGTAACTAAAGTTTAAAGCAGAAATAGGGGCACTTTTAAAATTTTCATTTTTGACCAAAATCGATGGGTCCGGGGCTTAGGGAATTTCTCATATGCCACAAAACCGTTGAAGCTCCTGTTCAAAAATCATGCTCTGAAATCAACTTTTTTCATCTCAGGGATTCATTTTGGGATGGTAACTAAAGTTTAAAGCAGAAATAGGGGCACTTTTAATATTTTTATTTTTGACCAAAATCGATGGGTCCGGGGCTTAGGGAATTTCTCATATGCCACAAAACCGTTGAAGCTCCTGTTCAAAAATCATGCTCTGAAATCAACTTTTTTCATCTCAGGGATTCATTTTGGGATGGTAACTAAAGTTTAAAGCAGAAATAGGGGCACTTTTAAAATTTTCATTTTTGACCAAAATCGATGGGTCCGGGGCATAGGGAATTTCTCATATGCCCCAAAACCGTTGAATCTCCTGTTCACAAATCATGCTCTGAAATCAACTTTTTTCATCTCAGGGATTCATTTTGGGATGGTAACTAAAGTTTAAAGCAGAAATAGTGGCACTTTTAAAATTTTCATTTTAGAACAAAATCGATGGGTCCAGGGCTTAGGGAATTTCTCATATGCCGCAAAACCGTTGAAGCTCCTGTTCAAAAATCATGCTCCGAAATCAACTTTTTTCATCTCAGGGATTCATTTTGGGATGGTAACTAAAGTTTAAAGCAGAAATAGGGGCACTTTTAAAATTTTCATTTTTGACCAAAATCGATGAGTCCGGGGCTTAGGGAATTTCTCATATGCCACAAAACCGTTGAAGCTCCTGTTCAAAAATCATGCTCTGAAATCAACTTTTTTCATCTCAGGGATTCATTTTGGGATGGTAACTAAAGTTTAAAGCAGAAATAGGGGCACTTTTAAAATTTTCATTTTTGACCAAAATAGATGGGTCCAGGGCTTAGGGAATTTCTCATATGCCACAAAACCGTTGAAGCTCCTGTTCAAAAATCATGCTCTGAAATCAACTTTTTTCATCTCAGGGATTCATTTTGGGATGGTAACTAAAGTTTAAAGCAGAAATAGGGGCACTTTTAAAATTTTCATTTTTGACCAGAATCGATGGGTCCGGGGCTTAGGGAATTTCTCATATGCCACAAAACCGTTGAAGCTCCTGTTCAAAAATCATGCTCTGAAATCAACTTTTTTCATCTCAGGGATTCATTTTGGGATGGTAACTAAAGTTTAAAGCAGAAATAGGGGCACTTTTAATATTTTTATTTTTGACCAAAATCGATGGGTCCGGGGCTTAGGGAATTTCTCATATGCCCCAAAACCGTTGAATCTCCTGTTCACAAATCATGCTCTGAAATCAACTTTTTTCATCTCAGGGATTCATTTTGGGATGGTAACTAAAGTTTAAAGCAGAAATAGGGGCACTTTTAAAATTTTCATTTTTGACCAAAATCGATGGGTCCGGAGCTTAGGGAATTTCTCATATGCCCCAAAACCGTTGAAGCTCCTGTTCAAAAATCATGCTCCGAAATCAACTTTTTTCATCTCAGGGATTCATTTTGGGATGGTAACTAAAGTTTAAAGCAGAAATAGGGGCACTTTTAAAATTTTCATTTTTGACCAAAATCGATGGGTCCGGGGCTTAGGGAATTTCTCATATGCCCCAAAACCTTTGAAGCTCCTGTTCAAAAATCATGCTCCGAAATCAACTTTTTTCATCTCAGGGATTCATTTTGGGATGGTAACTAAAGTTTAAAGCAGAAATAGGGGCACTTTTAAAATTTTCATTTTTGACCAAAATCGATGGTTCCGGGGCTTAGGGAATTTCTCATATGCCCCAAAACCGTTGAATCTCCTGTTCACAAATCATGCTCTGAAATCAACTTTTTTCATCTCAGGGATTCATTTTGGGATGGTAACTAAAGTTTAAAGCAGAAATAGGGGCACTTTTAAAATTTTCATTTTAGACCAAAATCGATGGGTCCAGGGCTTAGGGAATTTCTCATATGCCACAAAACCGTTGAAGCTCCTGTTCAAAAATCATGCTCCGAAATCAACTTTTTTCATCTCAGGGATTCATTTTGGGATGGTAACTAAAGTTTAAAGCAGAAATAGGGGCACTTTTAAAATTTTCATTTTTGACCAAAATCGATGGGTCCGGGGCTTAGGGAATTTCTCATATGCCCCAAAACCTTTGAAGCTCCTGTTCAAAAATCATGCTCCGAAATCAACTTTTTTCATCTCAGGGATTCATTTTGGGATGGTAACTAAAGTTTAAAGCAGAAATAGGGGCACTTTTAAAATTTTCATTTTTGACCAAAATCGATGGGTCCGGGGCTTAGGGAATTTCTCATATGCCCCAAAACCGTTGAAGCTCCTGTTCAAAAATCATGCTCCGAAATCAACTTTTTTCATCTCAGGGATTCATTTTGGGATGGTAACTAAAGTTTAAAGCAGAAATAGGGGCACTTTTAAAATTTTCATTTTTGACCAAAATCGATGGGTCCGGGGCTTAGGGAATTTCTCATATGCCCCAAAACCTTTGAAGCTCCTGTTCAAAAATCATGCTCCGAAATCAACTTTTTTCATCTCAGGGATTCATTTTGGGATGGTAACTAAAGTTTAAAGCAGAAATAGGGGCACTTTTAAAATTTTCATTTTTGACCAAAATCGATGGTTCCAGGGCTTAGGGAATTTCTCATATGCCCCAAAACCGTTGAATCTCCTGTTCACAAATCATGCTCTGAAATCAACTTTTTTCATCTCAGGGATTCATTTTGGGATGGTAACTAAAGTTTAAAGCAGAAATAGGGGCACTTTTAAAATTTTCATTTTAGACCAAAATCGATGGGTCCAGGGCTTAGGGAATTTCTCATATGCAACAAAACCGTTGAAGCTCCTGTTCAAAAATCATGCTCCGAAATCAACTTTTTTCATCTTAGGGATTCATTTTGGGATGGTAACTAAAGTTTAAAGCAGAAATAGGGGCACTTTTAAAATTTTCATTTTTGACCAGAATCGATGGGTCCGGGGCTTAGGGAATTTCTCATATGCCCCAAAACCTTTGAAGCTCCTGTTCAAAAATCATGCTCCGAAATCAACTTTTTTCATCTCAGGGATTCATTTTGGGATGGTAACTAAAGTTTAAAGCAGAAATAGGGGCACTTTTAAAATTTTCATTTTTGACCAAAATCGATGGGTCCGGGGCTTAGGGAATTTCTCATATGCCACAAAACCGTTGAAGCTCCTGTTCAAAAATCATGATCCGAAATCAACTTTTTTCATCTCAGGGATTCATTTGGAGATGGTAACTAAAGTTTAAAGCAGAAATAGGGGCACTTTTAAAATTTTCATTTTTGACCAAAATCGATGGGTCCGGGGCTTAGGGAATTTCTCATATGCCCCAAAACCGTTGAAGCTCCTGTTCAAAAATCATGCTCCGAAATCAACTTTTTTCATCTCAGGGATTCATTTTGGGATGGTAACTAAAGTTTAAAGCAGAAATAGGGGCACTTTTACAATTTTCATTTTTGACTAAAATCGATGGGTCTGGGGCTCAGGGAATTTCTCATATGCCACAAAACCGTTGAAGCTCCTGTTCAAAAATCATGCTCCGAAATCAACTTTTTTCATCTCAGGGATTCATTTTGGGATGGTAACTAAAGTTTAAAGCAGAAATAGGGGCACTTTTAAATTTTCATTTTTGACCAAAATCGATGGGTCCGGGGCTTAGGGAATTTCTCATATGCCCCAAAACCGTTGAAGCTCCTGTTCAAAAATCATGCTCTGAAATCAACTTTTTTCATCTCAGGGATTCATTTTGGGATGGTAACTAAAGTTTAAAGCAGAAATAGGGGCACTTTTAAAATTTTCATTTTTGTCCAAAATCGATGAGTCCGGGGCTTAGGGAATTTCTCATATGCCACAAAACCATTGAAGCTTCTGTTCAAAAATCATGCTCTGAAATCAACTTTTTTCATCTCAGGGATTCATTTTGGGATGGTAACTAAAGTTTAAAGCAGAAATAGGGGCACTTTTAAAATTTTCATTTTTGACCAAAATCGATGGGTCCAGGGCTTAGGGAATTTCTCATATGCCACAAAACCGTTGAAGCTCCTGTTCAAAAATCATGCTCCGAAATCAACTTTTTTCATCTCAGGGATTCATTTTGGGATGGTAACTAAAGTTTAAAGCAGAAATAGGGGCACTTTTAAAATTTTCATTTTTGACCAAAATCGATGGGTCCGGGGCTTAGGGAATTTCTCATATGCCCCAAAACCTTTGAAGCTCCTGTTCAAAAATCATGCTCCGAAATCAACTTTTTTCATCTCAGGGATTCATTTTGGGATGGTAACTAAAGTTTAAAGCAGAAATAGGGGCACTTTTAAAATTTTCATTTTTGACCAAAATCGATGGTTCCAGGGCTTAGGGAATTTCTCATATGCCCCAAAACCGTTGAATCTCCTGTTCACAAATCATGCTCTGAAATCAACTTTTTTCATCTCAGGGATTCATTTTGGGATGGTAACTAAAGTTTAAAGCAGAAATAGGGGCACTTTTAAAATTTTCATTTTAGACCAAAATCGATGGGTCCAGGGCTTAGGGAATTTCTCATATGCCACAAAACCGTTGAAGCTCCTGTTCAAAAATCATGCTCCGAAATCAACTTTTTTCATCTTAGGGATTCATTTTGGGATGGTAACTAAAGTTTAAAGCAGAAATAGGGGCACTTTTAAAATTTTCATTTTTGACCAGAATCGATGGGTCCGGGGCTTAGGGAATTTCTCATATGCCCCAAAACCTTTGAAGCTCCTGTTCAAAAATCATGCTCCGAAATCAACTTTTTTCATCTCAGGGATTCATTTTGGGATGGTAACTAAAGTTTAAAGCAGAAATAGGGGCACTTTTAAAATTTTCATTTTTGACCAAAATCGATGGGTCCGGGGCTTAGGGAATTTCTCATATGCCACAAAACCGTTGAAGCTCCTGTTCAAAAATCATGATCCGAAATCAACTTTTTTCATCTCAGGGATTCATTTGGAGATGGTAACTAAAGTTTAAAGCAGAAATAGGGGCACTTTTAAAATTTTCATTTTTGACCAAAATCGATGGGTCCGGGGCTTAGGGAATTTCTCATATGCCCCAAAACCGTTGAAGCTCCTGTTCAAAAATCATGCTCCGAAATCAACTTTTTTCATCTCAGGGATTCATTTTGGGATGGTAACTAAAGTTTAAAGCAGAAATAGGGGCACTTTTACAATTTTCATTTTTGACTAAAATCGATGGGTCTGGGGCTCAGGGAATTTCTCATATGCCACAAAACCGTTGAAGCTCCTGTTCAAAAATCATGCTCCGAAATCAACTTTTTTCATCTCAGGGATTCATTTTGGGATGGTAACTAAAGTTTAAAGCAGAAATAGGGGCACTTTTAAAATTTTCATTTTTGACCAAAATCGATGGGTCCGGGGCTTAGGGAATTTCTCATATGCCCCAAAACCGTTGAAGCTCCTGTTCAAAAATCATGCTCTGAAATCAACTTTTTTCATCTCAGGGATTCATTTTGGGATGGTAACTAAAGTTTAAAGCAGAAATAGGGGCACTTTTAAAATTTTCATTTTTGTCCAAAATCGATGAGTCCGGGGCTTAGGGAATTTCTCATATGCCACAAAACCATTGAAGCTTCTGTTCAAAAATCATGCTCTGAAATCAACTTTTTTCATCTCAGGGATTCATTTTGGGATGGTAACTAAAGTTTAAAGCAGAAATAGGGGCACTTTTAAAATTTTCATTTTTGACCAAAATCGATGGGTCCAGGCTTAGGGAATTTCTCATATGCCACAAAACCGTTGAAGCTCCTGTTCAAAAATCATGCTCTGAAATCAACTTTTTTCATCTCAGGGATTCATTTTGGGATGGTAACTAAAGTTTAAAGCAGAAATAGGGGCACTTTTAAAATTTTCATTTTTGACTAAAATCGATGGGTCCGGGGCTTAGGGAATTTCTCATATGCCCCAAAACCGTTGAAGCTCCTGTTCAAAAATCATGCTCCGAAATCAACTTTTTTCATCTCAGGGATTCATTTTGGGATGGTAACTAAAGTTTAAAGCAGAAATAGGGGCACTTTTAAAATTTTCATTTTTGACCAAAATCGATGGGTCCAGGGCTTAGGGAATTTCTCATATGCCGCAAAACCGTTGAAGCTCCTGTTCAAAAATCATGCTCCGAAATCAACTTTTTTCATCTCAGGGATTCATTTTGGGATGGTAACTAAAGTTTAAAGCAGAAATAGGGGCACTTTTAAAATTTTCATTTTTGACCAAAATCGATGAGTCCGGGGCTTAGGGAATTTCTCATATGCCACAAAACCGTTGAAGCTCCTGTTCAAAAATCATGCTCTGAAATCAACTTTTTTCATCTCAGGGATTCATTTTGGGATGGTAACTAAAGTTTAAAGCAGAAATAGGGGCACTTTTAAAATTTTCATTTTTGACCAAAATAGATGGGTCCAGGGCTTAGGGAATTTCTCATATGCCACAAAACCGTTGAAGCTCCTGTTCAAAAATCATGCTCTGAAATCAACTTTTTTCATCTCAGGGATTCATTTTGGGATGGTAACTAAAGTTTAAAGCAGAAATAGGGGCACTTTTAAAATTTTCATTTTTGACCAGAATCGATGGGTCCGGGGCTTAGGGAATTTCTCATATGCCACAAAACCGTTGAAGCTCCTGTTCAAAAATCATGCTCTGAAATCAACTTTTTTCATCTCAGGGATTCATTTTGGGATGGTAACTAAAGTTTAAAGCAGAAATAGGGGCACTTTTAATATTTTTATTTTTGACCAAAATCGATGGGTCCGGGGCTTAGGGAATTTCTCATATGCCCCAAAACCGTTGAATCTCCTGTTCACAAATCATGCTCTGAAATCAACTTTTTTCATCTCAGGGATTCATTTTGGGATGGTAACTAAAGTTTAAAGCAGAAATAGGGGCACTTTTAAAATTTTCATTTTTGACCAAAATCGATGGGTCCGGGGCTTAGGGAATTTCTCATATGCCAGAAAACCGTTGAAGCTCCTGTTCAAAAATCATGCTCCGAAATCAACTTTTTTCATCTCAGGGATTCATTTTGGGATGGTAACTAAAGTTTAAAGCAGAAATAGGGGCACTTTTAAAATTTTCATTTTTGACCAGAATCGATGGGTCCGGGGCTTAGGGAATTTCTCATATGCCACAAAACCGTTGAAGCTCCTGTTCAAAAATCATGCTCTGAAATCAACTTTTTTCATCTCAGGGATTCATTTTGGGATGGTAACTAAAGTTTAAAGCAGAAATAGGGGCACTTTTAATATTTTTATTTTTGACCAAAATCGATGGGTCCGGGGCTTAGGGAATTTCTCATATGCCCCAAAACCGTTGAATCTCCTGTTCACAAATCATGCTCTGAAATCAACTTTTTTCATCTCAGGGATTCATTTTGGGATGGTAACTAAAGTTTAAAGCAGAAATAGGGGCACTTTTAAAATTTTCATTTTTGACCAAAATCGATGGGTCCGGGGCTTAGGGAATTTCTCATATGCCCCAAAACCGTTGAAGCTCCTGTTCAAAAATCATGCTCCGAAATCAACTTTTTTCATCTCAGGGATTCATTTTGGGATGGTAACTAAAGTTTAAAGCAGAAATAGGGGCACTTTTAAAATTTTCATTTTTGACCAAAATCGATGGGTCCGGGGCTTAGGGAATTTCTCATATGCCCCAAAACATTTGAAGCTCCTGTTCAAAAATCATGCTCCGAAATCAACTTTTTTCATCTCAGGGATTCATTTTGGGATGGTAACTAAAGTTTAAAGCAGAAATAGGGGCACTTTTAAAATTTTCATTTTTGACCAAAATCGATGGGTCCGGGGCTTAGGGAATTTCTCATATGCCCCAAAACCGTTGAATCTCCTGTTCACAAATCATGCTCTGAAATCAACTTTTTTCATCTCAGGGATTCATTTTGGGATGGTAACTAAAGTTTAAAGCAGAAATAGGGGCACTTTTAAAATTTTCATTTTTGACCAAAATAGATGGGTCCAGGGCTTAGGGAATTTCTCATATGCCACAAAACCGTTGAAGCTCCTGTTCAAAAATCATGCTCTGAAATCAACTTTTTTCATCTCAGGGATTCATTTTGGGATGGTAACTAAAGTTTAAAGCAGAAATAGGGGCACTTTTAAAATTTTCATTTTTGACCAAAATCGATGGGTCCGGGGCTTAGGGAATTTCTCATATGCCACAAAACCGTTGAAGCTCCTGTTCAAAAATCATGCTCCGAAATCAACTTTTTTCATCTCAGGGATTCATTTTGGGATGGTAACTAAAGTTTAAAGCAGAAATAGGGGCACTTTTAAAATTTTCATTTTTGACCAAAATCGATGGGTCCGGGGCTTAGGGAATTTCTCATATGCCACAAAACCGTTGAAGCTCCTGTTCAAAAATCATGCTCTGAAATCAACTTTTTTCATCTCAGGGATTCATTTTGGGATGGTAACTAAAGTTTAAAGCAGAAATAGGGGCACTTTTAAAATTTTCATTTTTGACCAGAATCGATGGGTCCGGGGCTTAGGGAATTTCTCATATGCCACAAAACCGTTGAAGCTCCTGTTCAAAAATCATGCTCCGAAATCAACTTTTTTCATCTCAGGGATTCATTTTGGGATGGTAACTAAAGTTTAAAGCAGAAACAGGGGCACTTTTAAAATTTTAATTTTTGACCAAAATCGATGGGTCCGGGGCTTAGGGAATTTCTCATATGCCCCAAAACCGTTGAATCTCCTGTTCACAAATCATGCTCTGAAATCAACTTTTTTCATCTCAGGGATTCATTTTGGGATGGTAACTAAAGTTTAAAGCAGAAATAGGGGCACTTTTAAAATTTTAATTTTTGACCAAAATCGATGGGTCCGGGGCTTAGGGAATTTCTCATATGCCCCAAAACCGTTGAATCTCCTGTTCACAAATCATGCTCTGAAATCAACTTTTTTCATCTCAGGGATTCATTTTGGGATGGTAACTAAAGTTTAAAGCAGAAATAGTGGCACTTTTAAAATTTTCATTTTAGAACAAAATCGATGGGTCCAGGGCTTAGGGAATTTCTCATATGCCGCAAAACCGTTGAAGCTCCTGTTCAAAAATCATGCTCCGAAATCAACTTTTTTCATCTCAGGGATTCATTTTGGGATGGTAACTAAAGTTTAAAGCAGAAATAGGGGCACTTTTAAAATTTTCATTTTTGACCAAAATCGATGAGTCCGGGGCTTAGGGAATTTCTCATATGCCACAAAACCGTTGAATCTCCTGTTCACAAATCATGCTCTGAAATCAACTTTTTTCATCTCAGGGATTCATTTTGGGATGGTAACTAAAGTTTAAAGCAGAAATAGGGGCACTTTTAAAATTTTCATTTTAGACCAAAATCGATGGGTCCGGGGCTTAGGGAATTTCTCATATGCCCCAAAACCGTTGAAGCTCCTGTTCAAAAATCATGCTCCGAAATCAACTTTTTTCATCTCAGGGATTCATTTTGGGATGGTAACTAAAGTTTAAAGCAGAAATAGGGGCACTTTTAAAATTTTCATTTTTGACCAAAATCGATGGGTCCGGGGCTTAGGGAATTTCTCATATGCCCCAAAACATTTGAAGCTCCTGTTCAAAAATCATGCTCTGAAATCAACTTTTTTCATCTCAGGGATTCATTTTGGGATGGTAACTAAAGTTTAAAGCAGAAATAGGGGCACTTTTAAAATTTTCATTTTTGACCAAAATCGATGGGTCCGGGGCTTAGGGAATTTCTCATATGCCCCAAAACCGTTGAAGCTCCTGTTCAAAAATCATGCTCCGAAATCAACTTTTTTCATCTCAGGGATTCATTTTGGGATGGTAACTAAAGTTTAAAGCAGAAATAGGGGCACTTTTAAAATTTTCATTTTTGACCAAAATCGATGAGTCCGGGGCTTAGGGAATTTCTCATATGCCACAAAACCGTTGAAGCTCCTGTTCAAAAATCATGCTCTGAAATCAACTTTTTTCATCTCAGGGATTCATTTTGGGATGGTAACTAAAGTTTAAAGCAGAAATAGGGGCACTTTTAAAATTTTCATTTTTGACCAAAATAGATGGGTCCAGGGCTTAGGGAATTTCTCATATGCCACAAAACCGTTGAAGCTCCTGTTCAAAAATCATGCTCTGAAATCAACTTTTTTCATCTCAGGGATTCATTTTGGGATGGTAACTAAAGTTTAAAGCAGAAATAGGGGCACTTTTAAAATTTTCATTTTTGACCAAAATCGATGGGTCCGGGGCTTAGGGAATTTCTCATATGCCACAAAACCGTTGAAGCTCCTGTTCAAAAATCATGCTCCGAAATCAACTTTTTTCATCTCAGGGATTCATTTTGGGATGGTAACTAAAGTTTAAAGCAGAAATAGGGGCACTTTTAAAATTTTCATTTTTGACCAAAATCGATGGGTCCGGGGCTTAGGGAATTTCTCATATGCCACAAAACCGTTGAAGCTCCTGTTCAAAAATCATGCTCTGAAATCAACTTTTTTCATCTCAGGGATTCATTTTGGGATGGTAACTAAAGTTTAAAGCAGAAATAGGGGCACTTTTAAAATTTTCATTTTTGACCAGAATCGATGGGTCCGGGGCTTAGGGAATTTCTCATATGCCACAAAACCGTTGAAGCTCCTGTTCAAAAATCATGCTCTGAAATCAACTTTTTTCATCTCAGGGATTCATTTTGGGATGTAACTAAAGTTTAAAGCAGAAATAGGGGCACTTTTAATATTTTTATTTTTGACCAAAATCGATGGGTCTGGGGCTTAGGGAATTTCTCATATGCCCCAAAACCGTTGAATCTCCTGTTCACAAATCATGCTCTGAAATCAACTTTTTTCATCTCAGGGATTCATTTTGGGATGGTAACTAAAGTTTAAAGCAGAAATAGGGGCACTTTTAAAATTTTCATTTTTGACCAAAATTGATGGGTCCGGGGCTTAGGGAATTTCTCATATGCCCCAAAACCGTTGAAGCTCCTGTTCAAAAATCATGCTCCGAAATCAACTTTTTTCATCTCAGGGATTCATTTTGGGATGGTAACTAAAGTTTAAAGCAGAAATAGGGGCACTTTTAAAATTTTCATTTTTGACCAAAATCGATGGGTCCGGGGCTTAGGGAATTTCTCATATGCCCAAAAACCTTTGAAGCTCCTGTTCAAAAATCATGCTCCGAAATCAACTTTTTTCATCTCAGGGATTCATTTTGGGATGGTAACTAAAGTTTAAAGCAGAAATAGGGGCACTTTTAAAATTTTCATTTTTGACCAAAATCGATGGGTCCGGGGCTTAGGGAATTTCTCATATGCCCCAAAACCGTTGAATCTCCTGTTCACAAATCATGCTCTGAAATCAACTTTTTTCATCTCAGGGATTCATTTTGGGATGGTAACTAAAGTTTAAAGCAGAAATAGGGGCACTTTTAAAATTTTCACTTTTGACCAAAATCGATGGGTCCGGGGCTTAGGGAATTTCTCATATGCCCCAAAACCGTTGAATCTCCTGTTCACAAATCATGCTCTGAAATCAACTTTTTTCATCTCAGGGATTCATTTTGGGATGGTAACTAAAGTTTAAAGCAGAAATAGGGGCACTTTTAAAATTTTCATTTTAGACCAAAATCGATGGGTCCAGGGCTTAGGGAATTTCTCATATGCCACAAAACCGTTGAAGCTCCTGTTCAAAAATCATGCTCCGAAATCAACTTTTTTCATCTTAGGGATTCATTTTGGGATGGTAACTAAAGTTTAAAGCAGAAATAGGGGCACTTTTAAAATTTTCTTTTTTGACCAGAATCGATGGGTCCGGGGCTTAGGGAATTTCTCATATGCCCCAAAACCTTTGAAGCTCCTGTTCAAAAATCATGCTCCGAAATCAACTTTTTTCATCTCAGGGATTCATTTTGGGATGGTAACTAAAGTTTAAAGCAGAAATAGGGGCACTTTTAAAATTTTCATTTTTGACCAAAATCGATGGGTCCGGGGCTTAGGGAATTTCTCATATGCCACAAAACCGTTGAAGCTCCTGTTCAAAAATCATGATCCGAAATCAACTTTTTTCATCTCAGGGATTCATTTGGAGATGGTAACTAAAGTTTAAAGCAGAAATAGGGGCACTTTTAAAATTTTCATTTTTGACCAAAATCGATGGGTCCGGGGCTTAGGGAATTTCTCATATGCCCCAAAACCGTTGAAGCTCCTGTTCAAAAATCATGCTCCGAAATCAACTTTTTTCATCTCAGGGATTCATTTTGGGATGGTAACTAAAGTTTAAAGCAGAAATAGGGGCACTTTTACAATTTTCATTTTTGACTAAAATCGATGGGTCTGGGGCTCAGGGAATTTCTCATATGCCACAAAACCGTTGAAGCTCCTGTTCAAAAATCATGCTCCGAAATCAACTTTTTTCATCTCAGGGATTCATTTTGGGATGGTAACTAAAGTTTAAAGCAGAAATAGGGGCACTTTTAAAATTTTCATTTTTGACCAAAATCGATGGGTCCGGGGCTTAGGGAATTTCTCATATGCCCCTAAACCGTTGAAGCTCCTGTTCAAAAATCATGCTCTGAAATCAACTTTTTTCATCTCAGGGATTCATTTTGGGATGGTAACTAAAGTTTAAAGCAGAAATAGGGGCACTTTTAAAATTTTCATTTTTGACCAAAATCGATGGGTCCGGGGCTTAGGGAATTTCTCATATGACACAAAACCGTTGAAGCTCCTGTTCAAAAATCATGATCCGAAATCAACTTTTTTCATCTCAGGGATTCATTTGGAGATGGTAACTAAAGTTTAAAGCAGAAATAGGGGCACTTTTAAAATTTTCATTTTTGACCAAAATCGATGGGTCCGGGGCTTAGGGAATTTCTCATATGCCCCAAAACCGTTGAAGCTCCTGTTCAAAAATCATGCTCCGAAATCAACTTTTTTCATCTCAGGGATTCATTTTGGGATGGTAACTAAAGTTTAAAGCAGAAATAGGGGCACTTTTACAATTTTCATTTTTGACTAAAATCGATGGGTCCGGGGCTCAGGGAATTTCTCATATGCCCCAAAACCGTTGAAGCTCCTGTTCAAAAATCATGCTCCGAAATCAACTTTTTTCATCTCAGGTATTCATTTTGGGATGGTAACTAAAGTTTAAAGCAGAAATAGGGGCACTTTTAAAATTTTCATTTTTGACCAAAATCGATGGGTCCGGTGCTCAGGGAATTTCTCATATGCCACAAAACCGTTGAAGCTCCTGTTCAAAAATCATGTCCGAAATCAACTTTTTTCATCTCAGGGATTCATTTTGGGATGGTAACTAAAGTTTAAAGCAGAAATAGGGGCACTTTTAAAATTTTCATTTTTGACAAAATCGATGGGTCCGGGGCTTAGGGAATTTCTCATATGCCCCAAAACCGTTGAATCTCCTGTTCACAAATCATGCTCTGAAATCAACTTTTTTCATCTCAGGGATTCATTTTGGGATGGTAACTAAAGTTTAAAGCAGAAATAGGGGCACTTTTAAAATTTTCATTTTAGACCAGAATCGATGGGTCCGGGGCTTAGGGAATTTCTCATATGCCGCAAAACCGTTGAAGCTCCTGTTCAAAAATCATGCTCCGAAATCAACTTTTTTCATCTCAGGGATTCATTTTGGGATGGTAACTAAAGTTTAAAGCAGAAATAGGGGCACTTTTAAAATTTTCATTTTAGACCAAAATCGATGGGTCTGGGGCTTAGGGAATTTCTCATATGCCACAAAACCGTTGAAGCTCCTGTTCAAAAATCATGCTCTGAAATCAACTTTTTTCATCTCAGGGATTAATTTTGGGATGGTAACTAAAGTTTAAAGCAGAAATAGGGGCACTTTTAATATTTTTATTTTTGACCAAAATCGATGGGTCCGGAGCTTAGGGAATTTCTCATATGCCACAAAACCGTTGAAGCTCCTGTTCAAAAATCATGCTCTGAAATCAACTTTTTTCATCTCAGGGATTCATTTTGGGATGGTAACTAAAGTTTAAAGCAGAAATAGGGGCACTTTTAAAATTTTCATTTTTGACCAAAATCGATGGGTCCAGGGCTTAGGGAATTTCTCATATGCCACAAAACCGTTGAAGCTCCTGTTCAAAAATCATGCTCTGAAATCAACTTTTTTCATCTCAGGGATTCATTTTGGGATGGTAACTAAAGTTTAAAGCAGAAATAGGGGCACTTTTAAAATTTTCATTTTTGACCAAAATCGATGGGTCCGGGGCTTAGGGAATTTCTCATATGCCACAAAACCGTTGAAGCTCCTGTTCAAAAATCATGCTCCGAAATCAACTTTTTTCATCTCAGGGATTCATTTTGGGATGGTAACTAAAGTTTAAAGCAGAAATAGGGGCACTTTTAAAATTTTCATTTTTGACCAAAATCGATGGGTCCGGGGCTTAGGGAATTTCTCATATGCCACAAAACCGTTGAAGCTCCTGTTCAAAAATCATGCTCTGAAATCAACTTTTTTCATCTCAGGGATTCATTTTGGGATGGTAACTAAAGTTTAAAGCAGAAATAGGGGCACTTTTAATATTTTTATTTTTGACCAAAATCGATGGGTCCGGGGCTTAGGGAATTTCTCATATGCCCCAAAACCGTTGAATCTCCTGTTCACAAATCATGCTCTGAAATCAACTTTTTTCATCTCAGGGATTCATTTTGGGATGGTAACTAAAGTTTAAAGCAGAAATAGGGGCACTTTTAAAATTTTCATTTTTGACAAAATCGATGGGTCCGGGGCTTAGGGAATTTCTCATATGCCCCAAAACCGTTGAAGCTCCTGTTCAAAAATCATGCTCCGAAATCAACTTTTTTCATCTCAGGGATTCATTTTGGGATGGTAACTAAAGTTTAAAGCAGAAATAGGGGCACTTTTAAAATTTTCATTTTTGACCAAAATCGATGGGTCCGGGGCTTAGGGAATTTCTCATATGCCCCCAAAACATTTGAAGCTCCTGTTCAAAAATCATGCTCCGAAATCAACTTTTTTCATCTCAGGGATTCATTTTGGGATGGTAACTAAAGTTTAAAGCAGAAATAGGGGCACTTTTAAAATTTTCATTTTTGACCAAAATCGATGGGTCCGGGGCTTAGGGAATTTCTCATATGCCCCAAAACCGTTGAATCTCCTGTTCACAAATCATGCTCTGAAATCAACTTTTTTCATCTCAGGGATTCATTTTGGGATGGTAACTAAAGTTTAAAGCAGAAATAGGGTCACTTTTAAAATTTTCATTTTTGACCAAAATCGATGGGTCCGGGGCATAGGGAATTTCTCATATGCCCCAAAACCGTTGAATCTCCTGTTCACAAATCATGCTCTGAAATCAACTTTTTTCATCTCAGGGATTCATTTTGGGATGGTAACTAAAGTTTAAAGCAGAAATAGTGGCACTTTTAAAATTTTCATTTTAGAACAAAATCGATGGGTCCAGGGCTTAGGGAATTTCTCATATGCCGCAAAACCGTTGAAGCTCCTGTTCAAAAATCATGCTCCGAAATCAACTTTTTTCATCTCAGGGATTCATTTTGGGATGGTAACTAAAGTTTAAAGCAGAAATAGGGGCACTTTTAAAATTTTCATTTTTGACCAAAATCGATGAGTCCGGGGCTTAGGGAATTTCTCATATGCCACAAAACCGTTGAAGCTCCTGTTCAAAAATCATGCTCTGAAATCAACTTTTTTCATCTCAGGGATTCATTTTGGGATGGTAACTAAAGTTTAAAGCAGAAATAGGGGCACTTTTAAAATTTTCATTTTTGACCAAAATAGATGGGTCCCAGGGCTTAGGGAATTTCTCATATGCCACAAAACCGTTGAAGCTCCTGTTCAAAAATCATGCTCTGAAATCAACTTTTTTCATCTCAGGGATTCATTTTGGGATGGTAACTAAAGTTTAAAGCAGAAATAGGGGCACTTTTAAAATTTTCATTTTTGACCAGAATCGATGGGTCCGGGGCTTAGGGAATTTCTCATATGCCACAAAACCGTTGAAGCTCCTGTTCAAAAATCATGCTCTGAAATCAACTTTTTTTCATCTCAGGGATTCATTTTGGGATGGTAACTAAAGTTTAAAGCAGAAATAGGGGCACTTTTAATATTTTTATTTTTGACCAAAATCGATGGGTCCGGGGCTTAGGGAATTTCTCATATGCCCCAAAACCGTTGAATCTCCTGTTCACAAATCATGCTCTGAAATCAACTTTTTTCATCTCAGGGATTCATTTTGGGATGGTAACTAAAGTTTAAAGCAGAAATAGGGGCACTTTTAAAATTTTCATTTTTGACCAAAATCGATGGGTCCGGAGCTTAGGGAATTTCTCATATGCCCCAAAACCGTTGAAGCTCCTGTTCAAAAATCATGCTCCGAAATCAACTTTTTTCATCTC